>NC_060130.1:513064336-513689336 GCF_021461395.2 Schistocerca americana | reverse complement strand
ATTTTTTCAGTTTTCTCCGTCAGATCTTTAGCCAAGGTATGACAGTGGTGGCTGTTGTATGGTTCACGCATAGGTCTTTTCAAAGACACACAGATATCTACTAATCTTTGCCTGTCACCATATACATGTCATCTTTTGAACCAGGTGTGCAACAAGCTTTTGCTTCCTCAGCATTTTCTGAATTTTGTTATTAAACCGCAGTGGGTCTTTTCCATGCTTAATCTACTTACTTGGCACTTACTTGTTCAGAGTACAATTTACAGTCTATTTAAACTTTGCCCATAATTCTTCTACAGCCATCATTCTGGAACTAAATAATTGCAGTTCATTGTCTAAGTGAGATGCTGACAACTGCTTATCTGCTGTTTCTAGCAGAAACAGTCTCCTAGTCCTCTTGACTGATTTACTAACTTTCTTAACCATAGTCACTATGAAGACATCATGATCACTAATCCGAGTCTCTAGACTGATGCAACCGAAAAGGTCCGACGTATTTGTAGCTACAAGGTCCGTCATACTTCCATTGCATGTGGCTGCCGAGCTAGGTGCTCAAGACAGTTTTTGGGAAACCTGTTCAAACACACTTCACAAGACTCTCTGTCTGTATCTCCTAGAATTAATCCATCAGTTTATATTCGGTAGGTTAAAGTCACCACTAACTAGTATTGCATGATCTGGGTATTTATACACAACTGACCATTAACTTTTTAGAATTACTCTAGAACAGTCACAACAGAGTTGCTTGGTCAGTAAAAACATCCAACAATTAACTTGTATTCACCTAGACTTGTTATCCATGATCAGATAACTTCACTATCACAATCAATTTCAACCTCAGTAGAGACAATATTTTTGTTGACTGCAATAAACACTCCCCCTGCTATGGTGTCTAATCTGTCTTTCCAATAAAAATTCCAAGACTCACTAAATATCTCAGAGCTTTTGACTTTGGGTTTTAGCCAGCTCTCAGTCCCAAGAATTATTTGAGGTTGAGAACTTTCCCAGAGGCAGCAAATTTGGGAACTTTGTTAAGAATACTTCCACAATTTACCAATAAAATTTGTACATTCGAACTGTCTACTCTGAACATGGTCTGATTTCCCTATATGTGTAATGACTGGTGAGTGTTCATGAGAGTATCTCAAACTACCGCCTAGCCTAAAAAACACCCATGTGCACTCCACAAGTACTCTGCTATCCGAGTACCTGCTTCCTTTATGTAGTACACCCTTGACCTATCAAGGTGAATCCTACAAATCACACCCAATAATGCAGTTTCAGAAATCTGTAGCCAAAGCCATCGCAGAGATGATGAAACGTTTGGCTGAAACCCTCCACTTGACTCAATGTCAAAGAACCCCGATCAACTCTGGGAACAAATTGTGAATTGCATCCTGTGTACAAGTCCATCAGTTGTCACCACCTCTGCCAGCCACCTATAAGAATTGAGGATGTCCTCTAACCCATGTCACAGGCATCGTCAGTGCCGACGTGAGCCACAACTTGCAGACAACTGCACCCTTTATGCTCGACAGCCGCAGGCAAGGCCACCTCCACATCTCAGATGAGGCCCCCCACCAGATATACCAAGTGCACATTGGCTTTCTTTCCAGCCCCAAACGTTGTCTTCATAAGTGGCTCCATAATGTGCTTAATGGTGGAGCTATCAATAACTAGCAAATAGCGAACCACACACATAACACTCTGAAAAATATATTCACAAGGGACAGTTAATACACACATAAAAAAAAGTTTTGCATCACCCTCATTCCCAGAACTCCTAAAGATAGATATTGACTGTGGATATTGTATCACAGACACAGTTCCTTTAACTGTGCAGAAATGCCACTAAACCCTCCCAAAGATGTAAACAACCATGCATGAGCAGTGACTGTTAGATGGAGGGGGTCCGACAGCCGATCAGTTCCAGTCATTCCACCAGGAAGGAGGTAGAAGGCTCATGTTTTCTGTAGTTCAGCCACACCTAGATGGTCAATACGAAGGTTTGATCATGTCCACATTGTTGTATTATGCCAGGAAGAGCTCTCAACAAGGGAAGTGTCCAGGCATCTTGGAGTGAACCAAACCGATGTTGTTCAGACATGGAGGAGATACAGAGAGACAGGAAGTGTCAATGACATGCCTCGTTCAGGCCGCCCAAGGGTTACTACTGCACTGGATGACTGCTACCTACAGATTATGGATCGGAGGAACCCTGATAGCAGTGCCACCATGTTGAATAATGCTTTTCGTGCAGCCACAGGATTTCGTGTTATGACTCAAACTGCGCACAATAGGCTGCATGATGCGCAACTTCACTCCCGACATCCATGGTGAGGTCCATCTTAGCAACAACGACACCATGCAGTGCAATACAGATGGGCCCAACAACAGCCAAATGGACTGCTCAGGATTGGCATAATGTTCTTTTCACCGATGAGTGCCACATATGCCTCCAACCAGACAATCATCAGAGATGTGTTTGGAGGCAACCCGGTGAGGCTGAATGCCTTAGACACATTGTCCAGCGAGTGCAGCAAGGTGGAAGTTCCCTGCTGTTTTGGGGTGGCATTATGTGGCTCTGGCGTACGCCACTGGTGGTCATGGAAGGCATTGTAATGGCTGTACGTTACATGAATGCCATCCTCCAACTGATAGTGCAGCCATATCGGCAGCATATTGGTGAGGCATTCATCTTCGTGGACAAGAATTCGTGCCCCCATCATGCACATCTTGTTAATGACTTCCTTCAGGATAATGACATCACTCGACTAGTGTGGCCAGCATGTTCTCCAAAAAATGAACCCTATTGAACATGCCTAGGATAGATTGGAAAGGGCTGTTTCCGGACGATGTGACCCACTAACCACTCTGAGGAATTTACACCAAATCACCATTGAGGAGTGGTACAATCTGGACCAACAGTGCCTTGATGAACTTTTGGATGGTATGCCACAATGAATACAGGCATGCATCAAGGCAAGAGGATATGCTACTGGGTATTAGTGGTTCCGGTGTGTACAGCAATCTGGACGACGACCACTGAAGGTCTCGGTGTACGGTGGTATAACATGCAATGTGTGGTTTTCATGAGCAATAAAAAGGGTAGAAATGATGTTTATGTTGATTTCTATTAGAATTTTCCGTACAGTTTCTGGAACTCTCACAACCAAGGTGATGCAAAACTTTTTGTTTGATGTGTGTATTTCCAGCATTTTAAAAAGTCCCAGGCAGTGAGCCATGCTGGTCATTATACAGCTTTTTTCCACAGTCTGAATATAGCTTGAATTTTTTTTCCTATTCTCTCCCTAAAAAATTATGCCATAACTAATAACAGGATGTATAGAAGCAAAATATGCTTATCTGATTCATGAAATACCACGTACTGATGTAAGAATTCAGAGGGCATAGCATGCTGTGGCGGTTCTGTTATTAAGTAATTTTACATGCTCTTCCCACTTTAATGGCAGTGAGCATGCATTTCTGAAAATTTTCTGCTTTCCACACATTGTATAAATTCACTACTTATTTTCAGGTTATTGGAATCTGGTTTTTTGTTTCTGTAGAAGTTCATAGTGCTTGTTTTCTGTATATTAAGTGTGACTTTATTGTTCATTGGCCACTTATATACACTGCTAAGTGTTTCTTCAGCTTTCTTTCTTGGTACTTCTGGTGACTTGTCAGTGATCAGTACATCAGAGTCATCTGCAGACAACACCGGTTGCCCATACTTGATACATTGTGGGAAATCGTTAATGTAAGTTGGGAACAGTACTGGACATAGCACAGTACCCAGCAGTGCACATATTTTGATATATTTAGGATCAGGCATTTGTTTTTCAGTATATTTGGAGTTACTTGATATATGCGTAATTTAAGTCAACTGTACTCTATTTTCTAGATGTGACTGAAACCACTTTTTCAACACCCCCCTTGTTCAGATTAAATCTAGTGTATTTAACTGTGTCATATGGTTTAGTTATATCAAAGAATACACCTGTTGTGTAATTCCCTATATCCAATGCTTCTAGGACTTGTTACGTAAGAAAATGTAAGATATGTTTTTGCCAATTCAGTATCTTTCCCTGATTGGAAACCGAACTGATCATTGGAAAGGAGGTTGCATTTATTTAAATATGTATTAAGTCTATCTTTCACAGTAGTTCCTATTATTATTGCAAAGCAAAGAGTAATGAGAATGGGCTGTAATTTTCTATATTTTCAGTGTTGCCCATTCTGAAGAGAGGCAGTAATTTAGCATACATTAAGTGGTCAGGAAAACAACTATGTTTGACTGACTAGTTTACAGTGTCAACTAATGATGATGTTCAGCTCTCTATACAGTCCTTAATCAGCCAAGTCGGTATGTCATCCAAACCTGCTGAAATACTATTTTTCAATTTATAAACGCCTTTATAGACTTCTTCCTTTGTTGTGAGCAGTAATACCTTTCACTGCAGAACACATTTATTTAGCTTTTTGCATAAGGGCATATTTGAAATTTTTCCTGTAATTTGGTATGTATAATGCTAAAGTTGTTATTTATAAAGTTTGCCAAATCTTTTGGATCTTTGGTAGGGTGCCTTTGTCTTTGGTTTTTATGTTTGTTTGATTCATCTGTCAGGTACCTGTTTCCTGCTTTACAATCTTCCATACTGCCTTTTTTTCAGCAGTGAGTATCCATCTGGAATTATGAGTCCTCTTTGCAGTAAGTGCACTTTTATGTAAGTTTGCTTGTACCATTTGTAATGATGGCTGCAGTCCCTGGCACCTGTTTATCACTCACCTCATAGTGAATGGTGTACAGTGGTGATGTCACATTTTGCTAGTCAGAAACTAGCTTTAGGTACCAGCTGTATGCCTTTCCTCTTATATCTTAACGATAGATACATTGCCCAGTGTTGAATGTGCATGTGGGTCAGCAAGAGTTGCCTTGTCCATTAGAAATGCGACTAGTCTTCATGCAAGATCCAAAGGAGGGAATGCATGTTACTTGTGGTTCCAATGTTAGGCAGCCACTCAGGAAGATAGGAGACAGTTCATGAAAGAAGTCCAGCATGACTGGCAGTGGGTCTTATCCAAGATGGGTGGGGTACTCTACTGATAGCTAATGAATACACTGGGTGCAGCCTGCTTAGAGTCATGACACATCAGCAAGACTGAAGCATCTTCAGAAGCCAACCTGTTACTTATGATTGTTACATGGTTTAGATAGCCCTACTTGTGCGACAAAAGCACAAATCACAATTTGTAGCATTGTCCTCAAGACTGACTGTGAGCCTGTTGCACCAGGTACATCATTGGTCTTATGAAGACCTTGAGGACATATTTTTTTTACTTGCTCTGTTGGGTACAGAACTATAGAGTTAACTTGAATAAGTCAGGGATTCACTACACACAGGAAGCAGCTATAGCTACTTGGTAGCAGAATTTGCACGGCATGCACAGGAGTATTTTAGGTTACGGAAACCCCTCATAGGCCCGCAGAGTAGACAGACTCATGAGCAGGTCACCTGTAATTTTAGTGAAGGGGAACAGATATCTTCACAGAGGAAAGAAGATTGATCATAATTATGGTTGTGTACTCTTATACAGACTTCATGTTTTCAGTTTACAATAAATATAATATTAGTTAGCTGCAGAAGTATTCCAGTTAAGGTCCCGGAATTACTCTTACTAATGATGCTAACAGATGTGAAGTAGTTGGGACAGAAATATGGTGAAACATGATGGAAAGATACCCTGGACAGCAATCATGGTGGCCCATTTAATTGTGATCGGGTACTGGATTGCAGTAGTAAGAAAATGAGGAGATTGATAAAAGTAGGAGAATATATGCTGAGGGAAAGGAATGAAAGAGAATGTTGCCTGGTAGAATTTTCCATAAATCACAGTTTCATCACTGGAAACACTTTTTTAAGAATCATGAATGACTGCAGTATCTGTGGAAGAGATCTAGAAACACTGGAAGGTTTCAGATACATTACATAATGGCAAGACAGAGATTTTGAAACTAGCTTTTACACAGAGACAGATGTGAACTCTGACCATAATTTATTGGTTATGAACTGCTAACTAACTGGAGAAATCACAGAAAAGTAGGATATTAATGAGATGGGGTGTGGATAAGTTGAAAGAACAGGAGATTGGTGAGAGTTTCAAAGTGACCATTAGGTGACATTTTACTGAAGTAGGGGGAAAGGAACATAATAGAAGATGAGATAGTATAGTGAAGGCTGCTTAGGATCAAGTAGACAAAAACACGTGGTTTAGTAGAAATCCTCACATAACACATGAGGTAGTGCATTTCATTATTGAAAGCAGAAAATATAAAATGCCCAAAATGAAGCAGGCAAAAGGGAGTACAGACATGTAAACATTGAGATTGACAGAAAGTGCAAAACAGCAAAGCAGAAATGGCTAGAGGAAAACGGAGTGCAAGACTATGGCAAAGGTAAATGCCCATATAGGAAATTAAAGAGACTTTTATAGAAAATAGAAATAGCCGTACGAATATCAAAAGCTCAGATGGGAAGCCAGCACTAATGAAAAAAGGAAGAACTGAATATTAAAGGAATGTATGTAATAGCTGTACAAAGTAAACAAATTTGGAGACAGTATTGTGGAAAGAAAAGAGGAAGCAGATGAAGAAGAGATGAATGAAATGATACTATGAGAAGGATTTGACATAGCACTGAATGACATATGTTGAAACAAGGCACCTGAAATATATAACATTCCTTCAAAATTATTGATGCCCTCGGGCGATCTAGCAATGACAAAACTGTTCAACCTGGTATACAAAATATATGAGACAGTGAAATACCCTTAGTTTCCAAGAAGCATGTAAGAACCCCATTTCCAAACTGGGCTGGCGCTGACTGGTGTGAATATTACTGAACTATCCATTTAATTAGTCATGGTTGGAAAATACTAACGTGAGTTACACTGAAGAGGCAGGGAAACCGGTACACCTGCCTAATGTTGTGTAGGGCCCCCACAAGCACACAGAAGTGTCACAACACGATGTGGCTTCGACTCGACTAATGTTTGAAGTAGTGCTGGAGGAAACTGACACCATGAATCCTGCAGGGATGCCCATAAATTCGTGAGAGTACAATTGTTTGCAGATCTCTTCTGAACAGCGCGCTGCAAGGCATCTAAGATATGCTCAATAATGTTCATGTCTGGGGAGTTTGGTGGCCAGTGGAAGTGTTTAAACTCAGAAGAGTGTTCCTAGAGCCACTCTGTAGCAATTCTGAATTTTTGGAGTGTCACATTGTCCCACTGGAATTACTGAAGTCCATCAGAATGCACAAAAGACATGAATGGATGCAGGTGATCAAACAGGATGCTTACGTACATGTCACCTGTCAGAGTCAAATCTAGGTGTATCAGGGATCCCATATCACTCCAGTTGTACACATCCCACACCATTAAAGAGCCTCCACCAGCTTGAACAGTCCCCTGCTGACATGCAGGGTCCATGGATTCATGAGGTTGTCTCCATACCTGTACATGTCCATCTCCTCGATACAATTTGAAAGAAGACTCATACCAACAGGCAATGTGTTTCCAGCCATCAACAGTCCAGTGTCAGTGTCGACAGGCCGAGGCAAGGTGTAGAGCTTTGTGTTGTGCAGTCATCAAAGGTACACGAGTGGGCTGTCGGCTCTGAAAGCCCTTATTGATGATGTTTTGTTGAATGGTTCACATGCTGATAATTGTTGATTGTCCAACATTGAAATCTGCAACAGTTTGTGGAAGGGTTGCACTTCTGTCATGTTGGCCAATTCTCTTCAGTAGTAGTTGGTCCCATTCTTGCAGGATCTTTTTCCAGCTGCAGTGATGTCGGAGATTTGATGTTGTACAGGATCCCAGATATTCATGGTACACTTGTGAAATGGTTGTATGGGAAAATCCCGACTTCATCGCTGTCTTGGAGCTGCTGTGTTCCATCACTCATATGCCAACTATAACACGAAGTTCAGACTCACTTAAATATTGATAACCTGCCATTGTAGCAGCAGTAATTGATCTAACAACTGCGCTGGACACTTGTTGCCTTATACAGGCATTGCCTACCCCAGTGCTGTATTCTGCGTGTTTACGTATCTCTGTATTTGAATACACATGCCTATACCAGTTTCTTTGGTGCTTCAGTGTTTTTACAGAAGAATGGAAGGACTTGTAGAAGCTAACATTGGACAAGATGCGTTTGAGTTACAGAGAAATGTAGGCAACTTGTAAGGTAATAGTGAGCCTATGATTTACCTTAGAGCAAAACTGAAGAAAAGCAGACATTTGTTTGTAGAATCTGTAATTTTAGAGAAATATTTTGACAGTTTTGACTGGAATACACTCACTGAATGAGGTGACACAATTGTTAGTATACTGGACTTGCAGTTGGGAGAATTACAGTTCTTCTCTGTAATTTCCTTAAACCATTCCAGGCAAATTCTGGGACTGTTCCTTTGAAAGTGTACTGCCAATTTCCTTCTCTGTGCTTCATCACTAATGACCTCAATATCAATGGGATGTTAAACTCTAATCAACCTTCCTTCCTTACTCTTTTCTAAAAATACAATCTTTGAAATTCTGAAGAAAGTAGGAATAAAGTACAGGAAGTGAAAAATTACCTACAACTTGTACATAAGCCAGATTGTACTCATAAGAGTTGTGTGATGCGAACTGGAGGTCATAGCTGATAAGGATGAGAGACAGGATTGTAACCAATCCTCTTGTTATCCAGTCTGAACTTTCAGCAAGCTGTAGAGCAAAACATGAGAAATTTGGAAAGTGAATTAAAGTTCAGGGAGGAGAACTAAAACTTTAAGATTTGTCAGTGACGTTTTAATTCTGCCAGAGCTGGCACAAGACTTGGGGAATCAGTTAAATAGAATGGACAATATTCTAAAAAAAGGTTGTAAGACGAACATCAACAAAAGTAAAACAAAGATAATGGGGTGGAGTAATGTTAAGTCATGCCTAAAAGTAGTACATGAGTTTTGCTATTTGAGCAGCAAAATAACTGACAGTGGTGAGTTAGGGAGGATATAAAATGGAGACTGGTAGTGGAAACAAAAGCATTTCTGCGAAAATAGAACTGTTTTAATATCAATATAAATTTAAGTATTTGAAAAATTTTACTGAAAGTAATTACCTGGAATGTAGCCACATATAGAAGTGAAACATGGTCGATAAATGGTGCAGACAAGAAGAGAGTAGAAGCTTTTGAAATGTAGTCCTACAGAAGAATGCTGAAGATTAGGTGGCTGGATCAGATCACTAATGAGGTGGATCAGATTGTAGAGAAAAGAAATTTATGATACATGCTTGACTACAGTAAGCAGGTTCAAGTGATTATAGGTTGAAGTAGTTATGCAGAAATGTGCTCACTGAAGATGACAGCTGTTATACAAAAATTCGCGTTGCTCTATGCAAGAAGAAATGCTAATGCTGAAAATCATAACAAATTGTAGCAGCAGTCTAAAAAAAAGTAGACATATCTAGCGTTACATAACCTTTTGTAAAGGCCTACACTCAGGAATGCAGTGCATGTAGGCACACTGTCATTAAGGCAGCAGGAGGAGTTCTAGGGATAGAAGAAAAACAACAAAGGAATTCCTGATTTTGTGAAGATTGTAATAGAATAAGTAATGAGAAAAATCTGGCTTGTAGGAAAATACTTGAGACATCACATACCCATTTAACAGTAAGAACTTATCAAAATAAAAGGAAATAAGAGAAGAAACTGCATTGGAAGAAGAAAAAGGAAAGGGGAAAGAAAGCAGATTGAAGAATTGGAGACAATTGGAAAAACAAATGATGTCAGAAATTCTATCAGAAAATTCACAGTGTAAGAAGAAGATTTAAGTCACATATTAACATATGTAAAAGTAAAAATGGGGAATTACTAACTGATGACTAAGATATATTGGCACATTGGTTAGAGTATTTTAGTGAACTGTTGGATGCTCCAAAGCCCCCTATTGAAGAGATCCTAATCCCCCCAGAAGAAGATGATGAGGTCATAGTCTCTCAAGGAGAAGTAGACAAAGCAGTTGTCCAACTGAAGAGTATAAAGTACCATGGAACGATAATATAACATCAGAACTACTGTAAGCCAGAGGAGTTGAGTTAAATTGCAGGGTATACAAGATTTTGTGCCTCATCTGCAAAAGGCAAAGTTGCCAGAAGAATGGAATGTAGCAATAGTATGTTTGATACACAAGAAAGGAAATATATTTAAATGTGTCAACTGCAGAGGCATAACACTCCTAAATATTTTATGTAAAGTACTGTCAAATATGTTGTTTAGTAGACTCTCACCAACAGCAAAAAACATTATTGAAAGTTATTAATGTGGATTCAAACCAGGAAATCAACTGTGAACCAGATATTTACCCTCTGGCAAATAGTAGGAAAGACAAACAAATTTAATGTTGGTACACATGATCTTTTTATTCATTTCAGATCTGTATATGATACAATAAATCAGGCTGAACTTTATGAGACAATGTTGGAATTTTTTGTGCCCGGGAAGTTGGTGCATTTGATAAAGGTCACTCGAAGACACCCCCAGTGTCGAGTGCAGTCTGGGCTATCACTCCAGTTTCCCACACAAACTGGGCTAAAACAAGGGTATGTGCTTTCCTATCTGCTCTTCAATTTGGCACTCAAAAAAGTGGTGTGTGAATCAGGTATCCAGAAAAGAGATACTACACTCCTGGAAATTGAAATAAGAACACCGTGAATTCATTGTCCCAGGAAGGGGAAACTTTATTGTCACATTCCTGGGGTCAGATACATCACATGATCACACTGACAGAACCACAGGCACATAGACACAGGCAACAGAGCATGCACAATGTCGGCACTAGTACAGTGTATATCCACCTTTCGCAGCAATGCAGGCTGCTATTCTCCCATGGAGACGATCGTAGAGATGCTGGATGTAGTCCTGTGGAACGGCTTGCCATGCCATTTCCACCTGGCGCCTCAGTTGGACCAGCGTTCGTGCTGGACGTGCAGACCGCGTGAGACGATGCTTCATCCAGTCCCAAACATGCTCAATGGGGGACAGATCCGGAGATCTTGCTGGCCAGGGTAGTTGACTTACACCTTCTAGAGCACGTTGGGTGGCACGGGATACATGCGGACGTGCATTGTCCTGTTGGAACAGCAAGTTCCCTTGCCGGTCTAGGAATGGTAGAACGATGGGTTCGATGACGGTTTGGATGTACCGTGCACTATTCAGTGTCCCCTCGACGATCACCAGTGGTGTACGGCCAGTGTAGGCGATCGCTCCCCACACCATGATGCCGGGTGTTGGCCCTGTGTGCCTCGGTCGTATGCAGTCCTGATTGTGGCGCTCACCTGCACGGCGCCAAACACGCATACGACCATCATTGGCACCAAGGCAGAAGCGACTCTCATCGCTGAAGACAACACGTCTCCATTCGTCCCTCCATTCGTGCCTGTCGCGACACCACTGGAGGCGGGCTGCACGATGTTGGGGCGTGAGCGGAAGACGGCCTAACGGTGTGTGGGACCGTAGCCCAGCTTCATGGAGACGGTTGCGAATGGTCCTCGCCGATACCCCAGGAGCAACAGTGTCCCTAATTTGCTGGGAAATGGCGGTGCGGTCCCCTACGGCACTGCGTAGGATCCTACGGTCTTGGCGTGCATCCATGCGTCGCTGCGGTCTGGTCCCAGGTCGACGGGCACGTGCACCTTCCGCCGACCACTGGCAACAACATCGATGTACTGTGGAGACCTCACGCCCCACGTGTTGAGCAATTCGGCGGTACGTCCACCCGGCCTCCCGCATGCCCACTATACGCCCTCGCTCAAAGTCCGTCAACTGCACATACGGTTCACGTCCACGCTGTCGCGGCATGCTACCAGTGTTAAAGACTGCGATGGAGCTCCGTATGCCACGGCAAACTGGCTGACACTGATGGCGGCGGTGCACAAATGCTGCGCAGCTAGCGCCATTCGACGGCCAACACCGCGGTTCCTGGTGTGT
The DNA here is from genome assembly GCF_021461395.2 of Schistocerca americana. Lineage (NCBI taxonomy): Eukaryota > Metazoa > Arthropoda > Insecta > Orthoptera > Acrididae > Schistocerca > Schistocerca americana. The sequence continues at coordinate 513,677,305 of NC_060130.1, read as the reverse complement.
CCGCTGTGCCGTGCGTGTGATCATTGCTTGTACAGCCCTCTCGCAGTGTCCGGAGCAAGTATGGTGGGTCTGACACACCGGTGTCAATGTGTTCTTTTTTCCATTTCCAGGAGTGTATCTACTATAAATCTGTACAACCGTTGGGATATGCAGGTGATTTGGACCTAATGAGTAGAACATTTAGAGATCTACAAAGTGTATTCTCAGCTCTAAAAGTGAGTGGAGGGAAGGTGGGCTTGAAAATTAGTGAAGGAAACTCCAAGTATATGAATAATGGTACAAATCAACCTTTCCAACCCATGGTAACTCTTGATTAAATTGCTTTTGAGTGAGTGGAATGTTTCACTTATCTGGGTGCAAAGGTAGAAGCAAATGACAGTAATTTGACTGAAGAATGAGATTTTCACTCTGCAACGGAGTGTGCACTGATATGAAACTTCCTGGCAGATTAAAACTGTGTGCCCGACCGAGACTCGAACTCGGGACCTTTGCCTTTCGCGGGCAAGTGCTCTACCGTCTGAGCTACCGAAGCACGACTCACGCCCTGCCCTCACAGTTTCAATTTGACTGAAATTATGACGCACATAAGTGCTTCTAATCAATGTTATTTTGGGATGCTGTGACATTTTAAATCCAAGCTTCTATCACGAGAGACTGAGTGCTGACTCTATAAAATACTGATATGCCCAGTACTTATGTATGGCTCAGAAACATGGATGATTGCAACACAGCCTGAAAGCAGACTGAGATCACACAAAAGAAGTATATTGAGGAGAGTCTTTGGACCTGTGTATGAAAATGGGAGTTTGAGAATGCAAAGGAATGATGAGCTTTATAAATGCTACAAGGAGGATGATGTGGTCAGATTCATAAAGTTGTGTAGGTTGACATGGGCTGGACATGTAATATGACTCGATGAGACAGATCCTGGAAGGATAGCCTGCTGCAGTGAACCTGGAGGAAGAAGAGCAAGAGGACAACTGAGGTTGAGATGGAGTGACGATGTTGGAGAAGATGCTGCCCGAGTTGTTTGCCATAACTGAAGGTCTACAGTGAAGTCCAGAGAGGAGTGGAAAAAATTATCAGGAGGCCAAGTCCCATCCTGGGATGTAGTGGTACTGGAAGAAGTAGAAGAAAGACAAGCTACACACAAAACCAACAGAGACTACAGGGTGCTTTTTGGGACAATGCAAATTTTTTAAGCCATCATTCCAATCTTAGTTCAGTTCGCACAGTATCAGAATTCCACTAACAACAAACAGAGTCCAAAAGGTAAACACTGCAAACAAAATTGGTGCATAATTCGCTGATAGAATTACAACTGGCTCAGACTGGCTCTGGACAGACTTATATGGGCGATATGTCAGAGGGTGCTCCAGTGACAAATGCCCTCCAGGTAGTGGAGCTGTGGCAGTCAACAGCAATCTTTCACCATCTACTTGGTTTTCATAATAATGTAAGGTAACACCACTACATCCCCTCCCCACCTCCAGCTGGCAGAGAAGCATGTGGCTGCACACCAGGATGACGTAGACAATGTTGTTCTTGGTGGTACTACAGAAGTAATCAGGCAGAGGCTATGGTATTCATCATGGACCTGTGTAAGGTGGAAACACTCCTGTGAGTCCATGTCAGGAGATGTTAGAACTTGGAAGCCTATGCAGGAGTGCCCACCTGACAGTGAGAGTCCCTGTTGATAACATGTGGCAGCTGTGGCCACAGGATGTCCAAGAATGTGTGGTAACAATGACCATGAAGCCATTACTCTCGGCTACACTTTCAGTCAGCATGGCCCTGCAACTTGCTAGAAAACTATGGAGGGCATTAGGTGCAGTGTTAGACATCATTTCCTGTCTGGGGTGGGTACTGAAGGTGTGGATAAATCATTCTACATTACTTTTATGGGCCGTGTGAAGGTCTTGGACTGAAGCTGCTGAATCCCGTTACAGGCACAAAACTATTCGAAGTTGTGAGAGATAAATGCCATCCCATTATCTGAAATAAAAGTGCATGGGATGGCTTCAAGAGCAAAGATTTTTCCAAGACTTTAATAGTAGCAGTGTAAGTGACCTGAGACATGCAGAACACAAAAGGAAAATGAGAAAAGGAATCAGTCACAATCAACCACATGGGACCCAAAAACAGGCCAACAAAATCTAGGTAGATATGCTTTCATGGCTCTGCAGCATCTGGCCAGGGAGAGAACCACAGGGTAGGGGCAGTTGATGGGTCTGACAGGCAGAATATTGGAAGACAGTATCCACAATACCAGAGTCAATATTAGCCAGAACACGCGTTAGTGTGTCCCAATATGCGGTGTGTAGGAAATGCAGCACTCACAGCAAAAGAGAGGGAGAAATCACTATGATCACTATGAGGTAGTGATCCTTATCTGAGACCCACAACAGAACTCCTTGGTTTAGTGACAACTGATTTCCCTGTGGTCATTGGGTGCGAAAATTGGGGCCAGAAGGTGTGTCTGGCAACCTGTGTTGCACAAAGTGAGTGAGGCAGCGTAACATAGGGTACTTATGGATGCTGACTCTGATGTCATGAAGTTAAGGAAAAACTGAAGTGGCCAAATACAGATCTGAATCAAGCTGAAAACACACCAATTCGTGTTGGTCAATAGCTGGATTGGGACCCATGAGGAATCAGGACAGCATGCCCTTGTTTGCATGAAATATAGCTACTTGATAGTGAAAAAAATAGTGAAAATTAGACAAGTACAGCACCGAGCACTAGGGGTGATGGGCAGTCCAATCTAGTAAGTGGTGAGCAATGGGTGACAGTCTGTGACAAGATGAAATTTTTGTTCATGAACCATGGACCTTGCCGTTGGTGGGGAGGCTTGCGTGCCTCAGAGATACAGATAGCCATACCATAGGTGCAACCACAATGGAGGGATATCTGTTGAGAGGCCAGACAAACGTGCGGTTCCTGAAGAGGGGCAGCAGCCTTTTCAGTAGTTGCAGGGGCAACAGTCTGGATGATTGACTGATCTGGCCTTGTAACACTAACCGAAACAGCCTTGCTGTGCCGGTACTGTGACTGGTTGAATGCAAGGGGAAACTACAGCCATAATTTTTCCCGAGGGATGCAGCTTTACTGTATGGTTAAATGATGATGGCGTCCTCTTGGGTAAAGTATTCCAGAGGTAAAATAGTCCCCCATTTGGATCTCTGGGCAGGGACTACTCAGGAGGACGTCGTTATCAGGCGAAAGAAAACTGGCATTCTATGGGTCGGAGCATAGAATGTCAGATCCCTTAATCGGGCAGGTAGGTTAGAAAATTTAAAAAGGGAAATGGATAGGTTAAAGTTAGATATAGTGGGAATTAGTGAAGTTCAGTAGCAGGAGGAACAATATTTCTGGTCAGGTGAATACAGGGTTGTAAATACAAAATCAAATAGGGGTAATGCAGGAGTAGGTATAATAATGAATAAAAAAATAGGAGTGCGGGTAAGCTACTACAAACAGCATAGTGAACACATTATTGTGGCCAAGGTAGATACGAAGCCCACACCTACCACAGTAGTACAAGTATATATGCCAACTAGCTCCGCAGATAACGAAGAGATTGATGATATGTATGATGAGATGAAAGAAATTATTCAGATAGTGAAGTGAGACAAATATTTAATAGTCATGGGTGACTGGAATTTGAGAGTAGGAAAAGGGAGAGAAGGAAACGTAGTAGGTGAATATGGAATGGGTGTAAGTAATGAAAGAGGAAACCACCTGGTAGAATGTTGCACAGATCATAATTTAATCATAACTAACACTTGGTTCAGGAATCATGAAAAAAGGTTGTATACATGGTAGAAGCCTGGAGTTACTGGAAGGTATCAGATAGATTATATAATGGTAAGACAGAGATTTAGGAACCAGTTTCTAAATTGTAAGAATTTTCCAGGGGCAGATGTGTACTCTGACCACAATCTATTGGTTATGCACTGTAGATTAAAACTGAGGAAACTGCATAAGGTAGGAATTTAAGGAGATGGGACCTGGATAAACTAACCAAACCAGAGGTTGTAGAGAGTTTCAGGAAGAGCATTAGGGAACAATTGACAAGAACGGGGGAAAGAAATACAGTAGAAGAAGAATGGGTAGCTTCGAGAGATGAAATAGTGAAGGCAGCAGAGGATCAAGTCGGTAAAAAGACGAGGGCTAATAGAAATCCATGGGTAACAGAAGAGATATTGAATTTAATTGATGAAAGGAGAAAATACAAAAATGAAGTAAATGAGGCAGGCAAAAAGTAATACAATCGTCTCAAAAATGAGATGGAGAGGAAGTGCAAAATGGCTAAGCAGGGATGGCTAGAGGACAAATGTAAGGATGTAGAGGCATATATCACTAGGAGTAAGATACATACTGCCTACAGGAAGATTACAAAAGACCTTTGTAGAAAAGAGAACCATTTGTATGAATATCAAGAGCTCAGATGGAAACCCAGTTCTAAGCAAAGAAGAGAAAGCAGAAAGGTGGAAGGAGTATATAGAGGGTCTATACAAAGGCAAGGTTCTTGAGGACAATCTTATGGAAATGGAAGAGGATATAGATGCAGATGAAATGGGAGATATGATACTGCATGAAGAGTTTGACAGAGCATTGAAAGACCTAAGTTGAAACAAGGCCCCGTGAGTAGATAACATTCCATTAGTTCTACTGATAGCCTTGGGAGAGCCAGCCCTGACAAAACTCTACCATCTGGTGAGCAAGATGTATGAGACAGGCAAAATACCCTCAGACTTCAAGAAGAATATAATAATTCCAATCCCAAAGAAAGCAGGTGTTGACAGATGTGAAAATTACCGAACTATCAGTTTAATAAGCCACGGCTGCAAAATACTAACACGAATTGTTTACAGACGAACGGAATAACTGGTAGACGCCGACCTTGGAGAAGATCAGTGTGGATTCCGTAGAAATGTTGGAACATGTGAGGCAATACTTACCTTAGAAAATAGATTAAGGAAAGGCAAACCTATGTTTCTAGCATTTCTATACTTAGAGAAAGATTTTGACAATGTTGACTGGAATACTCTGTTTCAAATTCTGAAGGTGACAGGGGTAAAATACAGGGAGCGAAAGGCTATTTACAATTTGTACAGAAACCAGGTGGCAGTTATGAGTCGAGGGGCACAAAAGGGAAGCAGTGGTTGGGAAGGTAGTGAGACAGGGTTGTAGCCTATCCCCGATGTTATTCAATCTGTATATTGAGCAAGCAGTAAAGAAAACAAAAGAAAAGTTCAGAGTAGGTATTAAAATCCATGGAGAAGAAATAAAAACTTTGAGGTTCGCTGATGACATTGTAATTCTGTCAGAGACAGCAAAGAACCTGGAAGAGCAGCTGAACAGAATGGACAGTGTCTTAAAAGGAGGTTATAAGTTAAAAAAAAAGGAGGAGGATAACGGAATGTAGTCGAATTAAATCGGGTGATGCTGAGGGAATTAGATTAGGAAATGAGATGCTTAAAGTAGTAAAAGAGTTTTTCTATTTGGGGAGCAAAATAACTGATGATGGTCGAAGTAGAGAGGATATAAAATGTAGACTGGCAATGCCAAGGAAAGCATTCCTGAAGAAGAGGAATCTGTTAACATCAAGCCTAGATTTAAGTGTCAGGAAATCATTTCTGAAAGTATTTGTATGGAGTGTAGCCATGTGTGGAAGTGAAATGTGGACGATAAATAGTTTGGACAAGAAGAGAATAGAAACTTTCAAAATGTGGTGCTACAGAAGAATGCTGAAGATTAGATGGGTAGATCACATAACTAATGGTGAGGTATTGGATAGAATTGGGGAGAGGAGAAATTTGTGGCACAGCTTGACTAGGAGAAGGGATCAGTTGGTAGGTCATATTCTGAGGCAACAAGGGATCACCAATTTAGTATTGGAGGGCAGCATGTAGGGTAAAAATTGTAGAGGGAGACCAAGAGAGGGACACACTAAACAGATTCAGAAGGATGTAGGTTGCAGTAGGTACAGGGAGATGAAGAAGCTTGCACAGGATAGAGTAGCATGGAGAACTGCATCAAACCAGTCTCAGGACTGAAGACCACAACAACAACAACAAAAAAGGAATAATTTAAATTTCTGAACTGCATAGGGCCTCCTGTGTAAAATAAACCTGTCCCAGAAAATATTTACAGTAAGACTGATGTGGGATTGATCCTCATAAAGAAACATCACAGAAGATGCTGGAAATGATCACACTGATGTTGATGCAGTGCTGTGCTTGTTTTATAAAACTGTGAGACACACATAGCATCTTTGCCTGAGAGATAGCAGCAGTTATATTTTCAGTTTTCTGCTGTAGCTCTTCCAGTGTCTTAGGATTATTTGAGTACACCTGACCCTTCAATTTGCCCCACTGGTGCAAATCACATAGAGAAAGAGATAGCAGGAAGTCAAGATGGCCAGGAGATCACACAGCCTCTGCTGATTGTCCTCTCCTCACCAAATGCTGTAACCACTTGTGACATTGTTATCTAGACAATGTGCACCATTTTCTTTATATTGTTAAATATTTTTATATGCTTGATCTCAATATGGATTAAACAGCTCCTGGACATACCAGTTACCTGTGGCGGTTTGATGAAAGACTAGCGTTGTGGTATGGTATCAGATATTGTGCACCAAACTCCAGTCTTGATATTATACAACAGTTCTTCAAAGTACTGGTGGGGATTTTCTGATGCATAGTGATGCATGTTCTATGAGTTCACATAATCTGACAGGTTGGACCAGGCCTCATCTGAAGAAATGAAAAACTGAGGCTGCAAAAGTTCTGACTTCACTTCACTGAGAAACCACCCGCAGAATTCAACATATGAATATCGTCTGGGCACTTTAACTCATGCACAGCAGTAAATCTGTAAAGAAACAGATTCAGATCCTTTTTGATTATGTGTAGACACACAATCTCTTAATGCCCACATACACAGATAAACATTGTTGATGTTTCATTGGAGTTTGTTCCAGGCTTTCCTTCTCTCAACTAATGTTTTCTGGTGTTCAAACTCTTTTCAGGTAGTTATAGTTTCTATTCACTACAGCACCCATTTCACACCATTTCTTCATTGCAGACTTCACTGGTAATTCTGCCAAAAGACTTCTACTTTTCAACTCTTACATAAACAGTTCTGCACATGTTTTCCATCAATTGTGCCTTGTGTAACACTCAACAATGAACATGCACTCTTTTGTGTTGAGCATTTTGTTTTGTATTCAGCTCATCACTAAATATCTGATTCTCTTGCTCACTCAAACATAATGATACAACGAAGAATTTGGGACAGAATGCATGCATTGGCATCATAGCTGGCTCATTGCACAAGTGTGCTCAGTTAGGTTCGCAATGAAACGGCCATAGTAGTTGACCTTATCGAGAACCACTGTTAGGTTTTTTACATTTGTGGGTGCATGATATCGATTGCCATGACATAATCTTCCTTTGGTTCTAGTCCATTGGCCGAGAATTTAAAACCCAAATATGTCAGGGATGGTTGCATAGAATTTGACTTGCATGGGTTGCATTTGTGTTCTTTTGCTATCAGCCTCTGAAGCTCAAGGTTGTGAAGATGGTCCTCTGGAGTGACAGCTGCACAATTTGGAATACCTTATAGTGATTGCTCCATAAAATGCTGGAATATGGCAGGGGCTTGAAGATATTTCAAAAAGAAAATGATTGTAACAATAGAGGCTGTAATCTTGTGATACTGCATCCAGGAGAATCTGAAAATATGGCTCCATGAGGAGAATTTTACTGAATAAAGTGCCATGGTCTAATTTTGGATAGAGTTCATTTGTGGTCGATAGAGGCTAAGTTTCCACTTCAGCTGGTGAGTTTACTGTTAATTTAAAGTCGCCACAAAGTCACAGGGTCCTGTTTGGTGTGGTACTGTTAACAGTGGAGTGGCTAATTGACTATAGGAAATAGGTGTTGACACATCCTCATGAATAAGTCTGTCCAGTTTTGTTTTAAGTGTGCCCTTTAGATCCTGGGGCAGCGGGCAAGCTTTGAAGAAGTGAGGAATAGCTGTCATCTTAAGAGTGATGTGAGCTTCAAAATCAGTTACCTTCCCTAGCCCAAGGGAGACTGTTTGAGTATATCTGTCACAGGCTGTCTTTTTAATGGCACAAAGTACATCAGACTGTATAGCTTGAACTTCCTCATGAACCACAAGCCCAAAAGTACGGAAAGAGTCTTGGTGTCAGCTTGCACAAGATAATTCCTGGATAAGTGACAGGGTTGTGAGTGAGTCCAGATGGAAACTTTCCTGGAAAGAGCACGTTATGACATCCATATGCCCAAAGATTTGTCTTGGTTGCCTGAAAAGGTTGTGACCCTAAACTTAATTAAGTTGGTTGGTTTAGCAAGGTCACAGAAGCACTGATGTTCAGGAGTAACTTCACAGGGTATTTGCCTATGGAACACATCTAAGTACGTTTGCTGGGCAGTGTTCTGAGAAATCTGCATTTCCTAGATTTAACCATTTGCCTACCAATTTTATTTCAACAACATTAATGTATGGTTATTTTAATTAATGTATTAGTCAGAAGTAAATATATGAAAGGAATATTTTCCCAGTTTCATCTTCCAAGAGGGTTGGAGGGTAGGGTATAACACACACACACACACACACACACACACACACACACACACACACACACACACACACCAGTGGACAGAGCATCTCTCCAAGTATGTAACTCTCTCTACAGGAGCTCAATATGGACTTTGTTTGTGATTTGGCAAAGGTCAGTTTGTTGGTGCAGGTCGTTGACATGATGTGTGTGGTAAGGTGTGAAGGCAGCCCTCTTTGTGAATCTGCTAACTGGTTGCCTACCTGCAGTTGTGAACTAATGTGATGTGACAATACAGAGACAAGAGTTAAAAATGAAACTTGAGGACAACACAGTCATCAAGTACAATCTGTAATTATAACAGTTTTGCTAACCATTATTAGGCTTCCCTTTACCTGTGGGACTTTGACACGTAACAATAACATGCAACAAATCCCAATTGGTTCTCTGATAAACTATCATGGGACACACACGTCTCAATGGTAGTCAAAGGATTAACAGTCACTTCATTCACTTTTGCAAGTTGGAGGGTGTATGCAACAGAACTGCTAAAATATACTCTTAAAAATATCTCTTTTTGCTGCACTTTAGCGTATTGCATTCTGAGAGGGGCACGCACTGCATGCATGGTGAAAGAAGCAATGTTTATGGTTGGGCACTGATGCTACTGGTGTGGTTGTTTATGGGTTGTGTGGGCTGTTCAGCAGGTGAGGGCCCTGCTGGAGGTGTCATGACAGCCCACTTGACCAGTGCCAGAGAGGTGACTGCCATGACATTTTCGTACCTCAGAAGCAAACTCTGGGCTGTGCAGGCTGTTTCATACAGTTGAGTTATTCACAGTCATTCCATCAGATGTGTATTTGATATCCTCAGTGTTTGGTTTCTCTTTTTCAAGTTGACTGTAAGAGACACTATAATGCCACTTACTAGAGAGCATAGTTTTGCCTGCACAAACATTAAAAATTGCAATTCTTACTAAATCCCTGTAGGCTGGCAGCCCAGTCTGCATAATGTGAATGATTGTGGCCCTTTTTCCACTGCCAGAATTCTAACCTGGCTTCAATAATATGTTTCTTCACTGAAAAATATTCTCATAATAAAGAAAAGATTCTAGACAATCTGGGTCCGATTGGACACATTAGTGGCTCTTGCTTCTGTATTGTATGATACAGTTTTGTCTTTCATTGTCAGATATCCAATAAGCTATAAAATGTAAATGCTGTCGTAGGTAGTAAGTGTCCCACTCTTCATTTCATCCAGTAACTGGTGAAAAAGCTGAAAATATGCACAGCGTATAATATGTTCCTGTTAAATTTTCTAAGGCTTGCAATGCCTGTCACAGTGCTGCTGTTAGTTCCTGATAAACCCATGCAGCCTGCGTTAGTCATTGTAGCAGTTCCTCCATGGCTGAAAAACCACATTTTGACTGAATCATAAAAATGTTCAACATCCAAATTGCACATGTCACACGTCCCGAGTTGTCTCCCCTTTTGCGAAAGAGGAGTTGCACACAAGACTAATGGACACTATTGAGTGTTTCTCAGTGCAGTACAAGCTTTTATAAGTAAGCATTCCAGTCAAAGTCCAATTTGCATAGCATTAGAGTTTCACCAATAAAAATCAGTTGGAAAGATAAACATCATAAACCAAACCTATAGGTCGATCAGCACACTCTTTAATGATAAAATTACTACTGGTCCAAACTGATCTGGGGCAGCTTCTATGGTGGGATTCATCAGATTCAGTTTCTGAACGAGCTATTACATATTTTGTGTTAAAAATTCGATGTCTACATCTTTTTCAAATTATGTTCTTTTATGCGGTTTTTAAATTGTACATTTCATTTGGATAACTATGCATAAGATAACACTTGTCTCAAAATTTACATTGGCATGTTTGCACTTTTTATTCAGTTCAAAACAGGACATTGTGTAATATTAATAGTCCTGTAAATTTTACACAACAAGGCACAATAATTCTATTCATGCATGTCACTGAATATTATTGTGTCTGTTAATTATAAGTAAATGGTAACCATGCAGATACAATCTTTTATTTCTACCTCAGTCTGAAGTTTTGTTATGCACAGATTTTTGTTAAAATTACTTTAATATGTTATTTGTTTATGATCTGCTGGCAGTTGCTTATGAACTCTTTTTAAATGGTTTTGGTACATCAGATTCTTTACACAGAAAGTTTTATTGTTGGTAATGATTGTAACTTCAGAAAGAACATTATCCTGTAAAAAAATAAATAAATAAATAAAAATATTAAAGCAATTTGGAGAAAAGAAATATAAATGTGTCGGATTTTTCATCTGTTCCAGGGTGTTGTATCATCTGTATCATATGATGCAGAGACTAGTGTCATCTGTACCACTTCAGATGACCGCTCAGTAAAAATATGGAAAGTGAACCTGAATCATGAGGAATATTGGGAAACTGCATCAATTCAGTTAGTCTGTTCATTGTATGGACACACAGCAAGAGTATGGAAGGCTGTCACAGTGAACAGAACTGTAGTTAGTGTTGGTGAGGTTAGTGAGAATAACATCTGTGTGATGTGAAAATTTATCATCTTTGCTAATTAATATCAAACATTAAGTGTATGTGGTATTGTATGTATTTTAAGTAATTAACTTCTTCAGATTTAAAGTTTTATAATTGTAGTGCACAATGTGCTTCTTAGCATGTCAGTTACTTGTTAAAAACCTGAAACTGCGAGTAATACTACCTACACAGGAAGATGTATCATTTCCATGGGCACACTCAAAATTAGTTCTTTTTCAGTAAATGGGTCTCCATTCAAGATAATTATTTTCTGTCCAGTTGCAAACCTGGATATATATCCCACAATAATACATATTCTGTATTAGGCATCTGTCTGGTACTGCATTACAAGCTTTTGTAAATTCTGTGAACATTAAATGTATGGGATGACACAACAATCAAAAGCCATTTTGTGCTTTGGTGGACTATAGACTGACAGGTGCTGTTCTGTTTGAAGAATGCTTGTTTGAACGAAAAGTATCTTTTGGTATGAAACCCGTGTACTGTAGAATTTACTTTTAAATAAGATACTGTTCTCATTGAGACTGCATGCCTCATGTTGCTTTATGTAACAATGCTGCAGAAGTAGGATATGAAGATGTTACGAGTATTTACTTGCTGTGTACCTTTGAAGAACAGTTCAGGAAAGTGACTTACTCATATTTGTGTGCAAGACCACTCATCAACACGGGATTGTTTATTGAGGGATAATTTTATGACAGAAAAGAAAATCTCCTAGGTACTGATGGATTTTGTAAGAATTTGAATTTAAAATATACTATGCATTTACAATGTGTTTTAAGGTGATGACTTTGTGCTGTAACACAAGGACCCATACTAGTACCTGTGCCCATTGGTGGTCTACGTGGACAGGAGGCTGTCACTCTTTATCAGGCTGTTACCTTGCAAACCAAAAATGTCCCTGCAAAATGTTATGTTGCCCCTTGCAAACCACAAATGTTCCTGCAAAATGTTATGTTGCCATGAAGGGGAAAAAAATCAACACTAAGATGTCAGAAAATGTAAGCAGCATCAACAAGTATACTGAAAAAGCAACATCCCATTTTTTTGCCCTTACTGCAAGCTAACAGGCTGCAGCCAAAGTTATTCTGCATAGTGAATACAAGTAGATTTCCTAATGCTCATAAATATGTAGCACATCTGTTACAGAATTAATTTAGAATAGTTAATTTGAAGTTGAGTGTGTTCATTATGTTAATGAGCTGTGGTGGTTGTTGGTCAGTAATTTCAGTGGCATTTTTTGTGTCAAATTTCAGAGCCTAATTATACACCAAGATTGTTTTGTTACTGTATATGTTTGCTTGTTGATACATATTTACTGTGTCCACACTGTATTAATACTGATCACTTCTTCCCCTGGATGAATTTTCCACATTAGCCTTTCATTTTCACTGCATAATTTAAAAGGTGTATGATTTTATCAATTAGTAACTGAGGACAACAATTATTAGCAATTTATGGAAACCAAGCTAACGTAAACATAATAAGAGAAAAGAACAGTGCTCCAACAATAAAGAAGTTGAGCAGGAACTGACATGTAGATGGAAGATTCAAGGACCTATCACAGCAATATTTCTTTGGTAGTAGTGATGTCAGTCAGTTAATTCACTCGCTGCATACACTGAAGCATAAAAATAGGTACTGAGGTGTCACCATCACTTATTGATAGACCACAGACTGACAAACTAATCAGAAACCCTAGAAGCAAATAGCAACTTTCCAGATGGATTGTCTTGTAAGCCAAGTAGAAACGCAAAACCAAACAGTGTTATAGATGGAATGAAAGATAACTAGCTCACTGACAATGAGGTCATTATAGGCAGAGCACAAGCATCGATCACCATGCCACCTTACTTAGTTTCAATGAAGGAAACTGTGTTGTAGACAGACTGGATATAGTGCACATTTCATAGGAATTCCCAAAGATATTTGCATTGTAAATGAAAATCTCAGAAAGAGATGGCACATATCTGGAAGGACAAGACAAAAATGTGAGAGTGATCTGAAAAAGCAGATGGTGAACCTGGCTGTTTGTGTTTATAGCATATAGTAAGCATACCAAGGAATGCTACACAAAGATGCCACCCCATATCACCAAATTTTAGTGGGGAACACTTCATAAGCTTTACCAAACCAGGTAGTAGTATTTATGTTTCTTTTGAATCTAAAGGCTGTGGGTAACATAGCTGAGGGGTTTACAAATTCAAGAAGTCACAAAAAGTTGACAGGACTCTTCCAAGGATAGTGTATGTTATCTGTGTGCAGCGTGTGAACAAATCTATTTGGACACCTATTTAAATTTGCAGTCCAGGTTTGCTGGTAGATTTGACAGTTACCTTTTTATGGAAAAAAAAATGTTTTATTCATGAAAGGCTGAAAGTCTCTGCAGTTTTTAGGACAGTACACTGGTGTGCAAAACGTAAGGATGAAAATAACCTTCATATGATGTGTCACTGAAAAGTAACATAACTCAATAAAATTTGGACAGTACATAGTCAGAACTGCTACAGTGTACTATGGAAGGTAACAGGGAGAAATAATCAATGAGATGAACAGAAATGACACTTTTATTCAAAGACACTGATTACACTGAAGTCACTGCAATTTATGATTGTCTTCCGGACATTACAAAAGGTGTGACAGGGTTCTTAACAGGGTGTGTGGTCACGACAGGTGACAATGCATTCTCTGCAACAAGCTCCCATGCTGGCCACAAAGTTGGCAAGGAATTCTTGCAGTAGTGTGTCCCAGTACTCCACCACCAATGCTGTTGATAACTGTATTGAATGGTCAGTGGTGCATGTGGATGTGCTGCAGAACATCTCCACAATGAATCGTACATGTGTTTGATGGGATTTAAGTGGGATGAAACAATCAGGCCAATTCATTCACTGAATATTCTTTTGCCCCAAAAGCTCCTTAACCCATGCTGTCTGATGTGCTCACACATTTTCACCCATAAAAATGAAGTCATGGCCGAATTCAACCCTGAAAAGACACACATGGGGAAGGAATACAATGTCAGAATAACACTGACTGGTGAGTGTACATGTTCAAAGGTTTGGAGGTCAGTACACCCATGCAACATTATGCCTTTCCACACCATAACACTTGGACCACCAAACCAATCATGTTCGACAAGGTTACTGAGTGCATTAAGTGTTCACACTTCTCACCATATGAGGGTATATCCAGCATTCTCAAGCATTATTATTTTGGTGGTGCAGATGGGATGGTGGGGAGGCATGATGTTGTGCGGGTGTACTGAACTACAGGTCTTTGAACACAGTACACTCAATTGTCAATGTTGTTGTGCCACTGTACTCCTTCCCAGGGCACATTTTTTCAAGGTTGTGTTCAGCCCTGTCTTCATTTTTATGGATGGCAGTGTGCAACCGCACCAAATAATGCAGTTAGAGGAGCTCATGGAACAAGATGACATTCAGAAAATGAACTATCTTGCATATTCCCTCTGACTTAATCCCCATTCGGCAATTGTGGGGAGATGTATTGCAGCATGTCCACAGGTACCAATGACCATTCAGCTGTTGTCTGTTGCACTGGTGGTGGAATGCAATGCCCTACCACAATAACTCCTTACAAAACTTGTGGCCAGCATGGGAGAATGTTGCAGAGCATGCATTGCCACCTGTGGTGATCACACACACTATTAAGAACCATCCTATTGAGAACCATGCCCCACCTTTTGTAATGTCCAGGGCACCATCATAAAAATTGCGGTGATCTCAGCATAGTTATTGTCTTTGAATAAAAGTGTTATTTCTGTTTGTCTCGTTGCATGTTTCTCTCATTACCTTCTGTAATGTACTGTAGCAGTTCACTCCACACTGAAGAGCCAAAGAAACTGGTACACCTGCCTAATATCATGTCAGGCCCCCGTGAACACACAGAAGTGCTGCAACACAGTGTGCCAAGGACTCGACTAATGTCTGAAGTAGTGCTAGAGGAAATTGATGCCATGAATCCTGCAGGGCTGTCCATTAATCTGTAAGAGTACAATGGGATGGAGATCTCTTCTGAACAACATGTTGTAAGGCATCCCAGATAGGCTCAATAATGTTCATGTCTGGGGAGTCTGGTGGTCAGCAGAAGTGTTTAAACTCAGAAGAGTGTTCCTGTAGCCACTCTGTAGCTATTCTTGATGTACGGGGTGTCACATTGTCCTGCTGAAATTGCCCGTGTCCATCGGAATGTACAATGGACATGAATGGATCCAGATGATCAGACAGCATTCCTATGTATGTGTTGCATGTCAGAGTCTAGATATGACATATCAGGGGTCCCATATCACTCCAACTACACATGTCCCACGCCATTACAGAGCCTCCACCAGCTTTAACAGTCCCCTGCTGACATGCAGGGTACATGGATTCATGAGGTTGTTTCCGTACATGTCCATCAGCTTGATACAATTTTAAACGAGACTTGTCTGACCAGGCAACATGTTTCCAGTCATCAACAGTCCCCACAAGTGGGCCTTCAGCTCCAAAAGTGCGTATCGATGATGTTTTGTTGAATGTTTCACATGCTGACTTTTTTGATGGCCCAGCATTGAAATCTGCAACAGTTTGCAGAAGGATTACACTTCTGTCACATTGAACAACTCTCTTCAGTCATTGTTGGTCCCATTCCTGCAAGACCTTTTTCTGGCTGCAGTGATGTCGAAGATTTGATGTTTTACCAGATTCCTGATATTGACAGTACACACATGAAATGGTCATATGGGAAAATCCCCACTTCATCACTACCTCGGAGATGCTGTGTCCCGTTGCTCACGCGCCGACTGTAACACCACATTTAAACTCACTTAAATCTTGATAACTTGCCATTGTAGCAGCAATAACCAATCTTATAACTGCACCAGACATTTTTGTCTTATATAGGTGTTGTCGATCGCAGTGCCATATTCTGCGTATTTACAAATCTCTCTATTTGAATACACATGCCTAGTCCAGTTTCTTTGGCACTTCAGTGTATGTATGCTCCAGTTTCGTCAAGCTATGTTACTTAGCACTGACAAATAATGTCAAAGTTACTTTTATCCTTAATTTTTGTACACCACTGTAGCAGGGAACCAATAAATAAACTGTATTTCATGTTTGGAACATTAAAAGGATCCAGGTCAGAGGTCTGGTGTGGCATGCTGTTTTAATGTCAGAAAGTTTCTTAACAGTGGACGCTCCACTGCAGAAATAATTCATTCTGTGTTTTCTGTTGTTATCAGGATTCATCTGTAATGGTGTGGGGATTTGAAGGAAAATTGCTGAAACAGTGGAAGTATCATCAGAGCACTACCATATGGGCTATGGACTACAGCACTGAGAAAAACATTGTTGTAAGTATAGGACAATTGTTTATGTGTGTGTGTGTGTGTGTGTGTGTGTGTGTGTGTGTGTGTGTGTGCGCGCGCGTGCGTCTGTTTGTCTGTCTGTCTGTCTGGCTGTGGCAGGGTTAATGTGTACACTATTTATGTTTGAGCTCTCAAACTTCATCAGAATTATTCCACGTTTTGATCACACTAGAGAAATAAACATTGGCATCCTACGGTATAAGAAATGATTTTTCAATTATATTTTTTGTTTTCCACCATGGTAGCACAAACCTCTTCTACAGGAAGAAATTCTTAAATAGAATGTCATATGTATGCTTTGCAGGTGGTAATTAAATCTATTTATACCATTTACAGTGACTTAAATTATTCTCTCAATGAAGGACTAATATTGGTGAATAGATTTCGATGAAACTGGACGTGTTTAAACTTCCCATCTATGAAACAGTAAAACTTATGAAAATTGCTGCACCAAGTAGGAGACATGTTACCAGAATAAACTTCATATCACAGCTTATGTGCATAAAAATACACCAGTCATAAGACTACAGAAGTGTATGTGGTCTTTGATTTTGAAAATTCAGTATGGTGCCGTACAAGTTCGAATTAGAGGCTTTAAACTTTGTGGCATGGAATCAAATATATCTTGGATATGTTTCTGGGGAATGGATTGCACGCAAGCCCACAACAGGTTAACAATCTTTTCTGGAGGAATATGACAAACCAGTAGCTGACCAACCATGTTTGATGGACATGTCAAGTGAAAGTGCAGAACAGCAAGTAGTGGCCTACTTTTCTGCAAAAAAATCTTGTCCATCTCTTGCCACTTGTGAATGGGTATTGTCCTGCTGAAATATGGCATACAGAGTTACATGAAGGAAGCACAGTACTTCAGGCTGTAAACTCTTCCTGATGTCATGTAAATTTTCAGATTACACTTGATATGTAAAAGCTGAAATTATTTGTTGTATCAAATGGCATGCCAGATATCACACTTCGTATCTTTCCACTGTGCACTGTAAACTGCGTAGCACTGGTCCAGCCTTTAGCAGGTGACATTTTTAATATCTGATTTCCATACAGCCTGAGTATCAGTAGGAAGAACGTGTCAAAGATAGTTGGGCTACATACAATGGCAACAGCTTGTGCATATGCAAGGTGCTGCAGCCCAGCAAACATGTCAGGTGGCACTGGCCACTGACATGTGTGTGCTACTAAATACTGCATCCTGGCCTGCCCCAGTTAGTCTTTTGTTAGTCTCTGAAGCCTTTAGTTTTGTGCCATTGAGTAGTAGAGTCTTCACCTTGCCTGATTTACATTTGTGATTTGGATATCTTTCTGACTGTTGTAAACACTTAAAAAGACTGCTCTGCTCAAGATTTGTTTTAGTTACCTACTTACTTTGTGAACCTCAGGAACTGCCTGTTCATTCTGCCAGTCTCTGCATTACTACCAGTGTGAGTGATCGTTAACTGAGTTCTACCAACACAGAGTAGGATAGAAAAGTAGTGACAAGAACTTTTTCATCATGCAATTATTCCAGTGAAGCACGGATCCCAAGTTTCTAAAGTTATGGCAGCAGCAGTTGTAACAACAACAACAGCAAGAAAAACAGTGTGACTTCTGGCAGCAACAGCTGCAGCAGCAGCAGCAGCAAGAAAAGAAGTGGGAATTCTATCGGCAACAGCAGTTCTTGCTTTTATGCCAGTTGTAAAACCCAAAACAGTTGGCAGCTGCCATTTCCTTACCACCCCTCTCTTTTGTTCACTTGCTTTGATGAGGCAAACGAGACTTGGTATGTATATTCATGAGGTTCATTCAAATGAAACCTTGTCAGTGCATCTACCTTTGCCTTACATGTAAGGTGGCACCACGTAACTGGGGGTATGGTGGCGCCATCTATTGGTAGAGAGACTGACGCGTGCACACCGTTGAATGGTGCGTATTGCCAGTGTGGTTTCACGCCAAAGGAAAGGTTGTCACACAAGAAGTTATCATCCACTACCAAACATGCAGGCGAGTAAGCAGGAACAATGAGGAATGATTTGATTTTGGGAGGCAAAGGGAGTTGGAGGTCGTGAAATGTAATGATGGATGAAGGCTGTGTACGGTGAGCACAGTCTGAGGTGTTCAAGTGTTGTGCAATGGCGCAAACAATTCCTTGAGGGGCATGTGTCACTGGAAGATGATGCTTGTCCTGGACAGGCTCATCATATCATTACACTAGAATTGGTTGAGGAAGTGAAGGCTTTATTCTTGGACGACTGCAGAATCACCGTGGACAAGATCCATCAGTTACTGGGTATTAGCAAGGGCACCGTCCACACCATAATCCATCAACACTTGAACTGTTGAAAAATCTGTGCACAGTGGGTTTCCCACCAACTGACCACCGAACTGCACAGTACTCGAATGGTGCTGTCTTTGACTTAACTGCAATGTTATCATGAGGAGGAATGTGGCTTTCTGTCCCGTATTGTCACAGGTGACAAAACATGGTGCCACCATTTTGAACCAGAAAGCAAGTGTCAGAGCAAGCAGTGGAAACATGTGACTTCACACCTCTGAAGAAATCAAAGGCTGTGAACACCAGTTCTGGTATGGTCATGATGTCCTTCTTTTTTGACCACAAGGGCCCAGTGTTGTAACTGCGACCAGGACGGTCGCGGGCTAGCAAAGACGGAAGGCGCGGTGGGACCCGTGGAGAGGCCTGCGAACAACAACACAATGGAAGAAGATGGACACGACCAATGTAGGATGGAACGAATACAACAAGACCGAACAACAGAGTCGCAAGGAAACAAACTCATAAGCAGTCTAGTGCAAAGTGAGGTGTAATCCGACGTAAGCGAGATTAGATTGACTGGCTGAGCGAGTGGCCGGCGTTTAAGTACACTATCGGGGGTGCCGCTATTGGCCGCTGGGACCATGTGTTCCACTGTGGTGCCCCCACAGTAAAAGCGGGCCAGGAGGAGCGCGCCGCCACACCATAAGACGCGATGGTGCAGAGACCTCTACGGGTCTTCGACGTCCATGACGCCTGGTGCGGATTCAAATCCGCGGCGCGCCGTACCAGATCCAGTACTCATCGAGTTCCTGGAACGACAAACCAGCGTCAATGCCCAGCATTGTCAAGCCAGTTTATAGAATCTTAGATGAGCCATCAAGTTGAAATGCAGAGGCATGTTGTCTGATATGTCTGCGTAAGCAGAAGAAACTAACGATCAAAGTCCGAAAACAATTTATTGGACTGTTCAATTAACCAAAACAAATTCTCCAAGTATAACACCAACACAAAACAGTGATCCATCTTCGAATCACAACTATATACATGAACAATATAGAAAACAATTTAAATAATTTCCTACTAGTCTCCGCCAGAGACTTCTCTGATATACCAAGCCTAATCCAGAGATCAGCGAGAAGATCCAAGCCGGGCTGCCGGGGTGGCAGCTATCCATGTCTGCTGGCGGTTGATGAACTGCCGATGTGTGGCCAAGCGCCGGCCTTTATAGCGCTCCAGCAGATGAGTACCTCGGAACTATTTTTTATCACATGGTTTGACGTGTGAAAATAGTTCCGGGATCTGCAATGACCTCTTCCTTATGTTTATGTGGGCCGGTAGTGGCCCCTGGTGGCTGGTGGTGTCTTTGATGTGGCGTTGTTGTTGTGGTTGTTGTGGCCGTTCATCAATATTGCCTGTTGGTTGTGTAGTGCTTCGGTGTGCCTGCGAGGCGGGCAACCGCAGCTGCAGGCTGCCAGTTTGGTTGCTGATACTCTAGACGCCGTGATGTCTAATGGAGAAGGCCACAGCATTGTCCAATGGCATTATCCTCCTGCATGATAATGCCTGCCCACACACGGCCAATTGTGGTGAAGACAACTTTGCAGCAGTTTCGGTGGGAAATACTGGAACATCCACAGTACAGTCCTGACCATTAACCATGTGACTTTCATGCATTTGGACCTCTAAAACAAGCTATTTGTGGATATCAATTCACAACGGATGATGAAATGTGTGACTGGGTCCAGGCATGTATCCGACAGCAGCCTACTAGCTTCTTCAAGGATGGAATCGACTGGCTAATGTCACAATGGGATAAATGTGCCAATAGTTTTGGTGACTATTTTTGAGTAAGTGTACTGTGTATAACTACATTATTGAGTTAATAAAATCATTGCTGTTACTTTACACTAGTGACTGGGTTTCATTTGAATACCCCTTATATGTCATTTTGTTCTTCACTGCAAGGCAATTTAGTATCTGACTCTGTATGTCAGTGTACCCTCTTACTTCCTTCTAGTAGTAAACTGTAAGAAGTGGTGCAAAAACTACATCCACTCTCTGATCCTAGTAGTTTGATTTTTCCTGGTGTTTGTGGTTTTCTGACAAACTATTATGGTCTCCAATCTCACATCATTGCAACTAGGTTCAAGTTAAATCAGTGTGTTAAGCAAATTAAGCAATCCTGCATAGCAAGAACTGCTGACAAGTGTGATTTTTCCTGTAAACAGTGTGCACATCATATGTAGACTTCTCAATCCATGACATTATCTATTTTGCTCTTGTTTGAGAAATTAGTGCAAAGGCTTTAGAGGCATTTTAGCCCGCCTTGTGTTGTGTGTCAAAAATTACCAAAGTTCATGAAGTCAGTGGAAGCTGAGTTTCATGATTCCTTTGATGCTGATGTTGTTAGTAGTATTAGGCGCTGGTGTACTCCACAATTAGCTGATGACTTCCATTATGTTATCATCAAATTTACAAGGCACCTGTTTGTCTGGTAGTCAAGCAACATGGGATTCAGTAGTTAGTGATCCCCTGCCCTCATCATCAGTAGAAGTGCACAAACAGAAGTGCTTTATTTGCCGCCAATGTGTCCCAAAGCGAGCAGAGGCTTGTGTAATATTTTCCTCTCCCTCACTGTAAAAGGACCCCACAAAAGTTCATGCTGTCCAGATTGTAGATCACAGCATCAAAGGCATCACGGCCCTTTCTGCATGTCATCTGTTTTGCTTGCCACAAACTGCAGCACCTTGCGAATGACCACCTCAGCTGGTGTGTATCAATGATAGTGGTTGTCAGCACATTACACGCTACTTTGCATTGCCCATGGCAGCAGCTGTTGGGGTGCAATGTCTCATGTTGCAACTGGACATTAATAGTGTGACAGCAGATTTCCAATTGGATACTGATTAATGAGGTCACATGCCAGCGCATTGGCTCCCCGCAGCTGTGGACTCTCAACACAGAGTGGTGACATACAATGACCAGTCAGTTCCACTGCAGGGTCAGAACATAGTCCAAGCTAAGTATAAGAATATAGCCTGGCATCTAACTTTGCTGGTAGTCACCACTTGGATGGCATCTAACATACTTAGTTTAGACTCTTTTGCACTTCCTGGTTTTCAAATTCAGGACCAGTTTAATCTAGTTTCAACTGTGATCCCATTCACAAAACTTGATATGTTGTGTGCACAATTTAAGCAACTCTCTGAACCTAAATTAGGTTGTGCACCAGGGTTTCAGACCCACATTACCTTAAAGCAATCGGTAGTGCCTAAGTTTTATAGATCTCATCCAGTGTCTTTCTCCATGCATGAGCAAGTTAAAGCAGAGCTACACAGATTGCAAGTTGTGGATGCTATATCCTGAGTAGCATCTAGCCAGTGGGCTATGCCTGTGGTCAAAGTTAAGAAACTTTATGGATCCCTTCATATTCGTGATGGTTTTATGTCTAAAGTTAATGCTCAAGCAAATGTCGATTTGTATCCACTTTCTTGGCCGGAGGAATTGTTGGCTAAATTGGCTGGTAACCATTATTTTTCACTGATTGAACTTGCTAGCACCTATGTTCAATTGCATATAGATGAGCATATGAAATTGTTTTTAGTGATTAATATGCCATTTGGCATGTATTGTTTTGATGGTTTGTCATTTGGCGTTGCAAGTGCTCCTGCAATATTTCAGAGATACCTTGAGCAACTCATTCAAGGTTTCCTCAAATATGTTAATTACTTATATGACTTGTCAGTTGCCAGAACCATGTGGTAGCAGTGGCTGTGCAACCTAAAGATGTTGTGTGAGTGACCCTGGGCCCATGGTCTATGTTTACGACTCGAGAAATACTGTTTCTTTGAGGAAATATCAAGTACATGGTACGTATATTAAGTAAAGATGGGTTCACATGCACATAGGATCACATGGACACAATCACTAAATTACTGGCTCCAAAGAACCTCAAAGAACTGCAGTCATTCCTCAACAAAGTAAATTATTACACCACGTTCATTACCAGTTCAGCCCACATTTCTCCTTCACTCACTCAACTGTGTAAAAATGGTGTTAAATTTATGCGGGCATGCCAGAAGGCTTTTGTGCAACTTAAAAAGTGCCTTTGATTGTGTCCTTGTTTAGAAGTGTTCCATCCTGGCATGCATTTAATGCTTGCCACTGATATGTCAGATTGTAGCATTGGTGCCATGTTGTCCCACAAATATGCTGATGGCACGGAACTGTCCAGTGCATTTGCTTCTAAAACATTAAATGTGGGCAGAGGAATTGTTTACAAATAGAGGAAGAAACATTGGTGTCTGGAAGTTTCACATGTATCTCTATGGTACTAAGTTTCATCTGATCACCAACCACTGTTAAGATAAAATGCCAGAGTGGCTGCAACAGTGGGCATTGTACGTAAGGAACTACAGGGTGTCCTTAATTTAAGTTCCAGTTTCAAAATGGTGTAGAAAGAGAACCACTGCTCAGAATGATGTCAAGTTTGAACACCATATTAAGCATCAGAATATGCACACCAAAAGACAGACAGCCCATGTCTGTTCCCCAGTTTGCGTCCAAGTCACCCAAAATGTCTGTCTCCATGAAGGACTGCACGCTGCTGGTAAAGCTTTTTTTACAAGAATGGTGACTGTGTGCCAGTAGCCCTGCAGAAGTTCCAGCCACTCAAGGGTATTGGTTCGATGTCTGTTAAGGGTTTGGAGAGAATGATTAAAAAATTCAAAAACACAGATTTTTTTGAAGTGTGTTGTGGCAGAGGGAGGAAAGCAGTTGGTCCTATGTCTGTTGATGTGTGGCCACAGCATTACAGGAGGAGCCAAGCAGTGGTGTGCAAACATACATTGCATGGGGATTTGCCCAAACATTGGACGTGTCTGCAAGCATGGTGCATAAAATTCTATGAAACATCCTGCATCGCTATTCACATGAAATCACCCGTGTTCAGGAGCTGCTTTCTGCTGATCTGCGAGGAAGACAAATGTTCAATCTGGAATTTCTTGCTCACACTGAAGTGGACAATGAATGACCATGGAACATTCTGTGGAAGATGAAGTGTATTTCCGTCTCTATCACCAAGGACATGTCAAAATGCAGAATTGCAGAATATGGGCAACAGAAAACTTGAATGCACATAAACCAGTACCACTTAATTCTGCAAAGGTGACTGTGTGGTGCAGGTTGACAGCACCCATCATTTCCCTACAGAATGGCCATCCAGATCATCTGATCTTATTCTGTGTGACTTTTGGCTGTGGGGTTAACTGAAAGATGTTCTGCTCAGTGCTCCAATTATGAATGTAGCTGAACTGAAGACACGCATTGCAAATGCATTCTGAACATGACCCCCAAAACACTCCAATCTGTTGTGGAACATGCTATTTCTTGACTTCAACTTGAGGCAGAAAATGGTGGACAGCATAGCAAACATGTGTTGTGCCAGCCTCAAGACAGTTAAAAATTGAAGTTATTTTGCTTTTTATGCAGTTTTTGGCCCCAGGACAATTAAGAACTGATGTCGTCATTTTGATTTTTCTGCAGTTTTTGGTATGAGGACAATGAGAAACTGGTTTTTCCCATCTGATGGGATACAACATTGTCAATGTGGATGGGCTTACCAAACTAACAGTGCCACAAGTGTTGACTGCAAAACTTGTGCAGTCAGGCACATTGATAGTGTAATGTGCAGCTCAAGCCATAGCCACTATATTGTGATTGATCTGTTATTTCTAGCCAGTCCCATTTACATTAACACTCTTACAGTACCATCTGTTGGTGAAACTTTTGTTACATTATATTGTTCCATGATTTTTTCTTCTGTGTCAATAATATTTTCAAATTTGACATCATT
Source organism: Schistocerca americana (assembly GCF_021461395.2). NCBI lineage: Eukaryota > Metazoa > Arthropoda > Insecta > Orthoptera > Acrididae > Schistocerca > Schistocerca americana. The sequence continues at coordinate 513,652,648 of NC_060130.1, read as the reverse complement.
CTGAGCAGTCATTCTCTTTCTACTGAGTTTTGAAACTGGAACTTTAATTATGTACACCCTATATACCTATGAGAGCCATTATTGGCCCACCACGCAGCACTCCAATGCTGTGCAGCTCAGATGCTGAGTTTGATAAGTGTAAAGTGTTGTGTTTCACATTAGGTGCAAATCAACAACATGCCCTTCACAAGTTTCTGGTTATGGTGTGTGAAATAACGACAGGAATGGACTGTGATCCACTTCTCTGCAGGGTGTTTGTTGTCTGCTGTATGGTGAGATTGGCCATAGCACTTGCCTGTGGACATCAACCCCAAATGATGCACCTGTTTTTCATTATGGCACTTGCTTAACATCATTGATGAGATCATTTTGTTAGCTATGGATAATGCTGAATGCTGGGTTGTAATTCCTCCCATGCTCCGCCACCACATGCCAAAACTCCTCCACACTTCACTTTGGGGAATGTACAGAATGAAGGCAATAGTGAGGCATTGTGTATTGGTCTGGGTTTGACCTCACCATTGAAGGCACCATCTAGAAGTGCTATGCCTGTGCCCGCAACTACACACATAAAAAAAGTTTCGCATCACCCCGGTTCCCAGAACTCCTGAAGATAGATGTTGACTGTGGATATCGTATCACAGACACAGTCCCTCTGACTGTTCAGAGATGTCACTAAACCCACCCAAAGATGTGAACAACCATGCATGAGCATTGCCTATTAGATGGAGGGGGTCTGACAGCCAATGAGTTCCAGTTATTCCACCAGAAAGGAGGTACACGGCTTGTGTTATCTGTAGTTCAGCGATGTCTAGACAGTCAATACCATGGTTCGATCATGTCCGCATTGTTACTTTGTGCATGGAAGGGCTCTCAACAAGGGAAGTGTTCAGACGTCTCGGAATGAACCAAAGCAATGTTGTTTGGACATGGAGGAGATATAGAGAGACAGGAACTGTCAATGACATGCCTCGCTAAGGCCGCTCAAGGGTTACTACTGCAGTGGATGACTGCTACCTATCGATTAGGCTCAGAGGAACCCTGACAGCAATGCCACCATGTTGAATAATGCTTTTTGTGCGGTGGAGGTTCCCTGCTGTTTTGGGGTGGCATTATGTGGGGCTGCTGTACGCCGCTGGTGGTCATGGAAGGTGCCGTAACGGCTGTACAATATGTGAATGCCATCCTCCAACTGATAGTGCAACCATATCAGCAGCATTTTGGCAAGGGATTCGTCTTCATGGACAACACTTTGCACCTCTTATCATGCACATCTTGTGAATGACTTCCTTCAGAATAATGACATCACTTACTAGAGTGGCCAGCATGTTCTCCAGACATGAACCCTATCGAACTTGCCTGGGATAGATTGGAAAGGGCTGCTAATGGACAACATGACCCACCAACCACTCTGAGGGGTCTACGCTGAATCGCCATTGAGGAGTGGGACAATCTGGACCAACAGTGCCTTGATGAACTTGTGGATAGTATGCCACAATGAATACAGGCATGCATCAATGCAAGAGGATGTACTACTGGGTATTAGAGGTACTGGTGTGTACAGCAATCCGTACCATGACCTCTGAAGGTCTCGCTGTATGGTGGTACAACATGCAGTGTGTGGTTTTCATGAGCAATAAAAAGGGTGGAAATGATGTTTATGTTGATCTCTATTTCAATTTTCTGTACAGGTTCTGGAACTCTCAGAACCAAGGTAATGCAAAGCCTCTTTTAATGTGTGTATTTGGCCCCTGCACTGCATGCCCTGATCACACTTGGTAAAGAGTACATGTTGATTTTGATGGTCCATTCTGGGGAGCAGTTTGGTTGACACTTGTCGACGCTCATACCTTGAAAGGAATGCATTTTAGGGCACATGTTTACTGGACTGTTTTTTTCATGTTTTGGTCCATACTACCAGTTCCCAAAATATGGGAAGGAAAGCACTTGCAGTAGAAGAGATTTGTTTCACAGTATCAAAGATGAAGAATTGCTTGCAGCTCCTAAGTAATGCATTTTTAACCCTATGTTTACTGAGACTTTTTTGCTTCTACTATCGTGTACTTTCAACTGTATGCATTTACACAATTAATTATGACACACCCTGTATATGACACTGATGATAACAGTTACTATGGCAGCAGCTATCCATGATGTGTCCATCATATTTGCGATAGAGGAGGCACCTTCTACCCTGATTTTCAGCAATGGCCCTCAGTTCATGGCATATGTGTTTCAAGATATTTGTCAGTGCAGTGGCATTGAGCTCCTGACAACTGCTCCTTTCCGTTCTGTATCCAATTCGGAAGGGCCAGCAGAAATTTTATGCGGGTGAAATTTTACTCTCTTTGACCTGCTACATCTGACACAGTCACCACCCATGTGCGCAGCTGTATTATGGTGTGAGCTCCCATGTGTAGGCTCGTAATTTTGGCCACAAACCCGGATGGAAACAAGGCGTCATTGTCAGCAATAGCGGATGAAAGATGTTTGAGGTTGTGGTCAGCCAGGAGCACTTTATAATATCGGAATCAGGTCAATCTGTAACATAATGTACCAACCCATTTCCCTACAACCACTGAATGGGCATGACCTCTGTGATCACTGTAGCGATGGGCCAGCCCATCAGCCTACCTCTTACCACTGCAACTTCTGACGTTGTGTTAGGCATTGACAGGAACTCGACAGTGAGTGGTGATGGGAGCCAATGCAGGTGATACCATTTCAGTCCCCTACACCACTGCTGGCTCCCACCCTCACCCCCACCCCCACCCCCAATCCCACCCCCACCAGCCGTGACCTTGGCCCCTCGACTTCAATAGAGGTTGAGCATTTTTGGACTGTGGTGCCCAAGGAAACCAAACTATTTTTCACATATCTGTCGCATGTGGCACTTCCCTGCAGACAGACCCAAGCTGTGCCCCAGATCCTGTCAATTGGCTGGTATTCCCTCAGATGGCACTGCCATCCAACCCAGCCAATCACATTGAGGACATGCTGCTGGAGCGTTTGGGGAGGATTCCTGCATCTCCCTCTCCCCTTACTCAGTGAAGCTGGAAGTGTCCAGACCTTTTCTACTATGTGCCAGTTAAAAGGGGGGAGTTTCAGTATCTAACGGTGACTCAGATTCCCCATCTAGCCCAAGTATTTATAGGGAGAACATGTCAGAGATACTTGGGCTGCATATGATGGACACAGCTAGTGTCTGCATTAGGTGCCACAATTGCAGCAAGAACATCATTGACATTGCCCTCCAATGTGTGCATCCCGCTAAATATCACAACTCGGTCACCCCAGTTAGTATTTTGATAGTCTGTGAAGCCTTTAGTTCCGTTCCATAGAAGAGTAGAGTCCTGACCTTTCCTGATTTACATTTGTGAGTTGGATTGCTCCCTGAACTGTTGTATGTGCTTAAGACAACTTTAGTAGGTTCAGGACTTGTTTTGGGTATCCTCTCACTTTGTGAACTCCACTTTCATTGACCTCATGAACTGTCTGTTCATTTCGTGGTTCTCTGCCAGTGTGAGTAATCATAAAGTGAGTTCTACCAATACAGAGTAGGAGAGAAAATTATCAAACCATCTGCTCAGTCAAATCCACACCCCCTGCAGTTCTTCAGTGTCAAACCAACACTGGAAACTATGGTTGAACTCTGCAGGTGACATTGCAGTCATCTACATCTACATCTACATCTACATTGATACTCCGCAAGCCACCCAACGGTGTGTGGCGGAGGGCACTTTGCGTGCCACTGTCATTACCTCCCTTTCCTGTTCCAGTCGCGTATGGTTCGCGGGAAGAACGACTGTCTGAAAGCCTCCGTGCGCGCTCTAATCTCTCTAATTTTACATTCGTGATCTCCTCGGGATGTATAAGTAGGGTGAAGCAATATATTCGATACCTCATCCAGAAACGCACCCTCTCGAAACCTGGCGAGCAAGCTACACCGCGATGCAGAGCGCCTCTCTTGCAGAGTCTGCCACTTGAGTTTATTAAACATCTCCGTAACGCTATCATGGTTACCAAATAACCCGGTGACGAAACGCGCCGCTCTTCTTTGGATCTTCTCTATCTCCTCCGTCAACCCGACCTGGTACGGATCCCACACTGATGAGCAATACTCAAGTATAGGTCGAACGAGTGTTTTGTAAGCCACCTCCTTTGTTGATGGACTACATTTTCTAAGCACTCTCCCAATGAATCTCAACCTGGTACCCGCCTTACCAACAATTAATTTTATATGATCATTCCACTTCAAATCGTTCCGTACGCATACTCCCAGATATTTTACAGAAGTAACTGCTACCAGTGTTTGTTCCGCTATCATATAATCATACAATAAAGGATCCTTCTTTCTATGTATTCGCAATACATTACATTTGCCTATGTTAAGGGTTAGTTGCCACTCCCTGCACCAAGTGCCTATCCGCTGCAGATCTTCCTGTATTTCGCTACAATTTTCTAATGCAGCAACTTCTCTGTATACTACAGCATCATCCGCGAAAAGCCGCATGGAACTTCCGACACTATCTACTAAGTCATTTATATATATTGTGAAAAGCAATGGTCCCATAACACTCCCCTGTGGCACGCCACAGGTTACTTTAACGTCTGTAGACGTCTCTCCATTGATAACAACATGCTGTGTTCTGTTTGCTAAAAACTCTTCAATCCAGCCACACAGCTGGTCTGATATTCCGTAGGCTCTTACTTTGTTTATCAGGCGACAGTGTGGAACTGTATCGAACGCCTTCCGGAAGTCAAGAAAAATAGCATCTACCTGGGAGCCTGTATCTAATATTTTCAGGGTCTCATGAACAAATAAGGCGAGTTGGGTCTCACACGATCGCTGTTTCCGGAATCCATGTTGATTCCTACATAGTAGATTCTGGGTTTCCAGAAATGACATGATACGCGAGCAAAAAACATGTTCTAAAATTCTACAAGAGATCGACGTAAGAGATATAGGTCTATAGTTTTGCGCATCTGCTCGACGACCCTTCTTGAAGACTGGGACTATCTGTGCTCTTTTCCAATCATTTGGAACCCTCCGTTCCTCTAGAGACTTGCGGTACACGGCTGTTAGAAGGGGGGCAAGTTCTTTCGCGTACTCTGTGTAGAATCGAATTGGTATCCCATCAGGTCCAGTGGACTTTCCTCTATTGAGTGATTCCAGTTGCTTTTCTATTCCTTGGACACTTATTTCGATGTCAGCCATTTTTTCGTTTGTGCGAGGATTTAGAGAAGGAACTGCAGTGCGGTCTTCCTCTGTGAAACAGCTTTGGAAAAAGGTGTTTAGTATTTCAGCTTTACGCGTGTCATCCTCTGTTTCAATGCCATCATCATCCCGTAGTGTCTGGATATGCTGTTTCGAGCCACTTACTGATTTAACGTAAGACCAGAACTTCCTAGGATTTTCTGTCAAGTCGGTACATAGAATTTTACTTTCGAATTCAATGAACGCTTCACGCATAGCCCTCCTTACGCTAACTTTGACATCGTTTAGCTTCTGTTTGTCTGAGAGGTTTTGGCTGCGTTTAAACTTGGAGTGGAGCTCTCTTTGCTTTCGCAGTAGTTTCCTAACTTTGTTGTTGTACCACGGTGGGTTTTTCCCGTCCCTCACAGTTTTACTCGGCACGTACCTGTCTAAAACGCATTTTACGATTGCCTTGAACTTTTTCCATAAACACTCAACATTGTCAGTGTCTGAACAGAAATTTTCGTTTTGATCTGTTAGGTAGTCTGAAATCTGCCTTCTATTACTCTTGCTAAACAGATAAACCTTCCTCCCTTTTTTTATATTCCTATTAACTTCCATATTCAGGGATGCTGCAACGGCCTTATGATCACTGATTCCCTGTTCTGTACATACAGAGTTGAAAAGTTCGGGTCTGTTTGTTATCAGTAGGTCCAATATGTTATCTCCACGAGTCGGTTCTCTGTTTAATTGCTCGAGGTAATTTTCGGATAGTGCACTCAGTATAATGTCACTCGATGCTCTGTCCCTACCACCCGTCCTAAACATCTGAGTGTCCCAGTCTATATCTGGTAAATTGAAATCTCCACCTAAGACTATAACATGCTGAGAAAATTTATGTGAAATGTATTCCAAATTTTCTCTCAGTTGTTCTGCCACTAATGCTGCTGAGTCGGGAGGTCGGTAAAAGGAGCCAATTATTAACCTAGTTCGGTTGTTGAGTGTGACCTCCACCCATCATTGGTCTTGTGCTGTGCTCATATTATAGGTTTAATGCTGTATCTGACCCTCTTCTCTCCAGAAATTGTACAGACATCACTGTCATAGCACCAGTGCATATGTGCCAACATGCCACAGTATGAAAAATGCATTTCATGGAGACCAATTATTCTGTGCTCTTTGAGTCTTTCACATGCTGATCTTTTTGATGCTGACAAGATGTCCTGTCATTTGCTTTTATGCTGTAGCTTCATGTGACTGATTTTCACTGACAGAGCATTGTGTAACACTGACCGTTTTCAGTCACATGAGAGAGCACTGTTGTGTCTGCATATACACAGTCTCTCTCCAAGGTTGGTAATCTACGAACAGCATTCTACACCTCCTTTGTGTTTGAATTCATTTTTGCCAATCTTTCCAGGTGCTGCGGGTTTCACATTATTAGTGTATTTTGGGTCATGACTTCAAGATAAATGTTATACAATTTATTCAACTGGGTTTGGAACATTGTAACAAATTAAGAATTATAAATTTTGAGCTATATGCACTAATTTCTTTTGTATGTGGTGAGACTGTAAACAAACGAGTTTAAATAACTGAATATAGTAAATACCTTTACTGTTGTGTATACATGACTTTTTTGTACTTTCTGTATGTTGGTTTGTTCCCATACTTGACTGCCATATCTTGTATATTATTTATTTTGAGCGTCATAGGTTCCTTGGTTAGACTGTTAGCAGCTTTATGGTTTTGTGTGGAAATATGGAATGTATATTCAGATTGTGTTTTATTTTAAATGATACTGACTAGCACAGTTGTGAACTGAATGTCTTTATTTATTTTTTTTGTTTGTTTTTGTAGGTTATCGGTGGAAGTGATGGGGGAGTTATTGCATGGCCATTTAATATGTGGAGAGAAGAGAGTTTGAATCATGCACAATTGTCTTTCCACGGGTGCTTAAACAATTCAGTTAATCATGTAAATCATATAGATGGCATCATACTTCGCCGTATTGTTATTTTAAAGGATAACCATGTAGTGGCATTAACTAAAAATGCCGCTCTTTGGCATTATGATGACTGCCATGGTGCCGAATGTAAATTTACATTTGACTGCAAAAGATTTTCAAATATATGCCTTCTTGACATCTCACCATCAAGAGCTTTGCTTGCTATTGCATCATGTGATGGTGAAATTCTTGTTATGAGTGGTATGTATCGTAATATGAAACACTGTTGTTAATGAACGGATTTGTTAACAGGTTGTTTCATCTGTGACAGAAATTTTATTTGTATGAGTTACAGAAATTTTCAGTATGTCATATTAATGGAAGCCAGAGGTGGGGGAATTAAGCCTCAAGATTGACAGTGGGCGATAAGGGGAGACAACATACTTTTTAAAGTGCAACCTGTGTTTCATCCCAATTTTTTGTGTTTACTCAGTCTCTTAATTCTTATGGGATAAAAAATTAAAACACAGTACCTATTTTGAAACTTCACACATTCAGCAACATACAACTATAGGGTTAAGGAGTTGGTCTTACTAGTCCTTCACAAACTTGACAGTAAAAAAGTGCATAATATGATGAATGTGATGAAATATATTTATAATTATTAAAAGACATATGTTAGTTCTTCATTTGCAGAGAGATAGAAGAAAGAAAGGTATGTTTAATTCTATGGAGATACCCTGTAGGGTAACTTTGCCAATGGAAACTATACACCAAGTTTCATAACTTGTGTTTTGACACAGCTACAGTTGAATTGCACAACACCTTAAATTACTGTAAGTTTTTGTAGAATATATAGAGGCATAACACATATGACAGAACTCCAGAAGAAGTTGAAGTTAGCAATAAAATTTTAAGGAAATGAGACAATGCTTTCTGTGTACCTTTTCTATTCTCACCTCATCCTTTGACTGAGGAGGCTGGATGTGTTAGCAGAAGACCAATATGCCAATATGAACATTTTCCTGGAAAATCTGTTTATGTCACTTTTAACCATATATGTTACATTTGTATAATCTGTGTCATTCAAGGACATTGTTGTCATTCCTAAAGAAACAACTGCCTGTTCAACCAAGAATTCACCTGGTGCCATACCTAAGAAATCTTAAAGTAAGATCCTTGAAGGATCTGGACAATCCCAGATTCCTTAAAAAAAAGTACCAGAGAAAAAAAATGCTCCTCACTGTTTCTTTTATATTACATTTTTCACTGTTCCAGCTGGGCAGTGGCAGCATTGAATACGTCAGTATGCTTGGCTGTCATACATAAAATTGTTAAACAGTGTCTACCATAAGGGCAATATATTGACAACGGACACCTTCAGAATGTCCATAACACTGAGCATTTATGCTGAAGCTGGTGAAGGTGCCCTTTTCATCTAGCACAAATTATTCATAGTGTCATGAGTATCGACTCGTGTCAACCCTATATTATCCAGATTTTAATCTCAATTCATAGTCATAAATGTGTTTTTCAAAGTTGCATAAGGCCAAAAAAGTAACTTTCATTTCAAACAAAGAGACATCTTACAAATATAGGTATTGCATACACGAATTAATCCAAGATTGGTTTATGTACATATACTGGTTAATGCTGGGGTTCTTTGTTGTGAATAAACAAATAAAAGCATAATAAATCATATCCTTCAGACTATGCCTTTAGATAAGCTTTTTACACTAAGTTAGATACACACTGTAACTTGGTGAATTAGTTCAAGGGGGCATTGTTGGGGATTCAGTTATTTTCCCTTAAAATGTCTGAGTTTTGCCTTCTAAATGAATTCATGAAAGATATTGGAGCAGATAATAAAGATTTTTATCATCTTCTGTGATTCCTCATCTGCTCTGATTACACAAATGAGCATCAAAAAACTGAGAAATGATGTGTGCAACTAAATGGCCCAGAATGTATAGGGCACCTTTTTCATTTATGGAGAAGAGGTATAATTCTTCTGAGTGCCCTCAGAGCACTGGAATTTATTAAAATTAGGAAGGTGACATAGCAGCCAGTGAAGGCAAAGAACATGCTGTTGCACATTGTTTGAAGGAATTCAGAGACATCCTGCTATGGTTGTAACTGGTAGTTACTGAAATACACAGTATTGATGTTAATAATATTTATTTTATATTTCATTCTGAACTGGTTTTTGGCTTTCTAGTCAATCCTCAGATAACGTAAGACTATATTACTGTGAGACATCAGTTATGTTCCTCCAAGTACCGACAGAATATTCTATAAATGATAGTTCCAGTTAATAGTTTAGTTGCTGAGCAGTTTTCAGTTTCAGTTGATATGTTAGTATCTTGGTGTTACTCAGCAGTTTTAGATGATGACTTTAGAAAGAAAGGTAAAGTTTTCCTATCAAAAGGCTGCTGGGTAAATTCAGAGGTGTAATAATTGTATATTCGAGATATAAGAGGCACCAAAAAGTTTCTTTTTGAAGGCAGCATAGTCCAGAATCGGTATGCCAGTCAGGCAAAATTGTCATGAGCATTGAGGCAATCATCCCACTGACACACCAGCCCACCAGGATGAAGATTTTTGATTGGTGGAACAACATACCCTGTTGCATGAAGAAGTCTTTAACTGTCCCTCATCTGACAGGAATTATCGACTCTCCAAGGCCCTTTTTAAGGGACTGAAAGCATGATAATCATATGGAGAGAGATCAGGCTAATAGGGTGAGTGTTTGAGTGTCTCTCACTTCAGTTAGTATAACTTTTGTGTTACAACACTTACAATATGCGGATGTGCATTATCATGAAGCAACAGTGCCTCTTGTCAAATTTTTCCACAAAGGGTTTTTGAATAGACATGCTGCTGTGTACACACTCTTCATTCTCCAGTGGATATCTACCAGTGTTTGTCCTTCAGCAGCCAAGAGAAGAATAACAGCATGTTGGTCCTGTTTGGATGCATCTGCTAATAATGTCACCATAGTTCATGTTTCTGCACTTGCACCGCATGCTTGTCAAAAACATGTAAATGCCACACTAATACCTTGTCTTCATGTTGGTGCTTATATACCCACAATAGAGTCATGCTATGTTGCATAGACAGCACAGTGCTCACCCCTTATAGCAGCAACATGAGCGAGTCAAGACAGGGTTCAGAATGTATGGAGCCATACCCCCAGTATTCTTCTGCTTAAGATTTTGTGCTGACTGAAGTATATAATATTTGGGGCTAGAAAGGATGTTATTCATCACCAGAAATTTTTGTATTACTCATTGGAATATCTTTGTTTTATTTTAGGTATCTGGGGAATACCTCAATGAGTAGCAGAAACAAAAAATGGAGACTCCAGATTGAGATATCACCAAAAGGATAGGATTAGGAAAAGAATACAGTGCTACCCATTGTCAAGATGACCAATAGGTCTCTAGAAGAGCGTAGCGTTCCAAAGGATTGGTAAAGGGCACAAGTCATCCCCGTTTTCAAGAAGGGACGTCGAACAGATGTGCAGAACTATAGACCTATATCTCTAACGTCTATCAGTTGTAGAATTTTGGAACACATATTATGTTTGAGTATAATGGCTTTTCTGGAGACTAGAAATCTACTCTGTAGGAATCAGCATGGGTTTCAAAAAAGACGATCGTGTTAAACCTAGCTCGCGCTATTCGTCCACGAGACTCAGAGGGCCATAGACATGGGTTCCCAGGTAGATGGCGTGTTTCTTGACTTCTGCAAGGCGTTCGATACAGTTCCCCACAGTCATTTAATGAGCAAAATAAGAGCATATGGACTATCAGACCAATTGTGTGATTGGATTGAAGAGTTCCTAGATCACAGAACGCAGCATGTCATTCTCAGTGGAGAGAAGTCTTCCGAAGTAAGTGTGATTTCAGGTGTGCTACAGGGGAGAGTTGTAGGACCATTGCTATTCACAATATACATAAATGACCTTGTGGATAACATCGGAAGTTCACTGAGGTTTTTTGCAGATGATGCTGTGGTATATCGAGAGGTGTAACAATGGAAAATTTTACTGAAATGCAGGAGGATCTGCAGCAAGTTGACGCATGGTGCAGGGCATGGCAATTGAATCTCAATGTAGACAAGTGTAATGTGCTGCGAATACATAGAAAGAAAGATCCCTTATCATTTAGCTACAATATAGCAGGTCAGCAACTGGAAGCAGTTAATTCCACAAGTTATCTGGGAGTACACATTAGGAGTGATTTAAAATGGAATGATCACATAAAGTTGATCGTTGGTAAAGCAGATGCCAGACTGAGATTCATTGGAAGAATCCTAAGGAAATGCAATCTGAAAACAAAGGAAGTAGGTTACAGTACGCTTGTTCGCCCACTGCTTGAATACTGCTCAGCAGTGTGGGATCTTTACCAGATAGGGTTGATAGAAGACATAGAGAAGATTCAACGAAGAACAGCGCGCTTCATTACAGGATCATTTAGTAATCGCGAAAGCGTTACGGAGATGATAGATAAACTCCAGTGGAAGACTCTGCAGGAGAGATGCTCAGTAGCTCAGTAAGGGATTTTGTTGAAGTTTTGAGAACGTACCTTCACCGAGGAGTCAAGCAGTATATTGCTCCCTCCTACATATATCTCACGAAGAGACCATGAGGATAAAATCAGAGAGATTAGAGCCCACACAGAGGCATACCGACAATCCTTCTTTCCACGAACAATACCAGACTGGAATAGAAGGGAGAATGGATAGAGGTACTCAAGGTACCCCTGCCACACACCGTCAGGTGGCTTGTGGAGTATGGATGTAGATGTAGATGTAGATGTAGAATTGAGTTGTAAATGCACGCATGATCTCTGCCACCAGCAGCTCTGACTGCTACCACTGGTAGTGGTGTGGCCACATTACTAGTAGCTGTACATTCTGTTTTTATGTAACATTGTGAGCATCTCAATTACTCACAGTGTCATCTGAAAATACATTCACATGAAGAGGTGGTGTTCAGTAGGGGACACCTGTGCAACAGGCCAACCACAGTTTGTTGCAGTATGGTGTGTGATGTATCTTTGCAGGCTTATGCACTTAAAAATAAAACAATAGAAATTGAAACATGAAATTCAGTATTAATTTTTTAAGTTATCAACCAAGAAAAGAGAAAAAATCAATGACTGCAATGTAAAATAACCTTCCCAATAGTTAAGGTTGACCTATGGACACTGGAAAGGTATACAAATTGTTATCAAGAAATCATAGACTTGTGCATGTTTATTTTGATGAGATATGTTCAAACATGTAACAATGTTTTAGTTAATATCTTATTTTGCATTGCCAGATGAAAACTGCTGCAGAGGGGAAACCTTAACAAAACTGGTCGAAGTGCACTCTTCAGAAGGAACCATATCATCATTGCACTGGGCTTCAGATGACTGTTTATTAGTATGTTCCTCTTCTGGTCCTATGGAGCTATGGAAACTCAAAGCAGTTGGTGGTGAGTGACTGTGTTATGTAGCATCTGCACACATTTTTTGTGCCTCTCAGCTTGCTAGTCATGAAGTGACAGGAGTTACAATTTCAGACAGTACTATATTTGCCACATCTTTGATCAAACAATACTGTAGTGTAACAACCATGGTACCATTGATCATTGTCTGTGTTGAACTGTCCATCAGCTGTTTGCTGTGGAAACAAGTAATGAAGCAGTATCTCACCTTTCACAGCTGCTGCTCTTAACTCCTCCTTGGAGCACAGTTTTAAATTAGGTCACATGAAACATTTAAGCATTCATTATGTTTGTATGGACCTTGCCGTTGGTGGGGAGGCTTGCGTCCCTCAGTGATACAGATAGCTGTACTGTAGGTACAACCACAACGGAGGGGTATCTCTTGAGATGCCAGACAAACGTGTGGTTCCTGAAGAGGGGCAGCAGCCTTTTCAGTAGTTGCAGGGGCAACAGTCTGGATGACTGACTGATCTGGTCTTGTAACACTAACCAAAATGGCCTTGCTGTTCTGGTACTGCGAACGGCTGAAAGCAAGGGGAAACTACAGCCATAATTTTTCCCGAGGGCATGCAGCTTTACTGTATGATTAAATGATGATGGCGTCCTCTTGGGTAAAATATTCCGGAAGTAAAATAGTCCCCCATTCGGATCTCCAGGCGGGGACTACTCAAGAGGACGTCATTATCAGGAGAAAGAATACTGGCATTCTACGGATCGGAGTGTGGAATGTCAGATCCCTTAATCGTGCAGGTAAGTTAGAAAATTTAAAAAAGGAAATGGATAGGTTAAAGTTAGATATAGTGGGAATTAGTGAAGTTTGGTGGCAGGAGGACCAAGACTTTTGGTCAGGTGAATGCAGGGTTATAAATACAAAATCAAATAGGGGTAATGCAGGAGTAGGTATAATAATGAATAAAAAAAATAGGAGTGCGGGTAAGCTACTACAAACAACATAGTGAACGCATTATTGTGGCCAAGATAGACACGAAGCCCACACCTACAACAGTTGTACAAGTTTATATGCCAACTAGCTCTGCAGATGATGAAGAAATTGATGAAATGTATGATGAGATAAAAGAAATTATTCAGGTAGTGAAGGGAGATGAAAATTTAATAGTCATAGGTGACTGGAATTCGAGAGTGGGAAAAGGGAGAGAAGGAAACATAGTAGGTGAATATGGAATGGGTGTAAGGAATTAAAGAGGAAGCTGCCTGGTAGAATGTTGCACAGATCATAATTTAATCATAGCTAACACTTGGTTCAGGAATCATGAAAAAAGGTTGTATACATGGTAGAAGCCTGGAGATACTAGAAGGTTGGAATACTCTCTTTCAAATTCTAAAGGTGGCAGGGGTAAAATACAGGGAGTGAAAGGCTATTTACAATTTGTACAGAAACCAGATGGCAGTTATAAGAGTCGATGGGCATGAAAGGGAAGCAGTGGTTGGGAAGGGAGTGAGACAGGGTTGTAGCCTCTCCCCGATGTTATTCAATCTGTATATTGAGCAGGCAGTGAAGGAAACAAAAGAAAAATTCGGAGTAGGCATTAAAATCCATGGAGAAGAAATAAAAACTTTGAGGTACTCCTATGACATTGTAATTCTGTCAGAGACAGCAAAGGACTTGGAAGAGCAGTTGAACGGAATGGACAGTGTCTTGAAAGGAGGATATAAGATGAACATCAACAAAAGCAAAACGAGGATAATGGAATATAGTCGAATTAAGTCGGGTGATGCTGAGGGAATTAGATCAGGAAATGAGACACTTAAAGTAGTAAAGGAGTTTTGCTATTTGGGGAGCAAAATAACTGAGGATGGTCAAAGTAGAGAAGATATAAAATGTAGACTGCCAATGGCAAGGAAAGCGTTTCTGAAGAAGAGAAATTGGTTAACATCGAGTATAAATTTAAGTGTCAGGAAGTCGTTTCTGAAAGTATTTGTATAGAGTGTAGCCATGTATGGAAGTGAAACGTGGACGATAAATAGTTTGGACAAGAAGAGAATAGAAGCTTTCGAAATGTAGTGCTACAGAAGAATGCTGAAGATAAGGTGGGTAGATCACATAACTAATGATGAGGTATCGAATAGAATTGGGAGAAGAGAAATTTGTGTCACAACTTGACTAGAAGAAGGGATCAGTTGGTAGAACATGTTCTGAGGCATCAAGGGATCACAAATTTAGCATTGAAGGGCAGCATGTAGGGTAAAAATTGTAGTGGGAGACCAAGAGATGAATACACTAAGCAGATTCAGAAGGATGTAGGTTGCAGTAGGTACTGGGAGATGAACAAGCTTGCACAGGATAGGGTAGCATGGAGAGCTGCATCAAACCAGTCTCAGGACTGAAGACCACAACAACAACATGTTTGCATGTTGGGTTTAATTTGTTAGGTACGTGATAGGAAATGCCAAATACAGAATTAGTTTGTTTTACTGACAGTCTAAATCAGGAAGATGAAACTGGATTTCTTTTCCTGCAGCCCTGTTGATCTGGGTGAAGATCACTTCCTCTTGTAACCCTCTGAAAAACACAAAGAAAAAATGTATATCCTGTAACAATGTGTACATACACTATGTGATCAAAAGTATCGGGACACCTGGCTGAGAATGACGTACAAGTTCATGGTGCCTTCCATTGGTAATGCTGGAATGCAGTATGGTGTTGGCCCACCCTTAGCATTGATGACAGCTTCCACTCTCACAGGGGTATGTTCAATCAGGTGCTGGAAGGTTTCTGGGGGAATGGCAGCCCATTCTTCATGGAGTGCTGCATTGAGGAGAGGTATGGATGTCAGTGGGTGAGGCTTGGTATGAAGTCGGTGTTCCAAAACATTCAGATCAGAACTCTGTACAGGCCAATCCATTCCAGCGATGTTATTGTCATGTAACAGTTCGCCACAGGCCATGCATTATGATCTGGTGCTTGATCATGTTGAAAGATGCAATCACCATCCCCGAATTGCTCTTAAACAGTGGGAAGCAAGAAGGTGCTTAAAACATCAATGTAGGCCTGTGATGTGATAGTGTCATGCAAAACAAGGGGTGCAAGCCCCCTCCATGAAAAACATGACACTCCATAACACCACTGCCTCCAAATTTTACTTTTGGCACTACACACACTGGCAGCTGATGTTCACAGGGCATTCGCCGTACTCTCACCCTGCCATCAGATTGCCACATTGTGTACCGTGATTTGTCACTCCACACAATGTTTTTCCACTGTTCAGTCGTCCAATGTTTATGCTTCTTACACCAAATGAGGCATCTTTTGGCTTATGAGCAGCCGCTTGGCGATGAAATCCGAGTTTTCTCACCTCCAACCTAATTGTCATAGTACTTGCAGTGGGTCATGATGCAGTAAGGAATTCCTGTGTGATGGTCTGGATAGATGTCTGCCTATTACACATTACGATACTCTTCAACTGTCAGCGGTCTCTGTCAGTCAACAGATGAGGTCGGCCTGTATGCTTTTGTGCTGTATGTGTCCCTTCACATTTCCACCTCACTATCACATCAGAAACAGTAGACCTAGGGATGTTTAGGAGTATGGAAATCTCATGTACAGATGTATGAAACAAGTGACAGCCAATCACCTGACCACATTCGAAGTCCATGAGTTCCACGGTGTGCCCCATTCTACTCTCTCACGATGCCTAATAACTACTGAGGTCGCTGATGTGGAGTACCTGGTAGTAGGTGGCAGCGCAATGCACCTAATATGAAAAAGTATGTCTTTGGGATTGTCCGAATACTTTTGATCGCGTAATGTATGTACTATGGAGAGCTGTGACTGGTAATAAATATATTCCACATTTTTCAAAACACCCCATCATGTAATCAAGTGATAAATTTTTATTTGATGAAAGAAAGTTGATTACCTGGGACTGCATTAAAATTACTTATTTTCTGTACTTGTCAGTGGTATCTACCATATTTCCAGTCACTACATATTGCTTTATTTTCTGTTACAGATGAATGTCACTCTCTTACCTGTCTTCAGAAGTTCAGCTTACCAACTAAGAAAAGGTCATCTGTTATGACAGCTGTGATTCATGACAGTCATCTGTTATTTGGTGACAGGACAGGAAACATACATGTTTATGGTTTAATAACCACTGATGATGTAAGTGTTATCTTCATGCCAGCCAACTCAGCAAAAGTTTACATTGTAAATTACATCTTTGAGCCACCCCTTGATCCCAGTATGTATTCATCAAACATGTTTAGGACCAAGATTTCTTATTCATGAAAGTAATGCCTGAAGCTTTTTTGCACATAAATGAGGGCTTCATCATGATTATGATGCGGATATAAGTATATCACCCTAATTTTTGGTGGAGTCCATACAAGGTAGCAAACAATGAAGGGAAACTGTTTCATGAATGAACTCATTACAGCAGGAAAAATCTGAAGTTGGAACACAACCCTATTGCCCATGGTGCCAGAATGGATCATACATCAGGTTAAAAAATAAAAACTTTCCATAGTTTACGTGGGCTTTGTTTGTACACACATTTGTTCATCACGTTGGTTAGATGGAAATATAACAGAAACAGAACAGTCTTGTTTCTGTGCAGACTATGAGTGATAAGAAATGTGATGTGCACGAGGTGCATAAGGAGCAGTTTTCTTTAAAAATGAAGCAGTTAATATGGCACAGAAAGTATCAGTTTTTTCAATCTTAAAGGCTTTGAGTGAATTCTTTTGGGAGATTTGTGACTTAATAACTAATGTAATAGTTCAAAAATATTTTTTTTTTGCGTTTGGAATTGGCACTTTATGCCTCCTTGTTTCTACCAGAAGTCTCACATCTTTTTTTACACCTTTTGTTACATTTTTATACCTAACGATCCTAAGCCTACAAGTCTGTTGTTGATATAGTCCCTCGAGCAATGATACAGTAATTCTGTACATTTTATGTCCTGTGAGCAGAAGAGTGGTAAGGCACATCACACAGATTGACAAAGGTATCAGATTTTTGCACCATCATAGCAACAACATATTTGTAAATTGAAATGTGGAATGCTTTGCGTGGAGAGTTGTCTGCGTCTTCAGTTTCTCTTTTCATAAATGGAACTACTTGTCATTAATTTTATATAATACCTAATAGCACACCAGTCTCTCATAGAAGGAAGATAAATAATGTAAGATTTTAAAGCCAATCATAGTGAGGCCATTAGAGATAGAGTACAATCCAGATTGAATGAGGATGGGTGGGAAACTGTGTGTGACGTATTTCAAGGAATCATACTGACACTTTTTCTGTTGTGAAGCAATGGTACAACAGTATGATAATATTAGTATGGAGATTATGATGTACCAGTTATCTGAATGTGTGGTTTATATGATTTTCATTGTATTTACCACACAATGTTCTTGAATACTTGTAGCACTTAACACTATTATGTATCTCTGTTTACTGGCAAACAAAATTCCAATGCCATTTACCTACCAAGGATTGCAATGCCTTATTATGTATACATCAGTGCAAACAAACAATACACTTGCTTAATAAAGAGTGCTCTTCATTCTTAAATTGCTTTGCTACTGCTGATGAACCATTCCCTTTACTATTATGTACTTTGAACCTTATTTTAAAGTTTCTTCCTATCTCACCCATATACTTCATCTCACAGTATTGATATTTCATTTCATATAGTCCTACTTACCCCATCCAATTTGCACCATTACCAATTTTATGTTCTAGCTTTGCTCCAGTTTATCTGCCAAAAGCCGGCCGAAGTGGCCGTGCGGTTAAAGGCGCTGCAGTCTGGAACCGCAAGACCGCTACGGTCGCAGGTTCGAATCCTGCCTCGGGCATGGCTGTTTGTGATGTCCTTAGGTTAGTTAGGTTTAACTAGTTCTAAGTTCTAGGGGACTAATGACCTCAGCAGTTGAGTCCCATAGTGCTCAGAGCCAACCATCTGCCAAAATGCTTTTTAACTTATAAACCTAGATCCACATACACATCCTGCAAGACACCATACAGTGCTTGCCAGAGGGTACCCTGTACCACTACTAGTCATTTCCTTTACTACTCCACTTGCAAATAGAGGGAGGGAAAAACGACTGTCTGTATGCCACCATACAAGCACTAATTTCACACTCTTATCTGTGTAGTCCTTATATAAAATGTATATCGAGTAGTTTCACCAGTCCATATGAAATGATTCCTCAATATGGCATCACTCTATTATATTGCTGTAAATTTATCTTGTTTTGGTGGTTTCTATGTCTTGCCATGGCATTAATCGTATCTTTTAAACCTGCATCATAACCGATCATTTTTGTCTAAGTGTTCATCTTTGTCCTCAAGATTTAAGGGGGTGGTATCAGCCCTATGCACTGTATAAAAAAAAAAAAATACAATTTTATGTTTATATGGATGGCATGAGTTCTTATCATTTAGTTCTGTAACATCTTAGATATCTGCTGTTCTGGATATGTGATAAAGTAATCTCAGATGAAGAGAACTGTCAAGTGGATGTGTAAAAAGGCAAATAAATAATGGAAAAGGCATCACATCACATTTTGACCTCATGTGGGCCAGTTAGGATAAGCAGAAATATACTGATTGTAAACAAAGAGGCAGATGTGATTGTGAGATTTGGAGACAAGAGGAGTGGGATAGAAGCAAAGAAGAAAGGAAATTAAAAAATGAATGCATGCATGAATATTTTCAATTAAGAGTAAGACATTAATAATGGCAGTTAAGAAAGTAAAATGTAATAATATAACATTAGAAATAACAACATGAATAAAGAAAACTGCAATGTGAGAGAATATGTGTACTGAAGAGAGATCCTATAACTGACTGCAGGTAATTACAGTGTCATTGGCTTTAATTTCATTAGGTATCTGACTACTGTTTTCAGTATTGGATGGACAGTGTGGTTGGGTTGTGGGGGGGTGGGGGGGGGGGGGGGGGTTAGAATAACTGGTGCAGAAGTAGCTGCAATTAAATGCTTCCACCATAGTCTGTAAATCTTAATAACTGGCATGTGTATATTCCTTAGGTTCACTGGAATCTGTGCAACTTTTGCCACTTGCAACATGTATGAGTCTACGTAGTAGATAGCAGTCAGCAAAAGGGGTACATTGCTACTTTATCTGTGAAGGTTTACACATTGGCATGTAATATGATTAAATGTTTTATTTCAAATCATTTGTGACTCTGTGCTTAAAGGAAAGGAAAATTTTCAGGAATGATTTATTGTCCCATAAGAATTTCCATTTCTGAATTAATTTGCTTATTTGTGATAAATTTTGTGATCTTGGTTACACATTCATATCAGTAATTAATTGTTCCAGAACAATGGGACAGTAATGTTGGATAAACTGCATACAAAGCACCAGCACGGAAAAGAAAGTGTCACATTTATAATGAGCCTGAAATCTGAAATAATTTCAGTTGGACGTGATGGTATGCTCTGCTGGTTTACTGTAGCAAATAAAACATTACATGAGGTTTCTGTCTGTAGGCTACCTATGGAATGGCCTGCAAGAATTCTTATTGCAAATGGTGGAATCCTTATTGCAGGTTTTGTTGATGTAAGTACTGTCTTTTTTTTTTTAAATTCAGTCTTTCAGAGCAAAATTTGTCTTCCTGTCTTCTGTGTCCATTTATTTTCATACATGTTTTGTATCTTGGTGATTGAGCTTATACAAAAATGTATTTTTTTTCATCAAAATAAGACAGTATGAGAGATTTGTAGCTTTTTTGTTGTGATTAATCTTAAACAAAGTTGCAAATCATGGTATTATTGTTAAAGCATACCAAACTAAAACAAAGTGTTATTTTGTGATTGAAGTGTCTTTTATATAAAAGCTGCAGTGATATTAACATGTATCATGTGTACTGCTGCAGTGGTGGAGTGTTGTGTTTGTTGATGTATGTAAACTTTGCAATGTTGTTTTTAAGCACTTGCTCATCTTCAGATAATAGTGTTGACTTTTGCTAGAAGACTTTTGTAGAATTTTGCATGTCATTGAGCAAGGTGTTGTAAGGAGATGCAAAGCAATAGCCTTTAGCATACTCACAAGGATAACAGCACATATTGTTGAAAGACACTGAAAATTAGGGGGGGGGGAGCTACAGAACCCAAAAATGCAAAGTAGTAGACTTATCACTACTTTTGTTTCATGTAATCCTGGAGAAATATGTTGTGCTGCAGATGTTAGGCTCCAAAATGTTTACTGTTATAAAGAACTATTCACGGCACTGATGAAATACTGTATTTCAGTACTTTACTTAAGAATGTAAAATAAGACAATGTGTGTAGTTGCTATAAGGAGTATTTCCAGGTTCGCAAGTGCCCATGTTTCTTATACAATTTTCACAGAGTGCTATGAAAGGTCTTTTTTTATCATTGGTGATGAAAAGTGGGATAGTACATCAATGGTAACTCCTGACAACGGTTACTTGAGTGATTTCATTCCAGTTAATCCAAAATGGGGAAAGAGAACTTCATTTCAGGAGAAGAACATGACAGCAGAACACGGCGGCCAAAAGGATAATCACATCATGGATTTCATGGAGCCTATAACAAATAACGTATTTCACACTCATAGTGTAATACTCCAGAACAGTGATGTGACATTAAAGTTTTATTATCAGAAATACAGATACATTGAATTGTTTTCTTTAATTGTAAAAAGCATGAAGTGAGAATACTGACAAGTCCCATTGAGACAATTTTGAGCACATACTTTATAAGCCTGACTTCAGTAAAACTGTCATCGCTTTGTACACTTCAAAGATTGTATTGTGTCTCAGTCATTTGAGAAAAGTAAACTATCAAAGATTTCCTTGCAAAACTAGCTGAGCCCTGAGTGGAGTTCTATGAAAAACAAAACAGCTGTTTCCTCAGTATAAGTGCTTGGCATGGACTTCAGACAACAGAGGAAAGTGACACAATTGTACCATTTATTTAGTGGCATAAATACATTTTCTGTTTTCTTATCCATTCATCCTTTGTGTTAGAGTGGTTCATAGTTTTATAAACCACACCATAAGTTTAATGGAAAAAGAGAAATTCTTGTAAAGACAGGCTGTGGCAGGCACACCAGTCATGATAGAACTCGAGCATTACTTAATGCAGAAATAAATGTAGTATAAAATTGACTATATGTTTAAACATTTTGCCCTATTGTCCAGATTTTTTTTTTGTATGATTAAAAACACACAGTCGTAAATTATAAAAGCAGATGTGTAGCAAATCACTCTGAATTCTAGGACTGTCAACAAAAAGTGTTGAGCAGACAACCATTCAAAACTACTACCTCGATGTGCGGTACAAACATTACCACCCTACACATTTACTGCTGCTCACCAAACATCACAAGGCTGCAGAGGTTAATGTGGGCACTGGAACATCATCATTAGACTCTAAAATTGTGGAACAAAGTCACCTGAACTCACCAATGACAGAGTACAAATAAACTGAAATCCATATTAGGTTATATATCATGCTTCACAAAAAGTTATTGTTCAGGCATGTGGTGGAGCAACTCTTATGTGAGGGAATGAAATGGGTAATTTGATAGGTTTGCTTTTCTCTCTCTCTCTCTCTCTCTGACAAACAATATGTGAAGATACTTCCATGTATTTACATTTGTTTGTTTATTTACAGTACACTGCGGGCAATGTGCACCCTCAATGCAAAACTGTATCATCCCCACATAGTGCCAGGATTTTTTGAGAAACACTTCTCCTAATCTCAATTCTACTAAACACATTTGGGACGTTTTTGAATGAGATGCGCATGTCTTGGGCCAAACTTTGATCATTCTGAAGTATTTGTGCATGGTGGTTGATTGGTAATGAATTATGTTGTCGGTGTCTCATGGAGCCTGTGTCACAAAGCATCAAATCTCAATCATGGAGAAATGAGGTACTGACTGCTGTTTTACCCAGATGAAAAAGACCACTTCAGCTGTATGCTAAATCTTTATTTATGATTCAATTAGTTTCGTGCCATTAGAGCCACATCTTCAGGATGTATCTTAATTTCATAATTTCTTTCAAATGATAACCGGTAGATGACCAAACATTCTTTGTCCAACTGCTGCTCAGATGTTGGGTCTGATTGCCGATTCTACGTGGAATCATCCTGTAGTTCAAGAATGTGTAGTCTCAGCATTATGAAGCTCACTGAAATTCACCATTGCAAATGAAAGATCATGAGAGAATGCTCTCAATGGGCAGTGAATTTTGAAAACTAGAACATATTACTTGACTTGTTTTGTAATCCCATCTAAAACTATCATTTTCCACAGAACACATTTCATTTAATGCTAGGTGTCGAAAAGTTGACAAGGGAAAAAATATTCACTTTCATCTGACTGTTGAGACTTGATAACAGTTGTGACATCCTATGCTGTTGACTTTTCAAGATTTCAGATGTAGATCTCATTAATGTATAGTCATTGCTGCTACAACAGTTCAGTTGGATTGTATGAGTGCTGTTCCTGTAATTTAGCGTACTGTTTTAGGTACTGCCAATTTTTGTGGAATTCTTGTGCCAAGGAATCACTCATTTAGCTCAGTAGATGCAAGAATCTCATAATGGTAGATGGAGCTAAGCCTTTTTGACATTTTTTACATTCCCATGATTCACTGCTGGTGAACCTACACCCACTATAACACTTTCCAGTCAAGGACAGGAAGGAGCAGGTTACACTCAAATGTGCAAATGTAGTTCAGATCTGCAATGCACTTTGGAGTCTTCATTTTGAAAGCGATAGATGTGGATTTCTCGCAGTCATATTCTACTCATAGTAGAGAGATTTTTTTTCCAAGAGAGGAGACAGAAGTTGACAGTTGCATTCTGTCATAACCATCAGAAGGCCACAGTTCTGTCCTGGATTCATTTTAGGCTAAAATGTCTACTAAAATGTCTATGCAGGGCAGTATACTATACACTCCTTTTTGCCACTCTGTCACTTCAGCCTTCCAACCTAAGCTACACATGCTGAATGAGAAAGTATCACACTGTACCATCAGCATGGACACACTGAATATCAATCTGCATTCTGAAAACATTTCTGCCCTACCCCTTCACCTTTGCTGCTCCCACTTCCAACCTCTTACATAGTGACTGTGAAGGCTGAAGTTGCCAAATTTTACGAGCCCGATGATTAATTTCATGACTGGTTAGATTATATCATTTAGACAGCATGACAGATCATTTTGAAGGGATGTGTACATGTGAAGCTGTCATGGAAAATAGGTTACTGAAGTGTAGTGGCAGTCATAAAAAATCTCCTTCCTGATGCTATAGTATGCCTTGTTTATCATTTTGTGCATTGTTGTGTAATAATCTTGCAATTTTTTATTTATAGGTGAAGTTTATTGTTTGGAGCCATGAAGAAAAACGAATACTCCTAGAAGTTCAATGTGGAGGTGGTCATAGAGCATGGGACTGTGCAGTTAATGAAGATATTTTCACTTTTCTATATCTGAAAGATAATGTTGTACACAGATGCATATGGAGCTTAGTTGATTTAACACGACCACATTTGCAGGTAAGCAGTTAAAAATAAATGTGAAATAAAAATTTTGGTTGCTTTGACTGCATTGTAGCTTGCAACATAAACTTTTAATTTAAATTATTGTGACATGTTATCAAGCTCATCCATACAACAGTTTGTAATGGTAAAGTGGGTTGGGGGGACTAGCCCTAGGTGTATGGAATATTTTTAATATTTGGAAGGACGAATGGCAATTTGTAAGTAGCCATAAAAAAGTCCCAGTTTTGAATCTATTAAAGACCTACATAATTTCAACTTTTAAATAATTTTCTTGAAAGAAAAACACCTGACTACACTGGGGAAGGGGTGGGGGGCACCCCCATCCCCTCCCACTCACACCCCTTGCCTCCGGGTATGGGCGCACTTACCTCTTATACTGGTACTGTAAGTGTACAGCACAAACATTTGCTTAATCTGATGAAAGTGTTGCCATGTTGTCTCAGACTGCTCACAAAAAGCTTTACTTCATCTGTATGTCTTCTAATGTGTGTGGACTTAAATCAAACAGGAGGAAGAAATGAAAGAATGAATCTTATGAAGCTAAAAACTAACTTTATTTTGAAATAAAAACAAAACAATAATGAAAAGGAATGCTGTCCACTCAGTACTGTTTCCACCCTGTATTTACCAAGCAAGGTAGTGCAGTGGCTAGCACACTGGACTTGCATTCAGGAGGATGACGGTTCAATCCTGTGTCCAGCCATCCCTATTTAGGTTTTCTGTAATTTCCCTAAATTGTTCCAGGCAAATGCCAGAATGGTTCCTTTGAAAGGGCATGGCTGACTTCCTTCCCCATCCTTCCCTAATCCGATGAGACCAATGACCTTGCTGTTTGGTCTCCTCCCCCAAAACAACCCAATCCAACCCACCCTGTATTTTATAATATGCTCAGACACTTTTCGACACACCATCTACAGGGCAGTCAAGAAGTAGTTGCTTGAGCCTATATCGCATCTTGCAGTGGCCTTCCTGAGGTCATTCAATGAGATAGGAGGGTTCATGCAGTAACACACTGCAAGTTTTAACTGTTCCTAAGCATGCTCAGTTGGGTTCAAGGCAGCAACCACCATAGGCCATTCCATTCAGTCGATTCCTGCTTCTCAAAGGGGTGTTCACAAGGTGGGTGCAGTATTATCTTGCAGTATCATTTTGAAAGGGGAAACTGTTGCTGAAATATTGACCATAGAGTTGGATAGTAGATTTGAGTATCCTGTCCTCCTGTTGCACAGCTTTCAAATTCCCCTCAATAGCAATAAGAGGTGTCAGACAGTTGTACAGTATATCAACCCAAAAAATGACTGACCTACTTCCCTGTTTAATCAGTGTGACTGCATGCCTGATGCACGTATTTGTAACTGACTGGCACCACACTCTTCTATGATGAGTGTCAAGCATCAACAAATCCTGTACTCAGTGGTGAAGGGAACCTGATGCCATTGATCCAGGTTCTATCTCAGGTGTTCCCCCTATCTCAGGTGTTCCCTCACTCAATTTCTTCTCACACTATTGTACTGGAAGGTTTGTACTTTGCTTGTAATGGGTTATTAGAGGCCAAATAGATTGTTTGCAGATAGCTGCATGCTATCTGGTTTGACACAGTCCTTCCAGATGCCTCGTACACCAGTTTAGGAGGAAACTTCTCATGCTGTCAATGCTTCTTGTTATATAATAGCAAGGGGAGCATGTTCTACACTTGAAATGACTCTTTGAGGCATTTAGACAGAATGAATAGTGTGCACTGGCTGCATTATCATTTTCACAGTTATAGACAGTGTGCTGTACTACTGAACTTGACACAAAATGTAGGTTTACTTTTACTTTCATTGGGCAAGTGGTTATGCCTAATGATTTCCTGTGGTCAAAAAAGCTTTCTGATCAAACAAATACAAACCATACAATTCATGGGGATGATGCTAAAAAGAGTTTGATCAGTTTTGGGGAAGACATACCAACTACATACATAAAGTGCATGTGAATGAAACAACCTTAGAAGAATAAAATAGCAAAATTTCTACCACAGATGTGCCTCAAACTCAGCTCCAAGAGAATGGAAGACAAGTAAGTAAGTACTCGGGTGTCACAGTTGTCCCCTACTGACTAGTTTCTGACTGTGATATATATTCTCTTCCTAGAACCTCTTTTTCTGGTTTAGTACTCCCAGAATAAAGGATACCATGGAGAAATGATGTAACTGAGGTCCAGGCTTTTTTCTTAAATGAATTTTTCATTTTGTAGTGAAGTATGTACTAATGTGGAACTTTCTATCTGACTTAAACTGTGTGGGCGACTGGGACTGGAATCTGGAAGTCTGTTGTTTGAGTGCAGTGCCTTTATTCACTGAGCTATCAGAACACAACACACAATATTCTTTGTATCAGTAGTCCAGCAAGCTATACAGAGAGCACTGAACATAGACAGGCTCCAGCTCTTGGCTGTGATATGAGTACATCTACAGAGTGGCAAGTTAAGTGTTTATCCTTTTCTGTGTCTTCCATGCAGTATATTTATTAAATTTTATGTGTGTTTCTCTGTTTAAGAGGATTACTCTAGCATTTTTGTAAGCGTAAATTCATTCAGTCTCTAGTGCATCAGTTGCTCATTTGTTTTGTTCTGAAAGCTACAGTCCATTCGTTCAGTAAGCCAACCAGTCAGGATACAGCTAATGGCTGTGATACAAGAGCACCTACAGAGTGTAAAGTGTTTATCCTTAACTGTGTTTTCCACATAGTACATCTATTAAATTTCGTGCACATTTCTCTGTTTAAGTGGTTTAATCTTACATTGAATTGAATTGAATTTTATTTGATTCTGTAAGATTACATTGTGTACAGTAAATGTACGTGTAATATAGGACATCTCAAACATTCATTATGCTCCTCTCTCAAGCTGTTCCATATTTTGGTCACTATTTAGTATTGTCATGTCACCAGCATACAATATTTTCTTTTCTTCCTTTTCAACACCTATATCATTTACAAACACATTAAATAACAATGGCCCCATTATCGAATCCTGTGGCACTCCATATCTGATGGGTTTGGTTTCTGATTGGTATGAGTTTCCTAATTATACATACTGCTTGCAGTTGCACAAGTATGATTTTATCCATTCACCTAGTTGCCCTCGAATACCATAGTTGCCTAATTTTTGTATCAGCATTTCATGGTCAATGGTGAAAAATGCTTTTGAAAGATCCAGAAACATTGCAGAGACAACCTATTTTTCATCCAAGGACTGTAAAATGTATTCTGTTAGACTGGCAATTGCTGATTCTGTAGATTCAGTCTTTCTGAAACCATGTTGTGAGGGTGTGAGAATGTTATGTTTGTGCAAATAATTAACTAATCTGGTATACATAAGCATTTCTAGGATTTTTCAGAAACCTAATATAAGTGAAACTGGTCTGTAGTTGTTGGGGTCATCCTTATCCCCTTTCTTGTACACTGGCACCACCTTCGTTATCTTCAGTTTTTCTGGAAAAATTCCATATCTGAAACAACAGTTTACTATGTTCAGCAGTGGTGTTATTATCTGCTCACTTACCAGCTTTATTATATGATTTGATATTTCATCATCACCAGCTGATTTCTTGGACTTCAGTTTCTGTATAGTTTTCCGTAGTTCATCTTCCATGACTGGTCTTAAGAACATAGTAATGCTTGATCTTTTTGGTATCTTAATTCTCTTCTGTTTTTGACTATTTCTTTCCAATTTTAAATTTTCTGCTACACTGATATAATTATTATTCAGTATGTTTGCTATTTCCATACCATCTGTGACCACTGTGTTGTCTATTTTAATTGACCTAATACCTCCATCTTTGTTTGACCCATTGTTTTCCTTTCTTTCAGCATTAATTGCATTCCAAGCTGCCTTTGCCTTGTTTTTTGAGTTCGTTATGGTGGTCTCAATTGCTCTTGCTTTTGCTTCTCTTGCCGTTTTTCTATACTTCTTTTTTAACATTTTATAGTTTTCAGCTTCGCCCATCCATCTCAGATCCTGCAGCTACCTTTGCTGTTCTAGTATTTCACTGGTAATCCACTGTGTTTGATCTTGCAGCCTTTCTTGTCTCTTTACTTTGGGAAATGCTACATTAAAATGGTATTTAATTGTTGAAATAAATGCATCATATTTTTCATTTACACTCTGGGCCTGTACGGTTTCATTCCAGGTTTCCTTACTTAACATTATTCTAAAGATGTTGATATTTTGTTCACTGATGATCCTGATTTCTTTGGTTGTTCATTTTGGTTCTGATACTGTGTCATTACTTCTGCAAAAGCTGATTAGTTGTCCATGATGATCAGATATTTCTGCCTGAGTTACATGTGACTCATAGTTACACATATTAGTAATTATGTTGTCAATAACTGTCTCACATTGTGAAGTCACTCTTGTTGGTGCAGTTATTGTTACTTTCATGTTATGCTGTATTAACAATTCTTCAAAATCCTGTCTTATTTTTGTGTCTTTTCCAATGTCAATGTTGAAGTCTCCACATACAATAAGGTTTCTCTTCACATTAATTCTCAATAAGCTAGCAATTTTTTCAGAAAGATGCTAATATTGCCACATTGTGACCTGTACACACAAAACACTCTAAAATCCTCTGTCACTATACAAGTAACCTCAAAGTCTTTTTCTCTAGCTATGGGCAATGTAGCAGCTTCACTGTTTACATTCTTTAGGAGAGTACCTGTTTTAGTACATATACAAACGCCACCACCCTTATATTTAGATCTGCAGAAGTAACTACCTAGTTTGTAGTCCTTTATTGCAACATTACCTATTTTACTTTCAGTTAGTCCATGTTCACTGATGCATAATATGTCTTGTCTTACTTCACTCAGGAGTACTTCTGCTTCTATTTTTTTTTTTTTTTTTGTTACCAAAGTGTTGAATATTTTGATGAAGTACTTTTATGTAATTTTTTCTTTTGTTGGTTTACATGTTGTGAGCTGTATTCTGAGGCAAATTCTTTAGCATCATCTTTTTTTGTATGGTGCTTATATTTTTCTTTTCAAGCTAGAGTGTATGATTTTTCACCCCCTTCAGGCCGTATTAGTTTCCCTTGCTTCTAATGATTTTGCAGACATCTGCAAACATTCTGATGAAAGTTACAGACCCCAGTCTATTTAAATGCAAGCCATCCTTTGCTAATGAGTTTTCATGTAGGAATTTGTTTGGGTCTATAAAAACTGCCCCAAGACAATCACATTGTTCTTTAAGAGCACAGTTTATTTTGGTGATATATTTTTCACTCACTGACTTTCCATTTATGATTCCGCTAGGTATTAACCGAGATCTTCATACATATTTCTTGCAGAACGAATCACCATAAATTCATTCAGTCTTTAGTGCAATAGTTTCTCACTGAGCGACTACATCAGCATCCACTGGTGACACATCAGGAGGTTAGCAAGTCAATATCTAGAATTGTCTGCTTTTATAGTTCACTTATTCAGGTAGTCTTTCTAGGATGGGTAGGATGTGTACAGGCTGTGTTTGGAGACAGGAGCAGCTGGCTGCAGTTCACGAACAACTGAACATGCTGTTGGCTACAGTCAGTCACCTTCTGACTGCTGCCTCAGGGTATAGCAGTGGTGGAGAATCTGGCGCCTCAGGTGTCACTTGATTTACCCATGGGCTCTGCTTCTGAGGCACCTTCTAGTGCACATGATGCGGAGGATCCACCCTGACAGCAGGAAGAGTGGTGGGTGGTAACTTGTTCGTGTCGGTCAAGGCAGAGGGCCAATGTGGAAACTGGCCACTTGGCCTTGCCCATTCATGCTGTTAGTGGACAGGTGGCTGCTCCTTCAGCAGGATCTGAGCAGGCACATGGGGGGAGTGGTTTACTGATTATTGGGTGCTCCAATGTTAGGCACGTTACAGAACCCCTTAGGCAGATAGCTTTCAGGGCTGGAAAGAAAGCCAATGCACACTCAGTATGTCTGCCGGAAGACCTCACCTGAGATGAGGAGGTGGCCTTGCTGGTGCAAGCTGCAGTTGTCTGCAAACTGTGGCTCACGTTGACACCAGTGACGCCTATTGCATGGGTTCTGAGGTGATCCTCAGTTCGTACATGCTTCTGGTGGAGGTGGTGATGACTGTTGGCCTTGCCCATGGAGTGCAAGCAGAGCTCGCAATTGGCAGTATAATTCCCAGAGTTGACGGGGGTCCTTTGGTTTGGAGGTGAGTGGAGGGTCTCAACCGTAGGCTTTTGTTGACTCTGTGATGGTCTTCGCTGCAGTTTCTGGACCTGCATTATCATGTGGGGATTTGTAGGTATCCCTTTGATAGGTCAGGGGAGCAGTTCATAGAGGAAGCAGCTACTTGGATATCAGAGCACTTGTGGAGTGCATGTGAGGGTTGTTTTAGGCTAGGCAGTAGTTTGAGGTGCTCTAATGAACATTCACCAGTTAATATGCAGCAAGAGAAGTCAGTTTAGATTCAGAATAAAGACACTTTGTCATAATTTTATCGGTAAACTGTTGAAGCATTCATAATAAAGTTCCAAAATTTACTGCCCTCTAGGAGAGTTCTTGCGTTCAAATTATTCTTGGGCCTGAGAGCTGGCTGAAACCCGAAGTGGAATGATCTGAGATATTTAGTGAGTCATGGAACATATATCTGAAAGATGGATAAGAGGCCATAGGAGGAGAGTGTTCATTGCAGTTGACAAAAATACTATCTGTATTGAGGTTGAAGTTGAATGCGACAGTGAAGTTATCTGGTCACGTATAACAGTGTAGGTGAAACCAAGTTCATTGTAGGATGTGTTTACTGGCCACTCGATTCCATTGTGACAATTCTAGTCATTCAAAGAACGTTTATGGTAAATAACACATAAATACTCAGATCATGCAATACTAGTTGCCTTCAACTTTAACCTGCCGATTATAGGCTGGGATGTCTATGGATTCATTGTGCGGGGTACAGACAGACAGTCATACAAAATACTTTTGAACACATTTACTGGAAACTGTCTTGAGCAGCTAGTATGGCAGTCCAAATACAATGGAAATATCTTAGATCTTGTAGCTACAAATAGGGTGGATCTTATCAACAATGTTGATATAGAAATGGGGATTAGCATTCATGCAACTGTGATTACAAAAGTTAATAAATCAGTCAAGAAGGCTGGGTGAGTGTTTCTGCTAGACAGAGCAGATAAGCAGTTGTTAGCATCTCACTTAGACAGGGGACTGACATCACTTAGTTCCTGTAAAATGGATGTAGAAGAATTACAGGCAAAGTTTAAGCAGGTTATAAATCATGATGTGGAGAGTTAGTGCCTAGTAAGAATAATGGATGGAAAAGACCCACCGTGCTTTAATAACAAAATTTGGAAGATGCTGAGGAAGCAGAGGCTGTCGCACTCTCTGTTCAAAAGGGAATGCACAAATGATGACATGCGAAGGTCATTAGAGATTTGTTCTTATGTGAAAAGATTTATGTGCGAAGCATACAGCTACCATCGCCACACCTTAGCAAAAGATCTTGCAGAGAACCCAAGAAAATTCTGATCGTATGTAAAATTGATAAGTGGGTCTAAGGCTTCCCTTGTTGACCAGTCTGGTGTGCCAGTTTAAGATAGCAAAATGAAAACTGAAGTTTTAAATCTCATTTTCAAAAAATCGTTCACTCAGGAGAATTGTACAAACGTACGGTTATGTGACCACTGGACGGACTTCCGTATGGATGATACAGAAATAAGCATACATGGCTTAGAGAAGCAACTTAAAGATTTGAAAACAAATAAATCACCAGGTCGAAATAGAATCTATGTTCAATTTTAAAAAGAGTACTGTGTGACATTGGCCCCTTATCTAGCTTGTATTTATTGTGGATCTCTCACCCACCACAAAGTCCCAAGCGACTGGAAAAAAGTGCAGGTGACTCCAGTACATAATAAAGGTAAAAGAACATACCTGCAGAATTACAGACCAATATCCCTAACTTCTGTTTGCTGGAGAATCCTTGAACATGTTCGAATATAATAAACTTCCTTGAGACTGAGAAGCTTATGTGCAGAAATCAACATGATTTTAGAAAGCATCACTCGTGTGGAACTTAGCTTGCGCTTTTCTCACATGATGTACTGAGAACTATGGATGAAGGGCAACAGGCAGATACCATATTTCTAGATTTATAGAAAGCATTTGACATGCTGCCCCATTGCAGACTGTTAACAAAGGTATGAGCATATCAAGTAAGTTCACAGATATGTGAGTGGCTTGAAGAATTCTTAAATAATAGAACGTGGTGTGTTGTCCTTGACAGCGAGTGCTCATCAGAGACAAGGGTATTGTCAGGAGTGCCCCAGGAGTGTGATAGGATTGCTGCTGTTCTCTTTATACATAAATGATTTGGCTGACAGGGTGGGCAGCAATCTATGGTTGTTTGCTGCTGATGCCATGGTGTATGGTAAGGTGTCAAAGTTGAGTGACTGTAGGAAGATACATGACAACTTAGACAGAATTTCCAGTTCATGTGATAAATGGCAGCTAGCCCTAAATGTGGAAGAATGTAAGTTGATGTGGATGAGTAGGAAGATCAAACCTGTAATGTTTGCATACAGTATTACTAGTGTCCAGCTTGACACAATCAAGTCGTTTAAATATCTGGTCATAATGTTGCACAGCGATATGAGGTGGAATGAGCATGTGAAAACTGTGGTAGGGAAGACAAATCATTTATTTGGAGAATTTTAGAAATTAGTGGTTCACCTGTAAAGGAGACTGTGTGTAGAATGCTGGTGCGACTTATTCTTGAGTACCACTCAAGTATTTGGGATCCATACCAGATCAGACTGATGGAAGACATCGATGCAGTTCAGAGGAGGGCTGTTAGATTTGTTACTGGTAGGTTTGAACAAAATGTAAGTGTTATGGAGATGCTTTGGGAACTTGAATGGGAATCCCTGGAGGGAAGGCGGTGTTCCTTTTGGGAACACTATTGAGAAAGTTTAGAGAACTTGAATTTGAGGCTGACTGCTGAATAATTCTACTGCCACCAACATACATACATTGTGTTTAAGGACCATGAAGACAAGATACAAGAAATTAGGGCTCATATGGAGGCATACAGACAGTCATATTTCCCTCGCTCTATTTGCGAGTGGAACAAGAAAGGAAATGACAAGTAGTGGTACAGGGTACTGTCTGTCACGCACCTTATGGTGGATTGTGAAGTATCTATGTAGATGTAGATGTAGACGGGTGGCAATGAGCATATCTATTCTTCAGATGCCCACAGATATTGCTATTAAGATAGAATGGTGCATCATTTTGTTGAATCCACTAATTCTCATGGACAACCAGAGATACAATCTGTGACAACAGTGCTATCAACTCTTTCATCTGTAATTGAGTGTTACATTAATTGTCCTTCCTGGATTCTGAGTGATGTCAATCCATCCAAATTTAGGCTTACTGCTGTCTCCTAAATTGCTTAACGCAGAGCTTGTGCTCTGTGTCTAATGAGCTTTTATACTTGGAAAAATGGTACAGCAGTTACAACATTGGACTTTCATTGAGAAAGAGGGTGACTTAAATCCCCACCAAACTGTCCAATTTTATGTTCCTTGCAATTTCCCTCAGCTGCATAAGGCAAATGTTGGACTGATTCCTTTAGAAAAAAGACACCCTTCCTCAATCCAAGCTTACGCCCCATGTCTAGTGATATATTCATCTATCTAATGTGAAGCCTTAACCTTCTTTACCAGTTACCTCTTCATCAATGAGATGGTAAACATCTAATCTGCAATTTATTCAGTAATCACTTCACATCCTGTACAGTGTGGAATTAAATAGCTGGGAAGTGTTTCTTCAACTTAGTCTTTTGTTCCACAGTTCTCCAGGACCTAGTTACATTTATTGAATCTGTAGGTGATCTGACAGTATACGGCTACAAAATTTAGTACATGGAGCTACCACCACTGGCAGCAACATAGGCTCTAGCCTGGCTTAGCTCTGAGCTAAACTGAACTTAAAAAGGAACCCTTGAGTGTGAAATGGATCGCAAAAGGTGAATGATGTTTATGGTATTCAATGACCCACATATTGTCTACACTGCAGCCCCAATATTGGGTGCTAATGGAAACAGGGAGTGGATCTGGAGGTATCCAATGCTGAGCACAGCATGTGGCTATGGAGCATAGCTGAGCTGCTTAGTTGATGAATAACTCACAACAGTGCTACAGTGTTAGTGGTGTTGATATAAAGCATAACAGTGGCAATAATAAACAAAGCAAACATTGCATCATATCTACAACTAAAGTTGCCAAAGTTGACAATTTATCAGAAAGGAACCCAAGGAATTTCACAGAATGAGAAAGAAGTGTCAGATGAAATATTAGAGTTTCTGCAGGATGAGTCAATGGAATGTGTGGTGTCATGTACACTGAAATGTGTGGACAGTGTACATGAGGAGTACAATGATGATGATATGTGCTTAACAACTGAAGGTGTTACTGAAGCAGGTGTTGAGCCTTGTAGTTCAACATTCTTGTTGGACAGGAAGCCGCAAATCTCGTCTCCAGTGAAACATAGTAAAGTTCAGTCATTGTCCAAGGAGTGGGTACTAAACATAATTACATACACTGAAGATCATCTGCAGCATAGTAAAAAAAATTATGAATAGATTTTGAATGTTGTTTGCATGTTTCAAAGATGCTTGATGCAGTTTACAGGATGAACATCATAGTGACCTACAATGTTATGCACATCAAACTGCACAGTGATTCAGGGAAGGCAGTGGATGTTTGCATAACTACAAACAGTGCTACAGAACTGTAAGCCATAAGATAATGAAATTTCAAACAAAGTGTTAACTTGATGGTGCACAGCAAACTGCAGAATCAGCCCAAAAATTTGTAAATGGAAATAAAGAAACTTATCTCCTCATTCAGTAAGGCATTTGCTTTCAACTGTGACCAGGTGGGATTTGAAGAGGAATTGCAGTAAAAGAAACTCTGCAAATTAACGGTACCAAGAGAGCTGTATCATGATCAAATAACATCAATGCCTTAATTCATTCATTTACAATTATGCCAACTGTTAACCTGTATGGTAAATTGGCTGGAAAGTTATTTATTGTGCTGTGAGAAATTGGAATTGCTTTGCCCCGTATGATTCTTTCTCATGTGCATTTCCTTGCAAGGGCAGAAAGGAATATTTGTCACAGCTATACTGTGTAAACCACCATGAGGTGCACAGCAGAGGGTACATCCCATTGTGCCAGTTATAAGGGTTTCTTCCCATTCCATTGATCTATGGGGAATAGGAAGAATGATTGTTTTAATGCCTCTGTGCATGAAGTAATTATTCTAATTTGAACCTCACAATGCCTGTGTGAGCAATACATAAAGGATTGTAGTACATTCCTAGAGTCATCATTTTAAGCCAGTTCTTGAAACTTTGTTAATAGACCTTCTCTGAATAGTTTACATCTATCTTCAGGAGTCTTTCAGTTCAATTCCTTCACTCTCTCATGGATTTAACAAACCGATGGCAATTTGTGCTGCCACTCTCCGTTGTTGTTGTGGTTTTCAGTCCAGAGACTGGTTTGATGCAGCTCTCCATGCTACTCTACCCTGAGCAAGCTTCTTCATCTCCCAGTACGTACTGCAACCTACTTCCTTCTGAATCTGTTTAGTGTATTCATCTCTTGGTCTCTCTTTACGATATTTAACCTCCATACTGCCCTCCAATACTAAATTGGTGATCCCTTGATGCCTCATTATATGCCCTACTAACCGATCCCTTCTTCTAGACAAGTTGTGCCACAAATTTCTCTTCTCTCCAATTCTATTCAATACCTCCTCATTTGTTATGTGATCTACCAATCTAATCTTCAGCATTCTTCTGTAGCACCACATTTCAAAATCTTCTATTCTCTTCTTGTCTAAACTATTTATTGTCCACGTTTCACTTCCATACATGGCTACACGCCATACAAATACTTTCAGAAACGACTTCCTGATACTTAAATCTATACTCGATGTTAACAAATTTCTCTTCTTCAGCAACGCTTTCTTTGCCACTGCCAGTCTACATTTTAGATCCTCTCTCTTTAAGTGTCTCATTTCCTAATCTAATTCCCGCAGCATCACACGATTTAATTTGACTACATTCCATTATCCTAGTATATTCTCTGTTTATGTTCAATATACCCTGTTAGCCCTATTTGGTGCAGATCCCAAATGCTTGAGCAATATTCTAGGATGGGTCACACGAGTGATTTTTAAGCAATCTCCTTGGTAGACTGATTGCACTTCCCCAGTATTCTACCAATAAACCAAAGTCTACCACCTGCTTTACCCACAACTGAGCCTATGTGATGGTTCCATTTCATATCCCTACAAAGTGTTACATGTAGGTATTTATATGAGTTGGCTGATTCAAACAATGACTCATTGATATTGTAGTCATAGGATACAATGTTTTCATTCATTTTGTGAAGTGCTTAATTTACATTTAAGAACATCTAAGCAAGTTGCCAATCTTTGCACCACTTTGAAATCTTATAAAGATCTGACTGAATATTTATGCAGCTTCTCTTAGATAGTACTTCATTATAGATAACTGCATAATCTGCAAAAAGTCTGCTGTTACTATTAATATTGGCTGCTTGGTCACTGATATACAACATGAACAGCAAGGGTCCCAATACAGTTTCCTGGAGTACACCTGAAGTTACTTCTACGTCTGACAATGACTTTCCATTCAAGATGACATACTGCATCCTACCTACAAAAAAGGTCCTCAATCTAGTCACAAATTTCACTTGATACCCCATATGAGGCTATTTTTGGCAATAAGTGTAGGTTTTGTACTGAGTTAAATGCTTTTCAGAAACTAAGAAATACTGCATGTATCTGATTGTCTTGATCCGAAGCTTTCAGTACGTCATGTGAGAAAAGTGCGAGTTGGGTTTCATATGATCAATTTTTTTGGAATCCATGCTGGTTGGTGTTGAGGAGGTCATTCTGTTCAAGATGCTTCATTATGGTTGAGCTCAGAATATGCTCAAAGATTCTACAACAAGTCAGTGTCAAGGATGTTAGACAGTAGTTTTTTGAACCATTCCTACTACCCTTCTAGCAGATGGGTATGACCTGTGCTTTTTTTCCAAGAACTGGGTAAGAGATTTTGTTTGAGGAATCTATGATAGGTTATAGTTAGAAGAGGGGTTAACTCAACTCCAAATTCAGTATAGAATCTGACAGAGATTCTGTTAGGCCCTGGAGCTTTTTTCAGTTTTAATGATTTTAGCTATTTCTCAACACCACTGACACTAATATTTATTTATTTATTTATTTACACCTGAAGTTCTGTAGGGTCAAATTGAGGAGTAAATCTCCAAGGTCACGGAATGTGTCAGTACATGAAATTCCAACATAAAAGTAATAACAGATAAAAATAAAATATTTATTGAACCAAAAAGAGTCAAGCCACGAGTTTCAGAAAATGCAGTCAATAATATAACATAAGAGTCAGCTTAATTTTTCAAAGAACTCCTCAACAGAACAAAGAAGTGACCCATGAGGAAACTCTTCAGTTTCAATTTGAAAGCACATGAGTTACTGCTAAGATTTTTGATTTCTTGTGGTAACTTATTGAAAATGGATACAGCAGTATACTGCACACCCTTCTGCACAAGAGTTAAGGAAGTCCGCTCCAAATGCAGGTTGGATTTCTGCCGAGTATTAACTGATTGAAAGCTGCTTATTCTTGAGAATAAGCTAACATTGTTAACAAGAAATGACAGTGAATGTATTAATACTTTCTTTTATAGGGCCAGTGTCAAAATACTTAGACTAGTGAACAGGGGTCAACAAGAGGTTTGCAAACTTACACCACTTATTGTCCGAACTGCCCATTTCTGAGCCAAAAATATCATTTTAAAATGGAAAGAGTTACTCCACCATATAATACAACATAACATAAGTGAGTGAAAATAAGCAAAGTAGACTAATTTTCAGGTCAAACGATCATTTACTTCAGATACCATTCGAATAGTAAAAATGGCAGCTTTAAGTCTTTGAACAAGATTCTGAACATGGGCTTTCCATGGCAGTTTACTATCTATCTGAACACCTAGAAATTTGAACTGTTCAGTTTCACTAATCATATGACCATTCTGTAAAATTCAAATGTCTGGTTTTGGTGAATTATGTTTCAGAAACTGTAAAAACTGAGTCTTATTGTGATTTAGCGTTAGTTTATTTTCTACAAGCCATGAACGCATGTCATGAACTGCACTGTTTGAAACTGAGCCAGTGTTGCACACAACATCCTTTACTACCAAGCTAGTGTCATCAGCAAACAGAAATATTTTAGAGTTACCCATAATACTAGAGGGCATATCATTTATATAAATAAGGAACAGAAGTGGCCCCAACACTGATCCCTGGGGCACCCCCCACTTGACAGTACCCCACTCAGATCCCACATCACAGCCATTCTCAACATTGTGAATAATGACCTTTTGCTGTCTGTTGTTGAAGCAAGAGGTGAACCAATTGTGAGCTACTACCCGTATTCCGTATTGGTCCAACTTGTGGAGCAATATTTTGTGATCAACACAATCAAACACCTTAGTTAAATATTTAAAAAAAAATATGCCTAGTGTGAGCATTTGAAAATGGGGTTAAGCATTTCAACCTTTGCTTCATTACCCTCAACTTCAGCTCTGGTCTCATTCACTAGGGACTCAACGCTAACTCTGATACCACTAACAGCCTTTACATATGACCAGAATTTCTTTGGGTTCTGTGAAAGATCATTTTACAATGTTCTCCCATGGTAGTCACTGAAGGAATCACACATTGCTCTCTTGAAAGCCAAATGTGTTTCATTCAGCATCTCTCTATCTATACACTTTGATTTACACCTGTTATGGAATTATCTTGGTTTATTTCGGAGTTGCTTTATGGTGAATGAATAACATGGAGGTTCCCACCTATTATGGACTGTTCTACTGGGTACATGTCAATCCAATGCATGGTCTACTATTCTTTTAAAAATGAGTTAGTGTTCGTCTACATGCTACAGCCCTATGCTGAAAGTTTAAAGTTCCTCATTGAGATATGAAACTACTGATTTTTTATCTATATATTTCTGCTTGTTTTAGTTGTCCTTTGGACTTTGGTAATCATTGTTACGGCAACTGCATCATGGTCACTAATACCACTTTCGATGTGGTCATCCTCAAAGAGGTCAGGTCTGTCTGTTGCCATTAGATCCAATATATTTCTATCAAGAGTGGGAGTCTTAAATTTTTGTTCTAGATAGTTTTCAGAGAAAGCATTTGGTAATGTTTCAGAGGATGTCTACTCACACCCAGCACAAACAAAACAGTAATTTTCCCAATTAATTTTTGGATGATTAAAGTCACCACAATGATTACAGTAGGATTGGGGAACTTATGTGCAAGTGAACTTAGGGTTTCCTTAAAGATTTCAGTTACATCAGGGGATGAGTCTGGTATGCAATAGCAGGGTGCAGTTATTATTTTATGCCCACCCCAGATACTGAGTCTCATGCCACTTCAATTTCTATCACGGTAGATTTAAGTTTCCTGTCTTCTGCAACAAATACACTACTTCCAATTCCCATTTGCCTATCGTTGCAAATGTACACTAAATTTTTCCCAAAATGGGTGTACGAGAACTACAACTATGGTACAAGCACTGCTTTTGGCCAATAGCTGGTCAAAATAACTTACTTTTGCGTGATTACCGGTCTGTGTATAAAGATCATACTCCTTTATAACAATCTGTCCCTCCTAAAAAGAGTGTGACACTGCAATTCATACCACCTGGAACCACTGGATAACTTCAGTGTCTGGATTCTTTTTCAGTGCCTATAAAACGTATTATCCTACTATCTGCAGCTATGCCTTAAAGGATAGCTAGTTTCATGATAAGCTCCACAACAGACTGTTTCATGTTCAGTTGCATGCCATCACATTCTATCAGTTCTCATCACCCCATTACACCAACAGTATTCTGTACTACAATTTCTTTAAGAGTGGATACCTAGCTGAGTGTCGTGCACAGTTTGTAATTCCCAATGAGTTCACGATTGATCTGGATGGTGTGAACATTTCTGATCACTGTGGTGCACTATTTTTCATTTGGTGTTCATGGTGCAACTTAATAGTTGTTTTGAACATCTCTTGAATGTTGGTTATGTCCATTTTGTAATGTGTGATACATACATCGCACAAAAGGTTAATCTTGGCACCTCCCGGACATTCATTTTCTGTTGCCCTCTTCACACACATGATGAGTCATTAGCAGCTAATATTTTTTCTGTCATAATTGCTAACAAAACACTTTCAAATGAGCCTCACTCAAGACTGAACTTGTGACCTTGCAGTCAAAGTGTTCCTTGTTAGATGACGGGTATGTGTATTTCATTCCATGCAGCTTCAACTTCAGTAATCATAGTGGCTGGCAAGTAGTCATGGCAACTTATGACCAGATTTTTTCAATTGTTGAGATATTTGGAGAATGTGTCGGTCATGGCAACAATTGAACATTCTCTTTGTGAAGGTGGGTCAGGTCAGGTCAGCATGGGCAGCATGCAGACTCTGATCATCTTGTTGCATGCTGGGCCATGTAATGATGACAAATGTAATGTGGGAACATCCATTCTCCTTGGATTTTTCACACATAGATATTTCTGTCATGATACTGCATGCTGAAGCAGGATCCTTCTCAAAAGATGATGCGGTGCCACTCATGTTGTCACTGGGTGCACCATTGTTGGCACTCCTCTCTCTTTATCGCCATGTCAAGAGAAGTGCACAGTTGAGCAAACAGTATATCTCTCCTGTTGGATGCTAGTTACAGGTGCCTTTGAAATCTTGCATGGTGCTGAGTAAGATCCGTCTGAACCCTCCGTGATGTATTTGCACAGTGATCAGAAATCTCAATCAATGCTAGCAGGCTACCATGAAACTATAAATTGCAATCTTGATAGGCTATGATCCATGTGCTGTTTGCTTCTGATGTGTTCTAGTAGACATTTCTCCTTGTTATGCATCCAAATGCTGTGTAATCTTTCTTTATATATAGGATGTAGATGCTATCACTCTGACCTAATTTGTGTGGCTATGTTGAAATGTTATCCTCTTGCATATTTAGGCATCTAGTACACTTCATTTCAGTTTGATGCTTACTGCTTCTCACATTCATGTTGTTGCAGTTTTAATGGCCATCAATGTATTAAGCAACGACAGATGAGCAGAAGCACAAACTAGGTCCCTCTGTTGTTCGACGAACGAGAGAGCAGGATTCCACACAGAATTCAACCAAAAATTTCCACCTCTTTTCATTTCCTTGTTCACACAGCCCCTCCCACTGAGCATTTAAATGGCCATACATGGTGATCTCTAATTTCATTTATGGCTAGAAAATGACAGGATGTCAGCCTGTCAAAATATCGGTGGTTGTCAAGGATATTACGTGACTGTATTCTTGTTAGTTATTTGCATGTATTGTTGAGAAATGAGTGATATTACTGCTAACCCACAGTGAAAATGCTGTTGTATCAAATACTCACTTGTTTAGAATAGTGACTGGAGAGTAGATCAGTTGCACAATATAAATGATGATGCCAGTTAATAACTAAAAGAAATTGTAATCATTTGCTTTCATACAAGTGAGAGCAGGAGTCTGTTGTTTCTGAATTTGATTGCCATGTTAGTTAATGAAAAAATTATCAGTATAGTATAGATACATTTGATTCTTTTCTCTATGTTAAAATTCTGCACAGAGGGTTTTGTGTTCTAGAGTTAGAACAGAAAAATCATTTTATTTTTGTTTTTTTGTCTAAAATATTATTTAATTAATTTTTTTTATTGCATTTATTAACAGAAAGGTTTTCATCTCAAGGACATTAATTGCCAGAAGCTTATTTGTGAAAATACAGTCAAAATTCCATACCGCCTTGTGGCATGCGGTAGTGAAAACAATACAGTTTATCTTATTTTTCTTCAAGCTGGCATGGCACCTACAGTAGCAGCAGTTCTTGACACACACATATCCAGTGTGAGAACTCTGGATGTATGTTGCCTAAGAAAGTCTGAAGAGTCTGATTTGTTCCTGCTGGTTACTGCTGGTGGAAGAGCTCAGCTGAAAGTGTGGAAAATTTGTGTTTCGCATTCAGGAGGTATATTTAACTATACTTAATATAAAAATAACAATTTGTGCTTTCTCATAATAACAAAATTATATTGTGTGGTATGCATTATGAAACACAAATATTGTGTATTAGGTACATAGCAATGAGAAATAAACTTTCAGAATATGTCAGTAGCAGCAATAGGCATATAGTTAACTTTCCTGTCTTCTTGATACAAGTTTGTCTGATAAGTTAAAGATGTTGCATCCTGGGATGATGATTCTGTATCATGATAGTCTTTGTCTTGTTGTAAGGTTCCCTTTTGTAATTTGCTTCTGTGGATGCCTCTTCCAAATGAGAGCAGTTAGTTGAGGCGGGTAGGCCAAATGTACAACACTGAATTGCCATGACCTGTTTACATAATCTTAGAGGTTGTGTTCTACATACTTAAATATTTGTCCTACAGCTGTCCTACCTAAAAGAGCAACAGGTTTTACACATGATCATATGGTTGAATGAGTCTTTTGTGTGACACATTTTGCAAATTAAATAACATAGTCACTATGATCCAGTAGGATAATTGGTAGCAAAACTGTATGGATAATTGAAAAGCATGTATTTATTCTAACATATAGAAAAAAAAATTATGAATTGTGTCCTTACAGGCAATACGGGATACACATTCAGTACTATCTAAATATGTGAAATATTACAAGTACAGTAAACCATCCATTTAAGTGAGTAAGTGCTGGAAGAATCCCCTAACTATGGCTCATTTAAGTGGCTCATAAATGCAAAGTCCCAAAGAGCCTCAGCCCAAAAGTTAGTACACTACCATACAGTCAGTGTTTCATAGCATTATCTTACAGTCAACCCATGAAATGTTAAAGCCTCTACACAATACCAGATGCTAATCACTAAAATTAGAATTAATATTTCTCAATCCCAACACCTGCTCAGTGTCTTTTACTCTGCATGTCTCAGCTCAAGGCCAAATTGTATTACCAAACAATAGCAAATTTCCTGAGCTGATGACCAGAGTCTATCACTTGTAGACCGTTAAAGTATGAAAATGGTGCAGCATACTCACTCCCCAAAACTATGAATATCATCTGGACTTTTAAAAAGCATGTATCCTACCTTATCAGGTGATACACTGCAACAGACTGTAAACAAATTGTCACTCGCCATCCATTCTGAGATCCAATGTAACAGCAGACTATTATGAAAATAGCCCACCGTTCATATTTACAGCACATTAAGCGTGTAGTTAACATGTTGAGAGAAGAACCTCTGATCACTGGTTATTTCTTGACCTCACACTGTTCTCTGTTTACTGGTTCATTAACAATCAATAAAAATACATGCATCACACGTATGTGCTTGTCATTTAAAACAACAGAAACATCATTATCTCTTTCAATATAAATATACATTGCCTGCTTATATTGATTATCTCTGAGCTCCTTTCAATGGTGCTCTAGAGCATGGCTTATGGGCACTTCTTTATTTATGGCTGAAACGAATAATTACTCAAGTGACTACTAAATATATTTTAAATCTACACATGTGATACATTTTGAAAGGGGGTGCGTTTGGGGTTACAGTCATATGGCATGTATGTGTAGAAGAACTAGAGCTCTGACACACATGTAAAGTCAGATTTAACTAGAATATATTGTAATCCTGACTGTCCCCAAGGTGATCAGTGATGATAACTGACACCTTCAGCTTTTGTATGACTACATGATTGTGACTGCAGCTATTAATTTTTATATATGTATTTTGAGTAAGCATTGATTTATGCAAAGACCCAAAATGTTCTTAATTTTAATAGTACAACTAAGCAGCAATGATATTGTTGTATATAGAACTTCTGTAAGTTTAGTCAGAGATGTGAAATTTGATTTCTGAAATGTCAGCAGATGTTCTTTTCGTAACTTGACCCAAAGCCTTCCATTATGACTTTGCATGTTTGTCAGAAATCATTCCAGTCACTCAGTTTTCACACAGTGGACAGGAAATTGTAAGGCCTAACTGCTCTGTCAGCCCTGGTTCTCTGAGATGAATATTCTGAACTACCTGTACCTTATCTGACACACCATGCAGACTGTGATGGTCACATCCTGTGTTTTCAATTCTTGGCAACTGTCTGCCAAGCAGTAGGCTCTGCCTTACAGGAACCTCAGCTCACACTGCCCCTACCTTTCTATGTGCAATATGAACTAACCCCAGTTATCAG
This sequence comes from Schistocerca americana, assembly GCF_021461395.2. Taxonomy (NCBI): domain Eukaryota; kingdom Metazoa; phylum Arthropoda; class Insecta; order Orthoptera; family Acrididae; genus Schistocerca; species Schistocerca americana. Next base: position 513,608,095 of record NC_060130.1, on the reverse strand, counting down.
GTTACACACGTCAAGCAGCAGCAGCTGGCCAAAACACAAGCAGCAACAGGGAAGTAACAGATTTTGTGACATTTTATGAGTTCCTGACCAGAAGTGAATTATATAGTTTCATCTGTACTTTGGTAGTTTAGTTTTTGAACTTCTGTATATTACTTTACTATTTGATGGACACAGTTTCCGCATTTTCATTTGTGTCAGAAAATAAACTGATTTTGTGACCTATTATAAGCAAGGAGTGAATTATTTAGTCTCACCTGTGTGCTTTGGTAGTTTAGTTTCAAATCTATGCATGTTAAACTAATTTGTTAGAGACATTTCTTGTGTTTTCCTCAGTGTCCACAGTAGAGGTTCGTAGTGCATGTTGATAGTCCTTTGGTTGTGTAGAGCAGTTTTCCATGGTCTTTAGTACGGATAGGGACTGTAACTGCTGTGTGCAGATGAGCCGAATTGATGATACTTTGCTCTCAGCTCCAGGATGTTTTGGCTTCAGTTACACAGCTTGAACCTGCAGTGAATGGACATCACTGTTGTAGGCTAGCCATGGGGATACAATGGATATCCAGCATGACTCACGAGTCCACCAATTGGTCCGCACTGGTGGCCAGTCCCTGCTGCTGCATTAAGGTTGTTCCCTCACACATGGTTGAGTGGGAGTTTGCCATATGCAGTCACTTGTCCTGTTGCAGGGGAAGCTTCTCAGCCTGCAGTATCCAGGCACTCACAAAGGGTGGGATTATTGGTAGTTGGGAACTCCATTGTTAGGCATGTCATTGGGCTCCTTAGGGACACAGCTGCCAAGGTGGGGTAGGAAACCAATCAGCACTTCGTGTGCATACTGAGTGGAGTCATTCCAGACATGAAACAGGTCCTTCCGGATGCCATGAAGAGCGCAGGATGCAGCCAGCTGCAGGTGGTGGCTCATGTCAGTACCAATAATGTATCTCACTTTGTATCAGAAGTGACTCTCTCTAGTTTTTAGCAACTATCAGAAGTGGTAAAGGCTGCAGTCTTGCTTGTGAGATGAAGGCAGAGCTCACCATTTACAGCATAGTTGATGGACCGATTGTGGACCTCTGGTACAGAACTGAGTAGAGGGTCTAATCAGAGGCTCATATGATTCTGCGTCTGTGTAGGCTGCAGATTCCTTGACTTGCACCATAGAGTGGTGGGGTTTCGGGTTCCGCTAAATATGTCAGGAATCCATTACATGTGAGAAGCGGGTACACAGGTAGGAGGGGCTGTGTTAGGGACTGGATGATTTTTTAGGTTACAGGGTCTCAAGGAAACACAAAAAGGGCTTCAGTCTCAAAGGGTGCAGGTTAAACACAGGAAGAAGATTGATCTAGGAACTATAAGTATAACAGTTGTAAATTGTCGTAGCTGTGTTGGGAAAGTAACAGAGCTGCAAGTGCTGAAATCTGGAAATAAGCTCAGCAAAATTTTTTGTGAAGGACCCAATGGTGTTCAGAAATGATAGGCTAAATATAGTTGGTGGTTGGTGTGTTTGTTGCTGTTAGAAGTAGTTTATCTTGTAGCAAAATTGAATTAGATAATTCCTGTGAGCTAGTATGGGTAGAGGTCATTCTTGGCAACTGGAATAAAATAATAATTGAATCCTTTTATTGACCTCCCAACTCAAATGATACAATTGCTGAAAGGTTCAAAGAAAACTTGAGTCTAATTTCAAACACATACCCAACTCAAACAATTATAGTGATGATGACTTCAATTTACCCTTGATATGTTGCAAAAATAGGTGTTTAAATATTGATGTACGCATAAAAAGTTATCCAAAATTGTGCTAAACCCATTCGGTGAAAATTATTTCAAGCAATTAGATCATGAGCCCACTCGAACAGTAAATGGTTGTGAAAACACACTTGACCTCTTAGCAACAAATAATCCTGAGTTATTAACAAGAATCAAAATGGATACAGGGATTATTGAATGCAGGGTTGTCATAGACTGAATACCATAACTCCCAAATCCTTGAAAAATATATGAAAAATATACTTATTCAAAAAAGCAAATTCAAATTCACTTTGCACCTTCCTGAGAGACAATCTCAACTCCTTCCAAATTAACAATGTAAGGTTAGACCAGATGTGGATTGAATTCAAAGAAATAGTATTGACAACAGTTTTTTATTATTTATTTTATTTTTTTATTATTTATTTTTTAAGTTTATATCAAGTAAATTAACAAATGATGGAGCTGACTGTTTCTAAACAAAACAGCTCAAAACACTGTTTCAAAAACAACAAAAAAACACGCCAAATTTAAACGAATGGGAAATTCCCAAGATTGCTGATCTTTTACAGAAGCTTGAAATCTAGTCCGGACTTCAATGTGATGTGCTTATAATAGCTTCCACAATGACACTTCATCTTAAAAACTGACAGAAAATCGAAAGAGATTCTTGTTGTTTGTGAAGTGTGCTAGTGCAAGACACAGTCAATGCCTTCCCTGTGCGATGGCAATGGAAATACTATCGATGCCAGTACTGCTAAAACAGAATTACTAAACAAAGCCTTCCAAAATCCCTTCAGCAATGAAGACAAATCAATATTCCAGAATTTAAATCAACAACAGCTGCTAACGTGGGTAACTTAGAAGTAGATATCCTTGGAGTAGTGAAGTAGCTTAACTCACTTAATAAAAACAAGTCTTCTGGTCCAGAGTGTATATCATTTAGGTTCCTTTCAGAGTATGCTGATTCAATAGCTCCACACTTAACAATCATCTATAACCACTCGCTCAATGGAATATCTGTACCCAAAGATTGAAAAGTTGCACAAGTCGCACCAATATTCATGAAAGGCGTTGGAGCCATACACTAAATTGCATGCCAGTATCATTAAAATTGATATGCAGCAGAATTTTGGAACATATATTGCATTAGAACATTATGAATTATCTGAAAGAAAATGGTCTATTAACACACAGACAACACATATTTAGAAAACAACATGTTTGTGAAACACAGCTAGCTTTTTACTCACACTAAGTGTTGAGTGGTATTAACAAGAGATTTGAACATATTTCTAGGCTTCCACAAGACTTTTGACACTGTACCTCATAAGCAGCTTGTAATCAAATTGCATGCTTACGCAATATCATCTCAGTTATGTGACTGGATTTGTGATTTCCTGTCAGAGAGGTCACAATTTATACTAATTGATGGAAGGTCATCCAGTAAAACAGAAGTGATTTCTGGCATTCCGCAAGTCAATGTTATAGCCCTCTGCTGTTCCTGATCTATGTAGATCATTTAGGAGACAATCTGAGCAGCCATCTTAGGCTTTTTGCAGATGATGATGCTGTTTATTGTTTAGTAAAATCATCACAAGATCGAAACAAATTGCAAAATGATCTAGAAAAGATATCGGTTTTTAAAAAAAATGGCAAATGACCTAAAATAATGAAAAGTGTGACGTCATCCACGTGAGTGCTAAAAGTTACATGATCAAACCTAATGGCCCCAAATTCAACTAAATAGCAAAGTGTCTTTGAGAAACACATTGCAATGATTCTGTGCCTGCCCAAATTAGAGGTGTCTTTCCTCACAGTTCAGTTCTGTCTGGTACCCCTTAAGGAATTGTGTGCCTAAAATTATGTCACTGACAAGACAACTAACAATAAAACAATTAATGCTGAATGAAAAATCTAACATTTGAATTCTTGTAGTATTTAATTCCTTATGGACTTTATAAGCCCACCCTTTGCAGTCCTAATTTTTATTCCTAAAACATTTTTATATCATTCTGATGCTTGACCTTTTACACAAAACAATTTTGCACCACTGAACCTAGTGTAGGATAGCTTATGCTTTGTCACTGTTTACATAAAATTCTATAATTGTCCATATGTTTTCATTTACCTCCCTCTCAATATCTTACCTCCAGTAAATAATTTTCAGTATCTTTTGTGGTTCATTTGCACACATTTTATCTGTGACCTATAGCTTCTTTATTACTGTACCACTTAAACTTTCCCATTGGATCTCTCTTTAGCCCTAGTTTCATTTCTTCATTGTTCAGTCTCCCTTGTTAAATTGAAGTAATTTATCACTCACCAACTTGATGTTAGAGCATTGTTTACTAGCACACAGGGTTTTCAATCTGCAATGTTAAATTAATCTTTTGCCATCCTTGGTTCTTTCAGAAGTCGTCAGCTCACCTCCTCCTACAGAAGCAAATGCACTGGTTCTCTCCTTACACGCATCAGCCATATTAATCAGTGCAGATTCAACATTAACTTCTCACACACTGTGCTTCCACAGCTGATACACCCAACAATATGCTGTCTATTTCAAACACAGACACATTAACAACTTTACAATCTCCAGCTAACATGCCCAGTGTTATGCTGCCTCCTTCAGTAATATTCACCATAATATCTTCTCCCAAATAATTATAATTTCAAATAATATTTAAGTTACTCTATCTTTTGCAATTGTAATAAAGTTTTGTTTGAATCAGTCACATTTCGCTTTTATTTAGAGCATCTCCAGGGGTCAGGTTTTTTGGATCCTACATTATTTCTATGCATTTATGTAAACTTAGGCACTCAGTGTAGTGCGGTGTGTTAGAAACTCAAGGCCTATATGTAGAGGACCACACATAAATAATGTAAGAGCCAAAAATTGACCATTGCAGATGCTTTAAATAAAAGAAAGGTGTGTGTTCCAAACAAGACTTTGTTACAGTCCCAAAAGATGAAATAACTCTCATATTACTTGTAAAGCTGTGACTGTGGAAGTGAGACCTCTAAATCAAAAAAGACAATATGTGTTATTATTGCTACTGCATCTCACATTATTGGAATTCTTAGTACACCTGTCTTCTGTGGAGTTTGGGTTTGCTTCTGCCTCCAGTTCAGCAATAGATCTGCCCATTTGAATGAACTTTACCTTTTACTTTCCTACTTCTCCCTCAGAAACATTACATAAAATGTCCTTTCCTATAACTGCATTACCTGAAATTGAATCACTGAATCACTGCTACTCTTCTTCGGTAGTTTCATTCTCCTGCTGTATCCGTCCATCTGCCCCAGAATTTATTGTTGCTGTGACATCCATAATGAAAGTTTGTGTCAGTTGCACTGCTTATTTACCTCCCTTTCCTACTTCCATACTCTTATGGGTCCACTTTTCCCAATTGTGTTTGTCTATCTTTGAGCCTGAGATGTGGTCTGTCTTGGGTTTCCAAGTTCCTGTTTTGGCTTTAAGGAATGTAACCTTCTGCTCTTTAAGACCTTTACTTTTACTTGTTAGCCATATGCTGGATTTGAAAGTGTTTGTCATTATTATAATTCAACCACTGATGAAAATAATGATGAAGATTGTTCTACTTAAAATTCACTGACCTGTGCTGGGAGTCACATGGCTTACCTTCTCGTCAATTTAGCAAAAGGCCAGGACTATTACTGTCTTGCCAGTGCCTGTAGAATGAATCACACCTTCCCACTTTTTTCTCCTTGCACCAATCAACATTGCATAAATCTTAGCACATTAACTGGTTTCTCAACAAAATTGAGAAATTTGTGCATTGAATGTGTTGTACAAATATGTATACACACATCAAAAAAAAGTTTTGCATCACCCCAGTTCCCAGTACTCCTGAAGATAGACATTGACTGTGGATATTGCCACAGACACAGTCCACTTGACTGTTCAGAGATGTCACTAAACCCACCTAAAGATGTAAACAACCATGCATGAGCAGCACCTATTAGGCGGGGGGGGGGGGGGGGGGGGTCTGACAGCCAATCAGTTCCAGTCATTCCACCAGGAAGGAGGTACACGGCTCGTGTTGTCTGCAGTTCAACCATGCCTAGATGGTCAGTACTATGGTTTGATTGCATCCAGATTGTTACTTTGTGCCAGAAAGGGCTCTCAACAAGGTAAGTGTCAAGGTGTTACAGAGTGAACCAAAGCAATATTGTTTGGACATGGAAGAGATACAGAGAGACAGGAACTGTTGCTGACATGCCTCACTAGGCCGCCCAAGGGCGATTACTGCAGTGGATGACTGCTACCTATGGATTATGGCTCGGAGGACCCAGACAGCAATGCCACCATGTTGAATAATGCGACTTGTGCAGTGACAGAACGTCTTGTTACGACTCAAACTGTGTGCAATAGGCTCCATGATGCACAAGTTCACTCCCAACGTCCATGGCGAGGTTCACCCTTTCAACCATGACACCATGCAGTGCAGTACAGATGGGCCCAACAACATGCCAAATGGACCGTTCAGGATTGGCACCACCATCTCTTCACCGATGAGTGTCGCATATGCCTTCAACCAGACAATCATTGGAGACGTATTTGGAGGCAACCCAGTCAGGATGAATGCCTTAGACACACTGTCCAGCGAGTGCAGCAAGGTGGAGGTTCCCGGCTGTTTTGGGGTGGCATTATGTGGCTCTGATGTACACTGCTTGTGGAAGGTGCTGTAAAGGCTGTACAATATGTGAATGCCATCCCCCAACTGATAGTGCAACCATATCGGCAGCATTCTGGCAAGGAATTCGTCTTCATGGACAACACTTTGCACCTCTATCGTGCACATCTTGTGAATGACTTCCTTCAGAATAATGGCATTGCTTGACTAGCGTGGCCAGCATGTTCTCCATACATGAACCCTATCGAACTTGCCTGGGATAGATTGAAAATGGCTGTTAATGGACGTGCCCCACCAACCACTCTTACAGATCTACACTGAATCGCTGTTGAGGAGTGGAACAATCTAGACCGACAATACCTTGATGAACTAGTGGATAGCATGCCACAATGAATGCAGGCATGCATCAAGGCAAAAGGACATGCTACCTTGTATTAGAGGTACTGATGTGTACAGCAATCTGGACCACGACCTCTGAAAGGTCTCGCTGTACGGTGGTACAACTTGCAATGTGTGGTTTTCATGAGCAATAAAAAGGGTGGAAATGATGTTTATGTTGATCTCTATTCGAATTTTCTGTACATGTCAAGGCTTCCAACAGGAAAAATAATGATGGTAAGAAAAAAATGAGAGCAGTTGAAAAAATTAATATGGTGATTAAAATGACATGACAGAAACATAAATTTCAAAATTTCCTTTAAACCAATTAATTTAATATAAATTCTGATCAAAGTTTTTCCGATAAAGATTAAAAAAAAAAAAAAAAAAAAAAAAAAGCACCTGACAAGATTCGAATCAACAACCTCTTGCTTGTGAGGCTTGTACTACAACAACTATGCTAAACAAAAAATATATATATCATTTTTAAATCTTTAGATCACCACATTAAACGCCAAAATTTTTTTTGGCAATTACTCACAAATAAGGTCCCACCAGGGTGAATGGTTGCAGTGTGTGATACCCCAGGGCCCTTTCCTACAGTACCTTATAGATGGTTTCAAACAGTCGATTCTACCACTGGGGACCTCTCCTTGTGAGGCATGGTCCTGACCACTTTAACTGATATTACATTATTTATTTGCGACTTCTTATAAATAGCTTTTCCATATGTAGTTAATCCATTGACACTAGCCTAGAACACTTGGTAGTATACTTAATTATGTGGTGCCTTGCCCTCTGCAGTGGACAGCTGTTAAATGTCATTTATTTGTTGTTTTCAATCACTCCTGAGGCTGCAAATGCACATAGCCCACTCAAGTGGCCACTCCCTACTGGTGCTGTGCCCTGCATGAATTTTCAACCTCAGGATTGATGGAAAATGCCAAAGAAGTGACCATTTAACAGCTGTCCACTGCAGTGGACATGTGCACCACAGGGTTAATGCTAATAGGACTAGCCATATATTTTTACACTGGACACTTTGCAGCCACACCAAATTAACCTGTGATAATTTTTCTTGAAATTAGATAATGCCCAGCAGATTTGATGTTTGGGGATTTACTGTATTATAGTTAAGCAATATTGGCAAGACACAGCAGATAATTAGAAGCAGTCATAACAAAACTATGTGTTATCATGAAGAATCTTATCAAATAGGGGACTGATGACCTAAGATGTTAAGTCCCATAGTGCTCAGAGCCATTTGAACCATTTGAGCCATCTTATCAAATGTATTAGAATATTTATCTAATCAAAATATGCAAAAAATAATGGGATGTTAATGAGTGTGTGGGAAGTGACAGAAATAATTCAGAATTTTGTCAGTTAACATTTGTTACACTGCTGCTCATGGTGTTAGGTAATCGCTCCAAGAAGTGCTGACCACAAATGGGAAGTTTAAACATTTGAAAAACACAAAGAGATAAAAGGAGTCAACTAGTGCTAAAGGTAGCCAAACAACGAAACACATTCAATGTGCATTAGGGCAACACAGAGCTGTCTCGATGACAATGATGATCACGAAATTGCACATGCGCAGTAGAGCATCTGCAAATGGTCATGATTGGTCATGGTACCTTTAGTTGAGTGAACCTATTGCAGTGTTACTCTCAGGCTGTTGAATTTGAAGGATCATCAGTTACTAACCAACTAGATTTTGTAAGTTGGAAAGCTGAATTCAGCATCAGGTGACATGATCAGAGCACATTTTAAATGGGGAAGATCATCCAACTGCAAAATCTGCTCACTCCTATCCATGGAGTAGTTTGTACATCACAGTATGAGATCTGATACAAAATGTTGTTGTTGTTGTTGTTGTTGTTGTTGTTGTTGGCATCATCGTCTTCAGTCCGGAGTCTGGTTTGATGCAGCTCTTCATGCTACTCTATCCTGTGCAAACTTCTTCATCTCCCAGTAACTACTGCAACCTACATCCTTCTGAATCTGTTTAGTGTATTCGCCTCTTGGTCTCCCTCTACGATTTTTATGCTCCATGCTGCCCTCCAATACGAAATTGGTGATCCCTTGATGCCGGCTGCGGTGGTCTAGCGGTTCTAGGCGCTCAGTCCGGAACCGTGCGACTGCTACGGTCACAGGTTCGAATCCTGCCTCGGGCATGGATGTGTGTGATGTCCTTAGGTTAGTTAGGTTTAAGTAGTTCTAGGTTCTAGGGGACTGATGACCACAGATGTTAAGTCCCATAGTGCTCAGAGCCATTTGAACCATTTGAATTGATCCCTTGATGCCTCAGAATATGCCCTACCAACCAATCCCTTCTTGTAGTCAAGTTGTGCCACAAATTTCTCTTCTCTCCAATTCTATTCAATACCTCCTCATTAGTTATGTGATGTACCCATCTAATCTTCAGCATTCTTCTGTAGCACCACATTTCAAAAGCTTCTATTCTCTTCTTGTCCAAACTAGTTACCGTCCGTGTTTCACTTCCATACAGGGCTGCACTCCATACAAATACTTTCAGAAACGACTTCCTGACACTTAAATCTATACTCGATGTTAACAAATTTCTCTTCTTCAGAAATGCTTACCTTGCCATTGCCAGTCTACATTTGATATCCTCTTTACTTTGACCATCATCACTATCATTGCTCCCCAAATAGAAAAACTCATTTACTACTTCAAGCATCTGATTTCCTAATCTAATTCCCGCAGCATCACCCTATTTAATTCGACTACATTCCATTATTCGCATTTTGCTTTTGTTGATGTTCATCTTATATCCTCCTTTGAAGACACTGTCCATTCCGTTCAGCTGCTCTTCCATGTCCTTTGCTGTCTCTGACAGAATTACAATGTCATCGGCGAACTTCAAAGTTTTTATTTCTTCTCCATGGATTTTAATTCCAACTCTGAATTTTTCTTTCGTTTGCTATACTATTTGCTCAATATAAAGATTGAATAACATTGTGGATAGGCTACAACCCTGTCTTACTACCTTCCCAACCACTGCTTCCCTTTCGGGCCCCTCGACTCATAACTGCCATCTGGTTTCTGTACAAATTGTAAATAGCCTTTCGCTCCCTGTATTTTACCCCTGCCACCTTCAGAATTTGAAAGAGAGTATTCCAATAAACATTGTCAAAAGCTTTCTCTAAGTCTACAAATGCTAGAAACATAGGTTTACCTTTCCTTAATCTATTTTCTAAGGTAAGTTGTAGGGTCAGTATTGCCTCACATGTTCCAACATTTCTACGGAATCCAAACTGATCTTCCCCAAAGTTGGCTTCTACCAGTTATTCCATTCGTCTGGAAAGAATTCGTGTTATTATTTTCCAGCCATGGCTTATTAAACTGATAGTTCAGTAATTTCCACATCTGTCAACACCTGCCTTCTTTGGGATTGGAATTATTATATTCTTCTTGAAGTCTGAGGGTATTTTGCCTATCTTATACATCTTCCTCACCAGATGGTGGAGTTTTGTTAGGCCTGGCTCTCCCAAGGCTATCAGTAGTTCTAATGGAATTCAATCTGTATATTGAGCAAGCAGTAACGGAAACAAAAGAAAAATTCAGATTAGGTATTAAAATCCATGGAGAAGAAATAAAAACTTTGAGGTTCGCTGATGACATTGTAATTCTGTCGGAGACAGCAAAGAACCTGGAAGAGCAGCTGAACAGAATGGACAGTGTCTTGAAAGGAGGTTATAAGATGAACATCAACAAAAGCAAAATGAGGATAATGGAATGTAGTCGAATTAAGTCGGGTGATGCTGTGGGAATTAGATTAGGAAATGAGATGCTTAAAGTAGTAAAGGAGTTTTGCTATTTAGGGAGCAAAATAACTGATGATGGTCGAAGTAGAGAGGATATAAAATGTAGACTGGCAATGGCAAGCAAAAGCATTTCTGAAGAAGAGAAATTTGTTAGCATCGAGTATAGATTTAAGTGTCAGGAAGTTGTTTCTGAAAGTATTTGTATGGAGTGTAGCCATGTATGGAAGTGAAACATGGATGATAAATAGTTTGGACAAGAAGAGAATAGAAGCTTTTGAAATGTGGTGCTACAGAAGAATGCTGAAGATTAGATGGGTAGATCACATAACTAATGAGGAGGTACTGAATAGAATTGGGAGAAGAGGAGTTTGTGGCACAACTTGACTACAAGAAGGGACCGTTTGGTAGGACATGTTCTGAGGCATCAAGGGATAACCAATTTTTTATTGGAGGGCAGCATGGAGGGTAAAAATCGTAGTGGGAGACCAAGAGATGAATACATTAAGCAGATTCAGAAGGATGTAGGCTCCAGTAGGTACTGGGAGATGAAGAATCTTGCACAGGATAGAGTAGCATGGAGAGCTGCGTCAAACTAGTCTCAGGAATGAAGACCACAACAACAACAACAACAACAACAACAATGGAATGTTGTCTACTCCCGGTACCTTGTTTCGACTTAGGTCTCTCAGTGGTCTGTCAAACTCTTCACGCAGTATCATATCTCCTATTTCATCTTCATCTACATTCTGTTCCTTTTTGTATAATTTTGTCCTCAAGAACATCGCCCTTGTATAGAGCCTCTATATTCTCCTTCCACCTTTCTGCTTTCCCTTCTTTGCTTAGAACTGGGTTTCCACCTCAGCTCTTGACATTCATACATATGGTTCTCTTTTCTACAAAGGTCTCTTTAATTTTCCTGTAGGCAGTATCTATCTTACCCCTAGTGATATACGCCTCTACATCCTTACATTTGTCCTCTAGCCATCCCTGCTTAGCCATTTTGCACTTCCTGTTAATCTCATTTTTGAGACGTTTGTATTCCTTTTTGCCTGCTTCATTTACTGCATTTTTATATTTTTTCCTTTCATAAATTAAATTCAATATCTCTTCTGTTACCCAAGGATTTGTATTTGCCCTCATCTTTTTACGTACTTGATCCTCTGCTACCTTCACTATTTCGTCTCTCAAAGCTACCCATTCTTTTTCTAGTGTATTTCTTTCCCCCATTCTTGTCAATCATTCCCTTATGCTCCCCCTGAAGCTCTCTACATCCTCTGGTTCTTTCAGCTTATCCAGGTCCCATCTCCTCAAATTCCCAACTTTTTGCAGTTTCTTCAGTTTTAATCTACAGTTCATAACCAATAGATTGTGGTCAGAGTCCACATCTGCCCCGGGAAATGTCTTACAATCAAAAACCTGGTTCCTGAATCTCTATCTTACCATTATGTAATCTATCTGATGCCTTCTAGTATCTCCAGGCCTCTTTCATGTATACAACCTTCTTTCATGATTCTTGAACGAAGTGTTAGCTATGATGAAGTTATGCTCTGTGCAAAATTCTACCAGGCGGCTTCCTCTTTCATTTCTTCCTCCCAACCCATATTCACCTGCTACGTTTCCTTCTCTCCCTATTCCTACTATCTTATTCCAGTCACCCATGGCTATTAAATTTTCGCCTCCCCTCAGTATCTGAATAATTTCTTTTATCTTATCCTACATTTCATCAATCTCTTCATCATATGCAGGGCTAGTTGGCATATAAACTTGTACTACTGTGGTAGGCATGGGCTTCGTATCTATCTTGACCACAATAATGCGTTCACTATGCTGTTTGTTGTAGCTTACCCGCATTCCTATTTTCCTATTCATTATTAAACCTACTCCTGCATTATCACTATTTGATTTTGTATTTATAACCCTGTATTAATCTGACCAGAAGTTTTGTTACTGCTGCCACCAAACTTCACTAATTGCCACTATATATAACTTTAACCTATCCATTTCCCTTTTTAAATTTTCTAACCTTCCTGTCCAATTTAGGGATCTGACATTCCTGATAACAATGTCCTCCTGAGTAGTCCCCGCCCGGAGATCCGAACGGGGGACTATTTTACCTCTGGAATATTTTACCCAAGAGGACACCATCATCATTTTACCATACAATAAAGCTGCATGCCCTCGGGAAAAATTACAGCTGTAGTTTCCCCTTGCTTTCAGCCATTTGCAGTACCAGCACAGCAAGGCCGTTTTGGTTAGTGTTACAAGGCCAGATCAGTCAATCATCCAGACTGTTGCCCCTGCAACTACTGAAAAGGCTGCTGCCCCTCTTCAGGAGTTTGTCTGGCCTCTCAACAGATACCCCTCCATTGTGGTTGCACCTATGGCACGGCTATCTGTATCGCTGAGGCATGCAAGCCTCCCCGCCAATGGCAAGGTCCATGGTTCATGTTGTATCTTACACTTTTGTCCTGCACTTTGCTTCAGTTTAGATGTAATAAGTGTAGCAATTTCACCATTGTTGCCAGTCAGTATTATGTAACACTATGCGGTGCTGCAGTAGCCACTACACAGTGAATTGCTTATTTATTGACCTTGTGCTGGCTTTAATATCATTTCGTTTCATATTCATTGTTACAAATAAGTGTGACATATGAACATAAGATTACTGTTACGTGCATTCACAAAACCTTGTTCACTCCATACGCCATTTCCTTCACAGCAAGTGGTTAAAATGTAGCATGAGCTGAAAGTGTTGTCAGTACTGTGTAAAATCTTCTGCACAACATTCCACTCCCCATGGTGCAGTAAACCTTACCCCTCTGTTCCATACATAACACATTACTATGCCTTAAGAAAAGGTAAACAAGTTATACTGTTTGACCACAATGGTGGCTGCCAAATCATATGAACTAAAAAATTAATAAATGGTAATTATTCTGCATTACTTTTACTATTTTCCATTTCTGCAGCTGCTTGAACATCAACAGGTTTCTGTCATTTTCTTTATCATTGTGAATTGAGGTAGAAAAAAATCCAAGGATAAACAAACTTGTCTTACCTTTTTTCCCCCCTTTCTCCTCTTTCTCCCTTTTTTTCCCTTTTCTCTTCATTGATTCAGACTTGTGTTTAGAGTCCATAATGTTAAATCACTTAAATCAAGCTCACACTCTTGCTCAACAAACCCAAAACTGTCAAAATGTTATAAAACTACTGTCAATGTTGCAAACTGAAAGGTCTCAAGACGAAGTGGAGGTGCACTGTGGTCAGCTCTTTGATGGCGCTATGTATGAAACCACATGCCTTACAATATAACTACTATTTGGTAGTTGTCCTGTTCTGGTTACAGCAGACATGTAACAGGTGTGCATGAGGACAATGATCTTTAGGAACAGCAAAGAGAATCCCAGACATGGCATAATTATAGTAATTCTTTACTTTTGCATTGCCATTCACACAAAGAGAACTGACAGGGTGTATATGATCTGGGACAACCGGGAGATCTGGGAAAAACCTGGGAATTTTTCATCCAGGAGAAAACCGGGAAAACCTCACAAATTTTTCATTGTTTTAGCTTTCAGTTAATTTTTTTAGGTTTTAACTGGTAAGAACTGATACTCTAACAAATGATGTTCCTGTATCCCGCTACTGCAGAATAATACTGCAACAATAAAATTAACAGCCCTTAGATTTGTGAGGTTTATCGTATACCCAAAATTTATCGGATTTCTTTTAGTACCTATGTGGATGACTTCGCACTTTTCTTTGTTTAGTGCCAATTGCCACTTTTCACACCATACAGAAATGCTCTCTAGATCATTTTGTAATTGGAATTGATAGTATGATGATTTTTTAGATGGTAAATTACAGTGTCATCTGCAAACAGTCTAAGGGGGCTGCTCAGATTATCACCTAGATCATTTATATAAATCAGGAACAGCAGAGAGCCTATAACACTACCTTGCAGATCGCCAGATATCACTTCTGTTTTACTAGATGATTTACTGTCTATCACTATGAATTGTGACCTCTCTGAGAGGAAATCACGAATCCAGTCACACAACTGAGACGATACTCCATATGCACGCAATTTGATTAATAGTCGCTTGTGAGGAATGGTATCAAAATCCTTCTGGAAATCTAGGAATATGGAATCGATCTGAGATCCCTTGTCGACAGCACTCATTACTTCATGGGAATAAAGAGCTAGCTGTGTTGCACAAGAATGATATTTATGAATCCATGTTGGTTATGTATCGATAAGTCATTTTCTTCAAGGTGATTCATAATGTTCGAGTACAGTATATGCTCCAAAATCCTACTGCAAGTTGAGGTCAGTGATATGGGTCTGTAATTTAATGGGTTACTCCTATTTCCTTTCTTGAATATTTGCGTTCTTCTGAATTTGGCATGCATTTTTCGTTGCTTCTGCGACAGTGTTCTGACGTGTTTTGTGTACTATGGTGGATCAGTCCCATCTCTTACTAACTTATGCAGTATGAATCTATCTATTGCTGTCAATACTGTATCTTTTAATTTGAGCCATATCTGGTCTACACTTACATAATTAGCTTGGAAGGAATGGAGACTCTCTCTTAGGAAGGCAACAAGCGAATTTTTATCTGCTGTCTTAAATAGATATATTTTGCATTTATTTTTAGTGGTTTTGGTTGATATGGTTTTAAACCTCACTACAAAGACCTAGTGTTCACTAACCCCTGTATCTGTCATGACTCTCTCTGTTAGATTAAGATTATTTGTGGCTAAGAGGTCAAGTGTGTTTTTGCAACCATTTACAATTCGTGTGGGCTCATGAACTAATTGTTCAAAGTAATTCTCAGAGAAAGCATTCTAAGTAGTTTTCTGAATGAATCACAAGTTGATTTTTGAATATGTGCATAGTGTACATGATGTCTCTGTCAGGGGAATCCTCATTGCATCTAGAAAACTTTCCTGCAGACAAAAGGGGACAGGGCTATATGACCTTTGTGGAGTAAAGCCAAATGGATGAATGCCAAGACAAGCACTGTGTGATTATATGATTGATTATATTTGCAAATGAGCAGCGTTGCTATAATTAGTAGTGAAATCCATAGATTCAGACTAACAGGAATAACAGGTAAAGAAAGACTACATATTATCTGTTGTGAATTGGCAGGAGCCAATTCACGGGGTTTGGAGGAAGCCAAAATGTTGTGACTTGGCAAGACAGCCAAGTCACTATGAGGTGAAGCCGAAAGGCACGCGCTTAAGCTCACGCAGGCTGGCGCAAGGTCTGGAACAGTTAAGGGAATTAATAGTAGCAAATAAAGTATGTAGTTGATGTAATACTTAACTTTAATCCATAATTGGTGTACATCGCTCTTGTTGATACATCAATAATAATCTCAATATAAACTGGTAATGGCGCCTTGCTAGGTCGTAGCAAATGACGTAGCTGAAGGCTATGCTAACTATCGTCTCGGCAAATGAGAGCGTATTTGTCAGTGTAGCTTCGCTAGCAAAGTCGGCTGTACAACTGGGGCGAGTGCTAGGACGTCTCACTAGACCTGCCGTGTGGTGGCGCTCGGTCTGCAATAACTGACAGTGGTGACACACGGGTCTGACGTATACTACCGGACCGCGGCTGATTTAAAGGCTACCACCTAGCAAGTGTGGTGTCTGGTGGTGACACCACATTATCTTCTTGGTGTAGCCAGGAAAATGAAATTTTGACAGAAAATTTTTGGCCAGATTGCTACACTAGTAAGGGCCAGTTGTACAGGCCCCAGCTAGCAGCTGCTTAAGTTCTATTCTGGAAGTAGAGTGGAAAACTTTTTGCACGAACATGTAACAATGCCTAACTGGAGAATAATCGCAGGGTAACTAAACCTGTGACCAAACGGTACTGGTACTCCAAGAAAATTTGCATCCCAAAAACCACACTGCAAAACTTAACATCAGTTTGAGGCCTACTGTATTGAGGATCTGGACATACGAATGTGCACTTTAAGTATGCACTTTAAATGTGCACATTTTAGTATTGTTCACAAAATTCCAATGCTCTTGGAATATCCCGAGATGTCTTGTTTCTTTTATGACTTAATGTAAGATCTTTTAACGTTCTACGCATATGAACATACGGGCTTCCAACATCATCGTAGCTGCACAAGCACGGTGGTGCCTGTTATCTGGTGCTCTCTGGAAACTGCTGAAACAAATCTATTTCTAACAGGTTGCGGGAAAGTATTGTGAATGGTGGGTTGAAAAGTGTTGCTTTCAAAGTAAATTTCCTTTAATGCTGGTTGAACTACGTGCGAGAATATGCAATGAATTACTTAATTTACAGAGGATTTGACTCTCATTTAAAAATCATCTCTTTGATGATGAGCCATTTAGAAGAATTTTGAGCCCATAAATCAGACATTTAGTCATTATTAAAAATTTTGCTGTCACATTTGTGTGATATATCGTAAAGTGAACATGCGCAGAAAAGATCAACTTTATATGTGAAAGCTTAGCTTCTCTTGCAGCTTATTAACATTAGAGACCAATATTATATGTGAAAGCTTTGCTTTTCTTGTACCAACACTATTTATATTAATTTAAAATATTAACTTTTTCTGTTTGTGTGTTCGCGCTACTGAACAGTGATGTTGGTATTGGCTGACAACATCACGTGTCCTATGCTCTGAATATCTGCTGTCATCACATGACATAAGCTATGACTTGGTTACAATAGTGCATCTCAGTCTCGATTTCAATGCTTCAGAAAGTAACAAGCGGTGTTTGGTGGAATTCAAATTTATACCTTCATAATAAGAAAACATGCAGCGTTAATGTTGCAAATCAAAGACCTTTTCAAAATATGTATTTTCCCCCCTGAATTTCGTTTTCTAAAGTGCAGGGAAATTCTATGCTTGTGTATAAAATCATAACCACCAAAGGATTGATAAGTTTTACAGTTTCGACAGAAAATATACTGCCACTTAACGCAGAGAAAGTGTGTTTTCACCTGGTAGATTTTTTTTCCTTGTCTGGTTATACGCCCTGACATAGGGATGGAAAAATTTACTGGCTTTTTAGTCTTATTAACCAATTTTTGAAAGACAACAGGCAAAAATTCAACTTGCCATATCGGTGGTGCTAAAATTTGCAATTTCTAAACAAAATATTTTTATTAACATTTCCATTGCTTTCAAATACTAGGTTATTAGAAACAAAGTAAAGCAAGCATTGCTCATCTAATAACAATCCCAAAAGACATTCACGTGACACATACACCATTAGTGAGCTAATAACATATCTGTGCCCTATAGCTGTGCACACATTCTTTTATTTGTTCGTAGAATAGCCAAAATAAGGGTGAACTGCCATGTGCACTCTTATGTTGGTGGAGATGTAACTATAATAATCTACATCTACATGCATACACCACAAGCCAGCATGTGGTGTGTGACCAAGGGTACCTTGTACCGCTACTAGTCATACCCTTTTCTGTTCCTCTAACAAATAGAGTGAGTGAAAAATGAATGACTGTATGCCTCCACAAGAGCTATAGTTACTCTTACCTTATCTATGTGGTCCTTACATAAAAATGTACATTTGTGGCAGAAGAATCATTCTGCAGTCAGCTTCAAACACCAGTTCTCTAAATTTTCTCAGAACTGTTCTTTGAAAAGAATGATGCCTACCCTCCAGGCATTGCCATTTGAGAATAAGATTTTCACTCTGCAGCGGAGTGTGTGCTGATATGAAACTTCCTGGCAGATTAAAACTGTGTGACGGACCGAGACTCGAAAGGTCCCGAGTTTGAGTCTTGGTCTGGCACACAGTTTTAATCTGCCAGGAAGTTTCATTCCCATTTGAGTTCGCAAAGCATCTCCATAATACTTATATGTTTATCAAACCCACCAGTAACAAATCTAGGACCCCATCTCTGAATGGCTTTGATGTCATCCTTTAATCTGACGAGGTAGGGATCCCAAACACTTGAGCAGTACTCGAGAATGGATTGCACTAGTGTTCTATACATTTCTCCTTTACAGATGAAACACACTTTCCTGAAATTCTCCCAATAAATCAAAGTTGACTAACCACCTTCCCAACTACGAGGGCAGTTCAATAAGTAATGCAACACATTTTTTTTCTCGGCCAATTTTGGTTGAAAAAACCGGAAATTTCTTGTGGAATATTTTCAAACATTCCCGCTTCGTCTCGTATAGTTTCATTGACTTCCGACAGGTGGCAGCGCTGTACGGAGCTGTTAAAATGGCGTCTGTAACGGATGTGCGTTGCAAACAACGGGCAGTGATCGAGTTTCTTTTGGCGGAAAACCAGGGCATCTCAGATATTCATAGGCGCTTGCAGAATGTCTACGGTGATCTGGCAGTGGACAAAAGCACGGTGAGTCATTGGGCAAAGCGTGTGTCATCATCGCCGCAAGGTCAAGCAAGACTGTCTGATCCCCCGCGTGCGGGCCGGCCGTGCACAGCTGTGACTCCTGCAATGGCGGAGCGTGCGAACACACTCGTTCGAGATGATCGACGGATCACCATCAAACAACTCAGTGCTCAACTTGACATCTCTGTTGGTAGTGCTGTCACAATTGTTCACCAGTTGGGATATTCAAAGGTTTGTTCCCACTGGGTCCGTCGTTGTCTAACCGAACACCATAAAGAGCAAAGGAGAATCATATGTGCGGAATTGCTTGCTCGTCATGTGGCTGAGGGTGACAATTTCTTGTCAAAGATTGTTACAGGCGATGAAACATGGGTTCATCACTTCGAACCTGAAACAAAACGGCAATCAATGGAGTGGCACCACACCCACTCCCCTACCAAGAAAAAGTTTCAAGCCATACCCTCAGCCGGTAAAGTCATGGTTACAGTCTTCTGGGACGCTGAAGGGGCTATTCTGTTCGATGTCCTTCCCCATGGTCAAACGATCAACTCTGAAGTGTATTGTGCTACTCTTCAGAAATTGAAGAAACGACTTCAGCGTGTTCGTAGGCACAAAAATCTGAACGAACTTCTCCTTCTTCATGACAACGCAAGACCTCACACAAGTCTTCGCACCCGAGAGGAGCTCACAAAACTTCAGTGGACTGTTCTTCCTCATGCACCCTACAGCCGCGATCTCGCACCGTCGGATTTCCATATGTTTGGCCCAATGAAGGACGCAATCCGTGGGAGGCACTACGCGGATGATGAAGAAGTTATTGATGCAGTACGACGTTTGCTCCGACATCGACCAGTGGAATGGTACCGTGCAGGCATACAGGCCCTCATTTCAAGGTGGCGTATGGCCGTAGCATTGAATGGAGATTACGTTGAAAAATAGTGTTGTGTAGCTAAAAGATTGGGGAATAACCTGGTGTATTTCAATGCTGAACAAAACAACCCCTGTTTCAGAAAAAAAATGTGTTGCATTACTTATTGAACTGCCCTCGTACAATCGTTACATCGCTTTGCAGTATTATGCCTAGATATTTAATCAACATGACTGCGTCAAGCAACATACTATCAACACTGTATTCAAACATTACAGGACTGTTTTCTCTACTTATCTGCATTATTTTACATTTTTCTACATTTAGAGCTAGTTGTCATTCATCACATGAGCTAGAAATTTTGTCTGACTAATCTTGCAGCCACTTACAGACACATGATGACAATGCCCCAGCACACCCCAGCATCATCAGCAAACAGCTACAAATTGCTGTTCATACTATCTGTCAGATCATTTATGTGTACAGAGAATAAGAGTGGTCCAACCACTCGTGACAATACCCTTGTCTCTGATGAATGCACACTGTTGAGGAAAATATACTAGGTCCTATTTTTTAAGAAGTCTTCAAGCTCCTCACATATCTGTGAACCTATTCTGTATGCTGGTACCTTTTCTTAGCAGTGTTGTGTGGGGCACTGTGCCAAACGCTTTTTGGAAATCTAGGAATATGGAATTTGATTTTGTCCTTCATCCATAGTTCACAGGATATTGTGTAAGAAAAGGGTGAGCTGAGTTTCACGTGAGTGATGGTTTCTAGAATGATGCTGATCCATGGACAGAAGATTTTCAGTCTAAAGGAAATTTATTATATTCTAGCTGAGACTATGTTACAACTTTGCAGCAAACTGATGTTAACAATATTGGTCTATAATTTTGCAAATCCATTCTTTTACCCTTCTTATATACAGGAGTTACTTGTGCTTGTTTCCAGTGCCTAGAAACTTTGCCTTGGGTGAAAGAATTGCGATAAATGCAAGCTAAGTAAGGGGCCAATGTCATGCAATACTATTCATAAAACTGAATTGGGACTCCATCTGGACCTGGTGATGCGTCTTTTTCCAACTCTTTTAGTTACTTCTCTACATGAGGGATGCCTATTACTATGTCCTCCATATGGGAGTCTGTGTGATATCAGTGACTTAGCAACACTGACCTCTATTATGAACTGATGACTGATCAATATTAAATGAAACACAAGTTCACTGCTACCAGTTACTGTTAATTTATCTCCATAATGCATTTCAAATGTTTAAACCTCCATCATCAGGTAGATTTACATTTGTTAATATGACATTTGTCTGTGTTATGATTTTTTGGAGAAACTTGTGGCACTGTCTAGTGAAGAAACAAAACACTATTTCAGAACATGGTTTTGGGTTTCTTTTGACAAAAAAATTAAATGTGTATCTAACAGTAAACATAAAATAAGTAAAATGAAGTACCTCCACAGGTTCCTTTCACAGTTGTAACACATCACATGTATACTGTCATATTTTGTAAACAAATATGGCATCAGTGTCTATTGGGTGCATGGATCATATAGCAGAAGAGAAAACATTCCATTCCATCCCTTTCCCCTGTTTCAATCAAACATTGTCACAAAGTCCAAAGAATATATGTCCTAACAACATTATTACAGAATAAATTTTTTAAAGGCTGTGGAGGTGTTGTTTGAGGTGTTGAATACATTCATTGGAATAAATACTTCAGGTGGTATATAAATCATATTGGGTACAGTGGTAAAATTATACACAAATAACAATTTTGGTTGTTATTCATATTTAGATATGAAAGGCTGGAGGCAGAGGGGGAGGAAGAGGAGGAGAAAGAGAAATGAGATGGAGGAAGAGGGTGGAAAGAGTGACTGTATGAACTCAAAACATGATTACCTCCAGTTCCCATCAGGAAACCGAATACATAGATATTTTATATTAAACACCTTGTCAAATGTATGAGGTGTGTGTGTGTGTGTGTGTGTTTTTGTCATTTAAGATGGATTCAGTTGTTTGGCTTGGTGCTTGTATATTTGGAGTGTTTCAAGGATGTCTAGTTTCCTGCCTTTTGGTTGTATGTGTAGGATGCTGATACTTGTGTTGTTGACATGGTGTTTTGTTTCATGCAGGTGGGTGGCTATTGCTGATGTGTGGTATTTTTTGTTTTTTAGTGCTTTAGTTCTTTGAATCTAATCTCAAATGATCTGCCTGTCTGGCCTATGTAGAAGCAGTCACAGTCCAAACATTCAATTTTGTACACATCTGTGTGATGAAGAGGGTTTTGTGTGCTGATGCTGTGGGGTAACTTCGGTCCAAACTTGTTGTCTGTGGTAAAGGATATGCTTATTCATTTTCGTTTGAAGACATTGGCAGTATGATATGAAATGTTACCTAGAAAGAGGATTGTATGGAAGATGGTTTTTTTGTGATTGCTTTGCCATTATTGAGTGTTTTAGAGTGTCTACTATTGAGCTGTTATAACCATTTGCAATAGCTGTTTGTTTTATTATTTCAATTTCTTGATCACATTTGTCTTCAGAGAGTGGTAATTGGATAGCTCTATTGCTCATGTACCGGAATGCTGCCATTTTGTGGACTGTGGTGTGACAAGAGGAGTTGTGGATTGTAGTATGTGTTGTGTTAGGCTTCTGATAAATTTCAGACTTCTAATGGTAATGTCTAAGAAATTTATACTGTCATCTGTTTGGTGTTCAACTGTGAAATTTTATGTTTTCATGGGAGTTGAATAACTGGTTCAACTTACTGATGTCATCTTTAGTGCCTTTGATTAAAATGATGGTATCATCTACATATCTGTAGTAGTAGATGATATTTTTGAGGAGGTGGTGATTGGAATTAAGGATTTTGTCTTCTAAGTTACGTATAAATATTTCAGCTAGCAATCCAGAAAGATTCGAGCCCATTGCCATACCATCTGTTTGTATGTAGATTTTACGGTTAACTTTAAAGTAGTTGTGTGAAAGTGTGAATTCAAGCAGGTCCATTAGTCCAGTAATGTGAGTTGAAGTGATTTTTTGTGCTTTTGTAGGTTGGCATTGATTATCTGTAGTGTGGGATCTATTGGCACAGAGGAATAAAGGTTTTTTATGTCAAATGAGGCAAGTGTGGCTCCATCAGGTACTTCTATGTTTTTGACATGTGTAAATTCTGTTGTGTTTTTAAGTGTTGTCTCATTATTGAATGTGTATGCTTCTTTGAGAACTTTGAAGAGCATTTTGCTGAGTTTGAATGTTGGGCTGTCCCTGCAGTTCACTATAGGCCTGATGGGGGTCCCATTTTTGTGTATCTTAGGTTGTGACCTAAGGCAAGGTGCTTGTGGGCTCATTGTTACAGTATTTCTTGCTTCTTGGATGGTGAGTAGAAAGTTGATGATGTTTGAAATGTGTTTAATCTCTTTTGACTGATCAATGTTTCCAGTTTTGGGAATGTTCCAAAAACCAATACAATACAAAATTTATTTTACAATAGCTATCTAATATTTACCAATTGAGCACCCTGGGGGATCTTAACCCTTGAGAGACTTGGGCCCTCCATGATGCTTCAGCCCACCCCCTCTCATTGCATCTGCCTGCTTGTACATTACTTCATAAACCATGTGGTCTCACCTGTGTGTGTACAATCCTTTTAACCAAACAGTGGGCTCTATCCTACAGGAACTCCACTCTATATTGCAGTATATTGCTAACTGCAATATGAAGTAACACCAGCTTCTAAGTTCCACATGTTATATTTCAACTTATATTCATGCCAGAACTATGTGGAACTACTATATACTCTACACACACAACATATTTGGAAATATCTTACTCTTACTCTGCCCTGTTCCATTTGCGAATGGCACAGTAGAACAACTACCATCCATAAGATTCCTTATGAGCTCTAATTTCTGTGATTTTCTTGTCATGATCATGACATGTGTGGAAGGAAGTAATATATTTCCCGATTCTTCAGGAAGTGTACACTCAGAATGTTGATAGTAGTGCTGTCCATGATGCACAAAATCTCTCTTGTAAGATCTGCCACTTTAATTTGTTAAGCATTTCCATAATGCTGTCACACTTACATTTCCATAACACTGTCACACTTACTAAAATAACCTGCCATGAAACAGTCTGCTCTTTATTGGACCCTCTTCATATCCCTCTCTCTTCTGTTAATCCAATTTGGTTAGGGTCCAAGACTGACAAAGAATGTTTAGGAGTCAAGCAGACAACTGCTTCATAAGCCTTTTACTTTTACGATAAATAACATTCCTTAAATACTTCCCAGCAAATGTCAACCTGGCATCTGCTTTTCATAACACAGGTGTAATGTGGTCATTTCGCTTTAGCTTGCTCCAAAAGGTCACTCTGAGGTAAATTACAGTTTTACTCTTTATAATAACTTATCAAAAATAGTGTAATTAAATGCTAATGGATCTATTCTCCCATTTACACACAATATGTTACCTTTATTTACATTCAGGGTGACCTACCAAACCCCGCACCTTATGCTGGTCGTCTTGCATTCTGCTA
This sequence comes from Schistocerca americana, assembly GCF_021461395.2. Classification (NCBI taxonomy): domain Eukaryota; kingdom Metazoa; phylum Arthropoda; class Insecta; order Orthoptera; family Acrididae; genus Schistocerca; species Schistocerca americana. The sequence goes on along the minus strand of NC_060130.1, from coordinate 513,583,724 downwards.
CATCTTTCTGGCCTTGTTACCTTACTATATAGGATGTCCCAGGAGTAATGGTCAGTATTCAAGGATAAACAGAAATAAACTTGACATGGATGTATACCATATTCTGAACGGTTTTGAGATACAACACATTTAATGGACATTGTTATGTATTTTCTGTGTTATCCAATAAATTTTCAGGTTTACACATATACAACAATTAGTAAATATGTATGTTTTACAAAGTATCAGTTGAAAACTACAAATTTTTAACACATTCACCTTTAGGTATTCTTGTACGTGTCACATTGCAGCTGTTGCACACTTCACAATAAATGTTTAAATATCCCAGTTTCAACTTCAGTACATGTGTGCATTCTTGGAAGAATATGTTGTGTTGCTTATCTGAGGACCTCTGCATGTTCCCTAATGAGGACAGCTGCATCTATGATTCAACCAAACAGCTCATCCCACATATTCATATTTCCTTTGTACACCTCAGCCTTCATCCAACCCTATAAAACAAGAAAAGATCTGATGGCTTAAGTTCTGGTAATCTTGTGTCTTGTTAATTGCACTACTATGACCAAGCCAGTGATTAGGGTAAATGCAGTTGAGATGTTCCCTCACACATCTGGTAAAATGTGAAGTGGTTCCATCATGCTGCTAGTACATTGCAGTCTGCACAGTCAAAGGAACTTCCTCAAGATGTGAAACAAATGAATTTTCCAAACAGTGCAAGTAATTCAGTCCAGTCATTCACTCTTCTAAAATGATTGGACCTATCAACTTGTTATTGCTTATGAACACCAAACATTGATCAAAAAATGAACTTGGAAATTGGTTTCCACTGTAGTGTGTCAATTTACTTGGGACCATCTATGATTATTAAATGTATTGTTGGCTCCATTCCATGTAAATGTGGCTTCATCAGTGAATAGTGTTAATGAAAACAAATGATGATAGTCATTTAACCAGTGACAAAATTCAAGCCATGTGACATTGTTATCATTACAGAGATTGGGGACAAGCTGTATGTGAAATGAGTTTAAGACGTCCACATGTAATGTTGGTCATTCATGTGTTTGTCGGGCATTGATATATGCAGATAGTTGCCATGTGCTGGAAGTAGGGCTACACTGCAACATTTCAATGATCTACTGCTCTTTGACCACAGGTTGTTGAGCTATATTTTCAGAAAAAAATGGGGACTTGAAAGAAATCCTGTTTCATGCATTGTGCAGAAAACTCTGGTAAACACTCTATGGTCAAGAATATCACCTGCTGGAAAGTGCAGAATAGGAATATAAAAAAAGGGAGGAAGGTTTATCTGTTTAGCAAGAGTAATAGAAGGCAGATTTCAGACTACCTAACAGATCAAAACAGAAAATTGCTGTTCCGACACTGACAATGTTGAGTGTTTATGGAAAAAGTTCAAGGCAATCTTAAAATGCGTTTTAGACAGCTATGTGCCGAGTAAAACTGTGAGGGATGGGAAAAACCCACCGTGGTTCAACAACAAAGTTAGGAAACTACTGCAAAAGCAAAGAGAGCTACACTCCAAGTGTAAACGCAGCCAAAACCTCTCAGACAAACAGAAGCTAAACGATGTCAAAGTTAGCATAAGGAGGGCTATGCGTGAAGCGTTCAGTGAATTCGAAAGTAAAATTCTATGTACCAACTTGACAGAAAATCCTAGGAAGTTCTGGTCTTACGTTAAATCAGTAAGTGGCTTGAAACAGCATATCCAGACACTCCAGGATGATGATGGCATTGAAACAGAGGATGACACGTGTAAAGCTGAAATACTAAACACCTTTTTCCAAAGCTGTTTCAGAGAGGAAGACCGCACTGCAGTTCCTTCTCTAAATCCTCGCACGAACGAAAAAATGGCTGACATCGAAATACGTGTCCAAGGAATAGAAAAGCAACTGGAATCACTCAACAGAGGAAAGTCCACTGGACCTGACGGGATACCAGTTCGATTCTACACAGAGTACGCGAAAGAACTTGCCCTCCTTCTAACAGCCGTGTACCGCAAGTCTCTAGAGGAATGGAAGGTTCCAAATGATTGGAAAAGAGCACAGGTAGTCTCAGTCTTCAAGAAGGGTCGTCGAGCAGATGCGCAAAACTATAGACCTATATCTCTGACGTTGATCTGTTGTAGAATTTTAGAACATGTTTTTTGCTCGCGTATCATGTCATTTTTGGAAACCCAGAATCTACTCTGTAGGAATCAACATGGATTCCGGAAACAGCGATCGTGTGAGACCCAACTCGCTTTATTTGTTCATGAGACCCAGAAAATATTAGATACAGGCTCCCAGGTAGATGCTATTTTCCTTGACTTCCGGAAGGCGTTCGATACAGTTCCGCACTGTTGCCTGGTAAACAAAGCAAGAGCCTACAGAATATCAGACCAGCTGTGTGGCTGGATTGAAGAGTTTTTAGCAAACAGAACACAGCATGTTGTTATCAATGGAGAGACGTCTACAGACGTTAAAGTAACCTCTGGCGTGCCACAGGGGAGTGTTATGGGACCATTGCTTTTCACGATATATATAAATGACCTAGTAGTTAGTGTCAGAAGTTCCATGTGGCTTTTCGCGGATGATGCTGTAGTATACAGAGACGTTGCAGCATTAGAAAATTGTAGCGAAATGCAGGAAGATCTGCAGTGGATAGGCTCTTGGTGCAGGGAGTGGCAACTGACCCTTAACATAGATAAATGTAATGTATTGCGAATACATAGAAAGAAGGATCATTTATTGTATGATTATATGATAGTGGAACAAACACTGGTAGCAGTTATTTCTGTAAAATATCTGGGAGTATGCGTGCGGAACGATTTGAAGTGGAATGATCATATATAATTAAATGTTGATAAGGTGGGTACCAGGTTGAGATTCATTGGGAGAGTCCTTAGAAAATGTAGTCCATCAACAAAGGAGGTGCCTTACAAAATACTCATTCAACCTATACTTGAGTATTGCTCATCAGTGTGGGATCCGTACCAGATCGGGTTGACGGAGGAGATAGAGAAGATCCAAAGAAGAGCGGCGCGTTTCGTCACAGGGTTACTTGGTAACCGTGATAGCGTTACGGAGATGTTTAGCAAACTCAAGTGGCAGACTCTGCAAGAGAGGCGCTCTGCATCGCGTGTAGTTTGCTCGCCAGATTTCGAGAGGGTGCGTTTCTGGATGAGGTATCGAATATATTGCTTCCCCTTACTTATACCACCCGAGGAGATCACAAATGTAAAATTAGAGAGATTCGAGTGCACACGGAGGCTTTCAGACAGTCGTTCTTCCCGCGAACCATACGCGACTGGAACAGAAAAGAGAGGTAATGACAGTGGCACGTAAAGTGCCCTCCGCCACACACCGTTGGGTGGCTTGCAGAGTATAAATGTAGATGTAGATGTAGATGCTTTCTTTGCTCTCATTTTGGCCTCATACAACTTTGTTTGTCAACAAGGCTTTGACTTCACTCAAATGTCTGATGAAGCTGTCTTTGCTTTTGTATTGATAGGATCATTTTATCTGGTGTTTCAAGCAGTTGCATACCTTTAAGATTTGGAACTATGTGGGAATTTATGTCACTTTAGTATCCTGCTATATTAAATACATCCAGTGCAGATTAATTATTCACAAAAGCTTACAGAGGAATTTGTACTCTAATACCTAACTTTTTGCTTGTGGAAAGTACAACTTCATATAGAAAGAAATAAAAAGTTTAGGTGAATTTGTTGGCCTGCATGATCATAAATAATGACAAAGAATGGTATTAAGACAACATAATCATTGCAAATAATGTCAGACAAGCAGTGGTGGATACATATAGAGAGCACGCAGGGCGCATGCCTCTCCCCCCCCATTGTGGGGCCCCCCACGTTGCCACCCGTTTTGCTTCAACCAGTCAGCCCATATGCTATTAATTCGTTTCTTTTATCAGTCGACTCAACTGAATTGAGTTATTGAGTAGCTGTACTTTCCTATGTAGCACGTGCATCCGCGTCATTGTATTTCATACATTTCTATCTGGTACATAGATAGCTGATACATACCTACAAGAAAAGTCACGGATTTGTTCGATGAAAGTCATAAATATTCTACTGTTTTCTTGTACAGAGAAACTTCGATAAGTAGCGTTATAAATACGGACTACTCACCAAAAGAGAAGGTAGTTTACATTCAGAAGCTGAAATATTAAGACTGAAGAATGAATAAGTAAAAAGTCTTAGTTTTAGCAAGTGCAAGTGTGAAGATTAGTCAAGAGTGAGAGAGATCAGCTGATTGTGAAGTATTAATAATAGTATGATATAAAACAGAAGCTTCTCACAGATCCAAGGAAACCTGAAAAAGGTTATATCTTTCCTTCTTCCAAGCACTAGAAGAGGGAACAGTTTGAATGCAAGCAAGTGCACAATAATCACTTTGAACAGTATCCATGGCTGGTGTTCTCACAAGTTAAAAAGTGACTTCTTTGAATTAACCATTCAATTTTTGTGAATAATGAAATGGTTGGAGGAAAGAAATAAATTATCGCCAAGAAACTTGTGACTGAACCACTAACGAAGTTTGCCAAACTTACTGGTAAAGATGGTGACCTTGAGACCCACTCTCAGTTGAAGTACCACGTTGAAGCATTAACAGATGCAAAACTATTTTTGGTGACATGAGACAACCGCAAACTTGAGGTCTTAAATATATTGTCGAGACAGAGAATGGAAAGCATTAAGGAAAACAGAGACTATCTTGTACCTATAATAAAAGCAATCATACTTCATGGAAGCAAAATATTCCTCTGCAGGAGCATAGAGATGATGGGAGTCGATTAGAAAACAAAAATGACCATGAAACTATAGTGAGTAATGAGGGAAACTTTAGAGCTCTTCAGAGATTTAGAATTGACACCAGAGACTTGCAACTAAAACATCACCTTGAGACCACTAATGTGAACACCACTTACATAAGTAAAACAACGTGTAATGAACTTATTTCGTGCTGTGAAACAGTGAAGTTATCGAGAATACTGGAGGGAATCAAAGATTCTCGGTATTACAGCATAATCTTCGATGAGATTAAGGACGTAGGGCACATCGCCCAACTGAGTTTAGCTGCAAGATGTGTAGATAACAACAGCAAGTTACATGAAAGATTTTTGGGTTTTGTTGACATCCATAAAGACAATGATTGTAGTGGAAACATTGATGATGAACTTCAAGAGTGTCAAGATGAAGAGCGTAATGTTACTGGTGAAGTATTAGGTACTACAATTCTAAGGAGAATGGAAAGCCTTTCTCTGTCATTGGATAACTGTGTGGGTATGGGCTGTGATGGTTGCTTAGTTAATACGTCAGAATTAAAAGCAGCTGAGCCATCAATGTGCAAGTGGCACCATGTCAAAGTCATCAGCTCAACCTTGCTGTCTCTCGCAGTTGCAAAGTTACAAGTGTGAGAAACTCACATGGTACTATTGAAGAAGTATTATCATTCTTTACAAGCTCTAGCAAGCAGTTTGCAACATTGAAGAGTCACCTAAAACACTTGGTACAGTCACATTGTCAAACAAGATGAGTTGAGTGACATGACGCTGTTATTCAATTCGCAGCTGATCTTGGAACAGTTTGCCAATATTCTCCTTCAAGCTCTCTCTAATAGAAAGTTTATCATCACTCTGTTTACACTGAGAGACATTATGAGCATAACATATCCAGTCGGCAAAATCTTACAAGACTCTAGCTTGGACATCGCGATGGCAAAAGCAAAATTAGATTCAACGCTCAAGGTGTACGATAGCATGAGAGCTAATGCTGATAGCCACTTTGCTCATATTGTTGAAGAGACAAAGGCAGTTATGGAAGAGTTAAACATGAAGATGAGTGTTCCTCATCTTAGAGGCAGACGGAGACACAAGGAAAACTGATCATAATGACGATGCTACAACATATTGAAAAAGAACTGTTTTCATTCCAACACTGGACCATGTTACAACTGACATGAGAGAACTGTACAAAATATTTGCTTGTCTACCTGCATCTATTGCTACCATAGAAAGAAGTTTTTCAACCCTGTGGTGTACAAAGACATGGCTGAGGAGGATCAACTTAATGGCTTAGCTCTGTTGAACACTGTCACCCTGACATTGATTGTCCTATTGACGATGTAATTAACCAATTTTTCAGGAAGAATAGGAACATAGAATTCATCATTTAAGGAAGAGAACCACAATTTTAACTTTTTTATATCATAAGATGGCATTGTCTTGTATATGTATATAATCAGTTTAAATAAAACTTTCTTAAACTTTGCGTGTGACTTGATTACTTTTTATTATGGTAAAAGTAAAGGTAGCTCAAGATATCTTTAGTGCCCCCTCCTTGAGGTTTTTCTGTGTCTGCCACTGCAGACAAGGGATCTCTTCTGAAGAACTACTTATATTATAGTAATACTGTTGTCATGGACATGGATAGTGATGGAACTTTGTAGGATTTATGCCTCTGAAGAAGATACTTTGGTGATAAAATATGATCTACTATCAAGATGCTAAGAGGTTCAAGACGTACTGTAGCTACTGTGTCTTGCAGAGATCTGTAGCCTTCTGCCACCTATTTGCTGTTGAGGCAAAGCTGGTACATTTTCTCTTGCAGCCTACCTGTCAGTAGCACATTAAACTGTACAAAAGAAAGAGAAAAGGGAATTCTATGAAGTAATCCTCTGCAGGTTATGGTTGTTATACCATAGAACTAGAAGAATAAACCTGTCCAACAAATTCATTGTGATAATTTTTGGAGAAATTTGGGGGGGGGGGGGGGGGGCAATTCATCTACTCTGATACTGATTGTGTAAGGGATTTTATTCTATAACTCATAGGCACTGTATTTTAAGATGTTAATTACCCGTCAGTGAAAATGTAGCATCAGATGACAGGAAAAACATATATAGAACACAGCTTGTTTGAGAAGCATTATTAGTCTATCCAAAACACCTTATGGTACCAGTTAGGAGCCATAGCTGGCATTAAGTTGTAAGCCCTGATGATATTGTTGATATATTTTTAATTTTTTGTCATTCAGTTACATTTATACAATTTTCTTGTGTTTGAATCTCTTCCCCCTCCCACCTCCCTCTTAATCCTATTTAATTCGTAGAAAGAAATAAGAACTGTAAACATTGTATACAGCACTATATTGTGCCAAAGATCTAAAGGTTGAAAATGTGAACATACATATTTAGAGGTTGACCATTAGCTGTTGAGAGTTTCAGATGGAGCATTAGGCAATGATTGATTGAAACAGGGGAAAGGGATGGAATGGAAGGTGAGTGGCTTACTCTGAGAGATGAAATAGTGAATACAGCAGAGGCTCACATAGGGAAAAAGAGAAAGCTTGGTAGAAGCCCTTGGTTATCACAGGAGATACTGAATTTCATTGATGAAAGGAGAATATATAAGAATGCAGCAAATGAAGCAGGTGAAAGGGAATACAAACATCTAAAAAATGAGTTGGCAGGAAGTGCAAAATGGCGAAGCAGGAATGGCTGGAGGACAAGTGCAAAGATATAGAAGGCTATATAACTAGGAGAAAACAGCTACTGTCTATAGAAATATTAAAGAGACTTTTTAAAAAAAAGAGAGGCTGCTATATGAATATTAAGAGCTCAGGTGGAAAACCTGAAAAGCAAAGAAGGGAAAGCTGGAAGTTGGAAGGAGTATTTAGAGGGGCTATACAGGGGAAATGAACTTGAAGGCAGTGTTATAGAAAGGAAACAGGTCATTTGGAGATGAGATGGGAGATATGGTACTGCAAGAAGAATCTGACTGAGCATTGGAAAACCAAAGTTGAAACTAGGCCCCGGAGACACAACATTCCCTCAGAACTACTGATATCCTTGGGAGAGTCTACGAAGAAACTGAAAGAAAAATGTAATAATTCCAATTCCAGAGAAAGCAGGTGCTGACAGGTGTGAATATTACGGGACTGTCAGTTTAATAAGTCATTGTTTCAAAACACAGAAGAATGGAGAAACTTGTAGTAGCCAACCTCAGGGAAGATCAGTTTGGGTTCTGGAGAAATGTTGAAACACACAAGACAATAGATTAAGGGAAGGCAAAACCGTGTTTTGTTGCATTTATAAACTTGGAAATTTTTTTTGATAGTATTGACTGGAACACACTGTTTGAAATTCTGAAGGTAACAGGGCTAAAACACATGGAGCAAAAGGCTATTAACAACTTGTACAGAAACCAGGCAGCAGTTATGAGTCAAGGGGCATAAAAGAGAAGTAGTGGTTGAGAAGGGAGTAAGACAGACTTGTTCACTATCCTTGATGTTATTCAATTTATACACTGAGCAAGCAGTGAAGGAAACCAAAGAAAAATTTGGAGGAGGAACTTAAGTTCAGGGCAAGGGAAAGGAATAAAAATGTTTATAAGTTTGTCAGTGATGTAATTGTGTTATAGACAGAAAAGTACATGGGAAAGCAGCTGAATGGAATGGACAGTGTCTTGGAAAAAGACTATAAGAGGAATTGCAATGAAGGAATTGCATTAGGAAATGAGACACTGAAAGTAGTGTATGAGTTTTGGTATTTGGCCAGTAAAATAACTGATGATGGTCGAAGTGGAGAGGACATAATATGTAGATTGGCTGTTGTAAGAAAAGTGTTTCTGAAGAAAACAAATTTGTTAATATCAAATATGGATTTAAGTGTTAGGAAGTCTTTTCTGACAGTATTTGTCTGGAGTGTAGCTTTTATGGAAATCAAAAGTGGATGACATAACATTTCAGACAAGAAGATAATATAAGTTTTTTTAAATGTGACACTACAGAAGGATGCTGAAGATTAGATCAGTAGATCTTATAATTAATAAGGAGGCACTGAACAGAACTGGGGAGAAAAGAAATTTGTGGTAAAACTTAACTAGAAGAAGAGACTGGACGATAGCACACATTCACCAAATCAGTACTGGTGGGAAGTGAGTGTGTGCGTGGGGGGGGGGGGGGGGGGGGAGGGGGGGGTAAAATCATAGAGGGAGACCAAGAGATGAATACAGAAGCAAGTTCAAAAGGATGGAGAGCTGGATGAAACCTGTGTTCAGACTGGAGACCACAACAACAACAAGCATCTCTTTATTTAGACAGTTGTTTTACCTGACTTCAAAATGAATGAATCAGCAATTATATTTTAAATGAAAATGAATTTTGAATATACCACATTTTTAAATTGGACTAAAAAGTATAAAATAGTTTCTCCTAGCCCCATACAGATTCCTAACCCCACACATAAAATTTTTGATTGTGAATTTTTAATAGGTATGAAAATACTTGTAAGATTTAAAGTGAAAAACATGGGGCACATGCAACAGGTAATAGTAAGGAGGTGAATTACTCATGCATCATTTATGTATTACATGCACAACCTGGCTTTTGTTACAAGTATTTTCATAGCTATTGCAAATTTACAATCACAGATTTTCAGGGCTATATGTTTGGGGTTAGGAATCTGTATTGGTATAGGAGACCTTACTTCTTATTTTTTAATCCAATTTAAAAATATGGTGTATTAAAAATTCTTTTTTATTTAAATAATTATTTTCTGCTTTTTAGTCTTGTGTGTGTGACATGCATCAGCCCACTTCAAACATTTTGATGAGATTACAACAAAGGTTTATTTCAGTTTCTCTTCACCTGACTCAGCCAATATATTGTCTCCTCCTATTTACATCTTGTAAAAAGACTGTGAAGGTAAAAATTAGATAGATTAAAGTTCACACAGAAGCTTACCAGCGATTGTTATTTCTGTCAGTCACTCATGACCAGAGCAGCAAAAGGTAAAAATTAGAGATATTTGAGTTCACACAGAGGCTTACCAGCAATTGTTATTTCTGAAAATTACATGTGACTAGAACAGGTGTAGGGGGAAATTGGAGTGGTACAGAAAGCATTCTCCTCACACCAGACAAGAAAGCAAATTAATATTGAAAAAAAAGTTCTTAGGTTTCTAGCACCATCAAGTGATTAAAATTACACAAGCTTTCGGCCAAACACTTCTTGGCCATTGTCAAGTGATATGACTGCCAGTGGGCTGGTAGTACACCCCCTTATATATACACTAGCTGCCAGCTGTGATGTCACAGGTGCTTGCAGCATTGCGATGTATGGGCATACGCTGACTCAACGTTCAATGTGGCCGACAGTCGCTGGATCCATTCTTTAACTACACAATCCCAGAAGCCGTTAATGAGAGATGTGAAAGATTTTTTATGAGATTTTATCTGTGACCGTTTTGTAAAGCATGCTGTGGTATCATAGGCAATAAAACCTCTCTAGCTCCTTCCTGTGTTATTCCACAGTACGTACTGTTTGTTCAACATAAGACTGGCCACACTCGCAAGGTATTTTGTAGACCCCAGGTGTTCTGAGACCTGCTGTATCTTTAACTGGTCTCATTAATTGGCGGATTTTTGTCAGATGCCTGAAATTCAATTTTATCTAGCGTTGTTTCAACAGGTGACTTATCTTGCCTGACATGTAGCCTCAGAATAACAAAAAAAGCAAGTTTCTTTTCCTGCTGCTTGCCAGTGGCCTTATTGGGATTCTTGCTTGAAATCACTTCATTTATTTAATCAACACTACAGCCATTGTTCCTGAAGATCTTGCTTAGGTGACTCAACGTATGGGACAGGTTATCAACGTCTGATATCATTCTTGCATAATGCACCAATTTTTATAACACAGTGCACTTCTGTGCCCGGTGATGATGACTGATGGTGTATAAGTATGAATTGACATGGATAGGTTTTCTGTAGATGCTGTCACCAAAGCATCCATTTTGTTTGCTGTGGATGAGGACATTTGGAAAGGGCGACATTTTGTTGTTTTCTACTTCCAAGGTGAACTGGGTGTTGCTGTTAATACCTTTGAGGAGTTCCAAGGAGTCATCAAGTTTCTCATTTCCATGGGACCAAATGATGAATGTGTTGTCAATGTATCAAAAGAAACAACTAGGCTTTAATGGCACTGTGTCTAAGGATATTAGATGCAGCAGGTCTCAGAACACCTGGAATCTACAAGATACCTTGTAAGTGTAGCCAGTCTCATGTTGGACAAACAGTGCACACTGTAGAACAATGCAGAGAGGAGCACGAGAGGTTTTATCGCCTATGATACCCTAAGGAATCTGCTTTAACTGAGATTCCTTTAGAAAATGCTCACCAGATAAAATTTGATGAAATGCCCATCATGGCTTGCCCTAATGGTTTCTGGGACTGTGTAATTAAAGAAACTATTGAAATAAAAATCACCGCTAACACCCTAATTAGTAATAGTGGCTGGCAGCTCAGTATGGCATGGGATCCTACAATTGTGTGGTTGAAGCAAGCGTATCGAACACCGAGTCAATGTATGCCCATACATGTCAGTGCCATGAGCACCAGTGATGTCACAGCCAGCAGCTAGTTTATATAAGGGGTGTACCAGCAACCCACTGGCAGTCATATCACTTGACTATGGCCAAGGAGTGCTTGAGGTTAGGTTAGGTTAGTGTTTTTTAACGTCCCGTCGACAACGAGGTCATTAGAGACGGAGCACAAGCTCGGGTTAGGGAAGGATGGGGAAGGAAATCGGCCGTGCCCTTTCAGAGGAACCATCCCGGCATTTGCCTGAAACGATTTAGGGAAATCACGGAAAACCTAAATCAGGATGGCTGGAGACGGGATTGAACCATCGTCCTCCCGAATGCGAGTCCAGTGTGCTAACCACTGCGCCACCTCGCTCGGTCAAGGAGTGCTTGACCAACAGCTTATGTAATTTTAATCACTTAACATGACTAGAAACCTGAGAACACTTTACTCAGTGTTGCCACCACCAGACTCTGCATTCTTACGAATTAATATTGCATTGGCATCCGGTTCTGAGCTATGTTTAAAATTTCAGGTCTTTAGCTCATCAGGAACTTAGTTTAAAATTGATTGCAAAATTTATACTGAACAGACAGAGAGACAAGAAAGCACTATTCAACTCCTCTTCCTCCCTCTCTCAGCTCACTCGTGGATGTCCACTCACATACTGCCTGGAATGAATTAATATACTACTACACAACATGTCAATCCTGCAGGGAAGCCGAGATGTTAGGTATTACCAAACTTTTTCACATCCACCCCCAGCCATACCAAACAGACTGACAAGAAAGCAAGTTAATATTCTTCACTATTTTTAAATTTTCAGGTCCATTTCCTATTGGGAAGTTAGTTTAAAATCAGGTGCAAAATTTGTGCCAAATGGACATAGAGACAAGAAAGTGACCTAATAAAAACATGGTTAAAAGAAAACACTTTCACCCAAGCAGCACCTCTCCCTTCCCTTGTGTGTGTGTGTGTGTGTGTGTGTGTGTGTGTGTGTGTGTGTGTGTGTGTGTGTGTGTGTGTGCGCGCGCGCGCGCGCATGTGGGTTGCACACGTGTTTATGTTAGTGTCAACATTGAGTATCTCCTCTCATGTTTCTCTTTCAGATGAAGCTGTATTGCCACAAGTGTATTGCTCTGAAGTTTGCTCAGATATTTTGAATAAATGTGGAGGTAAGAAGAAAGCACCTTGGAAGTCACTGCAGCCTGTGGCAGAGGCAGATATGCGATATATGGACATCTGCATCTTGCAAACCGAACACACCCCAAGAGACACTTGTGAATACACTGTTCCATTTGCTTTTATTTTGGTAGGGTGTTCAGATGGGAACTGGAGGTAACTATGTTTTGAGTTCATTAAGCTGGATATAATCATTTATGTTACAAGACTGACAAAACTATCCTATTGTTACATTACAATAATTTTCTGATGATCCCACCTTCCTCCCGTCCTCTAAATTGCACTTTATCTCTCTTTTCAAATGAAAATTCTGAAAGTACTTCAAGGATGCCATTTTTTTTCAATATGTGAAGAAGGAACTGCACCTGAAACCAGAAATATTGTAAACAAAATTTATTTAAGAGTGTAGAATAATATTAATTGACTATTGCCGAAAACACAAGCATCTGAGGCTGCCAAGTTCAGGATACATCTGTTGAGATTATCTGGTGAACATGCTGCACTACAAAATTCAAGATAAAATGAAGTGCCATAGATGAGTGCAGTTCTTTTGAAAAAACAGTGTTTTAATCAAAGAAACAGAAGTCTTGCAGAACTCGATACATGTACATATGGTACTTTAGTGCACATATTGCTTATACATGGCCCAGCCTGTTTAATGTGATCACCACTTATGTTTGACATCCATGTGCAATAACTACTCACTGTGGCAGGTGGCAGCAATATCAGTGGAGAGTATATAAAGCTTTTCGGGGGATGCAGAAAACAGTGCATTTGTCGTAAAGTGGAAACAGAGTGATTTATCTGACATCCAAAAGGACTTGATCTTTAGATTTTGGGCCAAGGGTGGAAGATTTTCAAAACTGTTAAGTTTGTAAACCATTCATGTGCCACCATGGTTAAAGTATACTGTGCATTGCAAAATGGTGCTATCGGAACTGGCACACAGGAAACTGTGGTGCACCATGGTCCATAGAGAACAAGGGTGAATGCTGACTATGAAGATGTGTCTGGGTGAATAGATGTGCAGCTGTTATGCAACTCACCACCCAGATGAACCAAGGGACTGTGAACAGTGTCTCCTCAATGACGATTCAGTGATTGTTGCTGCATAAGGGCCTCCCCAGCAGGCACCTGGTTCAAGCAACCATGCTGACTGCTGTTCATCTGTGATGAAGGCCAGAATTTGCATGACAGTATCACACCTGACTGTCCACTGAGTGGTGACAGGTTGTCTTTTCAGATGAATCAAATCTTATACTTCATCAGACAGATGGTCGATGGCATGTACGGCATGAAACATCTGAAACCAACACTCCGCAGACACTTGACAGAAGGCTCCAGGCTGGAGGAGGCAGCGTTATGGTTTGGGGAATGTTTTTGTGGTATTCCCTAGATGATCTTGTCATTCTGGAAGGCACAGTGTGTCAGCAGAGGTATGCCAGTTTGTTTTTCCTGAGCATGATGGCATATACCAGCAGGACAATGCACTATGTCACACAACTCAAAGTGTATGTTTGTGGTTCAGAACAAGGATGGGTTTACTGTACTCCTGTGGCCTCCAAACTGCTTGGATTAACACACAATCAAGAATCTGTGGGACCACCTCGATTGGGTTCTTTGCGCTATGGATCCTCAACTAAGAAACCTAGTGCAGCTGGCCACAGCACTGTAGTTGGTGTGGCTCCACATCCCCGTAGGTGCCTTCCAGAACCTCACTGACTCTTCCTGCACACCTTTCAATGGTTTGCACTGCAAAATATGATTATTTAGGCTTTTGGCAGGTTGTTTGTTAATGTGACTGGGCAGTGTAGTTAGCTGCTACAGGATAATTTAATTTAGTCTAGAATTTTGCATGTGCCATGGCTCATGTTTTCAATAACTCCCCACAATGTGGAATTGTGTCAGTAGATTCACAAATAAGACATGGTTTTCATAACTGGAATTTTTGTTTCTCTTAATTTACAACAAAATTTGGTAAATGTAACCCGATCATATGCACACTGTCTCCTCAGAAATGCATCTACGAAGTAGAGGGAGAAGTCAAGTATAAATGATTTCAATTTGTTTGTAAAACTTTCATTGTCTGCCAGCACCTTTAATTCACAAGAGAGATGGTCAAATACATTTATGACTTTATACTTTGCTCCTTATTGTGCAAGTGTAAGGATAAGGTTTAGACAGTGGAGACTATATTTATTCCTAGTGTTACATTTATGACTGCAGCTATTATTTTCAAATATGCTTGAATCTGTATAGGAAACGTTATAGGAGACTAAACATATTGTGAGGCTGTTGTTAGTATGCCTAATTTTTTTTAAACAGTTGCCTACATGAAGTTTGAGGATGGACACCAGATATTATTCTTACAGTATGTACGTGTGTCATGAATACTTTTGTCTCTTTGTAAGGAATTACCCTAAAATTATTCCATGTGACATTAATGATTGTAAGTGCATGAAAATAAGTTAATTTTTTAAACTTTTGTTACCAAAATGAGCAATTATATACAGAGCAAATGTTACTGAACCAATCATTTGCTAAGATCTATAATATGTGATTGTCAATTCAAATTCTGTTCGGTATACACACTCTGAATTTCAAACAACCATTATTACATATTTTATTTCCTTCCTGCTGTATGTCTGTTGATGGTTTGTCCCCTTGCAGAAAAAGATTCATCGCAAGAGCTGTGTAAGTCGTCTAATGTGACCCCTTACTTCTTATCAATAAACATGAAGTCAGTTACTTAATATGCCTTGAAAGCCATAAAATTTAAGCTTCTCCAAAACGATGTTGTGATTTACACAGTCAAGTGCTGTATGCAGATCACAAAAAATCCTGGTACATGAAATCTTGTCAATTAGATATTTTAATACATGGTCAATGAAATGGTAGATGGCATGTTCAGTGGAGAGGCCCTGCAGGGTCAGAATCTTGTATTTCTGGATATACTCAGCCACTCTGAAATATATCACCTTTTCCAAAACTTTTGAGAAGAAAGTCAATAGTAAAAATTGTTGGTAATAATTAATTTCTGTCATACTGCCTTTTCTAAAGAGCATTGTTGCAGTTGCATACTGTACTCTGCTCAAAAGAAACCGCAGGAAAGTGATACATTAAATATATAGCTGAGTTGTAACAATGGAAAATTGTACTGAAATGCAGGAGGATCTGCAGCGAATTGATTAATGGCGCAGGGCATGGCAATTGAATCTCAATGTAGACAAGTGTAATGTGCTGCGAATACATAGAAAGAAAGATCCCCTATCATTTAGCTACAATATAGCAGATCAGCAGCTGGAAGCAGTTAATTTCATAAATTATCTGGGAGTACGCATTAGGAGTGATTTAAAATGGAATGATAATATAAAGTTGATCGTTGGTAAAGCAGATGCCAGACTGAAATTCATTGGAAGAATCCTAAGGAAATGCAATCCAAAAACAAAGTAAATAGGTTACAGTACACTTGTTCGCCCACTGCTTGAATACTGCTCAGCAGTGTGGGATCCGTACCAGATAGGGTTGATAGAAGAGGTAGAGAAGATCCAACGGGGAGCAGCGCGCTTCATTACAGGATCATTCAGTAATCGCGAAAGCGTTACAGAAATGATAGATAAACCCCAGTGGAAGACTCTGCTGGAGAGACGCTCAGTAGCTCGGTACGGGCTTTTGTTGAAGTTTCGAGAACATACCTTCACCGAGGAGTCAAGCAGTATATTGCTCCCTCCTACGTATATCTCACGAAGATACCATGAGGATAAAATCAGAGAGATTAGAGCCCACACAGAGGCATACTGACAATCCTTCTTTCCACGAACAATACGAGACTGGAATAGAAGGGAGAACCGATAGATGCACTCGAGGTACCCTCCGCCACACACCGTCAGGTGGCTTGCGGAGTATGGATGTAGATGTAGATGTAGAGTATACTAGATTCTTTAGGAGAACATCTTTTTAATGTCTTGTTTGAATTTTTGTTTTTAATGGAGTTAATTATTTTCCATATTCCACAGGGAGATGATTGAGTCATCTTGAATTGATTGAATGTTTGTGATAATGGCTGTTGCATATACTGTAATGCTGTTGCTTTTGAGCCTACTGTACCAAATTTCTGATATGGAGAAAGGAGGAGTTGTCCTTTATGTGAAAAATAATCACAAATTGAAAACTGCAGACACAAGAAGTTTTTATGCAGAACACACATGGAATCAAGTGCATGTGAAGTCATAATGGATTAATAGCATAATTATAATTATTACAACTTACAGATCCCCACTGGGAAATTTTTAGAAGCTTTTAGATAAATATGAAACCTTATTATGCCACCTACGTGACTAAAGTAGGAAAATGATACTTTGTGGTGATTTTAATATTCTTTTTTTAAGTCTGGGCAATGTGATATAGAAATTTTACTTAATAGTTCTACATCTGCAGCCATACTCTGCATATGGCAGAGGTTACTTGCCATTGTACCAGTTATTAGGGCTTCTTTGTGTTCCATTCAAGTATGGAGCACAAGAACAATAATTGCTAAATTTCCTCTTGCATGTGTAATTAGTCAAATTTTCTTCTAACAAACCCCACAGGAGCAAATGTGTATGACTCTCTCCCATGGCTCAAACAGATGTGTTATGATTTGTGGTGCACTTCTCTGTGTATATTCAAATCCCCTTTAGGACTATTTGGTATGGGTACCACACACATGAGCAATATTCTTGGATAGGTCACATGAGTGTTTTGTGAGCAATATCTTTTGTGGACTGACTGAATCTCCCTAATACTCTACCAACAATTTGAAGCCCACCACCTGCATTACATATAGCAGACCCAGTGTAGGTGTTAGAGTTGACCAATTCAAGTTGTGACTCATTGATATTGTAGTCAATTTTACATTTCTGAACATTTAAAGCAAGATGCCAATCTTTGAACTGCTCTGAAATCTTGTCAAGAGCCTGCTGAATATTTATGCAGCTTTTGTCAGTCAGTATTTTTTATAGATAACTGTATCATCTGTGAAAAATCTGAAATTACTATTAATATTGTCTGCAAGGACATTAACACACAACACAAACAGCAAGAGTCGAAACACTGTGCAGGAGCATACCTGAAGTTACATGTACATTGTTGATGACCCTCCACACAAGATATCATGCTGTGTCCTCCCTCTTTAAGAAATGCTCAATCTTTTGACAAATTTTGTTTGACACCCCATATGAATTTACTTTTGATAATAAGCATATTTGTGGTACAGAGTCAAATGATTTTCAGGAATCAGTAAATAGTACAGCTACCTGACTGTGTTAATCTGTGGCTTTCAGGATGTCTTGTGAGAAAAATGCAAGTAAGTTTCACATGATCTGTGTTTGTGGAATCCATGCTGGTTGGCATGGAGGAGGTTACTCTCTCTGACAAACATTCGCCAGTTAATATGCAGCAAGAGAAGTCAAATGGGGTTCAGAAAAAAGACACTTTGACTGTCATAATTTTATCAGTAAACTTTTCAAGTGTTGATAATAAAGTTCCCAAATCTACTGCCCTCCAGGAACGTTCTTGTGCTCAAATTATTCTTAGGCCTGAGAGCTGGCTGAAACCTGAGGGAGAATGCTCAGAGATATTTAGCAAGTCATGGAACATCTATCTGAAAGATAGACTAGAGGCCAGAGGAGGGGAGTGTTCATTGCAGTTGACAAAAATACTATCTCTATTGAGGTTGAAGTTGAATGTGACAGTGAAGTTATCTGGTCGCGTATAACAGATATAGGTGAAACCAAGTTAATTGTAGGATGTGTTTACTGGCCATTTGATTCCACTGTGACAATTCTAGAGTCATTCAAAGAAAGTCTATGGTAAATAGCACGTAAATACTCAGATCATGCAATACTAGTTGAAGGCAACTTTAACCTGCCGAGTATAGGCTGGGATGTCTATGGATTCATTGTGCGGGGTACAGACAGACAGTCATACAAAATACTTTTGAACACATTTACTGGAAACTGTCTTGAGCAGCTAGTGTGGCAGTCCAAATACAATGGAAATATCTTAGATCTTGTAGCTACAAATAGGGTGGATCTTATCAACAATGTCGATATAGAAATGGGGATTAGCATTCATAATGTCATTATAGCGACTGTGATTACAAAAGTTAATAAATCAGTCAAGAAGGCTGGGTGAGTGTTTCTGCTAGATAGAGCAGATAAGCAGTTGTTAGCATCTCACTTAGACAGGGGACTGACATCACTTAGTTCCTGTAAAATGGATGTAGAAGAATTATAGGCAAAGTTTAAGCAGATTTTAAATTGTGGTGTGGAGAGTTATGTGCCTAGTAAGAATAAAGGATGGAAAAGACCCACCATGCTTTAATAACAAAATTCGGAGGATGCTGGGGAAGCAGACGGTTCAAGACGGAATGCACAAATGATGACAAGCAATAGTCAGTAGAGATTCATGCTTATGTGAAAAGATCCATGCATGAAGTGTACAACAACCATCGTCACACCTTAGCAAAAGATCTAGCAGAGAAACCAAGAACATTCTGGTCTTGTGTAAAATTGATTAGTGGGTCTAAGGCTTCCATTCAGTCCCTTGTTGACCAGTCTGGTGTGACAGTTGTAGATAGCAAAACGAAAGTTGAAGTTTTAAATCTCTCACTCAAAAAATCATTCACTCGTGAGAATTGTACAAACATACCATCATCAGACTCCTGTATAGATGACATAGTAATATGCACCCCTGGCATAGAGAAACAACTGAAAGATTTGAAAACAAATAAATCACCAGATCCAGATAGAAGCCCGATTCGATTTTACAAAGGGTACTCTATGGCATTGGCCCCTTACCTAGCACGCATTTATCGTGAATCTTGTACCCAGCATGAACTCCCAAGTGACTGGAAAAAAGCGCAGGTCACTCTAGTATATAAGAGGTGTAAAATAATGGACCCACAAAATTACAGACCAGTATCCCTTACTTTTGTTTGCTGCAGAATCCTTGAATATATTTGTAGTTTGAATAAAACTTTCTTGAGGCAGAGAAGCTTATGTCAACGGATAAGTGTGGTTTTAGAAAGCATTGCTCCTGTAAAGAGCTCAGCTTGCCCCTTTTCTCACATAATATACTGAGAACTATGGATTAAGGGCAACAGGCAGATTCCATATTTCTGGATTTCCAGAAAGCATTTAACTTGGGGCCACATTGCAGGCTGTTAACAAAGGTACAAGTATGTGGTATAAGTTCACGGATAGGTGAGTGGCTCAAAGACTTCTTAAGTAACCCAGTATGTTGTCCTCGATAGTGAATGTTCATCAGAGACAAGGGTATTGTCTGGAGTGCCCCAGGGAAGTTTGATAGGACTGCTGTTGTTTTCTATATACATAAATGATTTGGCAGACAGAGTGGTCATCAGTCAGCTGTTGTTTGTTGATGATGCCGTGGTGTATGGTAAGATATCAAAGTTGAGTGACTGTAGGAAGATACAAGATAACTTAGACAGAATTTCCAGTTAGTGTGCTGAATGGCAGCTAACCCTAAATGTGGAAAAATGTAAGTTAATGCAGATGTGCAGGAAGAACAAACCTGTAATGTTTGGATACAGTATTACTAAGGTCCAGCTTGACATAAACAAGTCATTTAAATATCTTGGCGTAACGTTGCAAAGTGATATGAAATGGAGTGAGCACGTGAGAACTTCAGCGGGGAAGACAAATGATCAACTTTGGTTCATTGGGAGAATTGAAGGAAAGGATAGTTCACCTGTAAAAGAGACTGCATGTGGGATGCTTATGCAATCTATTCTTTAGTATTGCTGGAGTGTTTGGGATCCGTACCAGGTTGGATTGAAGGAAGACACTGAAGCAATTAAGAGTCGTGCTATTAGATTTGTAACTGGTAGGTTCAAACAACATGCATGTTCCTCTCTCACCTTTGAGTGTCTGGACATGAACTTTAGTGCCACTAACAGTCTCCATGTGAGACTGTTGAGCACGTGAGCACTCCAGTTGTGTTTGTGGCACAACTTGACTAGAAGAAGGGATCGGTTGGTAGGACATGTTTTGAGGCACCAAGGGATCACCAATTTAGTATTGGAGGGCAGCGTGGAGGGTAAAAATCATAGAGGGAGACCAAGAGATGAATACACTAAGCAGATTCAGAAGGATGTAGGTTGCAGTAGGTACTGGGAGATGAAGAAGCTTGCACAGGATAGAGTAGCATGGAGAGCTGCATCAAACCAGTCTCAGGACTGAAGACCACAACAACAACAACAACAACAGTCTCCACATATGAGCAGAATTTCTTTGGGTTTTGTGAGAATCTTTCAATAATATTCTGCTACAGTGGTAATTGAAGGCTTCACACAGTGCCCTCTTGACAGCCAAATGCATTTCATTCAGCATCACTTTATCTGTAGCCCTACACTTTGTCTTGCACTTACTATTAACCGCAGTTCCATTAGAAGTTATTTTTTCCCACCATAGCTGTGGAAGATATTGACACCTTGATAGGCAACTCATTAGTGTATGAGGACAAAGTCTACAAAATTAGTATTCGTCCAGTTTTAAATGGGTTATCAGATGATGATAGCCAATTAGTCATAAAAGACTACTTGGCAACTCCAAAGAATGTGTTAACTTAGAAAACTGTTAGATTAGTTAATGATCTTATATTGCACCTTTAGAATTAACCTTCAAAGCATTATCCAAAATAACAAATATGAGGCAATGTATGTAAATTCTAAATTTAATACAGTTATAAGTAAATTTCTCTCCTTAAAAACCAGTTCCCAACAAAAACTGTGATATTTGGCACCAGTGGTGTAGCAAAGAAACAATGGATAAGAAAGAGTAGTAAATTATCGTGTAGCAATAGATAGAACGATGCCAAATGGTCAAGATAAGCACAGATGTACAACTCCTTTCTTGTTGTAGTAAGTATTGTTCTTCATTGAGAAGAATCATCAGAAATTCCAAAAGCTTGCACATCATGTCAAAGATTAATATGTTTGAAAATGAAATCTATACAGTACAAAGGGTAGTCAGAAGGGAAATGGTAAAGAGTATCAGGAACAAGGTGATCTAGTAATTAAAGATAATGACCAAATGATCTATGACATCAACCATATATCGGGCAACTCTTATGAGTTTTTAAATGTAACTGGTAATAGGTGAAATACAGTTTCTGAATATGTAGCAGCTGACAGGTTTGCAATCCACTTTTAGTATACACTGCAGCACATAAATACAATCTCAGAAATGACGTTCTGTTTTGCTTTAATGAACTATACTTGTCAGCAAAAGATGATGACATTCATCCTCTCTGGTATATATCTAATAGATGACTCTTAAGAATTTCCACTGGGTTATTAAAATTAAAATTTTAGTTTTACTTTTATTGTTATATCTTTGTACAAAAATTATGATGGTCAACATTAAGTTGCTGATCTTGTCAACTGTGTAATAAGAACTTGATTATACACTATCAGGATGCTTATACAGACATATTCAAACTACCTCGTGGTTTTCAGAAGATGACTGTATTTGCATGTATTTTCTGTCTACTGAAACATCAGAGGTACTTGTGAATAACCCTGTATTTTGTGATATGTGCAATTTTCCATTTCCAACCAATTTATTTTCGTTCATAATTATTGAATAATTCTTCCCCTGACCAAGCTTGTTTACGTGCTTGTTTTATTATGCTATTGAACTGGACTTCAGTTCAGAGTGGTTATGAGTACTGGTGGATCTTAATATCCATGGTAATCAGAAGAATAGAATAACTATCCATTCCTCAAATTTGTCTGCCCATGCATACCTTGTTACCTATTTAAAATAAAATTTATCCTCCTTTTTATGTTTACATTTAAGATGTTATTTGCCTGTACCTGACAAGTTTTGTTCAGATTAACTGTGCAGCACTGCAACATTTACATTTCTCCCCATTATAAATTATTCTCATTTGTCTCTGTGTCAGTTTTCCATCTACTGTAACATTTATCTGCATTTATTTAGCCAGCTCACCCCTTCTTTCATGGCAAATAGTTTCCATTGTTGAGGGAGAAGTTAATCTTTGCATCTGTTTCCTGAATATATTGCTCTTGCTTTGTATTATCATCCTGATCTGTACAATGTAAATTTTCCTAGTTCTAATTGAGAGTTGTTTCATCCGTTCATAAATGTTGATATTTTATCTGATACTAGAAAAACTTACTTGGCAAGTGTGCAGATTAACATAGTATTTGAATATGTGCTTCATGAAGCAGAATCAACACTAACATATTTTGAGTGACTGGGAATTGTTCAGAAATCTAATTGTTTATATTACAGACACTCTTAACAGTAAACAAGCTGAATCACTTAATTGTATACTGATTTATGATTTTATTAGTGTTGTGGAACCTGCTTGTGATATCTGTAGAAGTCAATATAATTCTTTTAAAAGGAATTTTGGCATTTATTAGAGGTACAGCATTCAGCAGAAAAATACACAGTGAATTAAAAGATGAAATTAAATTTTGTAATAAGTCTGTCAAAAAGTGACACCATGAAAATAATTTCTGATTAGACCCCAGATGTTAGAGAGTCAAGGAATGTGAACCAATGGTAATACTGTTATAACCTTTAATCACTAATAAATTGCGTGGATATACAAAAGTAGAAACAATAGCGGGTTACATGCTATTAACTCCGTATCTGTCATTCGACTGCCGTGCTGTGACATGCGGCCGGCGCCGTTCATAGCCAGGTAGCGCTCCCGCGCTCGGCCGAGCTGCGGAGCGCCTCTATCGCCGTGTTTGTGTACTGACGTACGGCACTTTTAAATCTCGTGGCACTGTCACAACACTTTTCCTCCCTTGAGAAAAAAACACTCACTTCCTTGGAGACACGGACAGTGCGGAGACATCCATGGCCTCTTGGGAGGCCCCGAGAAGATCCCACGGAGAAACACGAGAGTATGGTCGAAAATGTCCAGGACGGAAGCTTGCGCGTGGAACGCGCCTCCTGGACGAGATGATGGGTGAAAACTCCGGAGCAGCATCCATAGGTGTCGTGGACCTGGGGGTGTGCCCCAGCGAGATGGGTCCCGGAGAAGGCGGCGTCGCGACTGGGGCCGGTTCCGGCGTACTCGGAAGTGGTAGCGACATCGGCTGCAGCAACACGCCCGGAAGATCGGCAGCAGTGACAGGACCGGCTTCTCGGGCTGGTGGAGACGAAAGAAGGGGCAGTGGCACCGGCGTGGCCACCACTCGTGGGCGCATCTGGTCGTAATGGCGAACAACCATGCCATCGTCCGTACGTATTTCACAAAGCCGGCGGCCGCGAAGAGCCTGGACCACCCCTGGAATCCATTTAGGGCGAGATCCATACCCTCGTGCCCACACGTCGGCGCCCACCGAGTATTTTCCCGCACTAGGGGACACAGTACAAGGCCTGACAGGGTGAAGCAGGTGCAGTAGAGTGTGGGGTTGGTGGCCATGCAAGAGTTCAGCAGGGCTGCGATCACCCAGAGGCGTGAAGCGATAAGAACTCAAAAATTGCAACAGAGCGTCATCTGTGGAAAAATCACTAAGGAATTTTTTCATCTGGCTTTTGAAAGTGCGGACAAGGCACTAAACCTCCCCATTCGATTGCAGATGGAAGGGCGGTGCTGTAACATGATGAATCCCTTGTCCAGTACAAAAATCACGGAAGGCCTGCGAAGAGAACTGAGGTCCACTGTCCATGACAATCGTGGATGGAAGACCTTCTAGCGCAAAGATTTTGGACAAAGGCAGCGTCGTCGCTGCAGTGGTGGGCGACGGACATCGAACAACAAACGGAAACTTCGAGAAAGCGTCAATCAACAGTAGCCAATAAGTGCCGAGGAAGGGGCTGGCAAAGTCAGCGTGCACCCGTTCCCATGGCTGCGCCGGGTCAGGCCATGGAGAGGGCATAGTACAAGGTGCAGCCAGTTGTTGAGCACACTGACCACACGCAGCGACCATGTGGGCGATGTCCGAATCAATACCGGGCCAATAAACGTGCCTGCGGGCCAGGGACTTACTCCGAGAAATCCCCCAATGGCCTTCATGCAATAGTTTGAGAACATCTTTGCGAAGAGAGGCTGGCACCACGACCCGTGGAGATGCGCCATCCATGGCCAGAAGAACAACACCCTCACGAACAGACAGACGAAGGTGCAAGGCATGGTAGTTGCGAAGGGGATCCGATGCCCGGCCCTTGGTCCTGTCCGGCCAACCCTGTTGAACAAAACCGATCACCTGACGCAGGACCGGGTCCCGCGCAGTAGCCGACGTGACCTGCGAACCTGTAAGTGGAAAACCCTCGACCACACGACATTCTTCCTCATCAATGTGGAAACAGATTAGTTAATCTTGATCGAAAACCGGGTCGGGGCCCATCGGCAAACGCGACAACGCATCAGTGTTGGCGTGCTGGGCCGTGGGGCGATAGTGAATCTCATAGTGAAAACGAGACAAGTATAAGGCCCAACGTTGCAGGCGGTGTGCTGCCTTATCTGGAAGCGACGCCAAGGGGCTGAACAGAGAGACCAGCGGCTTGTGGTCAGTGATGAGGTGAAACTTAGAACCATACAAAAAAACGCTGAACTTTTTTAGAGCATAAATGATAGCGAGTGCCTCCTTTTCGATTTGAGAGTAACGCCATTGGGCATCGTTGAGGGTCTTGGAAGCGTAGGCGATGGGTCGTTCCGACCCATCCTCATACCGATGGGCGTGAACAGCCCCTAGGCCATACTGTGATGCGTCAGTCGCCAGAACCAAGTGCTGACCCGGACGGAATGTGGCAAGACAAGGCGCCGACTGCAAATGAGCCTTCAGGCGGACAAAAGCCTGCTCATACTCGTTGGACCAGCAGAAAGGAACGTTTTTGCATAACAGCTGATGCAGAGGATGAGCCACGGCCGCCGCGGAGGGAATGAATTTGTGATAATAAGCAATCTTGCCTAGAAACGCCTGAAGTTCTTTGACCGTAGACGGCCGGGGTAGAGCGGTAATGGCCGCAACGTGCTGTCGTAGAGGACGTATACCCTCACGGGACAAGTGGAAACCAAGAAAACAATGGAGGGTTGGAAGAACTGTGACTTGTCCAGATTGCACTTCAACCCAGCCAAATGCAGAACCCGAAACAGTGAACGCAAATTGCGGAGGTGCTACTCAGCTGAGGCCCCCGTGACAACAATGTCATCCAGGTAGTTGATGCAGCCAGGAATGGAAGCCGTGAGCTGTTCCAAAAACCGCTGAAAAATGGCCGGCGCGCTAGCGACGCCAAATGGTAACCGCTGGTACTGATACAACCCACAACGAGTGTTGATGACGAGAAATTCCTTGGAAGACGCATCCAACGGCAACTGATGGTACGCCTGCGATAAGTCAAGTTTGGAAAAGAACTGGCCCCCAGTAAGCTTGGGAAATAACTCCTCAGGACGGGGAAGAGGATAAGTGTCAATGAGGCTCTGAGCGTTGACAGTGGCTTTAAAATCACTGCACAATCGCAGACTCCCATTTGGTTTAGAAACCACCACGATTGGCGATGCCCATTCGCTGGAGGTAACAGGAAGGAGAATCCCTGAAGCTGTTAACCTGTCTATCTCAGCCTTGACAGGCGCACGCAACGCCATCGGAATAGGGCGTGCCCAGAAAAACTTAGGGCGAGCTCTAGGTTTAAGAGTAATGTGGGCTTCAAAATCCTTGGCCCGACCCAGACCAGCAGAGAACACGGACGAGAATTCAGAACACAATCCATCCAGCTGTTGATACGGAATATCCTCAGATATGAGGTGCACATCATCATCAATGGAGAACCTGAACAACTGGAAAGCATCATAACCGAACAGGTTTTCCGTGCCCGCACGATCCACCACATAAAACGTGAGGGGCCTAACAACAGACTTGTAGGCAGTGGCAGCATCAAACTGGCCAACGATAAGAACTTTCTGCTTATTATATGTTCGCAGATTTCGCGTAACGGATGACAAGGGAGGGGAGCCCAACTCCAAATACGTGCGAGAATTAATGAGAGTTACTGCAGAGCCCGTGTCCACTTGCATGCGAATGTCTTTATCCAGAACATGAACAGTAACAAACAACTTATTTGTTTGAGAAAGCACACAGTTAACATCCATGTCCGATGCCTCGTCCTCGTCGACAGGAACTTTAGGGGACTGACACACAGAAGCAATGTGGCCTTTTTTCCTACATGAATTACACGTGGCACAACGTTTTGGAGACGTGGCCCTGTCATGCTGTACGAAACAACGTGGACAAGAAGGAAGTGCGGAACGAACCTGCTTCTGTGGTTGCTGTTTTCGCTGCGAGCGTGGTGGCCCAACGCGACATTGTTGACGCGAGTGAACTGCCGCCACATCATCGTTCCCCTGTGAAACAGGCAAATTGTCCGCATCGAAAGTGGTCTGTACAGCGCCCACATCACACCACACGTCTATTTGCGCACCAGCAGCGTGAGACACTTCAAAAGATTGAACGATGCTGAGAACTTCCGACAACGACGGGTTTGGCAGTTGTAAGGCATGTTGCCGAACTTCTTTATCAGGAGCAAGCCGTAGAATAGCGTCCCGAACCATTGAATCAGCATAAGACTCATGATGAGTGTCCGTAACAAACTGACATTTCCTACTCAGACCGTGTAGTTCCGCCGCCCAAGCCCGGTGAGATTGATGGAGCTATTTACAACACCGGTAGAACGCCACGCGGGCAGCAACGACGTGGGTGTTTTTTTGGTAATAGTTAGACAGTAATTCACACATTTCTTGGAAGGACAGAGAGGCAGGTTCCCGCAGAGGGGCTAACTGAGATAGCAGCTGATAGATCCTTGGAGAAATCCAAGATAGAAATAATGACTTACACATAGGAGCATCGACAACGCCGAAAGCCAAAAAGTGTTGCCGCAAATGCTTCTCATAATCCTCCCAGTCTTCAGTGGCCTCATCATAAGGAGGGAATGGAGGCGGAGAAGAGGAAGACAGACGATGAGTAAGCAACGTCGAAATGAATAGCAGCCGTCAGCTGTGTTTGTTGTGCCTGAATAGCAGCCGTCAGCTGTGTTTGTTGTTCAACGAGCACTTGCATAAGCTGTTCCATGTCTGCCCCGACACGAACACACAATTCCACAACGCAGGAAAAAAAATATCCGACCTCGTCGCCAAAAAGTGTTATAACCTTTAATAACTAATAAATTGCGTGGATATACAAAAGTAGAAACAATAGCGGGTTACATGCTATTAACTCCGTATCTGTCATTCGACTGCCGTGCCGTGACATGACATGCGGCCGGCGCCGTTCATAGCCAGGTGGTGCTCCCACACTCGGCGTGTTCGCGTACTGACGTAGCGCCACTTTTAAATCTCGTGGCACTGTCACAACAAATAGCTTGTTTGCTGCTACTAACAAAAAGATGTGCATAAAATAAGTCAAGAATGTGTATAACTCTTCTTTGAGTTATAGACATTCTTGACTTACGAGGTGTGGCTAGAAAAAAACCGGACTAGTACTGGTGAAACAATAAAACGAATGTAATAAGGCTGAAAGTCGCGTGGCCTGTCACGTGACTCTCGCTCCACCTACTGCTCGAGTTTCATCTGCCTCCTGCACTCAGTCTGCCCGTGGCGTCTGTTTTAAGTAGTTGACGTTTTGTCTGTGCGCCGGAAAATGTTGAGTGTACAGAAAGAACAGCGTGTTAACATCAAATTTTGTTTCAAACTAGGAAAATCTGCAAGTGAAACGTTTGTAATGTTACAACAAGTGTACGGCGATGATTGTTTATCGCGAACACAAGTGTTTGAGTGGTTTAAACGATTTAAAGATGGCCGCGAAGACACCAGTGATGACACTGGCACTCGCAGACCATTGTCAGCAAAAACTGATGCAAACATTGAAAAAATCGGTAAACTTGTTTGACAAGACAACAAGTCAACTCCTGTTAACTCAGACACTGCTCTGATTGTTAAACGGCGATCCTGTCGAAAAGTTTACCGATTTTTTCAATGTTTGCATCAGTTTTTGCTGACAATGGTCTGCCAGTGCGAGTGTCATCACTGGTGTCTTCGCGGCCATCTTTAAATCGTTTAAACCACTCAAACACTTGTGTTCGCGATAAACAATCATCGCCGTACACTTGTTGTAACATTACAAACGTTTCACTTGCAGATTTTCCTAGTTTGAAACAAAATTTGATGTTAACACGCTGTTCTTTCTGTACACTCAACATTTTCCGACGCACAGACAAAACGTCAACTACTTAAAACAGACGCCACGGGCAGACTGAGTGCAGGAGGCAGATGAAACTCGAGCAGTAGGCGGAGCGAGAGTCACATGACAGGCCACGCGACTTTCAGCCTTATTGCATTCGTTTTATTGTTTCACCAGTACTAGTCCGGTTTTTTTCTAGCCACACCTTGTATTTTATGCACATCTTTTTGTTAGTAGCAGCAAACAAGCTATTACCATTGGACCATATTCCTTGACTCTCCAACATCTGGGGCCTAATCAGAAATTATTTTCATGGTGTCACTTTTTGGCAGACTTATTACAAAATTGACTTGACTGCTAGATCAGCCAGTGAGGTTTGATTGTTAGTAATGTGTAGCTTTTCATTTGGTAAAAGATGTGCAGAGAGAGGATTCTATCTGTTCATTATATCAACGTAGCATATGTGATTTTCTGTTTTGTGCAAAATCAAGTCTTGAAGTTCATTATATATGATGAGTTAATGTCACATATAACTGTCTGATTTTTCTCTTTATGAGTGACTTATTAGTTATCAATACAACATCCATGTGTACTTCAAGGTGTGCCACTTCAGTTATAATGTCAAAATTTAATAATTCTTCTTCTTTGAAAATGTGTATTGGATTAATTCCAAATTCAGTGCTGCTGCGGTTACATTGCCGCACAGATGTATGTTTCATTATCTGTATTTGCTCTTCTATTCATAAAACTGAACAATCAATAAAAATACTGAAAGAACGGAACATCGCCTGTGTAGGAACTGTTATTGTTGGTGTGAGTAAATGGTTTCACAGTATTAATTTGTTAACAGGTTTCGTGGTGAACTTGTATGCAACAGACTGTGTCCTGATATTTTTAAAATACTCACTCTTGGTTTCACTATTTTCCTTGTGCAATGTACGTACCTTTAGATGAGATGTTTTTATTAATATTTCATATTTTAGAAGTTTGATATGACTGTTGAAGGTCTTAGCATTAGTATCTAGAGTTGTGAAATTTTCTAGGCTGTTTAAAATGCAGCAGAATCTTAGCCATTCTTCTCTGAATTTTAAATGTTTCAGTAACTCACACACTAATGATTTTATTTTCCAGGTTGCTAAATTACAATATACAGTGTGACCATCTGAATCATCTGAAAGCATTTCCCAGCCAAATGTGTGTGTTGAAAGTTGGCTATCTTTTCACCAGGAGTCATTATTTTGTTTTTACAATGGACACCAATGGATGTTTAAAATTATGGGATTTAACTGCTGATATCCATGACACAGTAAGAAGTAAATTTCAGATGCCTAACAATCACAAAAATTCCTTTGTTCAGACAGAGAAACAGAGAAAACCATTGTTTTCCATTAAAGTGCACCAAACAGGCATTAATAGTAGTGATACATTTAGTGTATCATGTGAGAGGTTTGTTATTGGTACAGGTGGTGATGATAATGCACTATCACTAACCATGCTTGATTTGAAGATTGGGAATGCTGGAGATACGGATGTAGTTTGTGTTTCTCAGTGGGAAGACACAACTGCACATCTTGCACAGATTACAGGTATGCAATAATTATTCAGAAGAAAATATTCACATTATTCAATAATAGCTGCAACTTGTTTGCTGTGGAATCTATCAGAATTGAAAAGGAATGTTTTTCTACTGGTTTACATTTGTTGCAGGCATAAAAATGTTTAATGGATTCATTATTACTGGTTCTGCGGATCAATGCATTGCATTGTGGAGCTGGAGTTACTCATGCAAATTGAATGCTACGAAACTTCAAAGCTTTTGTAGTACCATTACTGACATTAAAGGATTTCTTGCATGGAGAACAGAGTGAGTAGATTTCAACTTCTTTTACCATATCAATGATTTCTTCACTTGGTCTTTACTCAGATTAGTACTCACTGAGTGTACCAGGAAATGTTAGATGGGACGAGAGGAATAGATAACACTGCCATGTGAAATACACAAAAATAATGTTGTCATGAAAGTTGGTTTTCAGTAAGAGAGTTAGGAGTTTCTTTATTCTGTAAATCACTTGAAAAATGTAAAGTACAGAGATCGTAAACCCATAAACATGCCTTCATTATATTTTGAACATTTCCTGTTTGTCACATTACAGTACCTATATTGTCTGGTGTATGTTTTATTGTATGTTATTCAATCAAGAACTTGTATTTCTTTGATGCAATTGGTTCTAAACTGTGTTACAGCATTTAACAATGTTTCGGTTTTTACTATCCTTTTCATAATATTGTTCCATATAGCTCCATATTAAAACAGTCATTGAAAAAGACTGAGCCTTTAGAATACAGGAAGCATTTAGTTTCTCAGCAAAAAAGGTTTTTATTTGATTGTTGTACATTTCTTCATTCACATGTGTTTGGAGTATTTTGTATTTAATGGATTGTTGAGAGGATGTAAGTCATTATAATGATAGCAGTGGCTGCCACTTGTCACTTTGTCTTCATGTGTTAACTGTTGAGGTAATATTAAATGCCATCTAGTGATCTACAAAGGTAATGTCGCTTTTTTTTAAAAAGTAATTATACTTTAGTCGTAAATCTCAGGGATTCCTTTTCTATTTACCTTATCTCACTTCACTGAAATATATGTATTTTGTGTATCTTTGACACTTTATATTCATTTATTTATTTCTTATTCCTTCTGTAGACAATTTTCATTATATAGATGCAGTCAAAAAGATGTAGTCAATGTTTCAATTATATACATCACATGAATCAGACATACGCAATTTAGCAGAATGTAAATTTTTCTGTATGATAAATACCAAATCTCATGACAACACAGTAATCTTATGCTCTTCCTCACATTTTCACAATATCATTCTTTCACCATGATACTCCAGTAGTCTACACCGTGCACTGAGTAATTCTGCCATGTTACACTCTGGTAGCCTCACTTTATAACAGCACGTCTTTCAGTGCACCTGAAACAAACAAAAAAGGGCAAGCAGCAACAGAACAGGATCAAAAAATGTGTGCGATTTCCTGAGGGACCAAACTACTGAGGTCATTGCTCTCTAGACTTACACACTACTTAAACTAACTTATTCTAACTTATTCTAAGAACAACACACTCACCCATAACCGAGGGAGAACTCAAACCTCCGGCAGGAGATGACACGCAATCCGTGACATGGCACCTCTAACCGCATGGGCACTCTGTGTGGCAGCAACATCATCATTCTTATATAATAAGACAGTACAAGTATTTTATGTTTGTGCTTACTGGTTTATGGGCACACATTTTACGATGGCCTCGCTGCTTGAAAAAAAAAAAAAATACTCTCTACTGTTCAGCTTCTAGGTATTCATTTAAACTATACAGGGTTAAGGAGACTAAATAACCTTTTAATTTGTTTCTGAAAATAGATGTCTTTCGAATGCTTTTTATGCTGAGTGTCAGTTTATTGTGTAAATGCACCCAGCAGTTATAGGATCTTTCTTGTATAATTTGAGCCACTTCCTGTGTAGATGATAATCATCCCTATTTCTCATTTTGTAATTGTGTATTTGTCTATTGATCTGGATAGTACTATTTGCTTTCACATGCATAATTGTTTTCAATATAAATAGTGAAGGGACTGTCATGATATTAAGTTGCCTGATTGTATTTCTGCAGGATTGGCTTGGGGTAACATTTGCAATACGTCTAACAGCCTTCTTTTGAAGCTTCACTAGCATTTCCACAGACTAAAATGCAGTAAGATAAGTGGGGGTAGACTAGACCATAGTACATTATTAACAGTGTGTCTGTGTACTGTCCTCAACATCCACCTCATTAAGAATATGTTAGTGCTTACTTTTGAGCATACTTTGCTGATATGGTTCTTCCAAGTCAAATGCTTTTCAATGATGACACCCGTAGTTGTGTCTGTGTTGACTTATTCCCATTTACAAACATGTTTTCACTGAAATATTTGTAAGCCTCACTCGGATTTGCAGAAGCACTTGACTTCAGTTCTTTTACCAAGTCACTTTTTAGTACGAGTGAAGTGTCATCTGCAAACATTACTACATTGTCATCTACTGCTGATGTCATATCATTTATGTACAGAATGAACAGACGGGGACCTAAACCTCTTGCCTGAGGTAGACCATAATTAACTGCCTGAAAATTAGAGTGTATGTTTACAATAGCACAATTCTTTTTACGTTTTACTTCTACACACTGCTCTCTGTTTTCCATAAATAATTGTATGATGTCATTTGCCTTTCCCATGGTATATTATAATAGATCAGCTTGTGAATTAGTTTGTAGTGACACACACAATCAAATACCTTTGAGAGGTCAAGGAAAATACCACAAACTTTTCTTTGTTTGATCGAATGCTCCAATGACTTCGGCTACAAAATTAGCTATCGCTGTGGTGGTAGATCTATATTTTCTAAATCCACGATGTGCCTCATTTAGTATGTCATTCTTCTCTATAAAATTTAATATTCTATCCTTCAAGACTGTTTCCACAATTTTAGATAAGACGGGCATTATAGTAATTGACCTATAGTTTATTGGATTTTTCTTATCATCACCCTTATGAATGAGCACAACCTTACTCTTTTTTCAGACATTTAAGAAATATCCCATGTTCCATGGTTGAGTTTATTAAATTAGTCAGAGTTCTACCAACCACTGAAAACAGTACTCTACTATACAGATAGGTATCCCATCAAGACCTTCCGTGTTTTTGGGCCTTGGAGTGTGTGTTATTTTTGCTATCTCTTATTTACTTGTTGGCATCAGAAAAATACACACTGTAGTATTGGACATATTATACATATTACTTGGCTTTTGGGACCATCTTTCTCTAAAATTATATTACTGCTCTCTTTCCTAGCAGACCCTTTCCTGCACCCACTGATGTGTGAGCATTCAGTCTTGGAAATGTTTTTAGAAGTTGAAATTTCGTTCTGATAAAATTTGGACTTAGTTTCTCTTATAATTCTACTGTAGGCTCTCTTCTTGTCCTTATATGTGTCAATTTAGCCATAGTTTTGGTTATCCGGCAATTTTCATATGTCATTTTTAGATCTTCCCTTGATTTTATAATATCTGAGGTGGTCCATTTGTTATTAACTCCCATATTTAGACTTCTGGATACAGTAGAGCAAGCAGTATTGATGTAATAGCTTAGTGTTGAACAAAATCACTCCCATCTCTCCTCAACATTATTTATGGAGTGTTTTTCCTGTCAGTCTTCCCCATTTACTAATGTTCGTAGTCTACTCAAATTTTCTGGTTTTAACTATCTGGATTCTAGGAGAATTTTTTCACACATAACATTTACTCCCAATATTTGAAGTACTTGTCTGATCTATCAATGTTTGTGAGGTCTGGCAACATCTTGTTGGGCTTCAAATACCTAATTGGAGATTGTAGGCATTGATCGGATCACAGAAACTTCTTTTATGACAATTATCTTTTAATGTATCAGTATTTGGATCCCCCACTATAACTACGTAAGGGAATTCATTTATGACCTGATCTAGAAATACTTCTAGTTCTTTTAAAAAGCTATTTATTGGTGAGCTAGGTGATCTGAACAGACCCAATATGTAACATATCTCTCCCTGTAACTTTATTTCCATAGCTACTGCTTTGAAAAACATTTATGAACTATTTTCAATTGGCCATGGAGAAATTTACTTTGTCTCACTGCTTACATATGGTGTAATTCTCCCTTCCTTACGTTTGTCCCTGCAGAAATGATTAAATCCTTTAAAGTTCTGTGGATTGTAAACACACATTTCATTCTCTTTAAAGTATCATTCTAACTTAATTAAAATTTGTGCTGTCTCAGTTGCTAATTATATTTCAATCTCGTCAAGTTTACATGACACATTCTGAACATTCTGGTACAAAATTTTTATGGTGGAAATATCTACATTAATAGTATCTATGTTACTCTTCACCCCAGCTGCGAGTACAGAAAACCCTCGTTCCTGCTGAGTGTGATCCCGTGACTCAAGCCCCTGCTGTTGCTGCTACTGCTGCTGTTGCTACCACTGTTGCAGTTGCTGCCAGTGATGATGATGTCTCTTGTGCTGCTGATTTTGGTGCAGGTGCACTGTAGCTGTGGAGTTGTTGTTTGCAGTGTTGATTCATCTGCTTGTGCTGGAGAACAGCCTGCTGCTGACAGAGTTGTATTTACTAGTAGCTCTGCCCCTGTGTTAGGTCCTGTTGAGTCTTTGTCTGGTGAATGCAAATCTTCCTCTGCAGCAGTTACAGACTTTGCTGACAATGGCACTGCTATTGTATTGTTTGCTGGTGCACTTGGAACACTCTTCATAATCATGTCTAATATTTTTTTGCACAGCATGATCTTCCCACTGTGATTTCTAAGTAGACCATGCTTGGTAAAATGTTCCCCCCATAATTTGTTTCAGTGAATGTGGCATGCTGATATCTCCTGCAAATCTTCTGAAACTTCTTGTTTGTTGTGACAGTTTCCTGATACACACTAGAGTTTTCTATTAGATTGTGTTTGTGCGGGATACTAACAACAACAAAATTTGCTTGCACTTGTTTTTCATGAACTTCTGTCACTGCCAATGTTGCAAGTCTACTTTCTTTTTACTAAATATCTCTTAGTTCCTGAGTACTTCACATTATAGCACACCAGGCTTCATGTTTCCCTGTCACTCTAAACTGTGTCTGCTCTTCAGCCATGATCGTGGCTAGGTCTTTCTCATGACTTTTTGATGAGATTAGTATTTCACCTTTACCTTCTTTTGATAAGTAATATCTTTAAGTTTGTGCCTGTCTTTTACTCCACATGGCTTGTACATTTGGGAGTCTTAAGCCTAGATTGCAATGTGTATGTTTGCCTATGGCTATTATGGCTGATTAAGTCATCTTTCATGCCTCTGCAGTTCTTTTCACAGTTTTCACCATCTTCGGACAGAACTTCATACCTATGTCTTAACGGCACACTATATTTAATATCACAGGTGCCAGTGTGAAAGTATTGTTTACTTGAATTTTCTGCAGATTCTTGCTCACAGTTTATTACAGGATCTTCTAGGCATTGCATCATGCCTTTCAACATACTAGTGTAGTTTTCAACAACATCTAAGTCGTAACAGAGTTCATCGAAGACGTTTAGCTCAGGTCCTTGTTTGCACAGTTCCACTGCTGATTCATGCTTGTAGCATACCACTCCACAATCACAAAAATTTAAGTCAGATGTTCTCTGCACAAAACAACTTGTTGTCATACAGTCATTCATGTAGAAGAAGAAAAAGTGTAACATGAGAACATCAAAGTGAATCAGATTGGTCCATTAGAACCATTAGCCAGTACATGAGATACAAATACCTGTACAATAGACAGAAATTAATAACTACCAGTAACAGCACTGCCAGCTTCTTCAGACAGAAAAGAGAAATAGCTGAGGGGAAGGTTCGAAAAGCTTTCACTTTGTATAAGGAAGAAGACAGGCATAAATGGTCAAAACATTATACGAGTAAGCACTGCGCCATCTTCAGGTCGGAGAAGGTAGAAGTCAATGAAAGAGTGAGAAGTAAATATAAATATATAAAAAAAGAAAAAAAAAGAAAAAGAAAGGACCACTACAAATAAGAGGAGAATAAGAGGGACAATTATGAAGGAGAAAAATAAAGAAATTATCTAATGGAGGTGATTCAAGAAAGGAAAGAGAGAGTTCAGATGCATAGAAGAATAAGGGGGTATAATGGAAAGCAAGTTCTCATCTTTGGAGTTTAGGGGAATATAGTGAGTGGGAGTTTCCAAATGGTTTGCCTTGTGTAGCAAACACCCCAATCTCATGAGATATGCTCTGTGGCATACTTAGCATTTAAATGCTGGATGTCCCCTAGGCACTCTTCCCATTTGGTGGTGGTTGTCTTTGTGTCTAAATAAAGATGTGCTTTGAATACATCATCTGGTAACTGACATGAGTAGTATTGCTTCTACATCTGTGTCTACATACATATTCTGCAAGCCACTGTATGGTGTATGGTGGAAGATGCCTTTTACCACTACTAGTCATTTACTTCTCTTTTCCTTTTGCAAATAGAGCAAGGGGGAAACAACTGTTTACATGCCACCATATGAATGCTAATGTCTCTTATCTTATCTGTGTGGCCCTTAAACAAAATGTATGATGGCAGCAGTAGAATCGTTCTGCAGTCAGCTTCAAATGTTGTTTGTCTGAATTTTCTCAATAGTGTTTCAGGAATAGAGTGTCGTCTTCCCTCCATTTCACAAAGTATCTACATAATACTTGCAGTTTGATAGAACCTATCACTAACAGATCTAGCACCATGTCTCTGAATTGCTGCCATGTGTTCCTTTAATCTAACCTGGTGGGAATCCCTAACGCTCAAGCATTATTGAAGAATAAGTTGCACTAGTGTTCTATATGTGCTCTCCATTAGAGATGAGCTACACTTTCTTAAAATTCTCCTGATAAACTGAAGTTGACTGTTCAGCTTCTCCACTACCATCCTTACATTCTCATTTCATATCATATCACTTTAGAACATTACACCTACATATTTAATTGACATGACTGTGTCAAGCAGCACACTAGTAATGCCATAGTGGAACATTACAGGATTGTTTTTCTACTCATCTGTATTAACTTCCATTTTTCTACATTTAGAGCAAACTAGAAATTTTGTCTGTCATCCTGTATCCTCCTGCAATCACTCAGTGACAGCACCTTCCTATACACCACAGCATCATCATCATCAGCAAACAGCAGCAGATTGTTGCCCACCCTGTCCGTCAGACCATTAATGTATATAGAGAATAAGAGCGGCCTAATTACACTTCACTGATGCACTCTTGATGTTACCCTTGTCTCTGATGAACAATTGCCATTGTTGAAAATGTACTGAGTTAGATATGATCAGAATTTTCCGAGGTCCTCGGCAAGAACTTTTGCTAAGGTATGAAAAAAGTGGTAATTGTAAGCTTTGCACATCGATCTTTTTTCAGCTGCACAGATTTCTACTAACTTTTGCCTGTCATCATTTAAGCATTCATTTTTTAACTGAGAGTGCAATAGTCTCTGCTTCCTCAGCGTATTTAGAATTTAGTTATTAACCACGGTGTGTATTTTCTGTACTTGATTCACTTACTCAGCACACACTTCTCCAGAGGACCATTTACACTCCATTTAAATATTGCCCATAATTCCTTTACATCCATCATGTTGGAACTAAATGATGTCTATTCATTGTCTAAGTGGGATGTTAACAAATTCTTACCAGCTCTTTCTAGAAAAAATATTCTCCTAACTTTCCTCCCTCTCACATCACTATATTTGTAATTATTTGATTTCATTGTCAGCATTCTTAATTTCTACATTTAGTGCTCCTAGATTCTGAAAAATGTGCTTTGCTGATAGATATTTATGGTTGAAAAAACAAAATCTGAGGTCCTTGTATTTCTCCATTGCCTCACACGTTACAAAAATGTGTCATTTAATTTTGTAGAGAAACAGCTTTCGAATATAGAAACCATTTAATTAAGAAATGCCTTAAATTTAAAATTGTTTGCTAATAATTCTCAACTAAATCTATCTCTTCTGTAACTTTACTGGAATATTTCATAATTTTTGTCATTATCTGGTCTCCTTATTTTTTGTGACTGCATTTCAGTGTCCTATAAAAGTAATTTGATTATCAGTTATTGAATTAAAATGGCATTTTTATACAAACTATTAGCACCCAAAATACTATATTCTTGTGTTCATAGGAGGACAAAATTAATAATTACCGGAGATTGTCAAGGCACAGTAATAGTCCAAGGTCATTATTTCTGTTATTATAATTAAGTAAGACTGAATTTACGTGATAACAATGGTTGTCTTTCTTGCGCTGACAGCATAATAAAGATTGTAATCAAAAAGATTGTAATTAAGTAAGTCTGAATTTACGTGATAACAATGGTTGTCTTTCTCGTACTGACAGCATCATTAAGAATAAAGCCTTTTTTTTATTTTTATCTATGCAAAGAGGACAAAAAATACTCTGTTATAATAAAGACTTCTAATATTCTTTATTACTTTTGGACCGAAGGAGACCAATTACCAAAAAGCCGAAGCATTGAGTTGTTGATAGGTACACACAGAAAGAAAGAAAACTTACTAGCTTATGGAGAAATCCTTTTTCAAGTGGGAAGAGAGAACCAGTTTGCTGTACTATACTACAAATATTCTACTTTATTTCACATATACAGTACATGTCTGTTTTATGCTGCTTAAAGTGTTAGTTAGCAATTTGTATATTTCTGAAAGCATGGTGTACTCCTGTGTGTACACCAACTGCTCCTCCATCATTATTAATTATCAGTTTCAGCTGCTTGCTTATTTCCTTTGAAGTAATAGAGCTAAATTATGCGTACACAGCAGAGTACATTAAATTCCTACCTCAAGTGTAAAAGACATTTATTTATTAAATCTTTTTAATCGCCTATAAATAATGTCACAAACGTGTGCTTATATTTATAGGACTGGGATTGGTATTTATACTGTGTAATGTTATGTTGTTCAGTTATGGATAAGTATGGAAATAAGGGCAGGAAGAAAGTTGCAGCTAATGTCACACAATAGCCCATCTCTCTCAAAAAGGACAAGCTTGCAAGCTTCATGTCGCCATCTGACAGTTGGGATTACTGTCAGAAGTTTCTTGTTCAGATGCTGCTGAAAGTTTTTAAACTTATACCAGGACATGTGCTCACAATCTATTGATCTTGGACTGCAACATTTCTTCCTTTATGTGTATTTATTTATTCATTTACCTGTTCAATTTTGTGGGACATCACAACTGAGAGCTACTTTGTCATGAAATAATTTATTATATAGTTTACATAATGTTGAGTAGAAAATTTATAAATAAAAGAACTAAATAATTAACGAAAAATGAAAAAATTGTGAGACAGTATATGAATAAATAACACATTAGAGAGGGAAGTTCAACTCCTGTACAGAAAGGAGTAGTATGCACAAGGAAACCTTTGAATTTGGATGTTACTATTTGGGGCTTATCACTTTTTTCCAGTTCTGCTGGAAGCCAGTGTTCACTAAATGATTGTTCCAATCTCTCAACAACAAATCCCACGATGAAATATATATACAGATGCAGAAAAATTAGAATTCTGGGACACCTGAACAATGGCCCACACCAGTGGTTGTCAAACTTTTTGTGCAAGATCCATTATTAACATTGTAAGGCAACACCTCAGGCCTCATATGAAAGGGGTCAGAATAAAGTGGTCAAACAGAAATTAAGTTTTACCCAACCATGGTTACTGATAGAAGCTTACAGTTACACATTTTGAATCTACATATTACAGGGTACCACACCAAATTTGAGGGGTGTTCTGTAAGTAAAGCAACACAGTTTTTTTCTTGGACAGTTATGGTTGAAACAATGCAGAATTTGTTGTGGGACATCACTGAATATTTCTGTTTCAGCCCCTATAGTTTCATGAACTTCTGATAGGTGGCAGCACTATATGTTGCCTTCAAAATGGTGTCTGTGGTGGAAGTGTGTTCCAAGGACATAACTGTCTGAGTTTCTTGTGACAGGAAACCAGAACATCACAGATATTCATAGGTGCTTGCAGAATGTCTGTGGACACCTGGTAGTGAAAAAAAGCATGGTGATTTTTTGGGTGAGGCATCTGTCATCACTGCAATAAGATCATGCAATCCTATCCAATCTTGCGTGTGTCAGCTGGCTGCACACAGTTGTGATTCCTGCACTCTCATTTCAGGTGATCGACAGATCACAATCAAACAACTCACTGCTCAACTGAAGGTCTCTGTTGGTGGTGCTGATACACTCATCCATCAGTTGGGGTACTCAAGGGTGTGTGCCCACTGGGTTCTTTGTCGCCTAACAGAAGACCATAAAGTACAAAAAAGGACCATCTATGCGGAATTGCTTCCATGTTACAAGACCGATGGTGTCAATTTTTTGTCGATTATCATTACAGATGATGAGACATGGGTTCATCACTTTGAACAAGAAACAAAATGGCAATCCATGGGCTGGCGGCACACCACCTCTCCTGAGAAGAAAAAGTTAAAAAATGCACCTTCAGCTGGTAAAGTCATGTTGATGGTCTTCCAGGACTCTATTTTGTTTCATGTCCTCCTTCATGGTGTAATGTTCAACTCTGAAGTGTATTGAACTACTCTCAGAAAATTAAACAACAGCTTTAGCATGTTCACCACCACAAAAATGCAAACAAACTTCTCCTTCTCCATGACAACGCAAGTCCTCGCACAAACCTACACACCCAGGAGGCATTCACAAAACTTCATTGGACTGTTCTTTCTCATCCACCCTAAAGCCCAGATGTCACACCTTCTGAATTACATCTGTTTGTGCCAATGAAGGATGCATTCCACTGGAAGCAGTTCATGGATGATGGGGAGGATTTTGGTGCAGCAAAATGTTGGCCCTGACATCAACCAGTAGAGTGGTACCATGCTGGCATGCAGGCCCTCTCAGTAAGGTGACATAAGGCTGTCACATTGAAAGGAGATTATGTTGAAAAACAGGGTTTTCGAAACAGAAGAGTGGGGAATAATTTGATGTATTTGAATCCAAAATAAAACCAACCAGCTTTCTTTTTTTTTTTTTTTTTTTTTAAAAAGTGTGCATTACTTATTGAATACTCGTCATACTTTTAAGTAAAAAAGAAAATAATATATTACAACTATATACATTTTTATGAAGGCCTTTGCAACAGGGTCTCACATTTATGTTTCTGTTTTACGGGCACATTATCTGGATACCTTAACATGCTGGTATCTGAAAGAATATCAAGTGGCTGCAGCAGACCATTTTCAAGTGGAAATTTGTATTGGGCCAAATTCATCTGAAGCAAATGGTTTTAAATAATATGGCTTCATTAATTCATAACTGTCGTAAAGAGAGAGAATGGCAGATGATAGCTTTATATATAAAGTGTTTATAAGTCAGTTTTATTTGTTGTATTATGCTTGTTTTTTTAGGAGTAACTAACTTTTATCAAGTGAACATCTCTTCCACTTTTCCTGACGATTAGTGTGGCCACTTTGCCCAATCGAAATCCACATCGGCATTAGCTATCCATAGAAGAATCTATCAGACTGAAATAAATAAAAATGAACTACATTATTCAGCCAAATGACTTTCTTTAAACATTGATGCCATATAAAATAATGACTTTCCACACAAGTAAGGTAACAAGAATAATATAAATGACATATTACATCAGATATCTGAAAAACAAAATAGTTTTTACTAAAAAATGATGGACAGAGCTTCCTCTATCAGTCTCACTGACAACAGTGGCAAAGTATATTAGAGCTAGTTGGACCATTTCTCAGCAGGCACCAGTGCTATTCAGAGAAAAAGTACGCAGTGGCCTCTTTTCCCATCCTAGTCACTTTACCACACCTTTCTTTACTTATCTTACTGTTAATTAGTAACCTGCATAAATTAGTATGTTATTTAACTGAATAATTTTTGGATGGTTCAATAAATCAGCTTTGGTTTTGCTTCTTTGTGTTTAATTTTTGTTGCTCCCAGATTTCCTTGATTTTTCAAGAGTGTTGTTCCTTTTCTTCATGGGTCTACTTTCTTCCTTTTGCAGACCGGCAGCACAAGACACTCTTTCCATGCCTCAGAGAAGGGCAAGGATAGTACGAGGCGTGTTTTTTAAGTAAGTACCATTTTGAAATTAAAAAGAGAAGGTCTAAGATATCTCAATAATTTTATTTTTACATGGAAGCCTGTACCTTAATCTACACACTGATGCCATTACAGTCTGTTTCTTCCTTGTTTATGTTTTGTACTGAGTGTTTAAGATGCCTCTGATAATCATGAGTCCCACCAACTGTGAAGTACGCAGCTGTTATAAGGTTTCTTAGTGCTAAAGGCCTAAAAGCGATCGATATTCACCATGAGA
The DNA here is from genome assembly GCF_021461395.2 of Schistocerca americana. Lineage (NCBI taxonomy): Eukaryota > Metazoa > Arthropoda > Insecta > Orthoptera > Acrididae > Schistocerca > Schistocerca americana. The sequence continues at coordinate 513,540,951 of NC_060130.1, read as the reverse complement.
TCTGTGCAGTTTACAGAGAAATCATTATGAATGATGGAATGGTAAGAAAGTGGGGCGTCCCTTGGTCGTTAATGAAAGTTTGGTGCAGGAAGTGGACAATAAGGTGAGAGAAAACAGACGCTTTATGATTTCCACCTTGCAGGATGACTTTCCTAATGTTTCTCATAGTGTTTTGTATGGCATTGTGACCGAGCACTTGAATTACTGAAAATTGTGCGCACATTGGGTACCAAAAATGTTGACAGATGTGCACAAAACCAAATGTTTAGACAGTGCATTGACTTTCCTTGAGTGGTTCCATAACAACAGTGACGATTTCTTAAGCCAAATTGTTATGGACGATGAAACATGGGTGGCCTATGTCACACCAGAATCAAAGCAACAGTCCATAGAAGTTGACCAAGGGCATCGTTTTCCTGCAAGACGAGGCCCGTCCGCATGTGGCGAATCAGACCAAAGATCTCATCACATCTTTTTGATGAGAAACTCTAGATCATCCTCCGTACAGCCCCGATCTTGTGCCCAGTGTCTACCATCTGTTCCTGCACTTGAAGAAACACCTGGGCAGTCAGCGTCTTCAAGACGATGACGAAGTCAAAACAGTGGTGATGCAGTGATTAACAAGTCAGGTGGCTGACTTCTATGAGGAGGGTATTCAAAAACTGGTACAATGTTATGACAAGTGCCTCAATATTGACAGAAATTATGTAGAAAAGTAGATTAAGGTACAGGCTTTCATGTAAAAATAAAGTTATTGAGATATCTTAGCATGTCTTTTTTTTTTTTAATTTCAAAATGGTACGTACTTAAAAAAACATGCCTCATACTTTGCGGAGTGGAGCTAGAAAAATTATTAATAATGTTGCTGAATGTTGTGAGCAAAAATAAAGAGTTGCTCCACTCTCTCTCTTAGCCAAGAAGATGAACAGTGATTTACATAGGAGAGAGCTCCAACTCTGTGAGAATAATTTAGAATATTGGTTGTAACATGCCCAAATGGGATCCTCACTCATTGGACCCACATTTACGACTAATGTACCCACAATTTCATTATTATTATTTCTCTTTCCTGTCTCAGACATTATGTCTGGTTAAAAATGGAAAGTGACGTGGACCTTGATCAAGCGTGACTTCCTTTTAACTGTACGGTATATGTTATACTGCATTTAGGAACTTTCGGGTAATTGAACATGTATCAATAATTACAGATTTCTGTAGTTGTATATATAAGTTTGGATGTAGCTGTATTGCGTTTATGTACTGGTGGATATTGTGTGGTATGACTCCTGTAGTTGATAGTATAATTGGTATAATGTCAACTTTATCCTGATGCCACATGTCCTTGACTTCCTCAGCCAGTTGGACGTATTTTTCAATTTTTTCTCCTGTTTTCTTTGGATATTTGTTGTATTGGGTATGGATATTTTGATTAGTTGTGTTAATTTCTTCTTTTTATTGGTGAGTTTGATGTCAAGTTTGTTATGTGTTGTTGTTTTATCTGTTATAATGGTTCTGTTCCAGTATAATTTGTATTCATCATTCTCCAGTACATTTTGTGGTGCATGCTTGTATGTGGGAACATGTTGTTTTATAAGTTTATGTTGTAAGGCAAGCTGTTGATGTATTATTTTTGCTACATTGTCATGTCTTCTGGGGTATTCTGTATTTGCTAGTATTGTACACCCACTTGTGATGTGATCTACTGTTTCTATTTGTTGTTTGCAAAGTCTGCATTTATCTGTTGTGGTATTGGGATCTTTAATAATATGCTTGCTGTAATATCTGGTGTTTATTGTTTGATCCTGTATTGCAATCATGAATCCTTCCATCTCACTGTGTATATTGCCTTTTCTTAGCCATGTGTTGGATGTGTCTTGATCGATGTGTGGCTGTGTTAGATGATACGGGTGCTTGCCATGTAGTGTTTTCTTTTTCCAATTTACTTTCTTCGTATCTGCTGATGTTATGAGATCTAAAGGGTTGTAGAAGTGGCTATGAAATTGCAGTGGTGTAGCCGATGTATTTATATGAGTGATTGCTTTGTGTATTTTGTTAGTTTCTGCTCATTCTAGAAAGAATTTTCTTAAATTGTCTACCTGTCCATAATGTAGGTTTTTTATGTCGATAAATCCCCTTCCTCCTTCCTTCCTGCTTAATGTGAATCTTTCTGTTGCTGAATGTATGTGATGTATTCAAAATTTGTGGCATTGTGATCGTGTAAGTGTATTGAGTGCTTCTAGGTCTGTGTTACTCCATTTCTCTACTCCAAATGAGTAGGTCAATATTGGTATAGCATAAGTATTTATAGCTTTTGTCTTGTTTCTTGCTGTCAATTCTGTTTTCAGTATTTTTGTTAGTCTTTGTCTATATTTTTCTTTTAGTTCTTCTTTAATATTTGTATTATCTATTCCTATTTTTTGTCTGTATCCTAGATATTTATAGGCATCTGTTTTTTCCATTGCTTCTATGCAGTCACTGTGGTTATCCACTATGTAATCTTCTTGTTTAGTGTGTTTTCCCTTGACTATGCTATTTTTCTTACATTTGTCTGTTCCAAAAGCCATATTTATATCATTGCTGAATACTTCTGTTATCTTTAGTAATTGGTTGAGTTGTTGATTTTTTGCTGCCAGTAGTTTTAGATCATCCATGTATAACAAATGTGTGTATTTGTGTGGGTGCGTTCCAGTAATATTGTATCCACAATTTGAATTATTAGCATGTTGGATAGTGGGTTCAGAGCAAGGCAGAACCAGAAAGGACTTAATGAGTCTCCTTGGTATATTCCACGCTTAATCTGTATTGGCTGTGATGTGATATTATTTGAATTTGTTTGGATATTAAGTGTGGTTTTCCAATTTTTCATTGCTATGTTTAGGAACTGTATCAATTTAGGATCTACTTTGTATATTTCCAATATTTGTAGTAAACATGAGTGGTGTACACTATCAAAACCTTTTTGGTAATCAGTGTATGCATAATGTAGCGACCTTTGTTTAGTTTTAGCTTGATATGTCACCTCTGCATCTATTATCAGTTGCTCTTTACATCCTCGTGCTCCTTCGCAACAGCCTTTTTGTTCTTCATTTATAATTTTGTTCTGTGTCATTAATTTCTGTGTAATGACTGAAGTTAATATTTTGTATAGTGTAGGTAGGCATGTTGTGGGGCAATATTTTGCTGGGTTTGCTGTGTCTGCTTGATCTTTAGGTTTCGGATATGTTATTCCATGTGTATCAGGGAATGTGTATGGCTCTGCAATGTAACTGTTAAATAATTTAGTTAGATGTGAAAGTGTTGAGGTGAACTTCTTTAGCCAGAAATTTGCCATTTTATCTTTTTCAGGGGCTTTCCAATTGTGAGTAGAATTAATTGCTTGGGTGACTTCATGTTGCAAAATTATCACTCCAGGCATTTGTGGTATCATCGTGTATGTGTCTGTTTCTGCTTGTATCCAACGTGCATGCCTGTTATGCTGTACCGGGTTTGACCATATGTTGCTCCAGAAGTGTTCCATGTCTGTTATGTTTGGTGGATTGTCTATTTTAATGTATGTGTTATCTATTGTCTGGTAAAATTTCTTTTGGTTTGTGTTGAATGTTTGGTTTAGTTTCCTTCTATTTTCACTTTTTTTGTATCTTCTAAGTCGTTTGGCCAATGCTTGTAATTTCTGCTTCTTTTCATCTAATTGCTCTATCACTTCTTGTTGTGAGATTTTACCTAACCTTTTTCTTTTTTTTTCCTAACATTTCATTTCTTATAAGTTGTGTTAGCTGTCCGATGTCTTTTCTCAGTTTTTCTATTCTGATCTGTAGCCTGTGTTGCCATGCTGGTTTTGTGGGTTTCTTCTGTGTGTTGGTTGGTTCTGATCTCTGCCTAGTGTGTATATTTAGTGTAGTGAGTGCTCCTATATAAACCAGTAGTTGTAACTCTTCCATAGTTGTGTTTTGATTTCTTTTGTTGTGTATGATTGTGTTGATAGTTTTTATTGTTGTTTCGACTTGTGGGTTATTTGGCGGTCTATGCAAGAATGGTCTAATGTCTGTATTTGTGTCTTTGTATTCTATATATGTCAGCTGAAATTTTTCTTCTATATCTAACATGTGTGTCACTTCGTGTTCTATTTGTGCTTGTTCTGGTGGCTGTCTTAAGGTTTTGTTTTCCTCTGATTGTTTAACTGATGCGTGTTGTTCTTTGTTTGTTTGCTCCGGGATGTTTGAGTCCATTACTGTATTTTCTTCTTCTTCTGATTGCACATTATTTTGTTCCAGTATTTGTCGTACTTGTTGTTTGATGTTTTCTAATTCTGACTGGGGTATCCTGTTATTTTTGATTATTACACGGATCTGATCAACTAGTCGTTGTTCTGTTAAAAATTTTAATTTTGGGTATCTGGTAATAAATGTTGTGTATACTTGTGATCTGTATCCAGTTGTGTTGGTTCCTAGGTTTGTTGCTTGGTAATGACAGAACACCATGACGGCACTTGTCCAAGGCTTCTTTAGTTCTGTCCCGAACCAACTAATCACACTAAAACGGGGGTTAGCCCTATTAGTGGTTTGTTCTTTTCGTCGCCTTTTACGACTGGCAGACCATACCAGAGGCCTATTCTTTTCCCGGGCCTCCATTATTATTATTATTATTATTATTATTATTATTATTATTATTTATTTTAATTAATTTATTTGCTTATTTATTTATTTATGCTGACATGAAATCCTTCCAACCTGGAGTCAACCAGGGGGGGTCAATACAGACCACTTTGGGAACCACTGTTTTAAAGGCTGTCCGTGGCCTCAAAATAAACTCTGTGTGCCATGTGTTGTTGATATTATTGATAGCAGTGCATTATAAGTAAGTAATTTTTTACTCATATTTCAGGAATGGATTTACCATTTCTCTTTATGGTCAAGGCATGGAATTGATCAGAGCCATCGTGAATGATGATCCGGACAAGGAGGCAGCTCAAAAAGTTTGAAATCTGAAAGCAGATTAGGTAAAATATTTAAGCTACATTTCATTATCTTTTCTGTGGATTTCAGAGTATGTTCTTTCAACAAATTTCAAATGTTTTTGTGCTATCACATAAACCTATGTCTGAGCTGATGAAAATATGAGGACAGATCAGTCCAGAGTTGGGGTGAATTTCGACTCTCAGAATAATTTAGGTATGATTCCGAGGGATATGATCAACTTTTAAGTTGTACTGACACTAATGGGTCCTTCATTCTTGGGAACATGCTGGAATCCATCTTTAGAATTGCCTCCACCCTCTTTAAACAGCTATCAGTTAGTCATAATTCCTTATAATTCAAAACATCTACATCCTCACTGTGGTGACAGGGAAGCACATGAACAACATGCCCAGTTTTGAAGTCGATCCAAGGCTCTCCTTAAACTATAACAGCTATGAGAAAAAGTGATTGTGGAACTACATCTTCACAATCTGCCCAATGGAGATTTCTCCTGTTAGAAGAAAAATCCAAAACAGTATTCTGTTCTTGCTAAACTGGATGCAGTTGAGTTGACTGTTAATGCTTCATGCTTTGGATTATTTTGTGCATTGTGTGCACACACTTCAGTTTTGTAATCCAATTCTGTATCACTGTGCCTCTGGTTAAACATTGTGCCACTGTTATTTGTGTATTGACAAGGGTATCAAAATTCATTCTTGCACTCTATTTAGTCATCTCCACAAGTGTGTAAAGTTAATTACACATAACTACACAACAGTCCTCCTCCAACTTTGCCTTTATTTTCCTATAACGCTATTTATTCGCTGTTATGTAGATACTAAAACACTGTATGTAGCACATGAAATCATATGAACAGTCTGTTTCACAGCTCTGTTACAGCTTTCTAAGGACTATAAAGAGCATTGAGTAGGTAGAGTTTTGATAAGGAACCCATGTCTGGAAATGTACCTCTTGGATATAAAATAAGTTTGAAGACTGGTTCACTTTCAAATCTCCTGCTTCACTATACACACACAGGTGAGACAATGACCTGTGATTTGTGTGCTCTAAAGGAGCTGCTCCATGTGGTAACTCTGTTCATTCCACGAGGTGCATCTGCAGTACATGCTTTCATACACACAGCCCACACACCCTGGTGCATGGTCGTGGAGTACCACAGTCAACTGTCACCATGAACTTTTTAGTTTCTCGGAGAATTGTTATAGTCAGATGAAAATGGTATGTGTTGCAATAAGATGACCCAGAAAACATTCTTGACATGCGTTGTGCAACTTGATCATTACATAATGTAACATGAAATGGGATATTTGAAAATGATCCGCTCTTCAAACTCATTTTATATCCAAATGGTTCACTTATCAAGACTTTATCTATTATGTTCCACTCTACAACCCCTATAATCCTGTAATAGGAAGCATGAAATGCTCTGTATAATACACCAATAAGTTGTGCTCTTCATTCCAAAGGCTGGTTGGTTCCTTGCAACTCTTCATGCTAGTCTACCCCATGCATCCCTCTTCACATCTGCACAACTTCTGCAACCTACATCCAGTTTCAAAGGCTTCTATATTCAAGCCTTGATCTCCCTCCACAATTTTTACTACCCACTCTCCTCTATTACCAAATTAACTATTCCTTGATGGCTCTGGATGGGCACAACCGATGTATCCCCTCTTTTTGTCAAATTGTGCCATACGTTTCTTTTCTCCCCATCAATTCAGTACCTCTTCATTAGTTGCTTGATCGACCCATTCAGAATTCTTTCATAGCATCTCATTTCAAAAGCTGTTCTTATCTTGTCTGTATTGTTTATCATACATTTTTTATTTCGATGTAAAGCTAGACTCCAAAAAGATATCTTAAGAAATGAATTCTTGATATACAGGGTGACACAGAATAATGGAAATGTTTGAAGTGAGTAGTGGCAGCCATGGGCAGATGGCAGCACTGCGGGTTCATGACAGCGAGTAAACAGTCCGCCATTTCAGTAATCATGAATCAGTGGAACACACAACAGCATGCGTTAGCCATAAAAATGTTTTATAAAAACAATGATAGTTTGGTAGCGGTGCAGAAGGAGTTTCGACATTTTTATAATTTAGGATGTCATGATGCCATTCTGTCAAACCACGCGATTAATAACTTTGAAGAGACTGGATCTGCCCTCAAGCAGAAACCAACAGAACGATCAAGAAGTGTGCATTCTCCAACAAACATTGATGTTGTATACGAGTCTGTCTTACGGAGCCCATGGCATTCAATTCATAAGCAAGCAGCAGGGGTTGGAATGTCTCAGGAGAGTGTTCACAGAATTCTTCATCTTGATTTAAAATTTCATCCATACAAACTACAGATGGTGCTACAATTGAAGGACAACAGTTACCAGTTACAATTAGGAATCTGTCAACAAATGATAACAAGACTAAACAATGACGATGAATTTCTAAACAACTTGTGGATGTCAGATGAGACACGTTTTCATCTCACAGGTTATCTGAATAAACAGAACTACCGTTACTGGGCAAACACAAATCCTAATGATGTTCATGAGCACCCTTTACACACTATTAAAGTGTCAGTATGGTGTGTTGTTTCATCACATGGTATTATTGGACCATATTTTTTTGCAATGAACAGGGAAACACAATAACTGTCAATGCCGATTGTTATGTGGAGATGTTATGAACTTTCATTACACCTGGATTGAAAAACTTCCCAATGTTCAAGAAGTCTGGTTTCAACAGGACAGAGCGACATCACACTGCATGCCAAGCAATGGCATGTGTGCAAGAATTGTTTGGCAACCATGTGATCTAACGGTTTGGTAACATTCCCTGGCCCCCTAGATCGCCAGATTTATCCGTTTGTGATTTTTTCTTGTGGGGCTACCTCAAGAGCAAAGTCTACACGACTCGACCAAGAACCCTAGGTGAGTTAAAACAGAGAATTCAGAATACAATTCACAGTATCCCAGCTGAGATGTTGCAGCAGTCAATGAGGAATCTCAACAACAGGAGGATGCCATCTAAAGAAAGTAATTTTTGAAAAAATGATAAATGCCATCAGTGTTTTGTAAATGACAAAGTTGTAAGGTTTCAATTACTATGAATGCAATTTCTTTCTTTCATCACTTCTAGTTTTATTGGATTGTGGAAATGTTCCCATTTTTCTGTGTTACCCTGTATAAATTTATGTCAGATGTTAACATGTTACTCTTTTTCAGATAAATATTTCTTTCTTTTGCCAGTCTGCATTTTATATCCCCTGGATTTCTGCCAATGTCAGTTATTTTGCTGCTCAAATAGCAAAACTTGTCTGCTATTTTTGTGTCTCATTTCCTAATGTAACCCCATCAGTATCACCTAATTTAATTTGTCTACTGTCCATTACCCTCATTTTACTTTTGTTGAAGTTCATCTGACACTATCCATTCTGTTACCTAATCTCCCAAGTTATTTGCCATTTATAACAGAACTAAGATATCGTTGATAAACCTTAAAGTATTTATTTTGGTTTACTTTACTGCTTGCTCTAAACCTGTAAAATGAATAGGATACAAACCTGTACCATTTTCTTCTCCATTAATGCCTCCCATTTGTGTTATTTTACTCATGTAGCTGCAGCCTGGTTTCTGTACAAGTTGTAGATAGCTTTTCACTCCCTGTTTAGTATCCTCAATAATGCCTTGATTTCAATGAGTGATTTCCAGTTGGCATTGTGAAAAGCTCTCTATATATCTGTAAATGTAAGAGTTGGATAACAGATTGGGGTAAATGTAACAACTCAAAATTTAGATGAGACATTGAGTTATCAGTAGGCACACAAACAAAGCTAAGAATGTTGCTAACTTTCAGATGAATCCTTCTCCAACTCTGAAGGAGCATCCGTCCAAAAGCTAGCAAATTCATTAGTCATGTTTGTATGCATATTGTTGTCTCAATACCTCTACAATATGGTGAGCGAGCGAGGTGGCGCAGTGGTTAGACACTGGACTCACATTCGGGAGGACGACGGTTCAATCCCGCGTCCGGCCATCCTGATTTAGGTTTTCCGTGATTTCCCTAAATCACTCCAGGCAAATGCCGGGATGGTTCCTCTGAAAGGGCACGGCCGACTTCCTTCCCCATCCTTCCCTAATCCGATGAGACCGATGACCACGCTGTCTGGTCTCCTTCCCCAAAACCAACCAACCAACCAACCAATATGGTGAGATGTTACCTTTACTCCTTCCATCATTTGCATTCTCCTAAGGCATCCCCATTATCAAATGTTGAATGTAGGTTTGACTTTCTTCAGTCTATGTTGTAAGATGAGTCAAAGAATAAATACTGCCTTGAATGATCGTACATTTCTCCAGAATGCAAATTGATCTTACCACCAGGCTGGCTTCTACCAATTATTCTGTTATTTTGCAGATAATTTGTGTCAGTATTTTCAAACTGAGACTAATAAAACTGGTAAGGAAAGTTCTTGCAGAATGTGAATCATTTAGGAGTAAAAGAGGCAGCTCACTGAATAGTAGAGCCACTGAGTAATTGACAGGTACACAAAAAAGACTGAACAGTTTGCTACTGTACACACACACACACACACACACACACACACACACACACACACACACACACACACACACACACACGCACGGCAGGTGTGCAGGATAGGAATATAGGAATGTGGGAAGGAGAGACAGCAACTGCACAGGATAGAAATGTGGGAGGGAGAAGCAGTAGTTGCACAGGATAGGAATGAGACACATGGGTTGTCTAGCTGGTGGCTTGGTGCAGTGCACAATGACAACAATGTGAAGTAGTGGATTGGGAAGGGGTGACAGGACAGGGGAAGTGAAGCAGTTGGGTAGAGAGTGTGGGTACAGTTGATTAGTGGAGATTGAGGCCAGTAGGATTACTGAAATGAAGTATGAGTTGCAAGGATAACTCCCATTTACATAGTTCAAAAAGTTGCTGCTGTGGGGAAGGATACAGATGGCATGGGCTGTATAGCAGCATTGAGTTTGAGCATGTTGTGCCCAGCAGTTCTGCTACTTGGAGGTCAACTCTGTTCTCTGCCACAGTTCGGGAGTGGCCAATCATCGTGGTGGACAGCTGGTAGGTGGTGATGTCCACATAAAGTGTTGAGCAGAAACTGCAGCAGAGCTAGTACATGACATTGCTGCATTCATAGGTGTCCCTGCCTCTGACTGGACATGATAGACTATGACAAGACTAGAGTAACATGTGCTGGGTAGGTAAATTGGGCAGGTCTTGCACCTGGGTCTTTGACATGGGTATGGCCCTTATGGCAAGGGGTTGGGAGCTGGACTCACGTAGAGATGGACCAGGATGTTGTGCTGTAATTACTTATCACTGTGCGACTATGTGGCTCTTTAATATAACAAGATTTGATGATGTCATGTTAAATGCAAGGGCCACATATTTGTACAGTGATAAGTAATTGTGGATTAATTTTCAAAATTATAGAAAAGTGGTATATATCATAATTTTTTTAAAAAAGTTCTGCCAGATGAAGAGCATTAGGTTAGTTGCAGAGTAATAAAACAAACACTTTTAACAGCTTTCTGTGGTTATTTTACAACAAAAGTCATAAATTCTCCCATTGAGCTCATCCTACACTTTCCATGAAATATTCCACATCTTTGCCATAACCACTCATTTTGAAGTTTGTTTAGAGCTTGTTTGGCTTCTAGTGGGATACATTTGTTTTCCAGTTCTCTTTCATTGAAGTGAGAGCAAAATTAAAGGTTTCCTGCATTTCAATAACAGAAATGCTGTTTTGCTCAGTTAACAATATTTTGTCATGGAATAGATGCATGGTTGAAATAAGGAATATAAGATTGCAGTCATGTAAGTTATGTTAAAATAAATTACTTACTTATTTAGGAAGACACTGATTAATGGACTGGAAGTAAGACCACAGAGCTGGAAACAGTTTCAAGGGTCTTTCTACTGCTGAATTAAATGTTAACCACATGGTGTTAGGAGTTGTTGGTATCGTGTATTAAGAAACTCACAGAAAATTTAGCGCTTCTATCTGGTTTGTATACACATGAAAATAGTTAAAAAATTTTGTTATTAGTGATTTAGTAACCAAAGGGAGAGTATCACTTCCATGCTGTAAGCAGGTAGGCACAGTATGTGCTGGACAACTAATAATTACCATATTTTCATTGAACAGAACACACATTCTGTCCAGGCTTACAGGTAAGACCACCAAAGTTTACATTTGCATTGTCTCCACTTAAAGCATTACACTTGGAGGAAATGGTTTGTTTGTCTGAGGTCTGTGAAATAAAAGGTTCTACAGTTTCAGGTGTTTCATTTAAACAAACCTGTACTTCTAATACTTGTACCTGAGTGCCATTCTTCATATAATCAAAAATCTGAATTGTGCTGTTTCATAAGCCAAAATATGGTATTCTTTCATTAAGAATTTCAATTAAAATTTCTAATGCATATAGGCAATAGGACTGTTTACAGTAGCCAGATTTTTTTCCTTGTTTTTCTACACAACAACTCTTTAACTACATCAGGTACTTTAAAAAGTGTTTAATTAAAGTTTGATGTGCAGTCCATATGCTTTAATGAATGATGATAGGTGTAGCCTGAACCTTCTTATCCAAAGCTGAGAATTTCGGAGTGAAGAAGAGTGATTATAACTCTCAATTGAGCTACATCTTTCAGAATTTTTGTGTTTTACATTGCAGAGATGTATTTATAAATCACTAATACCATTATAGCCTTGCTTTTTTTATTATTCAACTGACTGAATATATTCCTGTGAGAGTGGAAACTGTCATCAAGGCTAAGGGTGGACCAACACCATATTGAATTCCAGCATTACCAATGGAGGGCGCCACAAACTTGTTCATCACTCTCAGCCAGGTGTCCGGATACTTTTGATCACATAGTGTACATTGAAAAACCCTGATGACACAGTGACAAGAGGTTTGGAAACATCAATGCAATACTATAACATGGATAACAACCATAGGAAAACATCCCCATACTTTGAAGATTCCTGTGATGGCTGTCAAATTCACCCTGATTAAGAAGAAATTGTTGAATTACAATGAATGAATGAGGGCATATTATTATATATGTGCTTGGTCAGCTGGTGGCTGTGGAAGCAATGACGTTGCTTCCCCTGGGGAGATGTTTGCTTCTCCTCACAAAGAGAATGTGGGTAGATAGTCACTTTCACTGTCACAGATAGGTATAATTCTTCCTCAGTTGCTCTGTTTCTCCACACTGAATAGAACCTGGCAACAAGAAACCAATAGGCTATTTGATAAAATTGCTGGCAGGTGGCAATTGGATCAAAGGGAGTTTTATTCCAGAATATAACAGTGGCTGGGATAAATGCACAGCAGAAAAGAAGGGAACACAAGGATAGGGACTTCAACAAGCAAGCATAATAAGTAGCCAGAGATGTGGACAACAACACCGTTGAATTCTTCATTACACAATGAGAAAGGGAAACACTGACAAAATATAGTACCATTTACTTTCTTAAGGATTTATGGGAATCATTTAACAGAAAATAGAAAGTTTAATCATAATTTGAAAATAAGGTATATCTCTATTACTAGGAAGGTAGTTAGCATAACAACCATATTTTTTGACCATAGTCTACCTCTGATAGGAAGCACACATGAACACACTGCAGGTCTAATTCTCAAGCCCAAAGTATTGGTAAGTGATTGGAGAGAGTAAGGGTAGATGTAACAAGGATGAGAATGCATTTGGGGGGACTGAACTCCTGACATAAATCCTTTATAAATGTACAGTGCTGAACTGTTTTAAAATGGGAACTAGCTTTGCCTCATATTATTTAAGCAACTATGTTAATAATTGTGCAATAAACATTTTTATTTGCTGTCTTTTGCAAGAATATTTTACTCATAAACATTTTCTGCCTATTTAGGTTATGCACAACAGAATTTGACCTATTAGCTGAATAGTGTAGGTTCAATTGAGAACATCCACCACATAGTAAGAGAAGCACAGTTCAACAAATTGAGACCTGCACAGAAATGATTGGTGCAGGTGCTTAGTCCTCAAACTGATGCACATCTTACATTGTACTGTTAGTGAGTTGGCAAACAGTCTTGTGTATAGGTTAGATCACTGCAAATAGCAATTAGAAAAATACAGCCACTAAAAAACCCACATAAACTGACTTAAATCCATAATCAGAAGGAGAAGTTATAAACCAAACCCATTGCTATCAAAAAGACAAGAGATTTAGTGGATGAAAACACACATAGTGAAGGTGACATTGTAAAATAAGGAGCACACAGAAAATTAAATACTGACCTTTATGAGTATGTAAAGATTAAAATCCATTGTTGTTGTTGATGAATGCAGTATTATCAGCATGGAAATCAAGAATCAATTATTCCATTTCATAGATTAGTTTTTCACAATGGACATGTTTCTTGTTGTCACCTTCATCAACAGTTCTTCAAATTGCTACCCATTCTTGTTTGCCAAAGGAGGCAAGTTTTTTCTCAGCAAACTTCTAGACATCCACAACTGAGACATGTTAGCTATTCTGTTCTTTATTAGAGCTCATACCATTTCTATAACATTTCGTACTAAGTGATTTGATGGCTTCTAGAGAAGAGCCCCAGAAGTTTAGCTACAGAGAATATATATGTGGGTATTTAACTTTTTTTATTAGAGCATATAATTCAATTTCTTTGCTTAACTGGTTGAATTAAACATTATATGAATAACCATGGTTTGGAGTCCATGTTATACTGTTGTTCCCACTACAACTGGCTGGATTTCAAAGGTCAAAGTTAATGTGCCTGTTGACAACTCAGTGCCCCAACTATTCAGTGAGTTACTCTTATCATCCGATTATTCAAATTCCGCTAAGGACTTTCTGTTATCACATTGACTACTTAGATTAGTAATTTAGCTCAGTGTTCTTGCTATTCAGTATTGGTGGTTTCTCATTCAATTTGTTGTTAACTTGCACAGTCAAACTAAAGCAAGAGTTACTTGACAAGTTGTGTATCAGTTTCTGTTCCAGTCCCACACATAATATGTCATGTGATGAGGGCCTCATGGCAGGTAGACCATTCACCTGGTGCAAGTCTTTCGATTTGATGCCACTTCGGCGACTTGCGCATCGATGGGGATGAAATGATGATGATTAGGACAACACAATACCCAGTCCCTGAGTGGAGAAAATCTCTGACCTAGCCAGGAATTGAACTTGGGCCTTTAGGATTGACAGTCTGCCATGCTGACCACTCAGCTACCGGCGGTGGACAGTCCTACACTAAAACAACTATTCAGTCAATAAAATTTCGACAATGCTGTACAGATTTTTTTAAAGTAAGTGATAAAGGCTCAACTAATTACCTTGAAAAGTGTATAACATTCATATTTTCATGCTTATCTCCCATTTTACTCTCTTTCCTGAATATTAAAAATATATTAGAAACCAAACGAGACTTTCTTCCTGTAGAGGTAACCAGTTAGTAGTTTTCAGTTGATTAATTAATTCCTTGTGCCCTCCAATACTATTTGTTCATACAGAGTAATTTGGTTACCTGCATTGCTTTCACTTGATCCATCTGGTCATTTATTTTGTTTAATATGAGAACTGTGAATGTATTTTCCAGTGGTAGAAATGATGGCACTGCTATCTTGACAGCAATTTCTTATTTTGTGTACGAAACAATATGTCTACTTTGTATATAAATGTTGAAAAAGCACCATATTATTATCAGATGTTTCTCTTCAGCTGATAAGTGTCTACAAGTGAATTACACAATTGATTAATTACTTAAATGTGGCATAGACAGTATAAAAAACACCAACATACCTGAAGTCTCTACTGTGCTTTATAATGTAATGCCTCCTTTAAGTGACACATTTTCTTTCACTGAAAGAAGGAGTTGCTTCATTGTTGTGGCAGTTTGTGTGTAATGTGGAAATTATGTACCAGTCTCAAGACAACTCGTTCATGAAGAATCTAAAACATTCTTCTCCCTTTTCCATATATTTCCTAGAGTAGAAAAGTTCTGGAAGCTACTTGCTCCTCCCTCACTCACTCACTCACTCACTCACTCACTGGAACGGGTCCCATTGTCTTGGGTACAGTTTTATAGTCTCATCACTGGATGACAGACAGTAAGTGAATTTAATGGCGATCTCGTTGGAATAAAGCAGTGGACTCACATGCAAGCCAAGAATGTGTCCTCCATGTGCAGGCAATCTTTTCCTGTATGAGCTATTGTAATTACTGCATTGAAACAGCAGTTTTTTGAGGTAATTATTACTGAAGGGAGTAACAAAATAACAAAACTTTTCTTTTATGTTCGGGAAAGGGGGAGAATTCATTTCTTGTTGGCAGATAGGCAGTAATGTTGGGTTCTGTAATAGGTACTTGTGCTAAAAATTGTCTTAAATCAGTCAGCTATCAACTGTGGAGAGGTGTCAGTTAGGTTTGAAGTGTATGTTTTTATAAATTCTCTTTCATATGATCAGGTGTTTTTCAGTTGTGATCATATGAAAAGAACACACTGATATTAACCTATATGTCTTGTTTGGGAACACAGTAGCAGAAACCATCACTCTGTTTTATAAGGTGTACAGTGAGGAAATACCGATACTCAGGTTAATTTACAAGTGCTTCTCTCATTTTAAAAGTGATTAATTTATATGATAAATATGAAACATGACTGTAATGCATGTGTATTTCCAAACAGACTTGTAGCAATAAAATTCATATTCTGTGTTTGTTTTCTGATGAAAGGGAGCCTTAAGTGTGAGTGTGTGCCATCAATTTAAAGTGTAACCACAAATTGATTCTGAATTTTTGTCAAACATAATTACAGGTATTAAGACATACTCGGTGTTTCCTACTGAGCAAGGTGATGCAGTGGTTAGCACTCTGGACTTGGATTTGGGAGGATGACAGTTCAACTCACCATCCAGTCATCCAGATCTGGGTTATCTGTGATTTCCTTCCCCATTCTTGAAACAATCTGAGCTTCTATTCTGTCTGTAATGACATCGATATTGATGGGATGTTAAACCCTAATCTTCCTTCCTGGTTCCTTTTTTCAATGTTTCTTCCAGTAAATGGTCACTCATTTATTCAGAATCAGGATTTAATTTAAATTTTCCAATGTAAATACATATCATTTGGTAACTAATGTTCTATTAAAGATACTTTGTTTTATGGCTGTTGTTACTGTATTTCATTGTAGCAAAAGGAATGTAGCATGGACACCACATGAGATGTAGCCAGCTCTAAGAGTGTCACATAATACTTCCCCATCAGCCTGTAAACTTCAGATTAGTTTCAGTGTATGAAAAAGGTAAAAGAAACAAAGGAAAACATCTACTTACCAGGCTGTTGCAGCTCAACCATCTCAGATAGAAAGCTCAATAACTTTTAAAACTAGGAATGTGAAGAAAAGAGGTTTTTCAAATAACTGTACAGGAATGGATCCAGAACACTGGGGCTGTGGTCTGCCTGCATACCAGAAAATAACTCGGGCGACTGAAGTGAAATAGAGAATCATTTTGCAGTAAATGCCTCTCTCAACTATTATGTTGCTTGATTAATTCACACACACACACAGGGCTGCATTTTCCCAGCTGACAACACTAAACCATCACAGTAGTTTAATTGATGGAGACTCCACTGGGACCAGCAAGTTTGTTGTAGTTTAGCAATTTCAGCTGTTTCTCAATGTACACTATCTTCTCCGTGACATGAGAATGGCAGTGGGGCAGCAGTCCTGGATTTTCCTTTGTAAATGAACATTTGAAAGTCAAATTAAACATTTCTGCTTTTGTCTTGCTACCTCAGTTTCAGTTCCAATGTCATTCATGAGTGTGTGGCACTAACTCGGGTGCTACTGAAAGCCATTATATTTATGACCAGAATTTCTCTGCCTCTTGTGAAGTGTCTTTCCATTCAGCAAATCTCTATCTACAGCCCTATGCTTTGTTTTGCACTTATTGTGCAATGTTCAGTGTTTCTTACTTACAGAGACTGTATACCAAACAGGGACCCCCTTTGTGAACTGACCTACTATGAATATATCTGTCCAGTCATTAGTCAATTAGTCCTCTAAACTTGAATCACATTTTCATTTTTTGTAGTCCTGTCTTCCTCAGTTGCGTGTAATATTACGGTATATTGATAATTTTTACTTATGGACCGTAAGTGACAAAAATGTAAATTTAAATAACTAACATATGTACATATTTCAGGCCACTGATAATGCCCTGCAGAAAATAAAGGCGAAATGCGTATGGCACTAAAATTGTGTTTTATTCAGTTGCTGTCAGATGGTCCATAAGTAAAAATTATCGATATACCGTAACATTCAATCACATTTCTTATTCATGCTCCTGTCCAGAGCTTAATGCTTCACATTTCTACTTGAGATATGACACTACTGCCTCTTTATCTAATTTACTGGATAAGTAAATTTTTCTACTGGCCTTAGTTGCCCTTTATACTTTGCAAATCATTGTTGCTACAACTGCCTTGTGTTCACTGATACCTGTTTCAATGTGGACCTCCTCAGAGAGGTCAGGTTTATTTGTAGCCATAAGATTTTTGCATTTTATGCAACCCTCATGTGCAGGATTTTCATGTTCTCTCACTTGCTGTGTGCAAACTATTAGTCCTACAGACAAAATGAACACGACCTTTCTGTAGGAAATTAAATGTAGTTAAATTTTGCATCAGGGGATACATTTTTGCTGGAGGGCACAATTTTCGTGTTATTCAAGAAAAATGCATTTGGAGGTCACTTTTGTATGTTTCTCTTTAATAATTCAAAAACCACATGCTCTGGCAAAAACATATCCCTTTGTAAAATTAAAATACATTAAATTTCCTACAAAAAGATCCTGAGTCTCGTGGTCAACAGAAAGACCCAGTAATAAATTTATGTACATCCCTGATACTGAGTCTTGGCCAAAAAATCTCACATTCAGCTTCACTTTCTCCGTCAGTGGATTTGAGTTTTGTGTCTGTTGCGATGAATCCACCACTTCTATTTCCTGTTAGGCTATCCTTGTAATCATCTAGTAAAATTTCTGCCAAAGAGGCTATGGAACAGCATGAGTAAAAAGTGATAAGTTCTTTGATTTATTATGTATAATTTGACTAATATTATGTAAATAAGTTACAGATACATGTAAAATCAGATACATGTAAAATGAGATATGTGTAAAATCAGGTATATGTAAAATCATATATATTAACTCTTGTATTATGTGTGTACTATGTCTATATCTGTGCAAATAAAGGCATATTTTTGAGAATGTTTGGAAGTTTGTAAATGTTGTGTATAATGTATTTCACAGTAAACTGATCGTGGCGAGTTACATTTGCACATTCTACTTATTTTAGCATTAACATCTGGTCTGGAAAATCATTTTTCATTAACTGTCGTCTAGATACTAATATAATTAACTCAATATTTCAACCTTTTTCCAGTAATTGGCCAGATTGTACTACTGAGGTATCTGAAAGTTTACGATCATGGTCGTACGAAGTCAACTGTCATGGCATAACAGCACATTCTGTGGACATTATAACTATCACAGTGTGTTCTATTTAGTTTCTCTTTTCATCTGCAGAATGTATTGTGTGTGTTTACCATATATGTTAACATTTTTGTGTTTGTTTTGCAAGTTAGATAACTCTTTGAGGGGCAGGTGAACACCATAAAAATTTATCCTAAGGGGATATGAACAGTAATTTACATATTCAAATCTGATCCACTTATAAAACTTAAGTTTTTTATTTATCTACAGCAGGTTTGCAAAAATTCACCTTCACGATACCAAAATATTGCTATTAAATACGATCATCACAGCAACCCGCCACCACATTACGGTATACAAGTTCAGTGCTTAGTGGTTCAGCTTTGGTATAACTTGCTTTTAATTTTCAAAGTATCTCTTGAAACAGTTCTTACCCGTACTCAGACACAAAGGTATTTTGCACGCTGAACACATTCACACAGTTTGGACCAGGATTTCTCTTTAACTGAAAATTGCACATCATCTTTTGGAGAACTGCTCCATTTCAGTCTCCTTGTGCATAATGAACGGTTTTGTTCCACAGCAGTCTACAAAGTGGAAGAGCAATCTCATCCACCATCTCTTACTTTTTCTGTCTGCAACGTAGTCTCACTTCAGTCAATCAAAATTATCCATATAGTTCATACTGGAATTGTAATCTTTCAACGCAAGAGAGCAAGTGACATTGGTTATTGTTCTGTCTTCCATACTGTGACCTAGTATGGACACATCCGATGGTGCATGACATATAGAAATCATATTGAATGCCCTGCTGTCCTTCCATTTATAGATAACTACTACATTATTGCTAATTGTATAATAAAATTTCCATCTCTTAAGTTCCTTTTCCTCCTTGAGTTTTGGAATTTTTTCCTTCTGAGATTTATTGTTCCTCAAGTGTTCAGACCACTGGACTTTAGGTTCTTGAACAGTTCCTTCTCTAGATTGTCGCACAGATGACAAAATGGTAGATATCGTAATAGATGACAGAGGGATAGAGAAACAATTAAAATTGCACAGGTCATCCACGTTTTCAAGAAGGGACGTCGAACAGATGTGCAGAACTATAGACCTATATCTCTAACGTCGATCAGTTGTAGAATTTTGGAACACATTTTATGTTCAAGTATAATGACTTTTCTGGAGACTAGAAATCTACTCTGTAGGAATCAGCATGGGTTTCAAAAAAGACGATCGTGTGAAACCCAGCTGGCGCTATTCGTCCACAAGACTCAGAGGGCCATAGACACGGGTTCCCAGGTAGATGCCGTGTTTCTTGACTTCTGCAAGGCGTTCGATACAGTTCCCCATAGTCGTTTAGTGAACAAAGTAAGAGCATATGGACTATCAGACCAGTTGTGTGATTGGATTGAAGAGTTCCTAGATAACAGAACGCAGCATGTCATTCTCAATGGAGAGAAGTCTTCTGACGTAAGAGTGATTTCAGGTGTGCCGCAGGGGAGTGTCATAGGACCGTTGCTATTCACAATATACATAAATGACCTTGTGGATGACATCGGAAGTTCACTGAGGCTTTTTGCAGATGATGCTGTGGTGTATCAAGCGGTTGTAACAATGGAAAATTGTACTGAACTGCAGGAGGATCTGCAGCGAATTGACGCATGGTGCAGGGAATGGCAATTGAATCTCAATGTAGACAAGTGTAATGTGCTGCGAATACATAGTAAGATAGATCCCTTATCATTTAGCTACAAAATAGCAGGTCAGCAACTGGAAGCAGCTAATTCCATAAATTATCTGGGAGTAAACATTAGGAGTGATTTAAAATGGAATGATCATATGAAGTTCATCGTCAGTAAAGCAGATGCCAGACAGAGTCATTGGAAGAATCCTAAGGAAATGCAATCCGAAAACAAAGGAAGTAGTTTACAGTACACTTGTTTGCCCACAGCTTGAATACTGCTCACCAGTGTGGGATCCGTACCAGATAGGGTTGATAGAAGAGATAGAGAAGATCCAACAGAGAGCAGCGCGCTTCGTTACAGGATCATTTAGTAATCGCGAAAGCGTTACGGAGATGATAGATAAGCTGCAGTGGAAGACTCTGCAGGAGAGATGCTCAGTTGCTCGGAATGGGCTTTTGTTTAAGTTTTGAGAACATACCTTCACTGAAGAGTCAAGCAATATATTGCTCCCTCCTACGTATATCTCGTGAAGAGACCATGAGGATAAAATCAGAGCCTAAAACTGGCATAAATAGGGGCCCCTGGTCCTGCCTTAGCAGTGTGTTCGTCGCACCTGAAGATGTCGGCCAGTTGCGCTGACGAAATATTGTGGAGTTTGCACTATGACATCCGACGTCTCGCCCGAGAACCATGTATACAAGAAGTCCGTCGGGAAAGCCTCAAGCAACAGATAATACGTAGTTCGTAACTCCAACGAATGTGCTCTAAGTTATAATAAAAATTACATTATAATCTTAAATTTTTAAAACTAATATGAATAAATAAACAAACTCACCAGTCGGCAAAGCTTGCATCCGGCTTTGACGGCAGAAAACTCGTTGATCGTATCTTCATAGTTCAGACGGTTATCAGTTAGGAGGTTGGCTTCGATGTGAAGAATGGACAAGGCGTTCAATCTCTCCTCAGACAACGTAGGTACGATTTCATTATTTTAAGAGCCGAAAACGAGCATTCTGCTGAACAATTTGTAAGTGCCATACATGTTAATATTCTAAGAGCAATGTCAACATTCGGAAACACGGTCTGTAACCTCTCTTTTCGTAAAACTTTACTTATGTCGACTGGTATATTACTATCCTCAGAAGATTTCAAAAGTTCCACGAAATGTACACTTTCAAGAGGGAATGAAGACTTTAAATCTGTGTCATATGACGCTTGGAGTTTTGCTGCACGTTCAGCAGTATCGTCAGGTGAACTGTTCTCGAGATTATAGAAAACTGTGAAGGAGTCCAACAGTGTTCTATAATTTTTCTTCCTCCTCACTAATTCGGTGTACAAGTTGACAAGTACTGGGAGAAATGTTTCGACTCTAAATTTTTCCCTTCCAGTCAGAAAAACTTCTTCAGAGTCCGCTGTGCTTTCTTATTCATGCGGTCAAACTTAGCAGATTGGAAGAGACACGCACTGTGACGAATCTGAGTGGCATGCAGTTTGATGATACAACCTTAAAGGTACTCAGCAAGGGTCTCAACGTTGCTACGACCCCTAGAAACGTACCCATTTCAGGTTTCGTCAGTGCAGTAGAGCAAGTTGCAGCCACACTTCCACCTAATGTGGCAGAGGAAGTCCGCCGAGAGACCTGCAGGGCCCTCACCAAGGCCAGGCCGCCGAAATCGAACATCACAACCGAGGAGAGGCTTGCACTCAAGAAACTACGGGAAGACAACAGCATTGTGGTACTGCCAGCAGACAAAGGGAACTCCACTGTCATCTTGCAGCGGGTGGATTATGATGAGAAAGTACGCCAACTTCTGGAGGACCCTGCATACAGAATTCTGGAGTGTGACCCCACGGACAAGGTGGCTAAGAAGACTAGTGCTCTCTTGAAGGAAACAGGGATGCCCGATAAGATCATCAGACAACTACGGGAAAAAGCGCCAGTTCCACCTAGACTGTATGGTCTGCCTAAAATACACAAGGAGGGCGTGCCCCTACGTCCTATTGTCAGTAATATTGGGGCACCTACGTACACAACAGCCAAGTACTTGAAAGGTCTCCTGTCTCCATATGTGGGAAAATGTATTCACCACATCCGCAACTCAGAAGATTTCCTGCAACGGCTCAAGCAACTGCACATCACAGATTCGGACATCATGGTTAGTTTTGATGTGGTATCGCTGTTCACCAGGGTCCCACTGAAGGACTCACTAGGACTGATTGCAGAGAAATTTGACGGTGCTCTGTTGGACCTGTTCAGTCATACACTGACATCCACGTATTTTCTGTACAGAAACCAATATTATGAGCAAACTGAAGGTGTAGCTATGGGCAGCCCACTGTCCCCTGTGGTTGCCAACATGTTTATGGAGAGTTTTGAGGAGAGGGCATTGGAGACAGCCACATTTAAACTTGCATGCTTCTTTAGGTATGTAGATGACACCTTCGTGATCTGGCCACATGGGATGGGCAGGCTCAATGAGTTTCTTGAACATCTTAACTCATGCCACCCTAATATCAAGTTCACCATGGAACTGGAGAAGAATGGCCAGCTGCCATTTCTGGATGTACTAGTCCAGAGGAATGCAGATGGATCAATTGGCCGCAGTGTGTACCGAAAACCAACACACACTGATTTATATCTGCAGGCCAGCAGCTGTCACCACCCTGCACAGAAGAATGGGGTTCTGAAGACTTTGGTCCACAGAGCACGTGCCCTGTCAGACCAAGAGAATCTACCTATAGAGATAGGCTCTATTTCTGCCAGAATCAGTAGGATCCTCCGTAAACACAAATCAAATGTGTTTTCTGTCCATCCAACAAGATCAGGGTACTGCTGGGGAGTGTCAAAGACGACCTGGGGTTACGAAAACCAGGGATTTACAATATACCTTGTCAATGTGGCATGTCCTACATTGGCCAGACGACAAAAACTGTGGAGATCAGGTGCAAAGAACATCAGAGGCACACTAGATTAAGACAGGTGACTAAGTCAGCCATTGCTGAACACTGTCTAGAACTAGATCATGCCATGAAGTATGAGGATACCAAGATTCTAGCACAAACACCCAGATTTTGGGACAGTGATATAAGAGAATCGATAGAAATTAAAATGGCTGACGATCCTATGATCCGTGACACAGGGTACCAGCTAAGCAGAGCCTGGGATCCGGCTCTGGAATTGTTAAAGGAGCAACGGGACCAGCTGCAATACTACACAAACAGAAGAACCAGAGACATGGAGATGGAAAACGAGCCCCTGGCGGACTGCCAGGTGCACCAGACCGAAGATGAGACACCCAGAAGTGGTACTGGTGGGCGCGGACCGCAGAGGGAACATCCAGAGCCGCAGCGGACGAAAAACGGAGCGGCAACGCTCCAAGAGGTCTTGGTGAGCGGGCGCGGACCGCAGGGGGGAACGCTTGGTACCCCAGACCGTAGATGAAACCCCCAGGAGTGGGTCTGGTGGGCGCGGACCGCAGAGGGAACACCTAGAACCGCAGCGGACGGAAAACGGAGCAGCAACGCTCCAGCAGGTCGCAGGGAATGGGCGCGGGCCACAGAGGAAGCGCCTGCAGCTGTTGGTGGAGGGGGAAGGCCATAGGCATAAATACTGGACCAGGTCCACTCGAGGAGCAGTCTCAGGCCACACCTGATGAAGGTCACGAGCTACGTGACTGAAATATCGTGCAAGTACGACGCTGATATCCAGCAGAACACCCGACAACCCAAGATGTCATTATGAGGTGCATTCAAGTTCTAAGGCCTCCGATTTTTTTTTCTCGGACTGGAAAGAGATAGAAACATGCACATTGTTTTAAAATGAGGCCGCGTTCATTGTCCATACGTCCCAGAGATGGCAGCACCGTACGGCAGATGGAATTTCACCACCAGCGGCGAGAATGAGAACTGTTTTAAATACTTAAAATGGCGACGTTTTCCTTACTTGAACAGTGTGCAATCATTCGTTTTCTGAATTTGCGTGGTGTGAAACCAATTGAAATTCATCGACAGTTGAAGGAGATATGTGGTGATGGAGTTATGGATGTGTCGAAAGTGCATTTGTGGGTGCGACAGTTTAATAAAGGCAGAACATCGTGTGACAACAAACCGAAACAACCTCGGGCTCGCACAAGCCGGTCTGACGACCTGATCGAGAAAGTGGAGAGAATTGTTTTGGGGGATCGCCGAATGACTGTTGAACAGATCGCCTCCAGAGTTGGCATTTCTGTGGGTTCTGTGCACACAATCCTGCATGACGACCCAAAAATGCGAAAAGTGTCATCCAGGTGGGTGCCATGAATGCTGACGGATGACCACATGGCTGCCCGTGTGGCATGTTGCTGAGCAATGTTGATGAGCAACGACAGCATGAATGGGACTTTCTTTTCATTGGTTGTGACAATGGATGAGATGTGGATGCCATTTTTCAATCCAGAAATAAAGCGCCAGTCAGCTCAATGGAAGCACACAGATTCACCGCCACCAAAAAAATTTCGGGTAATCGCCAGTGCTGAAAAAATGATGGTGTCCATGTTCTGGGACAGCGAGGGCATAATCCTTACCCATTACGTTCCAAAGGGCACTACGGTAACAGGTGCATCCTACGAAAATGTTTTGAAGAACAAATTCCTTAATGCACTGCAACAAAAACGTCCGGGAAGGGCTGTGCATGTGCTGTTTCACCAAGACAATGCACCCGCACATCGAGCTAATGTTACACAACAGTTTCTTCGTGATAACAACTTTGAAGTGATTCCTCATGCTCCCTACTCACCTGACCTGTCTCCTAGTGAGTTTTGGCTTTTTCCAACAATGAAAGACACTCTCCGTGGCCGCACATTAACCAGCCATGCTGCTATTGCCTCAGCGATTTTCCAGTGGTCAAAACAGACTCCTAAAGAAGCCTTCGCCGCTGCCATGGAATCATGGCGTCAGCGTTGTGAAAAATGTGTACGTCTGCAGGGCGATTACGTCGAGAAGTAACGCCAGTTTCATCGATTTTGGGTGAGTAGTTAATTAGAAAAAAAATCGGAGGCCTTAGAACTTGAATACACCTCATAGATGGCCCGGAAAGCCTGAAGGGTTATGCATTTGCCTAATGGCTTAATTAATCCCAATGTTAGACTGCTCAGAGCTCACCTGAAACAATTCCGCACAATATACCATATCAATCATAGCATGCAATCTAATGTTAAAAATTTGGAAATTTGTGGTAAGTTCCTGTGGCACCAAACTGCTGAGGTCATCGGTTCCTAGGCTTACACACTACTTAATCTAACTTAAACTAACTTACGCTAAGGACACACACACACACACACACGCACGCACACACACACACACACACACACACACACACACACACGCACGCACGCACACACACACACACACACACACACACACACACACACACACACACACACACACACACATGCCCGAGGGAGGGCTCGAACCTCGGACCGGAGGAGCCGCGCGATCCGTTTCAGGGCGCCTCAAGCCGCGCGGCCGATGTTAATAGCTTTCAGTAGATAAACGAAAATATTTCTAGCTTCTCATGCAACCTGATTCCGTTGTATGACTGAAGACGCAGAACCATAATGGATGCAGTTTTGATAAACACAAGTAAACCATTCCCATTAGTAATATCATTTAACTCTTCCCGGCAGAATTGGTCGTCCTGTCTATCGCTGTAGCAGGAGTGATTAACGGAAATTCATACTTTAGCAAGAGCCTACTACGATATGCATGTCTGTGGAAATCCTTAATGCGTAAGAGAGGGAGAGAGAAAGAGAGTATAATACGCTAGTATAGTCAAATTCTGACCCAGTAAATTTACTCCTAGTAGAGATTTCAAACTAAGCAGAAATTGCACATTAAGATACAAATACCACGAAGTCCTGTTCAAGATATGATATAAGTAATACCCATTATTGATTGTGTTCAGTAATGCTTCACTTAAGTTAGGGCGAGACCTGCCATTTATTTTGTAGCTGCAATCACAGCATGAAGACTTGAGTATCTAAAAGTCACTATGGGTAACCAGCTTATCAATCTTCAGTATTTCCAGTCGTATCCTCGCGCCACGTAAACGTAATTGAAGTAAATTACGAATTTTGCATATATAACGACAACAGAAGATTATGATATTGCAAATCGATATTCATAATACCACTGCGTCAATGAGCCAGATACATTTTCCAACGTTTCTCAAGCACGCGAATACTGGCCGTCATAAATGCACCGAGCGAGCCGCTCGTGCTCTGGAGGTACGCTCACTGCCGACGCTACAATGGATCCTGCTGACTATAGCACCTGCCACTGGTATCACGCCACAACGACTGCGCGGAGCCTGGCTTAGCTACAGCATCCAGCACTTTTACATAACGCAGTTAGAAAACTTCGGAATACAGCCACGATCTCTCCTTTTTCAAATCAAAATACTGTATTGATTTTACCAATCCCAGTTATTCGTGCCCTTACAAAACACATTAAAAAAATTCGTGCTACAAATTATTAACAAAAAGTAGATTCTGAAAATACAGCCTCTTACGAAACTCTAATGCCGAACGGAGTTTCATGGCCGTTCAGTCCCAAGCTCTTCCTACTTGAAGGGGCCATCTGTTAATTGTCAAGACATCGACTATAAGCCCTAAGTCTGCGTCCAAAACACACTTCAAGCTAGTTCCTGTGATTTACCACGCCGACTTAAAGCTTTCAGACTTCAAGGTAAGTTCGTCACAGGAAAATCAACTGCCGCCGTCAGCGAGAATCTTCAGTGCAGAGCAGCAGTTCATAGGATAATTCGGGTAGGTTGGATAAATCGCAGCAAAGGCCAACAATGATGACTTATCGTAATAAAGAGTATAGGCACAAGGAAACAAAGCACGTAATAATGCAAGATCGTCAATGACTACGACCAATTGTGTATGTGGGTCCTCTACGCGACTAGCAATATTTGAGTCTCTGCAAGCTGCCCATGGTGCTAGCTTTATTCATTCTATAGCTTTTCTGTCTTTTTGCTCTGTCCTGTAGTTTTGTACAGTAAGTTCGTAGAAAACTATTTTACAGAGTTACTAGGACTTAATTTTGTTCTTCGAGGAAATGCAGCCTGAAAAATCCGATGCTTCTGCTAAAGCTAAAGATTTCTTAAATTTTTAGTACTTTTTTAAATTTATTATTATCGCTACACTTCTCATTAAAACTTTAGACCCAGTCGAAATTTTGAAAGCTTTATTGCAAAAATCCCTCTCTACAGTTCCAAAAAGCCATAGACAATATTGTCAGAGATGGTGTAAAGTTGCCTCTAACTGATGAACGTTTCAATGGAATGTGACCAAAATATTTGCTGTTGAAGATCCGAAACTTCCAAAAGTTCGACAGACTTGTCGAAAAGTTGATGACGACGCTCTACCCTATGCTTTTACCATCGCCTTGATTATTACCACAGAATTTGATGTTTTAGATATTGTGATTCATTGTTTCGAGGATCGATATGAGTCAATTCCAACAAATAGAAAAACTTCTTCTTTCCAAAACTAAATGCTGCAGTTTTATAATAGAATGTTATAAGGATGACTTTGACCCAGAAAGATTAACTTTGCATAAAAATATGATGTTAGATGTGTATGACTAAAAATTATTTCGTTTGGAGTAGGGAGGGCTTAGTGGGCTTCTTTTTGTCAAGTATGCACGTTGACGAATTGATTCCAGAGGTCATGAAATTGACTAATGGTTCAAATGGCTCTGAGCACTATGGGACTTAACTTCTGAGGTCATCAGTCGCCTAGAACTTCGAACTACTTAAACCTAACTAACCTAAGGACATCACACACATCCATGCCCGAGGCAGGATTCGAACCCGCGACCGTAGCGGTCACGTGGTTCCAGACTGTAGCGCCTAGAACCGCTCGGCCACCTCGGCCGGTGAAATTGACCAAGGTCGCACTGACTATACCAGTCCCTACATGTACAGCAGAACATTCGTTCTCCGCCCTTAGTAGATTAAAAACTTACCTGCGCAACACCATGACACAAGAGAAATTGAACGACAATGCTATCGTGCATGTTCATAAACAATAAGCAAAAAAAACTTGAACCTTGACACTGTGGCGAACTTTTTCATAAAAACTATCCACTGCTGTTCATGGGTACACATACTTTCTGAGTGAGAATTAGAAATTACACCAAGATTCGAGAAAAATAAAGCAATTCTATGTGGATGGTTGGTTACTTTTGTACTCGTTAGTATGAAAAAAGAACCTAGTAAACATTTTTTTTTTAATTCTTGAATTTCTCCCAGTCTAAAGAATATTCCTTGAATTTTCGGGACTGCAGCCAGATGAGTTCAACTTTGTGCCACGATATTTTGGCTGACATCCATTCAGCCATTTTCAGGTGAGTTGGTACACATTGTTAACTTTGCACCAAAACAATGGCGCGGAGTCGCATGCACATAGGCAGCCGCTACATGAGCGAACTCTGTCGAGTTTTGCACCCTCTTCGCATATTACTTCACCTATGGCGTGCAGGCGCATGCATGGTGGTGAGGCGACATTACTTGCGCGCTATCTGTCGGAATGCAGAACAGTGGAGATTCGGGAAAACGTAAACCAAAACTGTTCTGCCGATATGCAGATGGCACTTCTGCAGTGTGGCCCCACGAGGAAGAAGAACTGTCACGCTCTCCGCAGCACCTAAATTTAATACACAAGAGTATCAAATTTACGGTTGAAGTGGAGAAGGGCGGTTGTCTGCCGTTTCTGGCTGTCTTGGTCAGTCAGAAAATGGATGGGTCATTGGGACATTTCTTTTACCATAAGCCCACACATACAGAGCTGTATCTGCAGGCGACTAGCTGCCACCATCCATCACAAACTGTGGGCGGCGTCCTACGAACATTGGTGCACTGGGAACATGTGTCTGATGGAAACAGCTTTGCAGAGGAGCTAGAACACCGACAACCTGCATTGAAAGGTAATGGATATTTTCCACATTAGATCTGCACAGCTTTGAGAAGGAAGAAACGTGACCATCTACAAAATCAAGAGGAGAAGAAGCATTTCAAGTCCAGGTCGTCCCTCCTACAAAACGGCTGTATTTCTTCGAAAGGAGGCTGAATCATAAGGAAACGTCATGTCAAAGTAATCTTCCGCCCACGTACAGTGACTTGTGCTCTTCTTGGTACGGCAAAGGACGATCTGGGATTGCGGAGGGCTAGAATGTATAGAATATCTTGCCAATGTGGCAAAGCTTACGTGGTCACACAACGCGCACAGTGCGTGATAGGTGTATTAAATATGATCACCACACTCGCCTTTCGCAGCCCAGTATGTCAGCAATAGTGGAGCATTGTATCTCCACAGGACATTTCATGTATTATTCTGCCGTGGAAATCTTGGCCTTGGCGAGACCCTTCTGGGATTCAGTTATTAAGGAATCGGTGAAAATACATCTGGCGAAAGATCTTATTTATCATGATGTCGGCTTTCAACTGGATAAGAAGTGGGACCCGGTGAATTCGTTAATATCTATGGAAAGGAAACATTTTATGATTGGTGATACATAGCAACGGTTAATTTTATTAATTTGCTATCTGAACTTTTAACTCCGGAAGCCCACATTCCGACAGAGAGTGCACATATAGTATCACCATTACACTTGTGCCTGCGTGCTGTAGATGGGGCAATATTGGAGGAGGGCATGAAACTCGACAGAAATCGTTCATGTAGCGGCTGCCTTTGCTCATACGACTCTGCGAAGATGTTTTGGTATAAGGTTACTGACGTGAACTAGCAATTTCCAGTAAATTCGAGGGTTAGAACTCCTCTTCCTCTCAGGAATAAGAACAGCTCTGAGTTTAAATTCCAGTAGGGAAAAATTTCCAGTTGTCTTCATCGTCTTCTCTGACAGCCTTCATTGCCAGTCTGTCCTCACTGGCCCCCTCAGGGGTCAGTATTCGTTTGCTGAGTATGGGCTTGTCGACCCTGCGGCTCCTGAGCTGGGGACAGATAACCATCATCAGTTATCTGATACTGTAAATTGTTGGCATGTTTCAGCGACAATCGAGTGGCA
The DNA here is from genome assembly GCF_021461395.2 of Schistocerca americana. Lineage (NCBI taxonomy): Eukaryota > Metazoa > Arthropoda > Insecta > Orthoptera > Acrididae > Schistocerca > Schistocerca americana. The sequence goes on along the minus strand of NC_060130.1, from coordinate 513,510,669 downwards.
CAGTGGTGGAAAATTGTGTGTCACAGGGAATGGGGATCTTGGCTTGACTACCTGGAATGCAAGGATGGAATAAACCCTGGAAAAAGTCCTCAACCTCAAGGTGTGCTGTGCACTGATGAGATACATGGCTGTTGAGGTGGAACAGTCGTTAGCGGGCAACCTCTGGGAAACCTGCCGCACCTCAGTTGTATAAGGCTGTGTGTGAGAGGACCCTTATTTCCCTAGCTGTTCATGGGACCAAGGTAGAATCCTCCAAATCTTCTTTTTCTCCTCCCAGCGGGAATGCTGTACTGCCTGTTGGTACTCACACTGATTCATCAAAAGGAATGAGGGAGGCTAGTCCTCCTGATAATCAACTTGCTGTTAGTAATGGGACTCAAGGAATCATGAATCAGAATGTCTTTGTTGTGATCAAGAGAAAAGGGAAACCGTTTGAAACAGTGTCCCCCTTTTATATCCATAAAGGCTTTGAACGGCTTACTGGAACCCTAAGGTCTCCTCTCCATGATACACCACCTTGAAGTAGCACTGACTGTGCGTATGGAGAGGCTTGTGTGTTCGTGTGAAGCTACGGGCTATGGCAGCTGTGGGAACCTACAGTCAGTAAGGTCTTGACTGATGGACCAGACTTAGTGTGTCCCACAACGAACTGTCATCCCACATCCATTCCTTGTCCTTTCCCAATTCCTCAACACCCAACCTCAGGTGTGATGCGATCTATGCCCAGGAGTGCATGGCAATTGGGAAGATGTGTGGCGAACTGAGCCTCATGGATACTGGGCGACCTCCCTGAGTAATTAGTCTTGCACCACGTGAGGTTTTCGTGATGTGGGCCGATTAGATCCCCAATTTTCGTAGGACCAAAATCGACACGAAACAAAATTTCAATACTAAGGGGCAAGTTGAGACTTCAGACACCAAAACATTGGAGCTGGAACCGATGGAAAACATCCTATCAGCTGAACAGAGGGACAGACCTGTTCATGTAGTGGAAATGATTACTAAGAAGTTGGACCAGATTAAGATCAAAGACTTGTCTGGAGCTCAGAGGGGGAAACTTCTTACAGAAGAAAAGCTAAGGGAAGGAAAAGAGTGGCTTCCTAAACAAAAGTGGAGGGAACTAAATGGGCTTGAGACCAAGACCTCCAAAAAAAGATTGTCCCAGGGCGAAGGGGGTGTACAAACCCATTCCACACCAAGGGCAGGCAGTAAGAGAACAAGGGAGGAATCCCACTTCTCAGGATAAGTGTATCTGGTCGAGAAAAGAAATAGGGAAACAGACCTATAGTACTGCAGCGTCAGCTTTTAGGATGGCGGTTATTCAGCAAGGCTATCCACTGGTCAAGATCACCTCACAGCAGGAGAGCTCGTGCAGATGGCTCTCTTTGAGAAGATTGGGGGAGATGCTGGCCCAGGACCCGAATTCAGGAGAGACTATCTGGAGCACGGTGCTCTTATCTTTGTCTGTGAGGGTGTGGGTGCAGTGGACTGGCTTAAGGAAAAGGTGCCCCTAATACCACCATGGCAGGATGTGAAACTGCTGATAAAGACAGCGGCTGAGCTCTTCAAGACCGCAAATATATTAATCTGGGTGCCAAAACTCCTTAAGGGTACTTCTCCAGAGACTCTGAGAAAATAGGGATAGTGTCTCAAAACCCAAAAGTCTCGACAGAGGATTGGAAGGTAATCAACCAGAAGGTTCCACAAAATGGCCAAACCCTTGTGGTGAAGGTCAGAGAGAAGTCCCTGAAGGCAATGCAGGTACATGGCCTGAGACTATTCTTGGGGTATTTGCAGGTTGCCGTCAGGGTAATCAAAGACATCAAAAGCGATAATAGCGACAAGATAGAGACTGAAGGTGGTGCAGATAAATCTGCAACACAGTAAAGCTGACACTATTGCCCTGAGTCGTCTTCTGGGAGGACAAGAAGTGGATGTGGCCCTAATTCAAGAACTTTATTTATATAAAAGGTGTGTATTGGGCCTCAGCGGCACTGGAGGTAAGCTGGTTTATGCTAGAAATATAAGAAACTCCAGAACATGCATTTATGTAAAAAATGGAATCCCCTTCATGCCGATGGCAGACTTTTATTCTAGGGACTTTGTGATCATCATGATGCAGCAACGTGAGGAAGGTATCATGAGGGAGTTTGTAATGGCCTTGACTTACCTTCTTCATTAGGACAGTGCTCCTCCGCCTCAGGAGATGAGGAGACTGACAGAAGCCTGTGCCCAACGGGGCGACCAGCTATTGGTTGGATGTGATGCTAATACCCACAACTTAGTGTGTGGCAGCACTGACACCAGCAGTAGAGGTGAGTACCTTCTAGAATTTCTTCTAGCTAATAACTTAGAGATCCTCAATAGGGGCAAGGAATATAAGAAGGGAAGAGGTAATAACATAAACTTTGGTTGAGGGGTAGTTATGTCAACCAATGGCATGTGGCTTTAGAGCCATCCTCATCAAACCACATCTATATTCACTTCAAGGTTAAAATGGGAATTAGACAGACCATGTCCTATAGGAATCCCAGGAAAATGGACGGGGAGGTATATAGGAGGGACCTTGACTCAAGTCTATCGGCAGTCAGTACTTCAATAGGGAATCTAGTAGAGTTTGTGGAGGTAGCAGAGGCAGTGATCTCTGCCAACATGACCTCATACCATGACAACTGCTCAGTCACCAAGAAGTGCACCAATAGAAATGTATCTTGGCGGAACAACAACCTGGAATCACAGAGGAAACAAGTACAAAGGCTGTTTAACATTGCAAGAAAGAAAGGACAATGGGCAGAATGTCGTGAGGCCCTTGTCAAATACAATCCTGTAATTAACCAAGCAAAGCACGCTTCCTGGGAGGTATTCCATGAGGATGTAGAGGGTACGGCTGTTCAGGCCAGGGATCACAAAATCCTCATTAGGATACTAACTAATCCAGGAGGAAATTTAAGGAAAGAGGATGGAGAGTATACAAGGACAGCACATGAAATGCTGGAACTATTCCTCAAGACTCATTTTCCTCAATGTACTCTGACAGACAACATAGACCGATAAGTATTAGAAAGGAGAACTGGGAATCTGTCAGAGAATGTGTTGACCATAATAAAATCCAATGGGCAGTAGGAACATTCCAATCCTTCAAGTCACCTGGTCCAGTTGGAATTTTTCCAGCGCTCCTGCAACAAGCAGGAGTGAACTTAATAAGATTCTTTTGCAGGTTATTTAGGGTTAGCCTAGCAGCAGGAATCATTCTTAACACCTGGAGGGCAGTGAAGGTTGTCTTCATTCTAAAGCCAGGGAGATCTGATCATACCAAGGCCAAGGATACAAAACCAATTAGTCTGTCCTCCTTTCTTCTCAGAACATTAGAAAAACTGGTCAACGTGCATGTTAGGGAGAGGAGGCTAACTAGGGTCCCTCTACACATAAACCAACATGCATACCAACCAGGAAAGTCGTGTGAAACTGCACTCCATCAGCTTGTTGGGAAGGTGGAGAAAGCACTAAACTTTCTGGAAATAGCCCTCTGCATCTTTTTGGACATCAAAGGGGCTTTTAGCAACACAACCTTCGAATCCATGGTTATAGCAGCAGAGGTTCATGGCTTGGAGACCACCATTTGCAGGTGGGTTAGAGCCATGCTTAGTGATAGAAAGGTAGAAGCCACCATGATGCAAGAAAAAATTGTAATCAATACCGCCAGAGATTGTTCACAAAGAGGGTTCCTGTCCTCTCTACAGTGGAACCTTGTGGTGAATGAACTCATTGTAGAATTAAACTCTAGACAGTACTTTTGCCAGGGATATGCAGACGATCTTGTCACAGTAATATTTGGCAAATTTTTAAGTACAGTCAGATCTGTGGCACAAGGAGCATTGAACATTGTACAAAATTGGTGCAGGAAACAGGACCTAAGGGTCAGTCTAAGAAGACTGCTGTAGTACCATTTATGAGGAAGGAGATCCAATGCACATATTGGAATCTCAAGCTTCTCGATTTAACTCTACCAGTGAATAGGATAGTGAAATATCTAGGGGTAACCCTGGATAAGAAAATATCATGGACCTCTCATGTATGGAGCACCTGTCCCAAGGCAAGCTTCTGGTAAAACCTGGGGCTGGATATACACCGTGGTAGCAAGACCTATGATACTTATCGGGCTAAAGTGTCGTGGAAAAAGGTAGAACAGCAGGTAGCTGCTATGGAGCTTGCTAAGGTGCAGAGATTAGCCTGCTTAGCCATTACAGGCAAAATTGGCAGTCCACCCACTGCTGGGATGGGAACCATGCTGGACATGCCCACATTACACCTGTGGGTAAAGGTGGAGGCAGCAGCTGGAACACACAGGTTAAAGACTGGCAAAAACTGGAACTCACTGGGGAATCCAGGATCTCACACTGAAATACTGAGTGAGATAGACATAGGTATGGTTGGGAAAATGCCATCTGACTATATAATAACTCCCAGCTTCAACAAGCCTTTCAGTGTAGTAATTGGAACTACAGAGCTCTGAGAGAACAAATTTCGACACCACACTGGGGACATAGTCTGATTCACTAACGGTTCGAAAACAGACCAAGGTGTTCAGGCTGGAGTATACAGAGTTCAGCCAAGGCTGGAGAGTGTAATCTCTTTAGGGAAGATGGCCACTGTGTTTCAAGCAGAAATATCTGCTCTCAGGGTGCACGCGGAGGAGAATTTCTGGAGGTGTTACAGAGGTCGTAGCATTTTCATTTATTCAGACAGCCAAGCAGCCCTGAAAGCACTGGCAGCCTGTGCAACAAGTTCAAAGATCATGGCAGAATGCCACAAAGTCCTTGTGGACATAGGGGAAAGCAATAGGGTAAACCTATTGTGGGTCCTTGGTCACTCAGGGATTAGTGGTTATTAGCAAGCTGATAGGTTGGCCAGGATAGGGGCGATGACACTATTTATTGGACTGAAACCTGTCCTGACAATCACGAAGGCGATGATCAAAATAAAACTATGAGACTGGACAGGGAGACAGCATGCAGAATATTGGGCTAAGGTCCAAAAGCAAAAGCATGGTAAGATATTGATGCCAAAGCCATGTTCTAAGAGAAGTCTCTCAATCCTGGGCTTGAACAGGGCTGGAACAGGAGAGAAATGAAACTCATGGTTGGACTATTGACAGGCCATGGGAACTTCAAAAAGCACCTACATAAAATGGGGATAATAGAAGAAGATGCCAAATGTAGGACATGTTGGTGTGGGAGAGGAAAAAGCATCACATTTGGTTTTTGAATGCAAGGCATTGGAGATTAAAACACACAGAATATTCGGATTAACCAGACCTGAAGAAATTGTGTCTAGCAAAGCACTGGTAAAAGATCTCCTTGCTCTGTGCCGGGGCATTGGTTGGCTTTACTAGAGACACTGGGAACGATACTGCACAATAAATTCTGTTTTGGTGTATTGAGCAGCAGGCTTGACCAACGTTGTTTTTGCTTCCCTGATAAAAATCAGACCAAATCGAATCAATCCTAAAGTCTATTAACAGGTTGCAAAATGGTTCCTTGCTGGTCGAGATTAATTGGGTAAATCAGGTGGAACTACTCAGGAAGTCACAGAAATTGGGTGATTATGACATCATTGTTGAGTTGCATACCTCAAGTAACTCTAGTAAAAGTGCAGTCACCTGCCATGATATTGTGGTAATCGATGTTGCCAAACTCAGACAAGGAGAGGCATCACAGGGGATAGTGGATGTGGAGCAGAGGACACATAACAATAATGGAGAAATTGAGAAGACTGCCACCTTCATTGTGACCAATTTCTGATGCTGAACATGTAGTGGCAGGTTAGGCCCTAGTACTGAACCCTATGTGCTGCTTCAGATGTCAGTGTTTTGACTATGTAACACTGAGTTGCAGAGGCGAAGCTACCTGTGGGAAGTGCAGAAAGGTAGCTCATAAAGCTGGGACTGACAGTCCATCTCCAACAGTCTGCATTAACTGTTCTGGGAGCCACCCAGCCTGGAGCCAAGATTTTGTAGAGGAATGGAAAATTCAGGAAATAAAAGTGACCAAGCGGATTGCCTATGCAGTAACCAAAAAGCAATATAAGGCGATGAAACCCCTTTTCTTTGCCTCTTCTTTTGCTTCCTTGGTGCAGAAACCTGTTCCTAAGGTCCACGCTTTGACACGGACAACACCCAGCATATCATTATCCACCACCAGTGCCTGCTCCTGCACCTGAATGTGCCAAAGCAAAGTTAAAGCTATAGAGATCCAGGCAGCTACTATGGAAGATACCAGTAATACTTTTGCAGTGAGCATCCTGAAGGCACATCAGAAGCAAGTGCCTTTCCAAGTCCACTTCCTTCAAAGAAAAGTGGCTCTCACCACCCTCTTTCCACCTTAACCTTGCTGAGAAAGGGAGCAGTGAAAGTATCTCAGTATTCAGATTGAACACTGTCTAGGATGCCATCAGGTGTCATTCTGGCACATCTGACTGATGATATTGTGGATTTTGATGCATCATCACCAGACCCAGGCAGCCCCTCCACCCCACCTCACTTTATAAGGGCCTCACCACCCCAGTGCAAGGACAGGGATAAATAAAGACCAAACTGATCAAATGGCTCACATACTCCAATGGAATATAAATGAATACAGGAGTCATCTGGAGGAATTGAGACTCCTTCTACAGGACAGACCGTCTTGTCTCTGTCTTCAAGAGACTCTGTTTAAAGAGACTAATACACCTGGACTTGGAGGCTGTAATCTCTATAGAAAAGGCGACCTTACTGGTGACAGGGCAAAAAGTAGGGTTTCAATGTTTGTAAAGAACACTTTTCACTCATCACCTGTGCACTTAACCACAAGACTACAAGTGATTGCTGTTTGGATAGTGGCTGATATTGTCGTCATGGTGTGCTCTGTGTACCTATTGCGTCACGAGCGCCTTGGCAGTAGGATTCTCACTCATCTTCTTGATGAACTACCCAGTCTCTTCTTCTTTTTAGGGGACTTCAATTCACACGGTCCACTATGGGGGTTCTAAAACCAGTTGCCCCAAGTGCTGAACACTTGAGGACTTGATACACAATACTGAAATTACACTAACAAATGTGGGTCAAGCTACACGTTTTAACACTGATGCCGGTTCATCTGCAGCCATAGACCTCTCCTTTTGCTTTCTGCCCTTGCAGACACTGCTCAATGGGGAGTGGACAATGACCTTCATGGTAGCAACCACTACTCTATCTGGATCCATCTGCTTGATCAAACAAATCCCGAAAGGAAGCCACTGAGATGGTTGTTCCAAAAGGCTAACTGGATGCTTTACAGGCAGTTAGTTGTTTTCAAGCAGTGTGACAGCCTCCAGACGGCTAGTGTGGGTCGTTAAAACCAGGACCCTACCCAGTCACTCCTAGCATGGGTTCAGGAGGTATCACTCCACACTCGATAACCTGACACTGCTCAAAGCAGCAATTCAACAAGCTTTCCTTCATAATCAACACCTTATTGGTGTTTTCTTCGATATGGAAAAGGCCTATGAGACTATCTGAAGGCATAATATTTTGTCACAGCTCTATCAGTGGGGATTCCGTTGACATCCACCCACATTCATTCGGTCCTTTTTCTGGGACAGATATTTTAGATACAAGGTTGGGAAGGTCTTGTCTGACTGTTTTAAGCTGGAGAATGGTGTCCCTCATGGGAGTGTTTTAAGTGTCACGGAACCTGTCATTGCAATAAATAGTATTACATCAACAGTGCAATGGCCTGTACTATGTTCCTTGTTTCTGGATGACTTCTCCATCTTCTGTACATCCTCCAGCCTTCAATGACTACATGGAAACTGAAACTGACAATCAGACAGTTGGAGGAATGATCTTGCACCACAGGCTTTAAATTCTCTTTGGAGAAAACTGTTCATGTTGATTTTAATCATTCCTCCTCTCTTTGTAAATTACCTATTTTAAAACTGGGGACACCATTTCACTTATAAGGAAAAGGTGAATTATCTGGGCCTTACTTTTGATAAGAAATTAACATGGCTGCCGCACTTTAAATAACTTAAACATCTTTAAATGTGTCTAGTCATAAGTCTTGGGGAGCCAACAGGACACTTACGCTCCAACTTTATAACGCCGTTTATCCGACCCTGGCTTGAATACGGATCCCAGATTTATGTTTAAGCAAGGCCTTCATACCTCAAAATGCTGGATGCAGTTCACCACAAGGGTATTGAACATCAGCAGGGGCCTATCACAAGAGTCCTGTCGTTTACTTGTGTGTGGAGGCCAGTGAGCCTCCACCATCTATTCAACATCATCATCTCGTGGTACACCAAGCATATAGGGCTTTGTCCATTCCTACATCGCCAGCATCCAGCTATGTTGCACAGCCACCACTGGAATGGCTGTCAGTCATCGGCCACAGGCAACAATTCCATTTGGAATCCACGCAAGGAGTTATTATTACAGGTGGGCGAATGGGGGTGGGGGGGTGGGTTGTTAAGGTCCAAAGCCAGGGGTGGAGTAGGGCGTCACCCTGGCTACTACTCAGGTCCAAATTGCTTTTAGAACTGGCTGCTTACAGGAACAATTGCTTCCCAGACAGTATTTTTACAATTAAATTTAATGAGATTTTACATTACCACCCAGATTTTATTACTGTTTACACAGGTGATTCTAAGCAGAGAGATTTTCTTGGTTGTTCTGTCATGTTCCCCTACATTGTCCTCAAGGTAGAGCTCACAGAGCAGTTTCCAATTTATTACATGGAATTGTTTGCTATCCCGAGGACGATGGAATACATGAGATGCCATCATGACAAGAAATTCCTCATCTTCTGAGATTCTAAAAGTTAGACAGATGTACCCAAAAGATTGAATAATGCAACAAGTGCAGGACACTCTTCTTCTCTTGCAAAAGCAAGACAAGGGAAATCATTTTCTACTGGGGTTCCAGGGCACATAGGGTTTTGGGGAAACAAACTCTCTGATGTGGCTGCCAAGAAGGCTTGCCCTCTTCCTCCTCTTGTCCGTTGTTGAGTTCCCCACCAGGTTGTCATTTCATTTGTGACCAGGAAAGCCATGTGTTGGTGGGAGGCTCAGTGGCTGGAAGTGAGGAATAATAAACTACCTTCCATAAAATCTTCAGTGCGGGCATAGTTTACCTCCTTATGCCCATGACAGTCTGAAGCAGTAATCCTTACACGGCTTAGAGTAGGACATTGCTCATTGACACATGGCTTCCTCTTATGTTAGGAGGAGCCCCCAGAGTGTCAGAGATGCAGGACACAGCTGTCAATGCAACATACTTCAGCTGAATGTGTTTTATATGATGACCTGCGATTTAACTGGGGCTCCCACAGGATCTGAACTCTATTTTAACTGGTAATGAGGTGAGTGTTATTCGTGCTTTAAGGTTTTGTGTGGTATCCGGAATTCTTCCAAAATATTGTGTGTGAGATTTTAATGTGTCACAATGAGGCTAGGTCACTCATTATTTATCAGTGACATCCATCTGCAGTTATCTGTTTCTTCCTTAATCATGTTTTGACAGTTATTTTATCCTGGGTTTCATCTAGCAATTGTGCTGTGTCTTGTAGGGATTTTAGTATGGGCTTTTCTGAAGCTCCCCTTATTGGGTTTGCATTGTGATTCTTGTGGGGGGATGAAACTTGCTTTTCCAATTTATTGGCCCTTTTTCATAGATTTTCACCACACTCATCATATCGTTGATGCAATGGCACTAACGACCTTGCTGTTTACTACCTTCAGGCATTAATAATAATAATAATAATAATAATAACAATAATAATAATAATCGGTAGGATTCTTTTGGGATTGGTTTTAATCTGAGACCCATGAGACTAAGGAAGAAGGGACTGATAACCTTGCAGTTTAATCCACAAACCAACCAACCAACTAATACTTACAATGAACACCTTATTCTTACCCTTTTTTCCACACCTTAATCTTTACCAATGCCACCTAATCATGCCATCTCCTATGACTTCCTCATCCACACCTATATTATTGCCACTGACCTCAACATCCATGATAGATCCCCTGCAGAATGCCAGCAGTGATGCCAGTTTACCAGCTCCCTGCAAGGTGACATTGTTTCCATCCCACACCACACCCATCCTGAAAGCAGCAGCACACCAGATGTCATCCTAACATCTCAAAACCTCCTTGGATGCCTCACTGCAGAAACCCTTCATCCAATTGGACCTGCACTCTTCACCTCTCCTACACACAACCTCGTCTCCATGCACACTACCCCAGCCTCTTCCTCAGAGTTATCCAAGACTACTCCTGTGCCAACAAGAAGTCCTACTGGGACTCCATAGAAACCCAGATTGGAAGCTACCTCCTGACCTTCCTGACAATATCCTTCATGCCACATCCTCCCTGCAGCAGACTGTCAGACACTATATCCACGAACATTGCTACCAAGGACATATATCCTCATATATCCTCACCATCCCATCCTCCCCCCACAAGCCCCACTCCTCCTTCAAGAATCCTAATACATGTGTCGCTTCTTCCTGTGAACTCATGACCAGGATATACTCACATGCAAATATGGAACACGCATCAGAAATTTATTAAATGCAAAGAAACACCTGGACCAGCCAGACATGCACCGGACTCAACACTGGGTCATTCCATGTCAAGTCATCCAGGCCATGACACCCATTATTTAGTTGTGAACTGAGACTGTGTGTACTGCTATTTTATCTAATATTATTAACTTCTGCCAATTTTTATTGCTTTACATACATTCTGTTGGAAGCAATTGCTGAAAGTTTGATGCAATGTGTTACTTCAAAGCAAACTGTAAAAATCTGAAAATTGGCTGCAGTTCTTAAACAAAAAAGGTATGCAGACAGTTATTCCCTGAATATCCTTTTGGACATGTAGTTTCTGACAATGTGTTAGAATTGGCCCATTAAATTTTTGGAAATTAATTTTATTTAATTTTATTGTTGAATTAGAATGAATACTTTGGACAAAACGCTGAAAAAATTTGAAAGTGATCTACAAATAATAAAGTTTCATCACACAAATAATCAGTTTTGAGAAATGAATGGCATTGGGGGAAAAATTATATACAGAACCACTTTTCTACCACCAACTTTAAGGACTCTTTGCTGAGATAATAGGTACGGCCTATTGCTGTGGTGATATCAACTTCACACAGAATGTGAGAGAAAGAAACATAACAAACATCATTATCAGGCCAATAGAAGGATGGGAATGGTCCATGAGGATGCATGAACCTTATTCTAACATCTCCTTCTTCACAATTCACCTTCTCAACAATTCCCAAATACCAAGAAGAGTCATATGCACATGTAACATAGCACTTGGGCTGCACAGTGCATTCTGGCATTAATGGTGGAAGTGCATATGAGAAATCGTGCACAATACTAAAATCCGTATCACAATTCAGCCTTTTTGCTCCAGTCTTGGTTGGTGGTAATGGCACAATGTGATGCATAGATCGTGTCCCAGGAATTGTTTTTGCACTTGTGAAGCACTGAGAAATAAAATGTCTGACTTGTACCATTTCATCTTTTGAAACAAAGAGCACTGAAATGCCTTGCAGGTTCTTGTGACAGAATTCAAAATACTTGTGAAACTGTAAGTATTTGGTCTTTATAAACTCTTTCCAAACTTGTTTTTGTGACAAGTCTTTTAACAGTGCCACTAATACCATCACAGGGAGATTTGCCATGGCTGGTAGCAAAAGAGGACTATCTGCACTTTATATTGAAGTCATGTTCATGGTAGCAGATATTTCTGAAATTCTTACAATTTTTATATTGTGCAGCACAACCATCAGTGAAATATTCAACATACACAATATGAGTTTCTGGAAATTCATACTTAACAAAATTCAATAAAGTCTACTGAGTCTGGTACACCAAAGCAACTTCATGTTCCAGATAATCAGAAACAATACAAATACTTTTTGCATGCAACTTTTTGTAATGTATATGGACAGTGTGAAGAGTGCAGCTTCCATTGTTCCAATGGTACCCCTGTACTTCACCTTGAACAACAAAATTGAGATTTTCACTGAAATCCATTAAAATCAACACTGATCCTTCATCAAGTGTTTCCTTCTTTATTTGCAGATAATCACATTGTGATTGAGAAATAAAAGAGTGTGGAGTTAGTATTTCAATTTTCTTAATTAGTGTGTCACAGAATTCTGATAGAGAAGTGATTTGAACACTTAAAGTCATTCTATCAGTTGATACCCATTGACTGTACTGTACCATCTCATCAGGATCATAGTCTCCTATTTCATTTTCTAAGTGGGTTTGAAGCAATGAACTGGTGGTGCATTTTTCACACAGACAAAACATACAGACTCAGTTATTTATATCCTATGTTATTATTTTAATTAGATCTTGGTATGTTTCTTTAATAGAAAGGGAATTTAGAAGCAATTTAATGTTTTGGTGGTAAATGCACACACATACGGTATGTGTTCCTGATGATCCTGCAAGTATACACTGTTTTGGTTGAAGAGAAGCAAATTTTGAGAATCCTACTTTGTCTTCAGGATACAGTTCAGTTAAATTATTTAAAACAAGACACTTTTGTTCATAGGTATTTTTGCTGGTGCTCACTTTGTCTTTTTTCCCATGCATTATTCTTGTGTTTTCGTCATCCAAATAAAAGCTCTTTGCTTTTTGCACTGTATCATGTGGCAACATCTTTCCTCTTTTCTGCTCATCCATTGATAAAATTCCCTTCTCCATTAACAGAGCTCTTGCTTGTCATACCAAATATTCAGAAACCTTAAATCTGGAACTGACTTTCTGTTGAGACCATGTTGGCAGCACAAGAGTAAGTAACTGAATTTTTTCGCAATTATTTGCATATTCAATTTTCTGTTTGATTTTGTCCATGGGTTCATCATGATGTTTTGCCTTTGCTTCCACTTCTGTTAAATCACAGTCAGGGATAGTGCTTGCATCAGCAGCCAGCTCAACTTGATATGTACATGAAAGATTAGTTTACAGAGCCCCAGCTGCTGATTTGATTTTTCGTTTGACTGCTGCATACCGACTATCCAGAGCAACCAATTGCAGCTTTGCAGGAGATACTGCTACGCTAGTTAAGCTAGTATTGAGCACGCACAGATTTATCACATTACTGTTATTTATATAGCCTCGTGATGAGTCATCACTTGCTTGTTTTTCATTAATACTTTTGATACAGGTGGGCATATTTTCTCCCCAGGAATAATGCTAAAGCCTCTCATTTTGAAGGTCTTTGCCTTTTCTAAACTAATTTCACACAATCCAGATGAAACAAATTGTTTATGTCATTTGAAGGGATCACAGCTAATTTTCTTATGTAGAGAGAATCTGCACAGATACCTGTCTTTGTGTTTAACACACACACACACACACACACATGGAACAAATCACAGTATGGTTGAATGTTGCTTCAACGTGATAAAAGTTGTTGTCCTTCACTGGTCAGTTAATTCACACAAGTCAGGGTATTATCGCATATATCTTGCAGATACTGTCCAAGAAAACACTGCCAACTTGTACTTTCCATCTTTCTTCAGTCATAAAACCAATATTTGTCATAAATAATTCAAAAGATGATTGGTGTAACCTAAAAAGTAATTAAATAATGAAAAATCATTCTATCCCATTTTTTCATTTCAAAAGTATTTCACATTATTATTGTAACATGAGGGGACTTACTTTTGTTTTGGAATGAATAGTTAAAAACTGCAACAATTGAATTTTTAACCAATAATTGACTCTGGATACAGCTCAGTACAAGAGCTCAGAACTGCATGCTTAGTGAAAATTTGACTAAAAACAAAGGAACTGGATGATGCAGTACATGTAGTGGCAATAAAACAGTGTTCTCGGATATGATTTGTTCCTAAGGAAATCCAGTGTAGTCAGCTTCAGCAATTTAGTGGTGACATGGTAGTCATGAATTAGCAACTTCAATTTTCTTTACAATAACATTGTTTTTCACACTTCCCATTATTTCTACAATCTGATTCTTTTTGTGTGAAGAATATTTATGATAATATTGTAAATTTTTCAAAGGTGTCTATGAGTGGGCAATACCTTAAAACATTATAATGTCTATGCATGGATTTTGTTTAAAAGAAATTATTTACATTTTTTTCTAAGATGTTGATTATGGATATTCACTACAAGAAGCATAAAAATATAAACCTTCCTCCTTAACTAAAAAAATTCAAGCTTCCACTATAAAAACTGTAGGAACTATTGCATTTTTAAATTATAAAGGAGCTCGTCTATGAGAGCCTGAATTCCTGAATCTATACAACTTCTTTTTTTCATAACTGAAAAAGTAATGCCCTGCAAGATTTACATTTTGGAAATGTGAGTATATCTGGGTAAACTTCCACTACCTAAAATTTCAAGGATTTGCGTGATGATAGGGTGTCATTTCCTAAAATTTCTGGATTATTTGACGTGGAATGACCCCCATACCCTCCCCATAATCTCTTCCTAGTACTGGAAAGCATTCGATAAACTCAACACCGTACCGCATTCCCCACTCCTCCACAATAATCAGCCCTTACCTGAAAACCAGAGCAGACCACTTTTTTTTTTTTAATCCTGTCTCTCTGGCATCTTCTCCATCTTAGTAACTCTTATTTTGATTACTCCCTGTTCCCTAACATCCACAATTGTACTAACACTGCCATCCCACCCTTGGCTCCCAGCTTCCAGTACTTCGATAACATACCACAAAGAGAATTCAATACACCAAACACAGCACATGACATATAACAAGTACTTCACAGAAAACGCATCAAATCTTCTGGTCATGACCACATCACCTCATCAACACCTTAAAGACTGCCTTCTCTTCTTTCTCATCACCCTTATAACCTATCATACCACTTCCCTCTCCACAGGTTACTAACCTGAGATGTGGAAAACCTCCAGAATCCTACTTTTTCTGAAACTGCACAAACCTCCTTCTGATACCTCTTTCTACTGCCCCATCTGCCTCAACTCAGTGTTCAGTAACATCTTTGAATTCACCCTCTCCTAACACATCCATCAATACCTAAACCATCACCACCTCCTTCCCATTAAACCAGTATTGTTTCTGTCCCAATTTCTTCTCTGATGACCAGCTCCTGCACCTCACACATCTCCTGTTCCAACAACTCAACTTCCATAGATCCACTATTTTTGTCTCCCTTGATCTAGAGTAAATCAACGACTATGTATGGCATTCCAGTCTCCTTTTCAAACTTCAGATCTAGGCTCTTCCAGTAAATATGCCTGCATTATCCCCCTTGCCTCCTACCTCCACCCCAAGAATCCCAACGATTCCTCCAAATCCACCTCAGTCAGTTTACCTCCTGGTGTAACCAATGGCTCCTGAAGATCAGCCCCTACAAAACCCAGGCAATAATTATAGGATGAACAACCCACACCTTCCGTCTCCTTGATTTACACCTTACCATTTATGATTGTCTTATCCAATTACCTAACACACTAAAATATCTTGGACTAACCCTTGACTGGCAAAAAGTGTGGAAATCTCACCTACTAACCATCCAACAGAAAGCCCAAAATAGACTAAAACTACTAACAGGCTGAACTTTGGGATTATATCCCTCCACTACTCTACACACCAATAAAACCCTGAGCTGACCCATCTGCTGCTATGCAAATGCTACATTGATCTCTGCCTCACCAATGTTCTGTAAGTCCCTCCAAGTCCTGGAATGCCATGCCCTATGCCTTGCTGCATCTGTTTACCTTCCCACACACGGACCTTCTACCATCTTACCTGATTCTCATTCCTTCTCACCCACATTGAACACCTCTGCATCCTCTGTACCTTCCACAAACTAGATTCCAATAACTCCATTGTCTCCCCTCTGATCACCAATTCTGGTTGCTGTCACACCTTCACTAACACATCCCTCCATCTCTACACCTGCACACACTCCATATCCTATCTCAATGCAACTCCAACCAATTCCTTCTCTCAGACAATGAGATTTGCCCTGATACTTATCTCTCCTACCAACTTTAACTCTTCTTCTCCTATTGCACTCCACACTCCATCTCAGAGCCCCTCTCTCCTTTTCCCTCTCCATCCATCCCTATTCTTCTCCTCCTGTAACCACTACCCTCCTAGCACACCACACTATTCCTCACCCTCTGTCTTTCTCACTGTCCATATTCCCACTATCCGCCTCACCTACTACCTATTCTCTCTATACTTCCTCTATATGATGGCCCCTACCTCTTTACCCATGCTCCTCTATCCTATTGAAGATATTCTCTCCTCTGACAATACTTGTCACTGAGTGGAGGTCCTTCAGATCTTAGGTGAAAGTGCAGTGCTTCAATGTTTATCAGAAGAATTTCTCCTGACTGTAATGTGTTTTTAAAATTTATATGTTTTCATTTTTTAGTTGTCTGTCTTTGATTTCTAATTTTAAATATAAAAAGAGCAACACATTTTTGTTTCTCATTCTATATTTTTTTCAATTTGTTTGGCTGAAGAGCAGAATATTGTACCAATTCCAGCTCACCATATGGTGTGAGAAGGATGAAATAACAACAAAGGAAAAAAATAGCAATCTCCAATGCTAACCACTCACCTGAAGATGGCTGAACGGGTGTCAAGCAAAATATTGTGGCAAGATCTGATGTCACCAGCTACAATCCTGAAACTTCATGGAATAGTTCATTTACCTTTATCCAGTTTGCTCATTCAAAAATACCTGCAACTGGATTTTCAGAAGGGAGGGTTAGTTTTCAAAATTTGTGAACTGTGGTTTAGAGCACCCACACTGATTTTCAAAAGCTGTCATCCCTGCCATCTGGGCAACATCGTAACACATACACTACAAGAAGCAGCCAGCGCTCGCAGTGATTGACAAGCATTACAGTACAAGCAACATAATTTCAATTTTGTGAATGTGTTTCATTGCACCTTCCCAACTCATTGGTCAGTCCTTCGATACAATGCTACTTATTGCATTGTAGGGGATTCATGTTGCAGAGAGGTCCCCAATGGAATTTGTGCATAACTCGGCCGTGAGGAAATCTTTTTCCCTTGATCTCTTTGTATTTTCATTCAGCCTGTGGACCATACCATAGACTATACAATCAAAGATAATCCTCTTACTATAATAAACTTTCTTGATAGATTTGTCCAACCCACACTGACAATTATCAGTTGAAATTAGGGATATGTAGCTCTTGAACAAAGCAGTTAAAATGAACTATTCTACAAAAGGAACTGTTCAGAACAGTCTCTCCTCCAAGCCCACTCTGAAATGTTGACCAACACAAAAGTTCTACTGTCTCCTCTGTGTTGTTAGTTGTAATTGAGGTGATCATGGGATGTGAGGCCATGTTGTCCATACATCTGGGTAGGATAACCCACTAATATGGGCCCATCTAAAAGATAGAAGTGGTCAAAAAGTGAATAAAAGGTAATGGGTTAGGGCAGAGGGGAAAAAGTTCCAAGACATGTGCCATGGAAAAAAAATCTCTGTGATAGTCTGGACAGGTGGTAACAGTAGAAGCAGTATTCTTCCTATCTGTGACAGATCACGCAAGGGTGTAGTTGTAGTTAGTTTTTTGAGTATTTTGCAGTGCTTGGTACCATTTTCATAGCTTAGATTGTCATACGAGAATCAGTCAAATCAAGGAGTGGTACTACTGAGGCTAGGAACCTGCTAAGTATTCTGGTCCAGCAGCACTGTTTGTACCTGTAAGGTGCCGAGGCTGTCATATGATTGGCTGATTGGTCATAAATCATTCACATATTGTGTGGGATATTGTTGGGTTTGTTTGTGTTTGGTGTGCAACAAAGTTTCCCTGCACTGTCAGCTGGTCGGCTGGATACATTTAACTGATGTTGCCAGCCAGTTTTGCTGTAATGCAGGGGTTCACCAGTATTTGCTTTGATTGCAAGCTTCTGGTAGCCATATGTGATTAATAGTCCCTAGCAAGGAGTGTTTTTAGGCACTTATGTTTCCACCTATGGTTGTGACCGTAGTTTCCCAGGTTTAGAAAGGAAGGATTGTTTGAGTCTCTCAAGTTCCTGTACAGCTGTGTGGCAAGACTTTTGTAAACCTCAGTGAGAGTCTCAAGGCAGCATTCTCTATGAATTTCCATGGTGCGTGTGAATTGTGGAATGTTTCTTATTGTTCTTAGCTCCATATTCTTTATGACCTGCAAGCGGTGCAGGCATGTGGGAGCTGCGTACATCATCACTGGTCTAATAGGTATTGTGTACATGGACCTCAAAACCCTCTTATTTAGTATGGGTGGCACAGGCATGTGGGAGCTGCAAAGGTTAGCAGAGGTCCAGCCAATATTGAGAGAGCTGGAGAGTCATCTGCTTGAGATTTTAATTGGTTCTGTGCATCTTTAGCTGCCAGATGTCAGAAACATTTGTTATGGAGAATTCTGTGAATGTGTCTGCGGACTGTGTTACAGACCAAAAAGTAGATATTTTTCAAGGAACTAATGTGGTTATCACTGAGGGACCAGACTTTACAGTTAAGGTGCATTAATTTCAGAAAATGTATGCACAGTAAAGTTCATTTGTACTTCCATATTCTTACTGATGGCTTCTACATGTAGTATGTAAGCAATGGACATGCCACAGGTACTGTTTCCAAAAGATTTGCAGCTGCAGATCACCTTCTGTGTGATATCAAAGTATATTAGTCTCTGTAATGACTTTTGATTAAAATATCATTTGTGGACAAAGTTATTTGAAAATTCATGACAGTGTACTCCTTTTCAAGTGACAGTTGTTTTCTCCCAAGTGAGGAGAGGCAATGTCATGGCCACTCCTTTGTACTGCCTTCTCTTGTGGAAACTGTAATCCACGCATAATGCATGCACAGATGTGGTAGGCCCTACCATTACAAGTAAGGTTACTGTGACACATTATCTGAATGTGGAACATCAAGTTATGTTAAGTGATAACATTTATTTACATCAGTATATATCACTTACAGGCAGTCCGCCCCTGGTAGCTGAGTGGTCAGTGCGATGGCATGTCATACCTAAAGACCCAGGTTCATTTCCTGGCTGGGTCAGAGATTTTCTCCGCTCAGGGACTGGGTGTTGTGTTGTCCATATCATCATCATTTCATCCCCATTGACATGCAAGTTACCAAAGTGGCGTCAACTCAAACGTCTTGCACCAGGCAAACGGTCTACCAGACGAGGGGCCCTAGACACACGGTATTTCCATTTACTTACAGGCAAATTTCATTTTGCTTTCTATACTTATAGGCAGACCATATCAGTCCAAGGAAAAATACAATGGATGCAAATGAGAGAAAGCTCAGCTACAGTTTCGGCAAATATGTTAGTATTTCCTAGGTTGTCTATTCAGTGAGCAAATGATCACAGGGAAACAAAGGTATGTACCTGGTTCTGAATTTTTAGGAACATGTTATCTAAGCAATTCACTATAAATAATTTTATACCTTTGTACTGTGTTGCAAGTTATTGGTATTCCTAAAGCAATAACTGAAGTAGCTGCAGAACTGGAATTTCTGTTTCTGAATTTTTGATACTGTTACTAGTATATCATCTTCAGGGTATTCAACATAACTTGTGCATACATTCTCCAAGTCTGTTGATTGTTCTACATGATGTTTCTCTTTTTCTGGTGTTGTATGTCAGATTTTTAACTTGTCTCATTAACTCCCTTGAGTCTTGTTCCTCTGATAAAGAAGTTGTGCTTATGAGATGGTTTGTTGACTCCTCACTGCTGTTGTCCTCTGAACTTTATAATACAGGGCTAGTATGAGCAAAATAGCTATTGCTCAGGCCAAACTCTAGTCCTGTCAAGACAAATTAAAGGGCCAATCCTATAATTTTCATTCACTTTTTGAAACTACCCACTTTCATAAATGAAAATGGCACAGAAGTGGATATTTCCACATTTCAGAGCCTTAATGTGCTCTTAGGTTGTATAAAATGAGCCACATAGTAAGTCTCTGTAAACACCATTTTCTACACAAAACAATCCTTCCCCCATTTCTCTCACTGAACTTTCAGTAAGTTCAGTTTGTCTCAAAAAGTACCTTTTCATTATAGGATTCACAAAATTGTGAGTGTAAATATGCAGGATGTGAGATGCAAGATTCGATTGCTGAATCTTTCAGGCAATTTTAAACAGGCTAGGGAGGAAATCATTTACTAAAACTTTAACAACACTTGTCAGTGTTTTATCTGCTGTGTGCCTGAGGAAAGAATGGTTCACCCTCTTATTCACCGATTCACCACTAATAATTGTATTAATATTGTTTTACTGGTCCTCACAAACTGTCATCCACCTTATAGATACTGGCAGCCAATGCTTACCAAAATTAGCAAGTGCATTGTTATTTCTTATAAATACTTCAAGAGTTTTAAGCTTTTCCTATTAGCTACAAACATTCTTCAGATAGTGATGCAGCACTGTCACCATATGATCAGATTTTACTTAATACCTCCTGGTACTGCTAAATTCTCCCACTAAGCCTTGCTTGCTAATGATGTCAACATAAGTAAACCATGGGCAGAAGAAGTGTTCCTTAAACGACCTGTCTCTTGAATTCAGAGAACAGAGCTTCTTCAATTGAACTTGTATTTTCTACTTCAACAAAGAATATCCCAACTACTAAATAGCATACATTAGCTTTCACTACTAAGAAAAATAATGGAATGTCATACATCATTGTTTTGTAAGTTGCATAAAGCTAACATACCTTACTATATTTCTTTATAAATTTCTATTGCCACTTGTTCTCGCAACAAAAGGGTGATAGCTGCAGTTCATCTGTCATCTGAAAAAATCTCTCATACCTTGAATTATTTCCTCACTCATTAATTTGATTCTGTAACACAGCTTGGTCAATAGTGGTTTTCTTTAACTCGAGAGCCTGATACATTAGGTGATAAATTAGAATCTGACTACAGGGTGAAACATTATGTTAGAGTGATCAGGTCTGTTTTCCTGGCAAAGTTAAAGAGCACAAACCTTGAAAGTGTAACTAACAAACTTTAGTGATGTTCTAATTGCAACAAGTGTGTCTGTTTTCTGTATTACATCTGTATATAAGTTGTTTAAGCTATGTCGTAAAACAGTTAATATTTGAGAAAGGGTTTTCCATTTAGTAACCACTATCAACTCAAAATACTTTTATAGGCAGTGTTCATTTAGGCTTTGCCATAATTTGTTACACAGTCTGAATACACATGCTGTCTTTTGATTATGGTATTAGTACGTCCTATTGGAATGAATAAATTCATTGTGTAATTATCATTTCCTTCGATGATGAATCATATGGGTTAAATATATCATGATATAAGAGGGAATAACTATGTTCATATCATCACTGTCAGAGTACCTTCATCTATATTCATTGTTCCTTTAAGCTTACCAATAATCTATTGTTCAGACTGACTACAAGTTTTGGTGTCTTTTAAAAGGTGATATTATTGCATTTGTCAATGTATTTTAGTTTTCTTTTTTTCCACATTTTTATAAGCAGACGTGTACTATGTATGTGAATTTGAAATATGAATAAATTAGATTGTGTAATTATCTTTTTTGAGTGAAAAGTAAGCTTATTGTATTCCTTGTTACAGATAACAAAACCATGTGCTATCAATAATTATGAACAGTTTTCCTAATGTCTTGCAAATTACCCACTATAATCCACAGATATGGAAATAAAGTAGTTTCTGATGGTGGTGCCTTAGCAAACCTAAAAAATGATGGCATATACACTTAGTAAAGAGTTTACTCCTGCGGAGTTACTGTACCCATTATATCTCTCCTGAGCATGTCATTTGCCATTTCCTTTTGTATTTCTGGAGCCTCTGCATCACCTTTCCATCCTTTCTTGGTACCACTGTATGTGCACCAGCACATAATAATTTACAGCGGTATTTTCTGGGGAAAATAAAATCAAGGTTACTAGCAATGAATGTCATTAGAAATGTTGGTAGCCCAGCAGAAGCTGCTACTGTTACAATAAATAATTCATGGTTGTGAGTTTGCTGTAACTCTCTAACAGATGTTTCTCAGGCTGTAAATAAATACTCCTGCATATCACTGTTATAGCTGATGGTTCTAAAATTTAGTTATTTTACTTTTGTAATTCACAATCTTTTATATGCAGTTTGCCAGTTTTTACAGCAAATAACGTGATTTGTCTTGCATGTCATGAGACACATTACATTTCAAATTGTAGTTACCACAAACACTTCGTTTCATCACTGACCATTACACTTTTCCTGTGTAACATGGTAGTGCAAACGCAGAAATAACTCTAAAAATGAGTCCACAACATTTTGATTGCACTACTTCATATTTTTTTATATAATTCTGCATTCCTATTTTACTTCACTACTGAAGCAAGAACATAACGTAAAGAAAAATCTACATATGTAGGCCTACTTGGCTTCATATCTCACTATCTGAAAGGACCAAAACAGAAATGCTTTAACACAAACTGTTAAATAATTGTCATTGCAAATGTTCAAATACATTCCTAGGGAGTATTATGATGTACTGTGGGTTGTTGGCTAGAGAGGTGATATCTCATAAATATTGCTCTAACAGTACTAAAAGCATAAAGGAATCCCCACTTTTAATAAGCCTCCACTACACATTTGATGCACTGGAACAAGTGTGTTTGATGGGACATGCTCCCATTCAACACAGGTTTTACTTTGAGTCATTACTCATCTCTGTACTGGCAGGGTAATTACTGCACGAAATTTCACAAACTGTAGGTACATTATATTTTTCAAATAATGTATGCACATTTGCAGCTGGCTAGAAATTGAAATTATGCTGTGGTGCATGGTTCTGTTGCGAGCACATGGCAGTCGGTGTTAAAGGAATAATAAAAAAAAAAAGTTGATGGACTGATAACTTCTGTGTAAAATTCCACAGTTATGTTATTATAATGGAAAATCTTGTTTAAAAATATGACCAGTATTTCAGTAGAGCTGGGCCATCCTCTTTCTGAAGAACACATCACAAACCTATTCAGTTGGTCCTTCAGCAACGTGATGGAGTGTGTAGATTGTCATTTTCTGTGTGTCTCATGATAAATCACAAAATGCTACATGGACACACACTCATGTTGCCAATTGTTGTAGACCAGCTGTGTAATTATTCTGCGTAAACATGTACAGATGCAAAAAAATAATTAACAAATGATGGCCACATTAGCAATTTTAGACCTGTGCGTAGGAGATGAAAGTTGGTGGTATCTTGCTAAGAGCTGGCAGTTTATGAACACCTGTGTATCATGTCAGTACCTTAATGGTAAGCAACATATCTCCTCCATTTAACACTAATAAAGGAGAAATAATCTTGTGAGAAGTTTTTAATGTACATTTTTTAACTGAAAGAGCTAAAAAATATCTTAATAGTTCAGCGTTTTTGCAATTCAGAATCAGTTAATAATTAGGGGCATACTGAAAAATCTTCAACCATAAACTCTATCTTATGACAGTCTCTTGTATGTACTATCGACAACTTCAGTATTAAATTAAATGTTCTCTCTCTACAGTGTACAGTGCCTGGCAGTGTGTCTTGCTAACAATTATCAAACATACACAATTTTAATCACAATAAATAAAATACAGAGAATGATTAAGCTGACACAAGACTGAACTGGACCTTTTTGTACAAGAGATGGAGCTCTACAGCTTTTGCTTTACATGTCACATTCATGACAATGACAATGATTGAAAGGTTGGGGGTCCTTGGTGTCCTAGCATAAAGTATTCTGAGACAAGTGTGGTTAAAATTATTACAAACAACAACCTTTTTAAGACTGAGGAAATGGCAAAAAGCAACATATACTAAATACTGAGGGAGAGTACTGAAGAAACAATACTAAAACAATGTTGTCAGTCTTTGAAAACTGTCTTCAGTACCAGTATCTGGATGAAAACCAACGAAACAACTTAACAGACTTTTGTGCCTGTGTAACTGATGAACTTGTATGGGTTACTGACCAACTTTTCAAAGAAGCTAACTTCTCTGGCAATTTCCATTCAGTACTGGCATATGGGAACACATTCCAAATACAGATGCACAATTTATGAATGATACACAAAAAGATAAATGCAATGATAATCTTTTTTCAAACACAAAACAAATTTTTGTTAACAGAACCCATCCCACCCCTTTGGAAAAAAAGGAAAAGAAGTTGCAAATATTGTGCCCAAGCAACAGCCAGTCGAATCACAGTAACCTTATAACTTATTTTGCATTTCATGTTTAATCACTCACTATCATGCAGTAGTTAGCATATATTATTATCATCACTTTTTACTAACACATTATCACATGCTATTGGTACAGTTCTGTATGTCTGGAGCTATGGTAAGCACGTGTGGCTGGGGACTGTAGACTGAGCTTAATTAAAATTGCGAAACATAGTAAATACCCTTTCACAAAAATAGCATTCGCATAGGAGTACCAGTAATTGGTTTATAATTTGTTTATGTTTCTTCTTAAATAGTCATGTGAAACACTTCCACATTAACTTCGGAAATTGCAGAAATAATGTGAGAATGTATGTTATAAATGATGTGCTGATACAAGTAACTTCATATATTCAGCATCAAATGCAGCTAAAGAACCTGGCGTCTGTGACAACTTTCATTCTTTAATGAGACTTTAGTGACTACTTTACAATAAATTGCCTTGTTTCTTCTCTGC
Source organism: Schistocerca americana (assembly GCF_021461395.2). Classification (NCBI taxonomy): domain Eukaryota; kingdom Metazoa; phylum Arthropoda; class Insecta; order Orthoptera; family Acrididae; genus Schistocerca; species Schistocerca americana. The sequence goes on along the minus strand of NC_060130.1, from coordinate 513,485,919 downwards.
TAAAGCAACAGCACACGTTTTTGAATTCTGCATGCACTGTTTGTTGGAGTTCAAAACTTTAGGAAAACACTCTTAGGGGATGTAGAAATTATGTCTGGGACAAGAGCAATAAGTAGCACAAGAAGTTCTACAGCTTGACCCACTATAATCACTTACTGGTAAAATTTTGAGGCATTTATTCCTTTTGCAACAATTTCAACTTCTTCATCATCATCCGCAATCCTTGTTTCAATACCAAAACTGACTAGTTTTTGCACAATCTGAGTAATAAACGTTTCCTTGTTGCTGAGGTTACTGAGAAAGGCGGGCTGTGATTCAACATATACTGTCTCATCATTAAAGAAAATTTCTCGTGAGGTCCACTTCATCATTCGCCTCTGGCATTTAATAGTTTTATGTTCAGAGAACTATCTGAATATCTGTCAAATACAACAGCAACTTCATCTTTATAATGTCTCTGAATACAGGCTATAAGGTTTTATAAATGTCAGCAAAAGTTCCATTCTCGGACCACACGACATGGTGGATAAGAAACCCTCCATCTATAACAAAGAACTTTGAATCAATATTCCTTTCAGGTACTTTATTGAAAAGATTGTACAGTGACAACTTTTTTGTTTTCCTCTTGAATCCACTGCTGTCAAACAGAGACACAGGTACACTCGATAATTCGTACATGAAGCAGTGCTTCAAATTATCAGGTGAATGAAATGTGCACAGTATTCTCTGAACTAACTGCATTGTATCTACTTCAGTTATATTTTTTTCAAGCCTACAGTTGATATGCACATTGTCCAAACCATGCGGGATTGCTTAAGCATCAGAGAACCAAATTTCGACGAGACAGTAACTATTGTTCGAAGAGCTTCTTCACCAACAGACACAGGTTTGTAGCAGTTTACTTCCTGAGAAGCTACTAATCCAGATCCTAATGAATCCAATTGTTCCTTATAAACAAATTGGGTGTGTTGTTGCAGCCATAGCTGAGATGTTCTGCAAATTTTCTTGTCAATTTCTATCCTCCCACTCTTCAATTCGACATGTTGATCACTTGAAACCGAATGTAAATTGCAGAACTGTTCCGTAACTTCACATATGTGATGGACTATTGGTATACTGCAAATCCATCAGTTCAACACACTATCGGTGAAACCTATTCCCTGTGAAGCACCTCCAACACTCTTCAGGTTCTTCATAAGCATCTGTTCTATCATCATGTCAGTCCATACTCCACACCAATACTTATCAGAGTGTTGAACCATGAAGAAGCTGTCCTTGGGGAATTTATCAAACTCTGCGGGTTTCATGGTTTCTTTCAGTTTTTTCATGTCCTGGAGGTACAAATGACACACCTTAGCATAAGGAAAGTGTCCAGTTGCATGGAATATTGGGAGTATAGCTCTCACACATTCTATATGGAGCTCTCAATTCCCCATACGCTCTGCCTGGATGAAATCCAATGCAAAGATGACAAGCTGAATGTATTGTATCCATAGCTGGGAAGTTTCCCCTCTTTGCTTAATATCATCCATTGTGTTGACAAATTTATTTTTCACCTTTTCAATCACGATCTTTTTCCAAATCACCAAAAGGTGCACCATTTCTACTAAAATCAGAACTACAGTGTTTAATATGTTGCTTCTCCCCCTCCATGACTGCCATTTCCCCCAGTATTATAATGGAATGAGCACAAATGACTGCAGATCAAGCCTAAGTTGCCCTTGTGTATGTATGACCAGATAGTATATGGGGAACAGAAGCTGCAGCATACACAGTCTCCAAAAGTTGAAAGAGTCCACTGTCTCCCATTAAGAATCCTATTGCTCCTAGAAAAGACATTACCAAGTGAAAGCCTCCTATTCAAATAACTACATTAGTGAATAACTCATTCCCTCCATCAGCCTCCATTGCAACTATATCTTTGTCTTTCATGTAGAGTGGTCGATCAAACGTCACACTACATGTTTGCTGTGTGGTGGTCTTCTTACTCTCTGTGATGGCAGAAGTTAAAGCAGTTAAAATAGTACTATAATCTGTGGGTGGGCTGTTGATGAAGGGAAGCACTAATACATTTGATTGCGTATAAGGTTCTCCAGTTGTGATTTTCTCGATAAAACTTTGCCATGCAAGGATAGAAAGCTGTAAAACTTTCCTATCATCCAAGTAAAATCGTGATTGGTAGGCACTGTTTCTTTAGTGAATGATTTTTCTGAGTAGACATCTTGCAGAACAATTTCTTCAATTCCAACTCTATTCTGCCTTCAGAATGTTAGCAGACTAATTTTTTGGGTACTTGCTGTTTTGGTAGAGCTCAGAATGACAAAGAGTTTCATTACCTTCTGATGTTCTATCACTCTCCCAAGAGTCACATGCCTGATTTCACCCATAGCATGGAATGTACCTTTATCCCTCATTGTTGCAATATTGAAGTCACCATTATCGAAAATGAACTGTGGAAACGAATCATTTGAAATATTTGGTTTCCAGAACTGAATGGCAGAAGCCTCAAACAAAGCACAGTGCTATGTGAAGAGCAGAAACCCATATTCGAGACAATTTCAACAATGTTTTTTGATCCCACTTTATGAAACAAGTACACTGCAAGACCAAGCTGCAGTGGGTAGCTGACACAATCACATGGTATACTGCTGTTCATTTTTTAATGGGGACTGTTCACTACCTTTCATTTTTCACAAAACCACACCCTGGATAACGTTATTGTTATCCAGAATTTTACATTACTGAGTTCACAGCTCTCATAAAGATAAGTGTTTAATTGCATAATAACAATTAATTAAGGCAATATTACATCATAATTAGTAAGTTAATATCTATTGTAAGCTATCAATTGAAGGATTCATATTTTTTGCGTATTTTTCTGAAAAAAGAAAACATTTCATAGGCGCGGGTTTTGAACTAGGATTTGTTTATGTTGTGTTATACTGTAAGTTACGTGATTATTTCAATAAAGTAAGGTTGTGTTAGTGTATTCTCACACGCTATCTATTTGATTCTCTAGTAGGTAGTCGAAGTGAAAAGTACCGAAATAAGTGGAAACTTTATACCGTGTTGGCGCAGTTCTTTGTTTACATTTTGTTTCATCACGTAAACAATACAGGTTATATCGTTTTTGTTTCTCCAGAAGTTTTCAATTAGTATCCAAACTTTGGGCCTAAACTTTCTAATAAATTTAATATATTATTTGAGTAGTCTATGAAGTTATTCTTGTCTTAACTCAGACTAAAGCTAATATTTGTTTGCCATGAGAGAGAAGTGTATGACTTGCCATAGGATTGCTAGTTCCGGGTTGTGGTGTGAGGGTTGTTGCAGTTCCTTTCATGTGGGTGACTGTAGCAACGTGGGAATTGGGGAAATAAACTAGGTTCATTGGTTGTGGAGGATTTGCTGTAGAGATAGGAAGATAGTGGAACAGGAGGAGAAGACTGCTGCCCTTCCGGCAGAACTAGTTTTCTGCATGTGTGTGTGTGTGTGTGTGTGTGTGTGTGTGTGAAGTCTAATCAACTTCATTGATTTTTACTTCTGTAGGGAATGGAAAGGGTAAAAATTTTCACTTTATTTATTTATTCTTCTTTCAGCTTCAGTTTGGGCACAAAGAAGGGTCCTTTAACTTGCTGCTTTTGGTGTGTGTTTGAAAACAGTGTGTAGAAGTGCTAAAGGACTTTATGTCCTTAAATTATGGAGAATTATGTAGGGATAACATTTACGGAGGCTCAAATACTATCACCTTTGGTACTTTATATTTGAGGTTGCGTAAGGGTTCTACCGTACCTACTGTGGTGAGTTGTGGTGTATTGTCGCGTATCATGTCCAACTTCCAAAATAAGGTTCGTGCCTTCTCCTTAACCTTGCCTGAGAGGTAAGATTCGCTTAAGGCTCAATGAATATCATGATTCCAGATCCACCATTGGGCTCCAGTGATCCATCGTAGGCATCTGCTTTGTACAACCTGTAACTTCTTGTAGTTAGTGGCACACATAGCACCCCAAGAGATTGATCCATAAAAAATAGATGGTTTGACTGTGGCGTGGTACAACTGGAGTTTCGTGCGTTGGCTGAGGTACGAGCTCTTCAGAAATTGGAGGAGAGCTCCCAGCATTTAGAGGCCAGATGTCTTCTTCTTCATAATGTGATGACTGTACAGCAGTTTGGCGTCCAGATGCACTCCGAGGTATTTTACAGTTGTTGCCCAAGGGAGTGGCTGGTCTGATATCCGTAGGCATTCATTGATGATGAGTCTCCGATGTGTGAAGACAATAACTTTGGTTTTCTCTGCATTGACTGTTATTTTGTTCCTGTGGGTCCAGTGGTCCACTAAATCTAGTTGGCACTGCATCCGTGTGACAAAGTGGTCCATTCTGGCATTCTGGTGCCTGCAGTCAGGAGTGCTGTGTCGTCGGCATAGAAACTGGCAGTAACGTGTGACACCGTCGGGAGGCCGTTAATGTATAAATGAAACAGCAGTGGAGATATGACCGATCCTTGTGGAAGTCCTTCAAGGACAGGCCGTGTTGTTGAATTCTTGTCATCAATGTGAACATATAATCTGCGATCCTGAAGAAAATTGTCAAGAAGTTTTAAAAAGCAGTCTGGTAGGGGAGTGGTACATCAGAGCTTGACGATCAAGTTACGTTGCCATATTTTATTGTAAGCCTTGTCTATATCGAGAAAGACTCCAATGGTATGTTTTTTCTTGTTGAAATTGTCTTGGATAGATTCCGTGATGCATAGTAGTTGTAACTCGCCTGGAAGCCAAACTGCCCCGGTCGGATGATGTTGTGTGCCACAAGGACATCCATCATGTATTTCAGTAGGACACGTTCCAGTACCTTTCCCAGCGTTGGCAGTAAGCTTATGGGTCTGTAGCTGTCAGGGTGTGAGAGATCATTGCCCGGTTTTGGTACTGGCACTATTCTGGCAATCTTCCATGCCTCGGGGAAGTCTCCAGTCCTGACGCAGCTGTTCACTATCCGGGTGAGAAGCACAATAGGCTTTCTCTGTAGGTGTTTCAATTCCGTATTTCCGATTCTATCTGTTCCAGGTGAGGTGTGTTTGCTATACTTGATAATCCTCCTAATTTCCTCTGGCGTTGTCAACTGGGGCATAGTATTAGTTGGGGCTGTGTCCTCCTCTGCACGATGGAGTGCATCATCTCCATCCTCCATGGGGGGCGTAGTCATATGTTGTTGGTATGTAACCGCATACAGCTCCGCCTGTGCCAATGAGTCATGGCCCTTTTGGGGGACTGTAGCTGTCGGAGACTTTTAACTATATGCCATTCATCTTTGGTGCGTGATAGAAAGTTGTCCTTGCGGAGTTTCCACGTGTGTTGCTTCCAGTTCTGAACCTTCCATCGGAGTTCTCGGGTTAGTCTGTGAGTCTCCCATCTATCATCCCGATGGCGGTAATGGACCCATCATTTACGAAATCAATTGCACCTTGTCTTAAGTTCCTGCAGTGGTGGTGGAAACTTGTCATAATTGACTCCTGGTTGCAGGCGCTGCATGAGAGCTCATTGTTTCACACTGTTAATATTCTTCGTGAGTACTGAGACTGCCACATCAATCACTTCTCTAGTAGGAACAACCTGGGTTGGTCGCACATTGTTGTTGAGGTACGTTTGGAACTGCTACCAGTCGTAAGTTCTTGTCATCAGGGGTGGGAGTTGCAAAGTGGCCCCCTCTATGAGTCCTAACACCAGTCTGTGGTCCGATGAAAGATCATCCAGCATCCGCAGATGGAGATTCAGGTTGACGTTCTTCATTATGACAATGTCTAGAACATCAGGGTCTTGTGTCTGGATGTAAGGTATCCTCGTTGGTTCCCGGGTTAGTTTTACAGAAGTTCCAGGCAACATGTTTACTATTAAGATCCCCTCCAAGGAGGATCTTGTCATAACCCTCTGTAATGGCGTGAAGATCTTCTGGGTGAAGAGGCTTCTTTGGGCTAAGGTAAGCTGCAATACAGATAATGTTTCCAAGCATTGTGTGGATTGTTACTGCCATGGCCTCTAAAGTCTGGAGTTGGGGTAAATGTTCTTGGTGGTGACGAATGCATTTTTTGATCAGAACTTCGGTCCCTCCATCCCGTTGGTCTCGTCTGTGCGTCTGGTAGATGTGCATGTTCTTCAAGTGGAGGTCGGTTGACTCACGGAGATGTGTTTCGGAGACAAATGCTAAGTCTATCCTGTGGTGATGCAAGAAGTCCGTGAATTCTATTTTCTTCAGTTTCAGGCCGTTGGCATTCCAGATGCAGAAGTTAAGATTCCTCGTGTGATGCCGTCAATCCATTTAGGGCGTTTGAAAAGCTGTCAGTATGCTTTCTACAAGCGAGAGGATAGACGTCAGCTTTTGCTGGAGGGCGGTGAGTAGTTGAACAACATCTGTTAATGCTGGTGTAAAGGTGGTCGACCAGGCAGATGATGTCTCTGCTGGTGTTGGCATCAGTGGATGGGCATATATTGCTTTGGAGTAAGAGCACTGTTGTCTTGTCTGTCGTGGAGTCACTCTGGGCACTGGTTGTGGTCGAGAGGCGATTGTTTCCGCAGGGAGAGGTGCCGCTTGTGGTTGGGTGGCCAGAATCACTGCCATGGCCGAGTTCTTAACAATTACATGCCTTTGTGGGGTTGACTTCTTTGATGTCCTTCTAGTGCATTTCCGTAGGAGTTCTTGAAATTTGGGGCAGCCATGGTAGGTCGCTGGATGTTCTTATTCACAATTGGCACACTTTGGGGGTGCCATTCTAGGATGCGCACAATTCTATGATTTGTGGGAGCCACTGCAGCGGACGCAGTGGGCTGGCATGCTGCAGTAGTTCACTGTATGCTCGAAACGTTGACAATGTCGGCACTGAACTGGTCCTTCTTTACTATTATAGGTTTCTATTATCACTTGTGTGTAGAGCAGGTACTTGCCATTATATATCTTGTCACTGTCTTTTCTGGATTGGAGGGTGACTCGGTACACAGGTTGCGGTATCAGTTGTTTCGTCTTCTTGTCACGTTCCTTAAATTGGTAGACTTGTAGCACTTTGCAGCCTTTTTCCTTGAGGGCACAGTAAAGTTGTTCTTCGATAACTTCCGCCGGAAGGTGTTTGACAACTACTTTCAGTTCTCTGTCGTCTGGTGCTTGGTGTGTAAAATAGGAGAAGCTGTGGTTCGTGAAGAATTTTATTGCATGTCTTTGGTCTTCAAAGCATTCAAAGTGGTATTTGATGTGGTCCTTTTGGTATATAGCTTTAAGATTGCCCTCTAGAAGACCATTGAGCGTTTCATTGAGGTGAACATAATCCTTCGTGTAATAAACAGTGACTCGGGGCACTTTGTGAAGCACATTCTTGTTTCTGTCCAAGGCTTCTGCGGCATTAGAAGTTTGTGCCTGTGGCTTGTTGGTGGGTGATGGAGGCACAGCTTGAGGTGTCAGTGGGGCGAATTGGTTCATTATGGGGATGGTCTCTGTTTATCTCTTAGTCGCGTTGGCTAAGTCCTTGGCTAATGCGTTGCTTCTGCACCGTTTGTTGTGTACGAGCATAAAGACCCCCTCTGCGTGTGGGGAGTCGTCGTTGTTTTCTGATGGGAAGGCCGTTGTCATCACCGCGTTGTCGACCATTTGGTGGGAGTGCTATGATTTGACATCTCTGAGTCCATAGCTGGTGATGCCAGACAGGTGTCATTATCCATCTCTTGTGTTTCCCGTGAATAACAGATATGGCGTTGTACGTCCTTCAGCGTTTCTTTGTCCTCCTCCCGACATATATCGAGTCTTCTGGCGTAGTCCTGGTGGTCGTCTTCATAGCTGCGTCCGTCGTGGTGTGATGTATGGCCGACGTCCGAATACGGTTTCGTTGTGTGGTTTGTAGTCTTCTGCGGTCGAATAGCACCTGTCGATCATCGTTCTTGACGTTATATCCTGTCATGAACCAGTGATGTAGCCTGGGTTGTCAACCTGGAATCCATCCTGTGTGGAGCGGCTGCTGGGGCGTCCGGCGGGCCAGGCCAAACCGACTGACCAGCGGCCAACTCCGGTGCGTCCGAGGTGGCTGCCACGGCCGGGTGCGCATCGTCCTCGCTCGTTGGCATAGCGAACTCAACTGACGTGGAACTAGATTAAGCGAAACTAGATCTGGAAAGGTTAAGGGGAGAGAAGGGAAAAGAGAGGTGGGAAGTGACAACAGGTTATAGAAGAAATAGGAATAGGACATTATCAGACAGTGCGTTGTGAATGTGGAAAAGAGGTTTGATCTGTTGTCACAGTTGGAAACTGATGAGCCACAAATAGATGTAGGAGTAGACGGGACACAACAAACTTTCAAAAAGTGTTTGAAAAATGAGAAGTCAGAAAAAGCTGCGAAGAAAAGAAAGTTTTGTTGTTAGTTAGTTCACATGGTAGAGGTGTTGGCCAACTGTTGCTGGATGAACTAGGGTCAGATTACCAGGTCACTAGCTTTTTTAAATATAGTGCAAGTCTGGGTCAAGTGATAGAGACTGTAGGTTCTCTTTGTAAAGACTTCACAAAGGAGGACACCGTGGTAATAGTGGGTGGGGCGGGCAAGGACATAGATAGGGACCAAAATTATTCAATTGAGAGTGACCTGGTAAAGATAGCTTCAGTAACGAGACATATTGGTGTTGGGCTTGTGTCTGTTCTGAGAAGCCATGACTGGTCTCATTTAAACTCTTCTGTTAGGAGAGTTAATTTAGAGGTGGAACGGCTGCTTGGATCGGGCATGGGTTCTTATATCGGTGTGGTTCCTGTTGACTCTATCAGCAGGTGGGACTATACGAGGCATGGCCTTTGCCTCAACAGGAAAGGGAAAACTGTCTGGGCTCATAGCAAATAACTTACGAGGAGGGGGGGGGGGGGGCACTGTCACAAGTGGAATAACAGTGGTTACAAGTGACAGATCAGCAGTTTTTTTAGGGTAGGAGGGGCAGAAACAAAAGTTGTTCAGAGACAGGCTGAAAATGACATTCACGTTGATAAAATAGGCAGCCATAAAGCAAATTTGAATGTACACAATTCACACAGACAGCCTCCGATTGAAATTAAAGATACTCAAAAATTGGCAGGAAAATTAGGTTCATCCAGTTGTAATTCAGCCAGTGCACAAAATCAGCTATCACTTTTGCATCACAATATCCGAGGACTAAGGGGTAAGCTTAATGAGTTGCTTATTTGTGTTGAAGAATTAGAGTTGAGCAAACCAGTTGATATAATCTGCCTCTCTGAACGTCATGTGACCACTGGTATAGATATGTTAAATGATACAGGATTCAAGTTAGCTTCTTATTTCTGTAGAGGAAATACGGAGAAAAGAGGAGATGCCACATTTGTCAGAAACTGTTTTGATTTCAAGAATATTGATATTAATAAATTTTGCTCAGACCAGCACTTAGAAATTTGTGCAACAGAAGTAGTATTTCATAATAAGTCCTTTATAATAGTAGGTATATACAGATCTCCTTCGGGAAATTTTAACCTCTTCATAAAAAATCTGGAAGCTCTGCTGTTCCACCTCATAGCAAAAAACAAGGAAATAGTGGTTGCTGGAGATTTTAATGTGGATTTATTGAAAAGCTCTGTCAGTGAACAATTATTGCGGTCAGTAACACTATCATTCAATTCAGTTTCTACCAGTGGCGTAGCGTGAGGGGAGACTTTGAGACTTAGTCTCCCCTGTATTCCTGCTTAAAAAAGATACGATAGTAATTCATAACAAAAATATAAACAACTTTCTACTAAGAGCTCTAAATGTGCGAAGACATCAGTTTTGCAGCCCGCGCCGCACCCTGAGTACTGGTGTATTTGCCTGTTTGAGACTTGAATGCTCCCAGTCTTTGCCTCCCTTCCCTTATGTGGCTGTGTGTGCCTGCGTTTTAGTGGCATTCTCGGCTCCCCTCCACCACCTCTCTTCAATGAAGGCTGGTGCGCTGCGCTTGCTAGCAGGTATCGAGACTAGTCTCTGCCGCTTCTATGCTGGTTTTTACAGTGGAAGTGAACAGTCGCGCGGTTTGTGTTCATAGTCATTCTTATGTGATTTTAGTGTATATTAAAAGGAAAGTCAGCGTTGGTCGTAATATTGATGTTTTATTAATAGCAGAATCGATTTTTGATCACATAGTGATCATCTTCGGTGCTGTACACATTAAACTCAGACACTGGTATTAAGTTATCAGTAACCAAAACTGAGAAGCAATCTCAATAGTTATTGTGTACAAATTGACTTTTGGAAAGGATAAAAGGGGGAAGACCCCCCCCCCCCCCCTTACGAAGAGGAGCTGTTCTATTTCTTATTGCTACACCACATATGAGTGTTTTTCCAAAGACTCAAAACTTTATACATTTTCCCCGATTTGCTGATTTTCTTACTAATTTGTCTGGCGTAACACGGAGACTACATAAGTGACTGCTTGGTGGTTGCACCATAACTTTGCTCATTCAGGTGCAACTAGCTCCTCTAGCGGTATATATAAGGACGTCGACATCAGACGCCTAATTAACCACTATCATGTACTGACTGCACCGTCACTTTCGTAGCTTGTTCGGGTTCAAACAAGCTCTCCCATCATGCTTATGTGCATAGACCTCGTCATTCGGGTTCAAACAAGCTCTCCCATCATGCTTATGTGCATAGACCTCGTCATTAGAGGTCTATTATCTAATCCATATCATGTGCATGGACCTCGACTATAGAGGTTCAAAAATTATCATGTACATGCACCTCAATACCCAGACACTGGGCATGAGGTCCGCATAAACCAACCCCCTCCCCCCCCTACCTAATCATGTACAGTATTTCGACACCCTCACACTATGCGGAAACCACCGCACTAGACGCGTGGGTGTACCAAGGAGCGACCAGTGACACGTACAGTCGCATCAACAGCCCCCCAAAATCATGTACAGCCTTTGATACCCACACACTATGCGGGATTGCCGCAGTAGGTGCATGGGTGTACCGAGGAGTGACCAGTGACATGTACAGTCACATCAACACCCCCCTAAAATCATGTACAGCATTCGACACCCACACTCTATGAGCAAAATGCATCAGTAGAAGCGTGGGTGTCCTCAGATGCGAACAGTAACATGTACTACTGCTCTGGCACCCCCCCTACCCATGACACAAGACTCCTGCTTGCATGCCCTTATTGAAAACCTGTTACGTTGTCGTAGTAAGTATAAATTCTATATCTGTTCGTAAAGTAAAATTATAAGTATAAAAGTGCTAATGATTAAAACAATAGTTATTTTGGAATAGAATTTGTCAAATATTGTACCTACTCTTTTCTTCTGTGCTTCTAAATTTAATTTTTGTCACAAGGGTATTCAAGTCTGCACTCTAATGCCATCTGTTGACGGCAGGCCGTAACTTGTTTGGCCACGGGCTACTCTGCAAGTGACGTCACTTAAGTATGGCGACAGCCACTTGTGATTTGTTAATGGCATTGATCGCATGTAGCGTGTACGATAATGAGTTTATGGAGAGAGATTGTAGGCACGCTTGTGGACAGTGCATAAAGTACAGCGAAATGTGAAAAAATCAAAGATCACATGTGCAAGACGAGCACGTTGTTACAACCTATAAAGAAGTGTTTTATTCCAGTCATCAGACGGTAAATACCTTCATGTAATCAATAATTTATTATGCACAAATTCTTTAGGCAGTTTTATGTATCCCATCAATTGGTTAAGGACAGTAGTTTCTTAGTCCATTTGTCGAGTTTTATTCTTTGTTGCTTTGACATAGTTTTAAACGGAGTTTATTTCAGTGCATGTATAAAGATTTTGCTTTGTATTAACGGCCTAGTAACTGACGAACTTGCTTCGATTCTATTTTGAAGTCGCAAATATCCTTATCCATGAAATAATTAAAATTTTGTTGTCGTTCAACTGTTACAGCTATAAACAACGTCAAGCCACAAACGTATAACCATAAATATACAGTACATATGCAAAAAAGGTTTGTTTATAAAAGCGAAAACTACAATAAATTATAACAAATTTCAAATAAACTACAATATTTAGGCCAAAACAATTTGAACAAAGCATCTCGTATTGACAGTGTTAAAGAAATTGTGTTACACTCCAAATTATTATTACTGTGCTGTCGCATTTTCACATTCATAAAAATTTATGAATTGCGTAAAAAAGGATTAATCGATAATCAACTGTACAGTTTGCTTAAATAAGTCGAATGTAGCTGCTACCCATTCAACAGGCAGTTTGTTGAACATTGTCATACCCAACACTTCGTAGCTGTTCAATAATGTAGATAATCTACAGTAAGGCATGTCAATATGTCTATAATTTCTAGTGTCATGAGAGTGCAAATCCAGTCGAAGTTGATATTCTAATAAGTTATTCTTTGTATACATAAGAACTGTGTAAATGTGCAAGTTTATTACAGTTAATTTTTTAGGTCAGTAAACAATGGTCTGCAGTGGGCAAGTTTCCCAGAGTTTGTAATAATCCTAATAACTTTCTATTGAAGTACCGGAATATCCTGAACAGGGGTGCTTTTGCTCCGAAATAAAAGCCCATATGACATAATACTGTGAAAAAAAAAAAAAAAAAAAAACAGGATGATCTTACATATGCTACAGGTGCATGAGTTTTTTTAAATTTCTTAACACGTAAACCACCATAGAATTGTGAAGGCTTTCGTGGCCACTTGTTGACAAACTACCTGTAGGCCTCTGTCTTGGGTTCTTTGGCCAATGTTTGCCTGATGATTTTTCTGACGTTTTCACCAGCATGAGTGGCTGCCATTATCAGAGTTTCACCCTCCATTGTCAGTGGTGGACTGGAGCCGAGTTTGCGGCTGCAGCTGTATGTACCTGGTGCGTCAGCATCCAAAGGCTTCTCTGTGGTCATTTCCAGTGCGGTTCTTCTCTTGCTACCTGCAACAGTCGTTTGCTGCAGCATGGGAAGCCAAAATCCACTTACCTTGATGCTTTCTTCTTTCTTGTTGAGACTATTCTCCTATTTGCATATTTCTATAGCTTTTTTCTGCAGCCAGAACATCTGTATTGGCGAATTTTAATACAAGGTTAGTCTCACATAGTGCGTGCTCTGCTGCGGTCAATTTCTCTACATGCCGCAACCTGATATGTTGCTTACATTCTGTGATCCTGGTGTTGATTGATTGTACAGGCATTCCAACATAACCTTTACTGCATGTGCATGGTATGCAGTATATTCCCGAAATTGCAAGTGGGATCCCTTTTATAGTTTGCTGATCTGAACACTCTTTGACCTTCTTTGTTGGTTTGTAAATAGTCTTTACGCCATTTACAGCCGATTCTGTCCATCACTCTGGGAATGTATGGCAGAAAGGTCATACTCGATGTTTCTTTTTCTGATGTGTCACTTCACCGAGTGTTTGACTCTGTTATACTTCTGATACAACTTGTGGAGTACTCATGCAAACCAGGTGATGTATTCTATGTCTGAGGTGCTGCGGCTTACGTATTAGTCTTGTTCGTGTTACGAGCTTATTAATCACGCCTTATTTCTGGCTCAGGTGGCGATTTGATGGTTTGTGCATGTATCGGTCCATGTGTGTCAGTTTTTGATACTCACTGTGTTCCAGGTTTTCACAATCCCTTGTGACCAGGACACCTAGAAATGGTAGTTTTTTGTCCATTTCTACTTCCATGGTACATTTTCTGTTGACATGGAGGCTGTTCAAGTGGCCTAGGAAGTCACCGAGCTGTTCCTCACCATGGCTCCACACATCGAAGGTATCATCGAAGTATCTGTACCACACCTTAGTTTTACAAGATACCAAGTCCTGTGCCTGTGCTTCAAAATCTTCCACGAAGAAGCCTTCCAGCTGTTCATAGAAGTTGCCATTTTATGTGAAATAGCTCGCGGTGAGACATGAATCAAAGAGCTTTGTGGTGTCTTGTGGGAAAAATGGAACCGATATGTAGCTTGGCAGCTCGCGTGTAGTTGGCTATACTCCGATTGTGAGGTTGCAATAGCTGCCAACAACTCTGAAGTACATTTTGTAAATGTAAGCTAGAATCGACGTTTATATGTAAGTACAGCAAAGTACGTTTTTCTAACAATGGAGATAACGATGATGGAGACTAAGCTTTTGATAGTATATGAAACCGGGAAGTAAAAACACCCGAAGTTAATGACAATATCTATGAAAAGTTGTTCTGAATTGTTACCATAATAGCTGCATGTAAAAAGTCGTATAATAATGTAAGCCTAAGCATACCAAAGAACACGCTATCCATGCTCACAGAAAGAAATAAACCAAAACACGCATAGCCTACTCGATTGCAGAGAGAAAGAATTAATTCTTAATACATTTACACTCACCAATTTACGATGTCAATTCTCTCCAGTTCTCCTTCACTATCATTGGAATTGGTGCCAAAACCATTGTCTTCTTCATCATCATTAAGAGAAGTCATTAATTGTTAGTTTTCATTTATAATCATGTGTAAGCCTGTGCTTCTCTTATGAGTTTAGCAACATTGTCTACTTTCTTCCTCCATAAGGTAGTGTCTACAGTAGCAAGATCTTCATGTAGCAGCCTTTCCACTACTGTTATGGTAAAAGTCTTGTTACTTCTAATGTATGCCTTGACTTCACTCCAGACCAATTCAGTTGGATTAAAATGGCAGTGATAAGGCAGTAGCCTAATTACCCAGTGACCCTGTTTGCTTGCAGTTTCATCCAAAACGTATTTAGGCGTCACAGGCTTATTTTGCTTCACGATTGAATATAACAATAGCTTTGTCATGCTTATGTCCGCAGCAATGTCTCTTGCCTGCAACCACTGCACTATAGTTTCTTTACAGTCACTAGTGGTGAGGAGTTTTATCTAAAATCGCAGAATGGTACAGCGCATTGTCCATCACAAACACTGTCGGAACGCTAAACTGGAGCAACAAATTTTTAAACCACTGCCAAAACCGTTGGTGGTCCACATCCTCATGATAGTCATTGGTTTTTCTTGATCGAAAAACTAAAAGTCCTACAGGCACAACGCCATTGGAAGATCCTGCATGGGCCACAATTAATCTGGATCCTCTTCTTGTTGGCTGATGTCAGCTGCTATTCGGAATATCATCTATTCAGCATTTCTCGACTGATTCTCCAGCATTGACCAGTGTTTCATCTAACCTTATGACTGAGTGTATGCCCTTTCCTACAATTTTGTGAAAAAAAAAAAAAAAAAAAAAAGAAAGAAAGAAAAAAAGAATGGAACGAGCTGCAACAACATGAGCTTTGTTGAGTAACAGTTTTCGTCCACCCAACTTTTTAAAACGGAAGCCCATACTTCTTAACACCATCGTAAGTAAGTTTTCCCCCATGAGAAAAGTTCACTTTCTTTTAAATAAATTAGCAACTCCGCTATTGTGGGGGTATTCTTTCCTTCTATAATATCCATATATGTGCCGATGAATTGCATCGGATTGGAAAGAATCAATATCTTTAAGAGGACGACGCTGCTTTTTTTTCTTTCCAGGGTACTTGAAAACACACTGTTTTTCCCACAGGGACTGTCTTCCACACTGTTTACTTCAGAGTCTTGCAAGTTGTGAAGTAGCACCCATTTTATTATAACTGTTCTTTGGCTGAGTCCTACAGTTTTCGAGGTACGCTCTAAAACTTTATCAGCTGAAATCAACACTTGCTCATGAACAGAAACAAATTGTTTTTCATGCTCTTAAAACTCGTGTGTCCTCCGTAGCAATTCCCAAGCCTGACTATTTAATGGCACTCCACGGGGCAACAGATTATTGCTTGGTGAACGACATTGTTTTGGTGACATTGTTTCATAAACAGAAACTGTAGTCGAGGCGGTAACACAACATGACACAACACAACACAAAAGCAGGTGGTTGCGTACTAACAAACAATATTTACATGGAAGCCAGCAACATAGTAGTGTCAACGTCGAAACTGGCATTTTTTTGGTTCTGTTATTGGTTCAGAAGATGCAGTGCCTCATGTTCCTCACTTGTCTGTCAGCTATATTGCCAACTTTATGGCGCTTGGGGAATGACCTTGAGTGACATGTTTCAGTGGCCCGCGTATAAGGGGCACTTTCATAAACAAAGAAACATCAAAGCTTACCAGGATGTCGTTTGGCGCAAGTTTGTGTCTTCAACTTCTCAATGAAATGTCCTGAGTTCTTTATGGATGTGTCAGTCTTCCCCACATGTGCCTGGAGCAGAGAGGCCAAGTCTTTTGCCAGTTTATACGTATGTACTTGCAGAGGAACCTGCACAGCACAGAAGCCCTACCACCTCAGCTGTATGGATTACCATAGGTCCATATGAATAATGTTCCACTAGCTCTAATGTATAACTTGGCAAAACACTTTGCCTCTCTGCTCCAGGCTCCAGTCGCATGTGGGGAAGACTGACACAGACATAAAGGACTCAGGACATTTCATTGAGAAGCTGAAGAAGCTAAATCTTGCACCAAATGACATCCTGATCAGCTTTGATGTTGTTTGTTTATGAAAATGACACTCAGTGGCTCTCTGGAGTACATGGGTTCCATTTACCCCGCAAGACATCACAAAGCTCTTTCGTGCAAGTCTCTCCAAGAGGTATTTCGTATGGAATGGCAACTTCTACAAACAGCTGGAAGACGTTGCCATGAGTAGTCCTCTTATTTCAGTGGTGGCCAGCTTCTTTGTGGAACATTTTGAAGCACAAGCACTGGACTTGGTACCTTGTAAACCTAAGCTGTAGTACAGATATGTCGATGATACCTTCATTGTGTGGAGCCATGGAGAGGAACAGCTCGGTGACTTCCTAAGACAGCTGAACGTACTCCATGCCAACATAAAAATTATCATGGAAGTAGAAGAGGACAAAAAACTACCATTTCCTGATGTGCTGATCACATGGTTTACCACATGAGTGGTGAGAACTTGGGACACAGCGTGTATCAAAAACCGACACACATGGACCAATACCTGCACAAGCTATCAAATCACCACCTGAGCCAGAAAAGCGGCATGATTAATATGCTCGTAATGCGAGCAAGATGAATACATGAACCGCAGCAACTCAGATGCCAGATGCAACACCTGGAAAGTATTCTGAAGAGCAATGGGTACTCCACAAGTTGTATCAGAAATATAACAGAGTCAAACACTCGGTGAAGTGACACATCAGAAAAAGAAACGTCAAGTACGGCCTTTCTGCCATACATTCCCAGAGTGCCAGACAGAATCAGCCGTATATTGTGCAGACACGGCGTAAAGATTATTTACAAACCAACAAAGGAGGCCAACAGGTGCCTCAGATGGGCAAACAATAAAAGGGACCCACTTACAATTTCGGGACTATACCGCATACCATGCTAATGCAGAAAAGTTTGTATTGGAATGATTGGATTATCAGTCAACACTAGGATCACAGAACGTAAGTGATACAACAGGTTGAGAAATCGGCTGTGGCAGAGCACGCGCTGTGTGAGACCGACCACATAGTAAAATTCACCAACATGGAAGTTCTGGCTGTAGAGAAGAACTATCACACCTGCTTGTTCAGAGAAGCAATAGAAATAAACAAACATGCGAATAGCTCCAACAAGAAAGAAGAGAGCCCAAGGTAAATGAATCCTGGCTTCCTGCTCTGCAGTGAATGACCGTTGCAAGTAGCAAGAGGAGAACCTCACCAGAAATGGCTCGGAGAAGCCCTTGGATGTTGACACGCTAGGTACATATAGCCTTCGGTCATGAACTCTGCTCCAGTTCACCACCAGAAATGGGGGGTTAAACTTTGACAATGCCAACCGCTCATGCTGACGAAATGTTTTTAATTCATTAGATGAACATTGGCTGAAGAACCTGAGACAGAAACCAACAGGCAGTTTGTACACCCCCATAGACAACAATTTTCTGCTGGCAAATCTCTTAAACTAAATAACTGTGGAGTTTTACTCTCACTGTGTAGGAATCCATTAGATGATGATGATGATGATTGGTTTGTGGGTCACTCAACTGCGTGGTTATCAGCACCCGTACAAATTCCCAACCTTTGCTCAGTCCAGTCTTGCCACTTTCATGAATGACAAGGAAATGATGAGGACAATACAAACACCCAGTCATCTCTAGGCAGATGAAAATCTCTGACCCTGCTGGGAATCGAACCCAGGACCCTGTGATCAGAGGAATCCATTAGCTCGAAACCAGATTGATATTTGTGATAGGGTGTATTTAGCTGTAGTTTGAAGGGTATTAAAGTGTTAACTGATACTGAAAAATGTACTATCATCAACATAGAGTCTGCCCCCAGTAGCTGAATGGTCAGCACAACAGAATGTCAATCCTCAGGGCCCGGGTTCGATTCCCTGCTGGGTCGGAGATTTTCTCCACACAGGGACTGGGTATTGTGTTGTCCTAATCATCATCATTATTTCATCCCCATCGACGTGCAAGTCGCCGAAGTGGCGTCAAATTGAAAGACTTGCACCCGGTGAACAGTCTACCTGACGGGAGACGCTAGTCACACGACATCAACATAGAGAACAGAGTGAGCATTTATATAAAATGACAAATCATTTCTCATTAGAAAAAAAAAAAAAAAACAATGGTTCCAAAACTGAACCTTGTGGCCCACCACGCTGAATTCCAACTATTTGTGAACTATCCTCCTCAGTACACACAATTTGGTTACAGTTATTAAGAAATGGTTCAAAATTATTACCTACTTTGTTGTTAATTATTCCAAAATAAACTAATTTGGTGGGAAGCGAGTTATGCTTTACACAGCTGAAGGTGTTGCTAAGATCGCAAAAAGTAGCCTGAGTGAAGTTTCTCTCTCCATAAGCACTAAGCACCTTTTTAATGAAAGAGTCAATAGCATGAACAGTAGGTTTCCCCTTCCTAAAGCTAAACTGTGGTGCAGAGAGAATATCATTATCACATAACTGGTAATAGATAACAGATTCTAAAACTTTTGATAAAGCTGGTGTCAGAGATACTGGGTGACAACTAGAGGGGCAATTTCTGTCCCCTTCTTACAAATGGGCACAACTCTTGATAAAAAAAATTAACACCTTATATATATGTACACACACACACACACACACACACACACACACACACACACACACACACACACACACACACACCCACACACCCCAGAAGGCCTAAAATTATTTACCATAGTTAAAACAACTCCTGGTGTTACCTCTGAGAAAAAAATTGTCTTTAATGCATGGCTTACACTATGCCATTTTCTAATATCAGATACTGTTTCATGAGGCCTAACAGTGCTTTCACAAATTTCATTGACTGTACACAAAAGTTATTAAATTCAGCTGGTCATACAGCTACAACCTCTTTTTTGTTTGCTTTTGGGTACTGGGATTATTGCACTCTGTGATTTCTTGCATTTATTTTTGGATGACTCTATGCTAAAGAAGTTATGTTGTTTCTTAGCCTCATTGACTGCATGTTTATAATCCTTTTGAACTCTTTAAATGTCATGCACCAGGTGTCCTTAGGCCTATGCTTATTTGTGTTATACTGAGAAAAGTTGGTCTCAAAAATATTTAAGAAAGCTTGAAAAACCTATCAAAGATTATATTAGCAGAACAGTGACTATTAATGTTGAACAAATCTTTCCATTCATAATTCTCAAGTGAAACAATAAAATTAGAAATATTTTCCTGTGTTATTGGTCTTCTAATGTCTACTTTAAGCTCTTTGAGCTCTTTATACTTCACGTTAAGATTACTTATTTCTACCCAAACTGAATCAGAATCTGGGAAAGCAAAAACATCTACATCAGAACACATTAAATCTCTGCTAACTTTTGTAAATATAGCATCAAGACAAGCAGTCTGTCTTGTAGATTTCCAGTTAGTATAACTAAAATTAAATTGCCTAAACAGAGTTTTAAATTCAAGATTATAGCATAATATTTATTCTTGTTAGCCACAAAAAGCAACGTACTTATTGTATTCTAAATTTAGTAGGGCTCTAATATTTGCTTTTAGAAACACTTTCCTGTTCACACTGACATTTCTGAATGTCCAAAGCTACAACTTTAACTGTAGTTACTCATAAGATTCATACAAGAATGTTTTTAAGTGTGGTTAAAATATAATTTGCGAAGAAAGCTGTGGTCATTTTGGTACGCAGTGCCCTTCTTCTTCAATACTGCGTAGCGGATGGCTAGTACAATGTTTGTAAAGCACTGTTGCCTGGCGTAACATGGTGTGATAAGGGTAGCTGTAATAGTTAAATTTTTATATATGGGTGTCAGACTTCATGGCACCATAGCACAACAAACTGAGAAAGAAAAGGAAGTGGCTTGGATAGATCTTTGATGCACTGTAGCATTGAAAGTGCATATTTGCACCATAAGCAAGTATAAATATGAAAGCCTCAAAATACTGGCATGATACTTACTCCTTGGTGCTACAGCCCATGTAGGGCCTTGGGCTTTCTGATGATCACAGCCCAATCTGGATGATTTTCTGCTCGTTTCCTCCATCTCCTGACTCCAATCTTTCTCAGATCATTTTCCACATCCTCCAGCCATCATTTCCAGGGTCTTCCTTTGCTCCTTTTGCCACCTGGGTTTCCTGTGTAAACCTTTTTGACAGCTCGATCCTCCAACATTCGCTCACATGGCCCAGCCATCTCAATCTGTTACACTTAATTTCAGTCACCAACCACCTCATACACGGCTCCAAAAATCTTTCTTAATAATTTCCTCTCCCATCTTCTCAAGAGTTCTTCTTCTGCTACAGTCATTGTCCATGTTTCTGAGCCATACATTACCACCGGTCTTATGACTGTTCGATCGGCAGTCACCTTCGATTTTCTGCTCAGGCTACGTGACTGAAGGGTCTTGGTCAGGCCCCAGTAAGCTCTATTTCCTGCAGCAATCCTAGATTTTATTTCTTCTCTTATTCTGCTATTCTCCATAACCAGCACTCCCAGGTATTGGAACTTCTCACATCTCTCATAATTGCCTCTGTTCAACTTAATATATTTCGCTTTAACAACAGCATTTTCCCTGGAAGCAAAGAGATCCTGTGTTTTTGTGTAGTTTAGTCTAAGTCCCAGCTGTTCTGCCTCCTTTTTCGGTCTGCCAAATCCTTCTTCCATTTCTTTCAAACTTCTAGACAGCAAACGCACATCATCGGCATAAGCTAGATTTTGGTGCATACGGTTAAACAGAATGCCACCTCGGTTATCAATCTCCACCCTTCGCATCACTCTCTCCAACACTATGTTGAAGAGTAGCTTGGATAATACATCACCCTGTCTTAACCCTTGGCTGACCTCAAATTCTTTAGATAGTTTTCCTCCTACTTTTACCTGGCATTTTGTGCCAGTGAGGGTCATTTGTACCAGTCTACGTTTACTTGGGAATTCTATCTCCATTAAGGTGTCATATAGCTTTTTCCTTTTAACACTATCATAAGCCTGTTTAAAGTCTACAAAAAGCTGGTGTACATTCACATTATATTCATAACACTTTTCCATTATTTGCCTTATAATGAAGATCTGGTCAGTTGTTGATCTGCCCCGTCAAAAACTGCACTGGTAGTCTCAGAGTTATTTCTTCTGTAATTGGTGCAAGTTTCATAGCAATGACTTTAGCTAATGTTCTGTACACCATGCTGGCTAAAGCAGTGCCAAGATAATTTTCACAGTTTGCTTTGTCCTCCTTATGAATCAGGCATGTAATGGCAATGTTCCACTGGTCTGGCATTTCTTCCTTTTCCCATATTTCCATTATTGGCTGGTGTGCCAATGTTTTAGATGTTCGCCTCCACCCTTGATCATCTCTGCTGGAGCCTTATTATTCCTTAGGCTTTTAATTGCCTTCCTAACTTCCTCTATTGTTGGTATAGATACAGGTCTTTCATCCTGACTAACATTCTGCCACGGTGGTCACCCTCTGTTTCATTTTCTTCCAGAACTTCTCTTTCTGTAGTGACATTCAGCAGCTCACCGAAATATTCAGCCCCTCGACCTAGAACCTGTTCTTCTCTTCCTATAAAATTTCCTTCTTTATCTCTGCAGAATACCATATGTGGTTGGAAGCCTTTCTTCAGTTCCTGAACTCTCTTGTAGAATTTTCTTACTTCTTGATCATTATACTCTTCTTCTAGTTCTGTAATCCATCTCCTCTCTAATTCTCATTTATTTCTTCTGCAAATCCTATCTGCCTCTTTCCTTTTCTTCATGAATTCTTCTGTATTAGGTCTTGTTGTCCTGTTTATCATTTTCTTCCTTGCCTCATTTCCCTCTTCCACTGCCTTTTTACAATCTTCATCATACCGTCCTGCCCTTTTCCCCCTGTCTTCTAAACCCAAAACTTCTTCTGCAGGTTCTTGTAGAGCCTCTTTAATCATACTCCACTTCCCTTTGATGCTTTCCAGAATTTGGCTTTGTTTAACCTCACACTTCTTCTGCAGTTCTGTTTCATACTTTTCGGATACTCCCTTCTCTTTCAGTTTGGAAACATTGTATCTTCGTTGAGCTTTTCTCTTCCCTCTGGATCTATAGTCTGCTATGCATTGTCTGTATCTCACTCTTACCATATAATGATCCGAATCACAGTCAGCCCCCCTGCAACAATCAACTTCAAGGCTGTCAGATGCATGTCCCCTGTCCATTACCACATGGCCAGTTTGATTAAAAATAGTACCATCTGGAGAGTGCCATGTGGCTTTCCTTATGTTCTTTCTCTGGAGCCGTGTACTCTTCACTGCCATTGCATTGCCCATGGCGAAGTCTATAAGTCTTTGTCTATTTTTATTCGACTCCTTATGCAGTCTTTCATTTCCTACTGTTTCTCTAAAGGCTTCTTCTTTTACCACTTTTGCATTGAAGTCACTCATCACTATTTATACACCATTCGTTGGTATGCCTTCTAATTCCTGTTCTGGTCGACAATAAAACTAATCTTTCATTTCATCCTCATTATCTTCCATGGGTGCATACACACATACTAGAGTGATGTTGAAGGAGTGGGCCTTTATTCTCAACGTACTCATCCTTTCATTTATAGGGTTAAAATTTATGACTGCTGCTTTATACTTATTGTCTACAAGAAAGCCAGTACCACCTACTATACCACTGTCTCCTCCACTGTACATAATTGTGTAATTACCACTTCTTATGATACCATCTCCTTTCCATCTGACTTCTTGAATTGCTGGTACTCCTATACGGTATTTCTCCAACTCTTGTTTGAGTCCATGTAGAGCTCCTGATTTGTTCAAAGTTCTTACATTCCAAGTAGAAAAGTATATATCATTTTTCTGTTTACAGTTTCCTTTTCCTTGCGTGGGTTGTTCATCAGTCCGGCTGTTCCTATCTTTGAGTTTTGTAACAATATGTTTTTTCCGATATGGAGTTGTTAGCCCCCATGATCAACCCCCAACCTGGAGGGCCTGGATTTGTATCGGGTTTACTCCTTTAGGGAGACTGGCTTCACTGCACCTCTAGAGCCCTCCCTGCCCCATATACTGGTATGATAGCTTCAGAAATTGTGAAATAGAATTTGCAGTATGCTTTTCTTGCAAAATTTTGAACATGATCTAGTTAGCCAGTAATAGAGAGCATAGGAGACATGATCTGTTCAGCCAATTGCTACATGACTATTTTGTCACGTGCAAACACAAATTAATGTACGCACAATATAAAAATAAGTAAAGCCATGGCTTCAGATATAGAGTTTTGATTATCACAAATATTGCTTGCTGCTTCCCCCCCCCCCCCCCCCCCCCCCCCCCCAATTAGGCAGGTGTTTAGGTTGGGATGTAAGATAACCTCTTAAATTGATGTAAATGAAGCAATGACATTGCTATTCTTGTTTGTGAGAAGTATATGGCTGTTTTATACACTATATGTCATGGTTTGCGCATTGCATTTTCTAAGGGTATGGTATGGCTTGGACGTAACAACACAACTTAGTCTTAGGA
Organism: Schistocerca americana; assembly: GCF_021461395.2. Lineage (NCBI taxonomy): Eukaryota > Metazoa > Arthropoda > Insecta > Orthoptera > Acrididae > Schistocerca > Schistocerca americana. The sequence continues at coordinate 513,461,959 of NC_060130.1, read as the reverse complement.
TGCTAAGGGGGCAATGTAAATTTTACTATTCCATATTTTATTCAAAGGAGGTCATAATTTGTAGTTTATTCACTAATTACAATTATAAGATCTCCAGTGGTATGTCACATAGAAAATAAAGACAAAATGTCCTGTCTTACATGCACTATATACTGAAAATTTTACTGCTCAAAATGTTGATGGGAACTGTGAATTGGTATGAATTACAGTCATAAATTTTAGGAGCATTTAGTAATATAAGGTTAAATTGCTGGGAGTGAAGAAGTGGTCGCGATTTCCAGGAGTGTGGTTAGTCTGTTTTCGGCTGTATTTTCCGAATATCTCGCGATTTCCAAGTGTGTGATTTGGCTGGGGAGCAAGACCACAGCTTGAATTGGCAGAGAAAATCTGGTTGTGGTGACAGACTGATCTGTGGCATAGCCAGGGGTCTATGTTATGTTGGAAGACACGTTTGTTAATTGGCAAAGCCCCCTAGTGTGAAAGCAAAACACCCGATTGTGGTGAAAATCTTGTGTAGCTCATGGCAGAGCAGTGAAATGTATAACCTTGCTTGTCATGAATCATTATCTGTTTTCCAGAATATGTTGCAATTTCCGATAGTGTGGATAGGCAAGAAACTAAGAGCATAACTTCAGTTGGTGGACGCAACTATTCATTATAATCTAAATTATTAATTTCCTGTTTCATGAAAGCATCCATTTTTAAGCAGAGTTGATACTTGTGATTACTTCACAGCACATCTCTAGCAGTTGCTCTGGTTGAGACATATTTGATGTTACTGTTCGACACTGTCCATACCATATCAAGTACTGTGACGTATTTTGAAATTTGAGATCATTTGAAGGCGATTACCATCTGTCTGGTCATTGTTCAGTCTTAATATGGAGTGTTGTGGCTGCCTTCTGGATGAAGTAATTTCTTAAGGACTAATGGAAGCAGAGTGGACCATAATGTATACTTCCATGATCATTGGAATTCCCTAGATGCCATGGACCAAGCAATTTCTTGCCAAATGAGGATTCTTTCCAGTGCTGTTGCTGACAGAAGGTGCAGAACAGTAGTGGCGTGGTCAATGTTGAGTGCACATTCAGGTGGAGTGCCTGAAATGGTACATGGTCTGATCATGCCCGAATGGTGTGAAAAATCTCAAGACTTCTGCAGCATGTGAGTTTCTATATGTTGTCTGAAGACGGTGAGGCTTGTCACAAATATCAGCATGTGTATGCTATCAGTGACTGACTGGACTTCCTTCTGTCATAAAGTGTGTATTGAGTGGACGATAAACAATTTTCAACTATTAGGGGGCCCAGAAGTCACTGTTGAAGTAGATGAGGCAAAATTTGGGAAAAGGAAACACAACGAAGGCCATAAAATCCATGGAAACTAGGTGTTTGGTGCAATTCAGCGATGGTCAAAAAATTACTTCCTTGAGCCCGTTGAATTTCGGACTTGGGAAGTGTGGGTCAGAATAATGAAAGAAAAGATTCACTGGGACGACGATTGTCAGCGACTACTTCAGTCCATACAACACTCTAGGTCCTGAAGATTTTCAGTACCTCATAGTGAACCACAATCTGAACTTCGTAGATCCAAAAGAGCGTTCTGTTCACACACAGAACGTGGAGAGAATAATGTGGTGGGATGTTAAGAGGGGCCATCCCATGATATGACAGGAAGATCAAACATTTCGTGGACTACCTAGTTGAGCATACATTCCATTGAGCACATTGCCAGAAGGAAACATTGTATCAGTTTTTTGTTGAAGCGGGTAAACTTTTCCTGCCCGGCAGATCTGTGACTACAATACTGTGCCTTCCGGGGAAACCAGTGCCTTGAGTTTCCTCAGCACTACAGGTATATTACAGCATCATTTTGCTTGGTACTGTAAATTTTGTACATTACTTGAAACAAGTACTTTATTCAGTTTTTATGCTTAACATTTTTTTATAGTTTGTGTGTTCGCACATTGAAAATGTGATGATGTGATTGGCTGATTACATAACCTGTAATGTGCTCAGAATGAACTGGAAAATGGTTGATACTGAAAATTACCACTGTTGTGAAATGTTGTCAAATGTTAAAAAAAAAAAAAAAAAAAAAAAAAAAAAAAAAAAATGCCCCTCTCAGGACTATTTAATTTTGGTTAGTATTAGTACTCCCTCTTTCTCTTCCACACATTAAAGTAAAACTTTTAAATACTATTTAATTTTGTTATGGACATAATATCTATATAATATACTTACAATTAGTCTTTTTTTTTGTGGTTCTTGCTGAGCTGCAGTAAGCTTCATACCTTGTGCACCAATTCTGTATCATTCAGCTGCTCAGTGCAGGCCATTTCCTGTTACCCAGGATTCACCCTTACAGAGTGATATAAAATGTAGAATGTCATGCATAGTTAAGTAATATTTGTGTAATGATATGTTTATAGTTTGGCTAACAAATGAAATGTTACAGGAAAAATTGTGGAAGGTGTGACTTTACTGAGGATTTTGGATGATGTGAGAGACTCCATCCGTACTGAAAAGTCACCTTCAAGGGATTTCATCATCAGTGACAGTCGGCACCTGACAATGAAGTGTTGACTATGTGTGTGGCCTCTGATCACACATACTGTAAGACTGAACTTGATCTGCTCTTTACTCACATAATGGTTTATAGGACCTTTGGGGAAAGTTTCCATATAAAAATGAGTAACGCATAAAGTTTTTATGGTGATATGGAAATTCAACTGTTGTTAATAAAGAAAGCAAATGACTTGCATTCCTTGTGTCTGTTCATACCTTTATCCTAGTATATAAAACTAACAAACTTTAACTGAAATATGCCATTGCTACTTTTCATAATTAAAAGTATCAGTATCCACTGAAGTCCTGTGTAAAAGTGAATACGTAAACACAGTAGTACAGTATTGTTAGTTTTCTGAAGACCTTCACTCTGTACTGCAATGGAATTTTTGCATGTGTATTACTCAGTTGTGGCAAAAATGCACTAAATAAAAAATAGCAAAATGTTGAACTGGAATTGTTTTACACATTACAGTAGCCCCTGAGCTTTTCCTTGTTTAATTCTGCGGATTTAACTAGGTTTATATGGACCCTAAGTATAAAGTGTAAGCATTTGTAACACCACTGACAGACTAGTACTGCCGAAGAATGCTAATTTTGGTATGAAGGATTTTCCTATGCACCTTGCTTTGTTAATCAATTATTTTGTAATATTACAAATAATATTTCAGGTTTAAAAATCTGCTAGGTGCTAGTAATATTAGGCAAGAAAGCTTATTTTGAAAAATGAAGAAACTGCAAGACAGCTGCTTAATCCACAATCTTTTATTGTGTACACAACTGGGTTCAGAACACTTAAAGTTCCATCATCTGGTATAAACTGTAATAACAAAAACATCCTGTTACACATGAATGGGAGGGGATCTTAAAGTGTGAAATACCAGATAAGGAACTTTGTTGCTAAATTCCTAAATTAAAACAATTAAAAAGGGAAAACAGGATGTTACTTCCAAGTAACAACACTTTAATCATCTGAGGCCATCCTCACCCCAATGTTGTCTGTCAAAAGGATAAAAGGTGCCTAGGAAAATCTGATAAAAATGGACATGACAACTGGACACTAAAAGTTACTAAAATAATGAAACGTGTAAAAAGCAATAAAACGGGTGATGCCCAGAATGATTAAAATTTATTTTGCATTTAATTTTTTAGTGTAAGAATGTTGAATTTTGAGAGCTGAAAAATCCACAAATGAAACCATACAGGGCACACACATCCTATTTTCCTTTCACCATAACACATAATAGAATGGCAACATTATCTTGAACAGGCTGGAACTGTGTTATAAAATGGCTCTACATGCTCTCAGAATTGTGTAAAATGTTAACTGATAATACATATTGCCACTGAGAATAGATAACTAAAAACAATCAATGTCCAGAAATAAATTTGGTACCCTTAAGAAGCTGACAATTATTTATACAGAAACCCACAGGGATGGCACAATTACAAACATTAGCTCCAATTATAAGTAATTTTTTTTTCCAGAAAACTTGACATATTTTATCATAAAGTGCACTGCTGTACTGTTATGAAAACAGTTCAATTTCTGGAAGAGATAAATATTCCTCACACAAAAAGAATCAGATTGTAGAAATAATGGGAAGTGTGAAAAGTAATGCTATTGTAAAGAAAATTGAAGTTGCTAATTCATGACTATCGTGTCACCACTAAATTGCTGAAGTTGGCTACACTGGATTTTCTTAGGAACAAATCATATCTGAGAACACTGTTTTATTGCCACTATATGTTCTGCATCATCCAGTTCCTTTGTTTTTAGTCATGTGTTCGCTGAGCATGCAGTTCTGAGCTCTTGTGCTGAGCTGTATCCAGAGTCAATTATTGCTTAAAAAATTGTTGCAGTTTTTAACTATTCATTCGAAAACAAAAGTAAGTCCCCTAATGTTACAATAATAATGTGAAACGCTTTTGTAATGAAACAATGGAATAGAATTATTTTTCATTATTTAATTACTTTTTAGGTTACACGAATCATCTTTTGAATTGTTTATGACAAATATTGGTTTTATGGCTGAAGAAAGGTGGAAAGTACAAGTTGGCAGTGTCTCCTTGGACAATATTTGCAAGATACATGTGACAATGCCCTTACTTGCGTGATTGAACTGACCAATGAAGAATAACAACTTTTATTATGGCAAAGCAATATTAATTCATACTGTGATTTAAGTGTTTCATGTGTGTGTATGTGTTAAACACAAAGACAGGTACCTGTGCAGATTATCTCTACATAAGAAAATTAGCTGTGGTCCCTTCAAGTGCCATAAACAAGCTGTTTCATCTGGATTGTGTGAAATTAGTTTAGAAACATCAAAGACTTTCAAAATGAGAGGCTTTAGCATTATTCCTGGGGATAAAATATGCCCACCTGTATCAAAAGTATTAATGAAAAACAAGCAAGTGATGACTCATCACGAGGCTATATAAATAACAGTAATGTGATAAATCTGTGCTCAATACTAGCTTAACTAGCGTAGCAGTATCTCGTGCAAAGCTGCATTTGGTTGCTCTGGATAGTCGGTATGCAGCAGTCAAACGAAAAATCAAATCAGCAGCTGGGGCTCTGAAAACTAATCTTTCATGTACATATCAAGTTGAGCTGGCTGCTGATGCAAGCACTATCCCTGACTGTGATTTAACAGAACTGGAAGCAAAGGCAAAACATCATGATGAACCCATGGACAAAATCAAACAGAAAATTGAATATGCAAATAATTGTGAAAAAATTCAGTTACTTACTCTTGTGCTGCCAACATGGTCTCAACAGAAAGTCAGTTCCAGATTTCAGGTTTCTGAATATTTGGTATGACAAGCAAGAGCTCTGTTAATGGAGAAGGGAATTTTATCAATGGATGAGCAGAAAAGAGGAAAGACGTTGTCACATGATACAGTGCAAAAATCAAAGAGCTTTTATTTGGATGACGAAAACACAAGAATAATGCATGGGAAAAAAGACAAAGTGAGCACCAGCAAAAATACCTATGAACAAAAGTGTCTTGTTTTAAGTAATTTAACTGAACTGTATCCTGAAGACAAAGTAGGATTCTCAAAATTTGCTTCTCTTCAACCAAAACAGTGTATACTTGCAGGATCATCAGGAACACATACCGCATGTGTGTGCATTTACCACCAAAACATTAAATTGCTTCTAAATTCCCTTTCTATTAAAGAAACATACCAAGATTTAATTAAAGTAATAACACATGATATAAATAACTGAGCCTGTATGTTTTGTCTGTGTGAAAAAATGCCCCACCAGTTCATTGTTTCAAACCCACGTAGAAAATGAAATGGAAGACTATGATCCTGATGAGATGGTACAGTACAGTCAATGGGTATCAAATGATAGAATGACTTTTAAGTGTTCAAATCACTTCTCTATCAGAATTCTGTGACACACTAATTAAGAAAATTGAAATACTAACTCTACACTCTTTTATTTCTCAATCACAATATGATTATCTGCAAATAAAGAAGGAAACACTTGATGAAGGATCAGTGTTGATTTTAATGGATTTCAGTGAAAATCTCAATTTTGTTGTTCAAGGTGAAGTACAGGGGTACCATTGGAACAATGGAAGCTGCACTCTTCACACTGTCCATATACATTACAAAAAGTTGCATGCAAAAAGTATTTGTATTGTTTCTGATTATCTGGAACATGAAGTTGCTTTGGTGTACCAGACTCAGTAGACTTTATTGAATTTTGTTAAGTATGAATTTCCAGAAACTCATATTGTGTATGTTGAATATTTCACTGATGGTTGTGCTGCACAATATAAAAATTGTAAGAATTTCAGAAATATCTGCTACCATGAACATGACTTCAATATAAAGTGCAGATAGTCCTCTTTTGCTACCAGCCATGGCAAATCTCCCTGTGATGGTATTAGTGGCACTGTTAAAAGACTTGTCACAAAAACAAGTTTGGAAAGAGTTTATAAAGACCAAATACCTACAGTTTCACAAGTATTTTGAATTCTGTCGCAAGAACCTGCAAGGCATTTCAGTGCTCTTTGTTTCAAAAGATGAAATGGTACAAGTCAGACATTTTATTTCTCAGTGCTTCACAAGTGCAAAAACAATTCCTGGGACACGATCTATGCATCACATTGTGCCATTACCACCAACCAAGACTGGAGCAAAAAGGCTGAATTGTGATACGGATTTTAGTATTGTGCACGATTTCTCATATGCACTTCCACCACTAATGCCAGAATGCACTGTGCAGCCCAAGTGCTATGTTACATGTGCATATGACTCTTCTTGGTATTTGGGAATTGTTGAGAAGGTGAATTGTGAAGAAGGAGATGTTAGAATAAGGTTCATGCATCCTCGTGGACCATCCCCATCCTTCTATTGGCCTGATAATGATGTTCGTGATGTTTCTTTCTCTCACATTCTGTGTGAAGTTGATATCACCACAACAACAGGCCGTACTTATTCTCTGAGCAATGAGGTTGGTGGAAGAAAAGTCCTTCTCATACAGAAAAATATTATCTGAGCAACAAATAGTCTTATCACAAGTGTAGTGCCGAATAAACATGAATGCAAATTGCAGCACTATCATTTTGTGCAGTGTTGACAATATTGGCTTTTGACAAAATGCTTAAATATTATAAACAAAATGATATGTATTTTTCCATTGAGTTAATTTGGTTATGGCAGAGGTAAGAAAGTGTTCATATGTCATGTAATGTACAAGTTGCCCTATATTTTATCATGTTAAACTACATGCCCGAAAGGATATTCAGGGACAAAACTGCCAGCACACCATTTTTTGTTAAAAAACTGCAGCCAATTTTCAAATTTTTACAGTTTGCTTTGAAGTAAAGCACTGCATCAAACTTTCAGCAGTTGCTGCCAACAGAATGTATATAAAGCAATAAAAATTGGCAGAAGTTCATGATATTAGATACAAAAGCAGTACACAAAATCTCAGTTTACAACTAGATAATGGGTGTCGTGGCCTGTGTGACTCGACATGGAATGATCCCTTGTTGACACCCAGTTAAATGTGTAACCTGTGGTAGGGATGCGCATGAGGGCGATTGTCCACCTCCTCCCCGCAGTTTCAGCTGCAATGGTGGCCATGCCGCAGCCTCTTGGGATTTTCCAGTGAGTCTCGATGAGTGGGCTCTCCAGTAGATTCAAGTAATGAAAAAGTGTCTTACCCAGTTGCTCACATGTTACTGGCTAGTTGCAAACCTTGCGTTCTCCTGTCTGGCACCTATAGTGCAATTCTTTCTACCCCTCGCTCCATGAAGGACATGGCCATGCAGACATGCGACCTCCAATTCAGCACTAAGATTTTGAAATTGCCCACCATCAAGATAGCATCACCATCCCCTGCCCAGCTGTGCAAGCCATCAGACACTCACCTCAAGGGGCAAAACCACCAGCTACACAACCGGTAGGCTACAAAGGACAGGAGTACTCCCATGGAGACTTCCTACATCCCTCCAACCAACCAACACCTGAGTCTTCTACTAGCCAGAAAGGCTGGAAGAAGTCCACCAAAGGCAAAGAATCTTCTCCGTCGCCAACTCGAAGGTGCTCTTTGACGTTGTCACCACGTGATACCTTAGCCCAACCAGCCTCTGTGATGCCGATGTGCACCACGGACCGCTTTTCAGCGTTGGAATCCACAGACCAACATCACAAGCAAGCCGATGCTTCTGTGGAACCCATGGAGCAAGATCCTTCCTGCTTCTATGCCCTGTAGTAGCAACTCTTCACAGGCTGTCACTCAGCAGCCACTGAGGTGACACCCCTACATCTCATCCTCATCGTGACTCTCCTCCAGTGGAACATTTGCGGCCTTCGGTACGACAAAGAGGATTTATGGCTGCATTTAGCATGGCAGCGTCCCCTTGTACTTTGCCTTCAGGAAATGAAATTACGCCCTCATGACCGCTTTGAGTTATCACGTTCCTTCCGGTTCATTTTGACCTACCCCCTGAGGTCAGCTTCCTATCTCATGGGGTCATCATTCTGCTCATACGGGATGACATTCATAGTCAACCCATCTCCCTGACTATCCATCTTAAAGCTGTTGCAGTTTGCCTTTTCTTTCCCCACCTGACTTTTTCCCTCCATATCATTTGTGTCCCTCCATTATTTGATGTCACCAGGCACCAGGGCAGACTTCCTTCAGCTTATCAGGCAGTTACCTCCCCCATTTTCACTAATCGGTGACTTTAATGCACATCATCCCCTTTGGGGTTCTCCCAGGACCGGTCCAAGAGGTGCCCTCTTGGCTGATCTTAACCACCTTAACCTCTACTGCCTCAACACTGGAGCACCCACTTTCCTTCCCGACTTCTCACACACCTATTCCCATTTGGACCTATCCTTCTGCACTATCCAGCTTGTCCATCACCTTGAGTGGTCTGTTCTTTCTGACACTTACTCGAACGACCATTTCCTGTGTGCTATCCATTTGCTGACTCCTACCCCACCTGCATGCACACACAAATGGCACCTTACTTAGGCTGACTGGCAACTTTACTCCTCCCTGGCGACCTTCAAAGAACAAGATTTCTCCACTTGTGATAACCAGGTGGAATATCCCACAAACATTACCCTTACTGCTGCAGAATGTTCCATTCCTCGTACTCTCTGTTTACCATGCTGTGTCCCAGTCCCTTGGTGGACAGAGGCGTGCCGTGACGCAATTCACACATGGAGATGTGCTCTCTGCATTTTTAACCATTATCCTACGATGCAAACTGGATTCATTATAAACAGATGCATGCAAAGTGTCATTGCATTCTTCGGGATAGCAAAAGAGCTAGCTAGATTTCATTCACTAGTTCTTTTAACTGGTCCACCCCTTCCTCTGTCATGTGAGCCAACCTCCGATGTCACTCCGGTTCCAAGATCCATTCCCCAGTTTCCGGTTTGACAATAGCAGACAATGTCATCGTGGACCGTATTGCTATCTCCAACACCTTGGGCCACCATTTTGTGGAAATTTCGAGCTTTTCCCACTCTCACCCTGCCTTCCTCCATCGGAAACGAGTGGAGGAGGCTCGGGCAATACCCTTATCTTCTCTGAATCGTGAGTGCTACAATGCCATCTTTACTATGATGGAGCTAGATCTTGCTCTCAGTTCATCCCAATCCTCTGCCTCAGGGCTAGATGCCATCCACATTCAGATGTTGCAGCACCTTTCTCTTGTGGGCAAGCACTTTCTGCTTAACATGTACAACTTTATCTGAGCATTGCTAATGAATGCACAGTGTGGATTTAGAGTGCAGCATTCTGCGGTTGACAATCTCGTCACTTTGTCCACCCATGTCTTGAATGGTTTTCTGTGGAAATCCCAGATTGTGGCTGTGTTTTTCGATTTGGAGGAGGCCTACAACACCTGCTGGAGAACAGGTATCCTCCTTATTCTTTACGCGTGGGGCTTCTGTGGCTGCCTGGTCTGTTTCCTTCAGGAATTTTTAAAAGACCGAGTTTTCAATGTGCATGTGGGTGGGTTCTGCCTTGTCAGACACCTTTATCCAGGAGAACGGTTTGCCTCAGGGTTCCGTCCTGAGCATCGTCCTCTTTGCTATCGCCGTTAACCCTATAATGGCCTGTCTCCCGCTGGGCATCTCTGGCTCCCTTTTTGTTGACAATTTTGCCATCTATTGCAGTTCTCCACAGACCTGTCTCACTGAGCAGCATCTTCAGCGATGTCTTGATCATCTTTACTCCTGGAGCACCGACAATGGCTTTCGTTTTTCCACTTACAAAACCACGTGTATGAATTTCTGGTGGCACAATTTGTTTCTCCCACTGTCTTCACATCTTGGGCCTGTTGCCCTTCCGTTCGTTGAAACTGCGAAATTCCAGGGGTTCATGCTCGATAGGAAACACTCTTGGTCCTGTCATGTGTGGCAGCCTGCTGTATGCGGTTCCTCACACCCTCCTCCGTTTGTAGTGATCCCTTGTCTATTCGAAACATCTACATTTGTAAGATGTTATCCAAAGCTGAAACCAAATGCAATGCCATCAATTTTTCCTAATTTTTTGACTTTATTTGACAACAGCCAGTCCTTCATGCTGAAGGTTATGAGATGCAGAAAGTGAGAATTATGAAAAAGAAGTGATATGAAACTAGAAAGGCTCAATGAAGAGCAGAATGCTATTAACAAACATTGTTTGTTTGCGTACATGGCAAATATCAATATGAGATATAAAGAAGAATCAGCAGTTCTGAGTAAACAAAAGATGTTATTGTGTTTAACTGATAACACTTAACACACTAGATAGTCAGAATTATTGGAATCTCCAGCAGCAACAACAAGAGTAATGAAGCTAAGACTAAAGAAGACCTCTACACTCCAGGAGGATTTTTGGTATCCTTCATTGCAGAGGAAGAGGGTATATGAAAAGATTAGCAGCCCAGACTGCCAGTACTTGGGCTCACTGAAATTACCCAGATACCTAATAATTTTAAAAATGTGCAAAAGTTAAACAAAACAGTTTCCTTCCATAATAAAAGAGGACATAATAATGAAACAGACCAGTTAGTAATGAATCTAAATGATACTGAAAATGTCTGTTACCATGCTCCATGGATCAGGCCATTATAGGTGAGTGGTTGCCTATTCCTTACTTTATATAGGTATATTTTTAAAACTAGATACATAATGTGTGGACAGTTAAGCCATACTTCATAAGTCATGGACCATCTTGCATCTTGAAACATCATGGAACACATGATATTTGAAAATGAATAGAGTTTATTTAATGTCTTAATAGTTTTTCCTCTCTCAAAAACAGAAAAAAGCGTTAGTTTCTATTAGCTTCTATTTAAAAATATTTTTAAATTATAACTGCTGTTTGACAATGTTCCATATTAATTTGATTTCACTTACTGATTATTGGTGTGTAGTAGAGTAATAATGTAACACACACACACACACTATCAAACACATTTTTGGCAAGATTTTCTTGATTGCAGCAGTTATAAATTTGAGTAGTGTATTTGTTCTTAGGTAATTGACCATATTGTACCTTTAAACAATTTTTCACATTTGGAAAAATCTTACCTTTTCAGAGTAAGTTTTGTAATTTCAGAAAAGCCTGCTGCACACATAAAGTGAATGTTATTATTTCTAAACAGAATAAGAAAACATATTAAACTTCTATTACAGGATTAGCTAGAGGCTAAAGCATGAAAAGTGTTCTGAGGTACAACGCTCTAACCTACCTCCTGCCATGCACCACAAACACGTATTTATGTTATTTAAAGCAGCAATGTCAATATTGCTACTTGAGTTGGCATCCTCCTTTGATTCAGCTCATTCAAGTAAATGATTAAAAAGAATCATTATTTAAGCTAGCATTTTAACTCTTAATCTTGCCTTTATTTTGCCAGTTCCCAGATTTGTCAACACCAGCCCACAGTTCTTCCAAGAATGCTGTCCATGTACATAAATTTAGCTCTTTACTTGCCTCATGCTGTCATCATCACTATTTCTCCTCGTCTGTTCCTTTGCAAATTTTGTCATCCTGCCTTGGACCTTAAGTGGGATGCAGACCAGTTTTTTTGACTGCTTATTAGTTGTTTCTCCCCTCTAAAATCACTGTACATTACTTGGCTTGGTATCTCCCTGTACATAAAACTTTGGCAGTTTTGTGGACCGAACTGTCACCTGCAACCGCTTTGATTCTTCATGGAATCGTCCCTGATTTTTGTCGTCCTGAAACTGTTTGTTTTATTACTATTTTGGCCTTGGTTGCCATCCCAGTTATGGTTGTGTCCATCAAATGCTTTATTTTCTTTTATCATATGCACTTGATTATTTTCATTTGCATTACTAGCTCTGTTATTTGGTGATTTCAGCTTGTAACATACTATTTGTTTCAATTTGTCTACATAACCCAGAAATTGTCCATTGTATTTGTTGTACTATGAATCAAGCCCCAATGGAGAGACTCTGGTCATTGCCTTTTGAAAGTACAAAACTCAATTAAAATCCCCAGTGTTTTATTGGGATGCACTAACTTGTGCAACTCATTCTGGCCAACAAGATCCATTATCTCCCTGATGCTGTTGAATGCAGGCCCATTTAAAAACTATCTTGCAACTTAGTCCGCAGAATCCTCTAACTCTACAAATTTAATTTCCCCGTCATCCAACAGCACCATGACAAAAATACCCGTACAGAATGCTAAGAAATCGACAGGATGATACCTGTTCTACATCTACATACATATTCTGCAAGCCACCATATGATACATGGCAGAGGGTACCATGTACCACCACTAGTTCCCTTTCATGTTCAATTTGCAGATAGAGCAAGGCAAAACAAGTGTCTATGTCTCTGTATGAGCCCTAATTTCACCCCCAAACATCCCTGTTCTGAGCCACAGTCACTGCCCTGGCTAACAAAGCAGTACTGCTGGTACTTAAACTCTCTTCTTGACCACAAGTTGTTCCTGAAAATAGTTTCAACTCATGTCCCTGCATGACAATTTGAATGTAAGGCATGTATGGTTTACTAGTTTCCATATTGCCAAGTTGACAATATCCAATAACTTTTCGCCTCTAATCCTACAGCACATTTAACCTTTGTCTTCAGCTTCAATTCAAACTCTGACGTAACCACACAGCTTCATCACTAAGCTTTAGCAGAGCAGACAATTTCCTTCTCCGGACTGTCCCATAGCAGTTTATTCTTTTCCATGTGGTCCCTCAAATTTCCTTCAATTACTTCCATAGATAAAACTTGGTAAGCATAACTTAATCTGTTAATAACCTTGTCAACCCTGTGCTGATGTGGGACAAAGGCACAAGAAAAATAAAAAGAATAATAATTTTTGAGCCCACTGGTTGATTTACATAAATTACATCTTATGTGGAATTAAACTACAAGAAAGTACACTGATGAGCCAAAACATTATATCGTATTTGTCCATCTTTGGAACAAAATGCATCACTGATTCTCTGTACGAGGAGTCACACAGTTTGTTGGTAGGTTTGTGGAGATATGTGCCGTTAGATGGGTATGCACAGGTAATGTAATTCACGTATTTCATCTAAATGTAATTCATGCTGATTTTCATATGCCATACTTGCACCCAATAGTGGCCCAGATGGGTTGCATAGAATTTACATCAGGTGAATTTAGTTGGTGAGACATCAACATGAGTTCATTATAATCCCCCTCAAACCACTGTAACATGGTTCTGGCTCTGAGACACAGACAACTGTACTGTTGAAAGACGACATTGCCACCAGGAAAGACATCGAGCATGAAGGGATGCAGGTGGTTTGCAGCTGTCAGCTTGTCTTTGTCCCATGCAAGCACAGAAAGATGTCTTACGTAGCATAATACTGCTCCCATCAGAAAGCTCCATGGTGCACTGCACATTTTGAGCCACCATTCACCTTGATGATGACGTTTGTGGAGATGACCATCAACCTCATATAATGAAAATACGATTCAGCTGGAGAAGTGACAGGTTTCCATTGACTGACAACTGAATCCCAATGGTCCCATTCCCACTGCAATCATAACTGATGATGCATTGGGTCAACGTGTGAATGCGTAGTGGTGGTCTGCTGTGAAGCTCCATGCTCAACAATGTATGATGAACTGTGTCCTACTAAACAATTGTGCGTGCATGAGCATTGTGCTCTTTCAGCAGAGATGCCTCCAAATGCCATGTTCTGTGAAGAGTCATGTACGTCCTTCCATTTAGCCCATAGTGGTAGTTTTATTGACCAGCTTCACCACCGCCGAGATACTCAATCACAGGCTCTGCATAGTAATAGTCTGCCCTTTGTCAAAGTCACTTATCTCAATGATTTCCTCATATATGGCCCCTATCTTCTTTAGGGTGATCCCCCATCCATGTCAGCTCTGTTTACATATTTTTGTTACCTTATCATGTGGCTGCAAATCCACTATGCGGCATCCAACATTGTGGTGGGCAGTGGCCATAATATATTAAGATAGTAACTGTCGTCGAAAGAACAGATACCATTGATGACCGTGCAGCTTCTCTAGAATAAATGATAATTAATTGAAATCCTCAGCTGCCGACAGATGTTGATATACCTCGATACGTATGTAGATTGTGGACAGTTGAGAATGTGGGTCTCACGGGATGTGTGCAAGGGATAAGTCCCTGCAGTCACACTATTTGTCGGTGTCCTCAGTGGCTCAGATGGATAGAGCATCTGCCATGTAAGCAGGAGATCCGGTTGGGGCACACATTTTCACATCTCACAGTTTGTATCATGGAAACTGGTATTTTTGCATAAATTCTACTCCTTCTATTCTTTTCTCTTTTTGTTCCATGTGGCTGTCCTGCTCTCCTTTTCTTCACTCTATATCATTAATTTGTTGCTGCATAATTGGAGACTGCTCCAGCTGAAACCTGATTTCAGTTAATCTCATCTCTTGCCTCTCTAGTATCACCTTCATCACTTTATTGTGCATCTCATGCTCTTTATTATGTATTTCTTGCCGCTCCATTTGCAGCTACAGGCCTCATACATCACTCTCTTCATTTTTTTTTCCTTTTCAATAGGTGCAGATGACATACTTGCCTGGCTTACATGAGTGTTATCACCTACCGCGTCACCTACACCACCATTTGCCAACCTATTTGCTGCTTCCCTCTCCACGTTCTGTACTTCTGCATATACTGTTTCTGCACCTACATTGCTTGCACCTCGCATTGTTCCTGATTGATTTTGACTGCCCTCTTCTCTGATGTTCTGCCATACTGATTCTTCACTCCTATAACCCAGCTAGGTTTTTCAGCAAGTATTAAATCTTCTTCTCTGTCATCTGCATCTGTGTGAACTAAACCTTTTCCATCTGCACCTTGTTCCTATTTTGACTATGTGTCTTCATCCACTGCTAATTGTTTGCAGTAATTCCATCTCCAGCATCTCGTTGAAGCTTCCTACTTCCTGTGAAGAACAGTGATTGAATTACTAATGCCCTTCCATATATAAACAATGCCTAAGCAAACAAAAGTAATGGACCAAATCCATAAGCAGAAATAAATCCACAAACCAGTAAAAGTGATGCAGTTTATGATTAATCAATGAACCTGTTCCATTCAATCATATTAATGAGAACTTGCCACTGTGTTCCTCAAACCACACCATCACTCTGCTGGCCTTGTTACATGGCGCATTATCTTGTTGAAAAATTCCACTATTTCCAGGACAAGTGACCATCACCAGGGGGTGTATGTGGTCTGCAACCAGTATATGATACTCCTTGGCCATCGTGGTGCCTTGCACAAGCTCTACTGGACCCACAGATG
The DNA here is from genome assembly GCF_021461395.2 of Schistocerca americana. Classification (NCBI taxonomy): domain Eukaryota; kingdom Metazoa; phylum Arthropoda; class Insecta; order Orthoptera; family Acrididae; genus Schistocerca; species Schistocerca americana. Next base: position 513,446,083 of record NC_060130.1, on the reverse strand, counting down.
CCCACATGAATGTTCCACAGAGCATAATGGAGCCACTGCCAGCTTGTCTATGTTCTATCATACTGATGTTAAGGAGCTGTTCACTGGGAAGATAACAGATTCATGCACTCCCATCGGCATGATAAAGAAGGCATTGGAATTCGTCAGACCATGGAATGCTCTGCATCTGTTGAGCATCTGACAAGCCGTGCGGTTTCTGAAAGGCTCATGCAAGGCCTCTAGGCCATCGCAATCAGTCACTCAGATATATCGTGTAGCTTCCCCATTCTACACACGGACAGCATGCTCACAGATAGCTCATGCACCTTGCATGTGTCTGACTAGCAGTCATTCCTTGTTAGGTGACACTACTATTACTTGGAAGGTTTATATCAACAGTAGATTGATGGTCATAATGTTCTGGCTGATCAGTGTAGGGTAGTACATTTGAAGTTGCGAGAGTTGTCACAAGAAGAAAATTATGCAGAATAAGGTCAAGGTGCCCTTAGTGTTTACTGAAATACCTAACCAGGTATTTGCTCATTGTGATATCAATGTGGCCCATCCACTTCAGATAACAGAGGGGGAATAGATACATTCTCACAAAATTCATCATAGCAGAGGCTGTAGCACGACAGCATGACGACACAATAATGTGTTTTAGTACATAAAATAATCTGCAGTTATGGAATACCATCAGTATTATTGAGTGACTAAGAAAGAAAATTACTAAATGATTCCCAAAAAAAGAGTTTGTTGTTTATTGGAGGCTGAGAAGATTCAGTCTTGTGCATACTATCTGCATAAAAACGAATCACTCAAAAGAACACATCAAATACTAACAGAATATATATGTCATGATGTGGGAATGAAGCAGGAAAGCTGAGATGAATGGGTGTCTTTTGTCACTTTTGTACATAACACCAAACTGCATTCATTGACTAGGTTAACTCCATTCAAGTTATTTTTCAAAAGAACAAAATTTGACCAAAGTATGATCCAACTATTATTATTATTATTATTATTACTACAATTACACAACAGAACTAAAGGAGGGGATGTGATAGATGTATCAAATGGCCAGAGTTTTAATAAGCAATGTAAGAAAAAAGATAAGGGATAGTATGATCGCACACAAAACTCCAAGGAATTTAAGACAGGACACAGAGGGCAGTTAAAGAAATTAATAAGCCCATGGAGAGGGTCTTTTGATTCTGTGAGGACTCTATGATCAAATGTACTGCTCCAGTTAACAAGTAAGAAGTTTATAATGGTGCACACGAACAGATTAAAGTAGTGATTTTAACTTAAGGTATTTGAGGCTGTGAAAAAAAGTAAAGTTGATGTTTCTGAAGTATGAGGAGAAAGAACATGCTAAATTTCATGATGAAACTGACTAAAAAGGGTCTTATATCTTGGAATACCAAGGACACAGGGGAAGGAGGCATCACGATTGGCCCTCAGAGACAGGCTAATATCCAGTCACTTTGCCTCTATTAGCCTAACCCTAATAGCAGCAGCAAACAGTGACTATAGGACAGCATACACATTACATAGAAAATAATTTAGGATTACATAAAAGAGTAGTAGAGACTGAAAGATACAATCGTAAAACACACATTTCTGTCTATGTGACAGTAACCAGAACCACCCTCGTAATCATAGGAGTGATTGTTAGATATCTCAAATGCAGCATCTTATGCAGAAAGTTGCAAGAAGAGAAGTTTTATCACCATGTGCATATGAATTGTGATCTGGCTCATGAGAAATTCTCACAAGAAGTGTTCTCTTTGAATGAAATTCCTCCTAACCTTAGTGCTTCATCACTGGATACAAAGGATCGCAGATGAAGAAAAGAGAAGATATGATTATATATTCTATATATTTGTGTTTCAGGACTGTATTATATGCATTAACAGAAAACATTGCATGTATATTTATACATTTAAGTGGAACAAAAAGTATGTGTTTATGTGTGTATATGTATATGGTCATGTAACATGTAACTTGAATAAGAGAGAAGTTCCTAAGGTTTGAGGTGTAATGACTAAGTCATGAATGCTTGCCATAAATATGAAAAAAATCATTCAGGTATGAATATTAGCAGGAAGCTTGGTAACTTAGATGCAGACGTACAAAGCCAGTTGCTTTTGCCAGTTTGATACGGGGTTATAGCATTAAGAAACTGCTGATTTCACTCCCACTGATTATGATTTGGATGGAAAAAGCAATGCTGTCATGCACCATCTGTAAGCAAACAGGCTCAAATGCAGTACATAGAGGCCACCAGTGGACAAGCAGGGCAGAGTTCCAACCAACATTAAAGTTCGACCCTGTCATCCACTGAAACCAGTGTCTCTCATGATCACCAGCCAACAGCAGGAATTATGTGTGTGACAATTATACTCATTTAAGCTTTTACACTAAAAAAGGTACGTACTTCTGGACACGGTAGAGTTTGATTAGAGCAATAGAAACTGGCTCTATTCATGATTTGTTGCCTGGAATACCATCATTAGACATTACTGCCTATACCTGATTCCTAATAGAGTGTTAAGCTGGTGTGGCCATTTATTCTAGTAATTAGTTACTAATAGTGTAAGATTACAAGGCTTGTCTTTATTCTACACATATGTTTAATGGTTCTTAGGACTCAAGTGATAAATCAGTGTCGGTGCTCTTCAGCATTTTTATGTAAACATATGAAGAAGTATTAAAAGTGAAAGACAATGCAGTAATATTTCCTTACTGACACCATACCTGCCTCCTTGGCCAGACATCCAAGTTGTTCTGTAATGAAAAATCTTAGCTTGACCTTTGCTGTCTCACCCCTCATGCATAGCCATTCACGTGCCTAAGACAGATGATCTCAAATCCCATGTCACATCCAATCTGATTGTGAGATCCAAAGTAAGTATGTTGCAGCCCAAATCTGGTTGCGACACTTTGAACACTTCGAATACAGAGCAGTCACTGCAGTGATTCAGAGGAAGTTTTGCATCAAAATTTGTCTAAGTACAAACTTTGGTACCAAGAACCTACAACAGTACTAAGAAAAAGAATGAAACTCAGCAATAATCAAGGTACAAAGCACAACAACAGTGTGAAATCACAAAATGTCAAGCATTTGAGCTCAGTTACTGTAGTACCCATACACAAAGACATGGTGTTTTCTGCATGGTTTTCTCCCATCTGGTATCTACAGGACAAGACCCATGATAAGTGGGCCTGTCTAGTTTGATGTGTGAACAGAAATCAGCATTCTAATGAATATATACACTCTGGATGGGTCAAACAGCATGACTGTGGTAATAATACTTAAGCAATGATGCAGCAACCACTCACTATCTTGGCACACAGTTCTCTTCTCAGGATATCTACAACTGCTGTTGTGAGTCAATGATAAAATCCACTACAGTTGTAAAAAGTTATTTATTTCCAAAAAGAAAAGCACTAACCACTTTCAGGATATATGTCCCATCTTCATATCCATCTGCAAAATTTTTAAAAGAATAATAATACCTATCCATGTGATTAAGAAAAAATCCCCTATTCATACATTAAAATGTGATGCCACAAAGGATGCATAACTAAGGTTAAAATAGCTTAAAATGTTAGAATAATGCATCCTTGGTACATGAGATGCTAGAGAATATCCCCTACAATTCTAAGTCTGCCAGAAAGCTTCTCACAGAGGAAGACCCATACAAAAGGATAAAGGTCCCCAATTACAAGAGCAGAAACCACAGTTAAATGGAATAAAAGATATAAGGAATTGTCAGCCTGATATCCCAAATCCCCCATTCCAAAATTTACAACGGACCAGGCTTAGGGGCACTCCACACATGGATCAGCATGAAGACTGATGGATGGTCTTTTGAACAATGAAACGTCCAAGAAAAGAAAGGGATTATATTATATAGGCTATGCATCTGAGGTATGTAAGTAAAACAATGTAACCCCATGAGTAAAGTTTGTGACTCACCTGTGCTTCATAATGCCCATCAGACCAGTATGAAATACAACCCAAAGTTCAAATGCCGATGGGAGCGACTGTGTACCTGTATTGTTAACAAGTGGGCTGCTCACGCCATCTGATAGTCAAAATTAACATCTTAGAAGAAATTGGGATTATGAAATGCAAAATTAATGATCCTGAAAAGGCACTTAATAAACAAACTGAGTTAAAGCACAGGGGCATACTAAATAAGTACGTCCAATACTTTCTGGTTACTACAGCCAGTAAAAATTGATTTCCACATTCCAAATATGAGGGTTCTTTACATCTTCTGCTTATAGTTATTTACTGTAAATTTTTTCCTGTTTGTTTATGCCAAGCTTTGTTTGTCCCTGAAGCAATGTGGTTCTTTATGATGTGGCTCTCTGTTTGTGTCACTAGCATTTGTTAATGTGTATGTTAACTCTATGGTTACATTGTGTTCTACAGTTCTGAAATTAAATTAGCAGCTCTTACAGGGAGGGTAGGATTGCAACCTTTGCACTGCAGCACATACACAGGCTTCCTTATTGGAGATTACTATGCATTTTATGCTCTGTTTATTATCAATTGTTTTTATTATTTTGGATTTTAGTGATATTCCTTAAAAATCTTTCATTGTACTTTTCACTGTATGGCTATTCTTCATGTGATCAGTAGTTTTAACTTAGATGCTTCTGCTGTAATTGCTGGTAGGCTATAAGTGCTTTGTGGGTTTCCTTCCATTTGTATTAACTGTTTCACAACTTTGTGCATGTACAAAGTAGTGACAATTTGAGACTGCTCTTTAAGTGTGCGATATGAATTCTTGAGTGACATTCCACAAATTATGTCAGTTTACGTTGGTTTGACCCTAATTGGTTGGTTTACAATGTATTCACATGAAGATGAAGATGTGGTAATCTGTAATTAATGTCTGTCTGGTACATGAGAGAAGGTAATTTTAACTGCAGCAGATGACAGCTGGTGAATTCTTAGACCTGTTGTTTGTGGGTACATTAACCTAAATTTTGACCATCAGAGCAACCCACTTGCTAACATCATGGATACAGGGCCACTCCCACCAGCTTTTGAACTTTGGGTTGTGTGTCATACTAGTCTGATGAATGTCTATGAAGCACTGGTGAGTTGCAAACTTCACTCAGGGAGTTACATTGTTTTCCTCACATAAATGCAGATGTGCAGTCTATGTAACCCCTTTTTCAGACATTTCAGTGTTCGAAAGACTACCCATCTGTCTTCATGTGAATCCATGTGAGGTACAAACTGAAGCCTGGACTGCTGTAAATTTTTTAATGGGGGATTTGGGATGTTGCATCATTAATTCTTTTATATTTTATTCAATTTGACAGTAGTTTCTACTCTTCTAATTAGGGACTTTTGTCCTTTTATGTAGGTGCTCCTCTGTGAGAGGCTTTCTGGCAGACCTAAGATCGAAGAGGATATTGTGTTGCATGTCATGTACCAGGGATACACTGTTTCAGCATTTTAACCTACACTGAAGTGCCAAAGAAACTGGTATAGGCATGCATATTCAAATAGGCAGAATATGGCACTGTGGTCAACAATGACTATATAAGACAAGTGTCTGGTGCAGTTGGTAGATCGATTACTGATGCTACAATCACAGGTTTATCAAGATTTAAGTGAGTTTGAATGTGGTGTTATAGTTGGTGCACGAGCGATGGGACACAACATCTCTGAGGTAGCGATGAATTTGGGATTTTCTCTTATGACCATTTCATGAGTGTACCATGAATGTCAGGAATTCAGTAAAACATCAAATCTCCAACATAACTGCAGCTGAAAAAAGATCCTGCAAGAAAGGGAGCAACGACGACAGGAGGGAATCATTCAATGTGACAGAAGTACAACCCTTCCCCAAATTGCTGCAGATTTCAGTGCTGGGACTTCAACAACTGTCAGCATGCAAACCATTCACTAAAACATCATCGATATGGGCTTTTGGAGACGAAGGCCCACTCGTGTACCCTTGGTAACTACACGACACAAAGCTTTACACCTCATGAGGGCCCGTCAGCACCAACATTGGACTGTTGATGACTGGAAACATGTTACATGGTTGGACGAATCTCGTTTCAAATTGCATCGAGCGGATGGATATGTACAGGTATGGACCCTGAATGTCAGAAGTGGACTGTTCAAGCTGGTGGAGGCTCTGTAATGGTGTCGGGCATGTGCAGTTGGAGTGATATGGGACCCCTGATACGTCTAGACAGGTGACACATATGTAAGCATCCTGTCTCATCACCTGCATCCATTCATCTCCATTGTGCTTTCCAATGGGCTTGGGCAATTCCAACAGGACAATGCGACACCCCATACATCCAGAACTGCTACAGAGTGGCTCCAGCAACACTCTTCTGAGTTGAAACACTTCTGCTGCTCGCCAAACTCCCCTGACGTGAACATTATTAAGCATATCTGAGATGTCTTGCAACGTGCTGTTCAGAAGAGATCTCCAACCCCCCGTACTCTAACAGATTTATTGACAGCCCTGCAGTATTCATGGTGTCAATTCCAGCACTACTTCAGACATCAGTTGAGTCCATGCCACATCGTATTGTGGCACTTCTGCATGCTTGCAGGGGACCTACACAATATTAGGCAGGTTTACCAGTTTCTTTGGCTCTTCAGTGCATTTTAACCTCAGTTATGCATCGTTTGTGGACTTACATTTTATTGTACTCATAGAAGTTTTTTGTAAGAATTTCTGTTGGTTCCATTTAGCTTTGATTTTATTTATCACATGGATCAGTATTATCACTATTTTAAAATTTTTGTGGATGCACCTGAAAATGGGACATGTGCCCTGAAATTGTATAGTGCTTTCCTTTCTAGAAATAAATAATTTTTACAACTGTAGTGGATTTTATCATTGTCACTGGTTACCAGTTTTGGATACTTTCACATCCATCTTCTGAAGTTTTGCATTTCTTATGCCATCCTAGATGTACTGAAACATTCATTCCTACCTGCCACTGTTAGTTGCTGCTTCTTCATCTCAACTAAAACTGCAACTCTAGAACTTAACCTTTTTGTGAACAGCTCATAGTGAGTCGAACACTTCAAAATGGGCGGTGTGTTGGTTTTATGATTTTATTTATTCAGTGTGTAGAGCAACAAGTAAAACTCTATAATGTCCACTTTGATTATGCACTTAAATAACCAGCTTGAAGGACGAACACTGATAGCTACATTTGTGTAGAGTCAGTATTTATTAATTGGCAGTGAAGCGAGAGAGGTACTGGTAGTGTGCGAGTGTTGATCTCCTATCCTACTGAGCCAAGCTGCTTCTCACTTCTTTGTCTGAGTACTGGCACCTGCCACCTACCATCCAGCCCAGAACTCCTGACAGAACCCGAGGGAGACCAAAGCTGCTCCTCACTTTACCGCCCTGAGCCACAGATCTTAGCAACTGCCATGACTTGTGGCAGCCTCACTCTCATGTGAGTGATTTAGAATACAAGATGAGACATCTTACAGTCTTCTGGGATGCTAATTTGAAGATAGGTTAGGAAGCATTTGCACTATCATGGGAGAATTCAGATTTGGATTATGCCACTAGGGAATGTATTGCTGCACTACAGTAGTGGTCCAATTAACTTTGGGTCACATACTGTCTGCATAGGTGATCAAGAACTCCTATTTGGCAGTGACAGATCTCTACATGTGTCTGAGAAAGGCAGAATGATTTGTAGCTTCAAATGAATTTTATCAATGTGACTGGTGAGCCAGTCTTTAAATGAATTTTTGGTAGGCAGTAATGCAAATATAGTTGACAAAATTTTTGATATTTTAGGCACTTGAGATTCTTTATCATATTTGACATTATACACTACTGGTTATTAAAATTGCTACACCGAGAAGAAGTGCAGATGATAAACGGGTATTCATTGGACAAATATATTATACTAGAACTGACATGTGATTACATTTTCACACAATTTGGGTGCATAGATCCTGAGAAATCAGTACCCAGAACAACCACCTCTGCCCATAATAATGGCCTTGATATGCCTGGGCATTGAGTCAAACAGAGCTTGGATGGCGTGAACAGGTACAGCTGCCCATGCAGCTTCAACACGATATCACCGTTCATCGGGAGTAGTGACTGGCATATTGTGACAAGCCAGTTGCTCGGCCACCACTCACCAGACATTTTCAATTGGTGAGAGATCTGGAGAATGTGCTGGCCAGGGCAGCAGTTGAACATTTTCTGTATCCAGAAAGGCCCGTACAGGACCTGCAACATGCGGTCGTGCATTATCCTGCTGAAATGTAGGGTTTCGCAGGGATCGAATGAAGGGTAGAGCCACGGGTCGTAACACATCTGAAATGTAACGTCCACTGTTCAAAGTGCCGTCAATGTGAACAAGAGGTGACCGAGACGTGTAACCAATGGCAACCCATACCATCACGCCGCCTGATACGCCAGTTTGCCGATGACGAATACACGCTTCTAATGTTCGTTCACTGTGATGTTGCCAAACACAGATGCGACCATCATGATGCTGTAAACGGAACCTGGATTCATCCGAGAAAATGACGTTTTGCCATTCATGTACCCAGGTTTGTCATTGAGTACACCATCGCAGGCGCTCCTGTCTGTGATGCAGCGTCAAGGGTAACCTCAGCCATGGTCTCCGAGCTGATAGTCCATGCTGCTGCAAACGTCATTGAACTGTTCGTTCAGATAGTTGTTGCCTTGCAAACGTCCCCATCTGTTGACTCAGGGATCGAGACGTGGCTGCACGATCCGTTACAGCCATGCAGATAAGATGCCTGTCATCTCAACTGCTAATGATATGAGGCCATTGGGATCCAGCACGGTGTTCCGTATTACCCTCCTGAACCCACCAATTCCATATTCTGCTAACAGTCATTGTATCTCAATCAATGCGAGCAGCAATGCCGCGATACAATAAACTGCAATCGCGATAGGCTACAAAAGTAAAAAACGTGATGGTACACATTTCTCCTCCTTAAACGAGGCATCACAACAACTTTTCACCAGGCAATGCTGGTCAACTGCTGTTTGTGTATGAGAAATCAGTTGGAAACTTTCCTCGTGTCAGCATGTTGTAGGTGTCGCCACCGGCGCCAACCTTGTGTGAATGCTCTGAAAAGCTAATCATTTGCATATCACAGCATCTTCTCCCTGTCGGTTAAATTTCGCATCTGTAGCACGTCATCTTCGTGGTGTAGCAATTTTAATGGCCAGTAGTGTATTATTACATTAAATTGTTCTTGAGATGTCACCAGATCACAGCTTCTCCACTGCACTGCATGCAATTGACTGCAGAGCTGGGATGCACGGGGTGTGTCTGCTCCACTCCCTTCCTCCCTCCCATCCCTCCACTCCCCCTCCTGGCCTCAGCATCTGACTGGATGTGATGATGCTGATGTCATGATCTGTGAATGGCCTTGGAGATAAGGAAGTGCTGATGATGATGCCAGTGGAATATAACAAGCACAGTTGCATGAGCATGGTACAATTCTTGGTATGGCCTTGAAGATAAGAATGCATTGATACTGATGTCAGTAAATTCATGGTCAGATCATACACTGGTCCACTACTAGGCTCATAAAGCAACTGCCACAGGTATAAACTTAAAAAATATTCGATTACTCATATACAGTAAACACTAGTATCTGGTGATCTTTCAGGCTGTGACTTCCATTAGTATGTGGACAGGGTAGGACAGTATTAGGAGATGAGGTATGTTCCAATCTACAGTAACCCTTTCTATCAAACATTCCTCTATGATTAATAAAATTGCAGTTGTAAATGAGGTACCATATGACATTGGTTTGACTATTCTATTGTGATAATGCAAATCCAAAAGCATAGGTAACTCCCTTTTCCAGTGAGATTTGCTCTAGATTTAGGCAGTTCTGGGAACAGCTCATAATGTTTTAAACTGAACATGAATGTGGAAGATATAACAAGAATGGTTTAAGAATGTTATTCAAACAGCGCCTCAACTGGTTAGAGTACCTGAAGCTGGAGCATCAGCAAAAAGAGTATTTAGTAGTGATACCTCCAAGTGTAAAGCAATTTCTGAATACTGCTGAGGTTAAATACTAGTAAAAATGTATTTCAGTGCTTAATTACCTACAGTAATATCTCAAAAGAGCTAATTATTGACATACTAATGTGAAAGATGACATACAGGCTGTTTGAAAAAGAAGTCTAGTTTTAAGTAAAAATTTAATGGGGAAATTAATGAAAAATTACACCAATCAGTACATATCATGAAAGAGAATGCCTTCAAGTTTTGTGTAATGTTAGTAGACGTCAATGTGGGATCCATTTGTTGCCCTGCACGTGTTGAGACAATATCCCACTTCTTGCCACGTATTCACCAATATTTCAGGTGTAACTGTCCCAACCACTGGGACAATTCTTTCCCGCAAATGATTGATGTCTCTGATCTTTTCACTATACACAACATTTTTTATGTGGCCCCAAAAGAAAAAGTCCAGTGGGGTTAAGTCTGTGCTTTGTGGTGGCCAAGGTATTTGGCCAGCCCTGCCTATCCACCTTCCTGGAAAGCGAGTGTCAAGAGCCGCACACACATGGTTAATGAAATGAGGTGGTGTGCCATCTTGTTGAAGAAACAAAATCCCCTTTTCCACCTCAGTATCATCCATTTGGGGAAAGACACACTCTGCCAACATGTCACAGTAAACGTCCCTGTTTATTGTTTTTTTTCTACAAAAATGAAAGGATGAATCACACGATCTTCTATCAAACTGCACCAGACATTAACTTTGGGAGAGTCACATTGATGCTGAATAACTTCATGTGGATGCTCTGCCCCCCCCCCCCCCCCCTTTCCCCTCTAAATTCTTCAGTTATGATGATTAACTATTCCATTGACATGTGATGTAGCCTCATCAGAAGAGACAATCTTTCTTAAAAAAATTGGCATCATCATCAATTCTGTATAGAAAGTCAACAGCAAACTCATACCTTTCGATTTTATCAGTAGGTTTTATTTCATGTAACAGTTGCAATTTGTAGGAGCACAATTTAAGTCTTTTATGCACCTTTAGGCACTCCTAATTGTAGATTACGCCTGGCCAATGACTTCTTTGGGCACCGAATACACGAAACACGGATCTGTTCAACAACATCTTCAGAAGTTCTTGGTCTACCTGGCGATTTTGCTTTTAAAAAACTACCTGTTTCCTTGAAAGACTTTAACCAATGACAGATAGTTTTTGCTGTAGGTGGTTCACCACCATACTGACGTCTAAAATTATGTTGCACTATTATCACTGGCTCAGTTTTCACAAGCCAAATAACACACTGCAGTTTATGTTGTGGAATACATATTGTTGCTGAGTTGCTCTGCTCTGCACTGCACTGCATGCATGCCTGGACTGAAGTGAGGGAACAGAGGATAAAACGGCACTGGTGCCATCTCAATGTTGAGCAGACCTGCCAACTGCAGGGAGCCAAACTTGGAGAGTTGATGAATCAAACACCACAAACTAGAATAGTGTATGCCACTTTGAACAGATCCTAGGACATATTAAAACTAGGGAGTTCTTTGTCAAACACACTGTATATTGGTACACATTCAGGACCAAAGAATCTAAACTAAAATTCTCCAAATGATAAAAAGACGTGTTGAGTATAGTAACATTGTTAGGATACTTCAAGACTGACACAGTGACAGATAGAAACCATGCAAAAATAAAATAAGATTTGGTGTCTGCTAGAGGTAGCACAGAAGTGCATAAAAACAGGAGAGCTGTCTTGAGATATGGTGCAGTAGCATGACAGTGACACGCAACACTTGCATGCATGGGTGTGGATGTTTGCTGTCAGCTGATTTGCCCAGCAGCACCAAACTTATGGCTCTGGAAAGCTTGATTGTAGAAGCAGAATAAAGAAAAAGGGGGTGGGGGAATTGAGTGTTTGAAGTTTGAAACATCTACCATCTATTATCATAGGTTTCTACTATCTGATGCCTCTGTTTTCTGTTCTTCAGTGGAAAACAAATAATAATAGTTACTGGTAAACTTTAGTGTTATTATTGTGTTGGTCATTCAATATGACAGTGGTTCAATTAGCTGAACTGTAGGTCTGACATCAATGTACAAATTACATATGATCATCAAAATAAAGTTGTGGAAACAATGAATTTTGATTTTGTGATAAACTTATTCTAAAAGGGAACAGCTATAGTGTACTAGGAATACCACTGTGATTTGGACTGTATCCAATGCATGCGCAACATCATGACAAGCTGGGAAAATATTTCATGGCAGAGCAGATAATGGCTCTTACTATTAGAAATATTGAACTGCAGGAGCATCTGGAGACCATTCATGCATTGCCACCTGCTCAAAGAAGTGGATTCAGATGTTCAGGCAATCCCTGGCGATCCTACAAAATATGCTGACACTCCTCCTAGTGCATCACAGTTCAGCATAGTAATTAATTATCCTGCCATCACTTTCATTCCTTTCTTTGTGGGCAGATGATCAGAAAACACATTTACATTTATGCAGAAGCTACGCGATGTCAGCCAGATGTGCTAGTGGCCCAACGAATTTCAATTAAGTGTTACACATTTGAAGTTGTCGGGAGATGCACGAATGTATGTTGATTCAGTGGAGACTGAAAAATGCCAGCAGTTCTGAGGTGTTGGCTAAGGCTTTAGCAGACAGGTACACTGATAAAAAGGGCATAAGTTGCTATCAGGACAAGTTGTTTACCATCCACTACAGCAATGGTAATAGTTTTGGAGCTTTTGTCAATTGTGTATGCACAATCTCATATCCTGTGTATGTGCTAGGATCAAACAAATCCAGGAATGCCCTGCTTAAGGAGGCAGAGGTATGAGCAGTTATGTATTCGTTAGGGGAATAAACCCACAGACAATGGTAAAGGTGGTGTCACCCTTGTCCCTACGGGAGGTAGTGCATTTAGCATTGCTGTGAGGAGAGGCTGGATGCTTTATTTCATTTTCTCCACATGGCACTGATTCCCACAGGGTCTACACTTCCAAACCAAACTGTATATGTTGCAAGTGGTCAGGTCATATTTTCAATACATGTTATGTTCGTTATTGTACCTATTGTGGACAGATTGGCCATCTTGTTACTGATTGCTGCCAATCATGGGGTACACTAAAATGAGGATGGAGAGGAGCTTGAAGTTTTAGAGGAACTGGAAGATCTGGTCAAGAAAATGGTAGAGGGCCTGGGGCTCCACACTTCCAGTAAGGTCAGTCAACCCCATTAACTTTTGTGGGCTGATGGTGGCAAATGTAATTGTACTCAGTAATGTTATAAGCAAATCGTGAAAGCGTTCATAGATATGGATGCTCAGGTGAGCACAGTATTTTTTATCCCCTGGTGATACATATTGACACTGTCTCACTGATGCATAAATGGACAGAGACTTTGAACCCTCTGGTTGAGGTAATGACTGCGGGGAGAAAATAAGAGACTGATATGAAGACAATTAGAAAAAGGGACAGGATTTTGATGTCATTCTTGGTAATGATTCCTCGCACCTTTCAGGATGTCACTGAAATTATATCACAAACTGTTCATTTTGGTGTTTTAATCCATCAGTTTGGTGGCAACAACACTCAACAAGTGTGAGGAACCTGGCCAAAAAGACCTATTCCCCGAGTTTCCACGGAACATGTATCTTACTGCTAAAGGCCAGTGTATATGGTGGGACAGAAAGAGTTCTCTGTATGGCAATCAAATTTTGAGAACCCATGAAAACTATCTTTCTGGTTGACCTATTCTGCAACAATGAAGTTTTAGATCATCCGTAGGTTCATGCCGTACAAGGCCCTGTAGGGTCGAGAACATAAATGGTAAAATGTATGTGAAAATATGTTTAGATAATTGTGGATTGAGAAATGTTGTAGTTCCATGTGGAACAGTGCTGCCCAGCTTACAGAAAATAACAGATGATGAGCAATGTATGATAGGATAAACTCAATTCCTGGATAGTGCAAAGCAAAAATTGCCAATTTGAGGATTGTACTCAATTGCTCCACACTTTACAGACCAGCTGAGGGAAAAATCAATGCATCCAAACAAACCAGAGGGACGTATTTTTTACCCTGTGTAAGAGGAAATTGCATGACTGTTTGAAGGATGGCAGTACTTGCTAGCCACCAATTTGACTCAGTACGAAATTTCAACTGGGAATGCATGGTCAATTGCCCAAAAACCCTAAGAAATATCATACCACTTTTAATCAGTAGTTGAAGAAAGCATCCAGAAATAATTAGGTTCTGGAATTATTCAGCCTTCCTCAAACCCTTGGGCATCCCCTATTATACTCGTGCCCAAGGAAAGCATTAACAGTGAAATAAGCTATCATCTTTGTGTTGAGACGAGAGCAGTGAACTGGGTAAGCACTCTTGGTACATATCTGCTGCCTCATATTGATAAGACACTTAACTTATTAGGAAACTGCAAGTATTTCTTTGTTCTAAGTATGAAATCAGGCTATCATCACATTCCCATTGTGCCTTGGAACAGACATGAGATGGCATTTGTTGTGGCTTCAGGATTATATGAGTTTCTTAGAATGCCTTTTGATTTAAAAATGCACCTGTTACTTTCCAGCAGTTTGTAGTCATATTACTTCATGGATTGAAACTAATCATCTGTTTAGTATTTTTTGATGATACCATTGTCTTTTCATGGACAATAGAGCAACATGTTGAACACCTAAGAAGCATACTATCACAGCTACAAGGGAAACTTAAGTTTTAATTTGGAAAAGTGTTATTTGTTGAGTCTTAGGTGCAATATCTGGGCCACATTATAAGTTGTGTGTCTTATGGAGGTGGTTGACTATTTCCTTGCACTTAAGAACGTTAAGGAACTACAGCCATTTCTTGGGCTTGCTAATTATTACCATAGATTTATTCAAGGTTATACCACCAACACAAGGCAAGTTCCAAAAGTACTGAAAAAGGCGGTACCTTTCAATTAGATCACAAAATGTGGCAGAAATGGAATAAATTAAGGTTAAGGATGTTCTGTCAAAATCTCCCTTGTTAATCTATCTAGACTTCAAAACATCATGTGATGCCAGTGGGTTGTGTCCTAAGTCAGGAGCAAGATGCTGAAGAAAAACCTGTTGGTTATGCATCCTGTCATCTTGATGAAGCAGATATTAATTACAGCACAACTGCAAAAGTGTTGTTGGCACTGGTATTTGGAGAGAACTACTTCAAGTGATACCAATACAGTCAACATCTCACTGTAGTTACTGATCATGCCATCTTATTGTGGCTTTTAAACTTAAAAGATCCAAGTAGTCAACTGATGCAGTGGGCTTTAAAACTAAATGAACATGATTATGAGATACACCACATATTGGGCAAATTACATCAAAATGCTGATGTTCTGCAAAGAAAGGTTTGTGTGTTGCAAGCAGATAAGGTACTTGTTGCTGATTTGCAGGAAGCACACGAAAAAACTGCAGAATGCAAGCAATTTGCCACACTTCTGGACTTCATGTGTCTGAAGAAGGTATCTTGTGTCAAAAAATGCCTGAAGGAATTTGGTTGGTAATATTGAAAGCACTCCGGCATCACATTATTGCCCAATGTCATGATAGCATTCAAGCTCATCACATGAGAAGCAGGTCATAAATACATAAGTAGTGACACAGTACTGGTGGGAAGGCTATCAATGTCATTCTCAAAAACACATTTGCACGTACATTCTGTGTGTGCAGAGTGCGCAACTGACTAAACCTCAAATTCCACTGCAAACATTGACTCCAGACTTTTGAAATCATAATGTTGGACATTGTGGGACCTTTTGAACAAACATATAAAGAAAACAAACATATACTGTCCATTATTGGTCACTTTTTGCACTATCTATTTCTGGTCCCTACAGCTGATATGATAGCTGTAACAGTAGTGAAAGAATTTGTGATGTATTTCATCTTGCCTTTTGGAATCCCTGTTGCCATACTTTCTGATAAAGGTGTACATTTTATGTCTTTCATGTTTGTAAAAGTCTGTAAACTACCACATATTAAAAAATGGAGAACCGCCTCTTTTCATCCTAAAGTAAATGGTAGGGCTGAATATGTTCATACAACAATCATGAAATGCTCATACTACAATCACAAAAGTGCCGTATTACCACCTTTCCATCAGGGTGACTAGGTGCTGTTGAGAAATCCTACTCTCCAAAAGAGGAGGACAAAAAGTTCTCCCTGCAGTATGAAGGACCATACCAGATTACTTGGGAGATGTCACCTTTGGATGCCAAAATACAGTATCAGACTGCACGGTGATCGTGCAATTTGATAGGCTATAGCCTGATGGTGGTCGTTTGACACCACAACCAGTTGTAATTTCTGTTGATCCTGTGTGAGTTAAATGGAGTACCTCCCAAAATTTTAGGAGATTTATGAAACTTCTTTTACTGGCACTCTAAATGCCCATATGTCCTGCAGCCAAGGGACTGAATTCAGTTTGAATTATGGAACTGGAAATAACAATATCCCTGGCATCATTTGTAATGTGTAAATTCTTTTCCTTACAATTGACTGTCCTCTGCAGACTCCCGTCTCAACTCTCAGGAGGTATGGAAACATGAAACAGGTGTGCAGTGTTTCTGATTACCCAAACAATTTCTGTAAGATAATTTGGCAGTCCCATCCTTAAAATCTTTCTAAACAATCCTTTCACAGTGCTCTTTTCTTTCCTGTATTTTCAAATTACTGTACCCCATACAACCAGTGGTATTTCTGAAAGTGCCAAGTAGTTTTTGTGCCTTGACTGGAATAAGTTGGCTTTCCAATGTGGCAGTGACTGCAGCTTGCATCCCTAACATAAGTATATGGGAAGTGTGGATGGGCAGCCAGTGCATTGCGAGTTCTCCTCCAAGAGTCCCTGCAAATGCACAGAGCTTGACACAGTCGCTACCTCCTCCCTCTGAGAACACGCATGCATGCTTTGTGCCACATGTGCAGAGTCCCCGTGAGACTACTATCCGTCCTTGTCCCTCCTCTCGCCACCCATTTCTACATTATAGCCTAGTGGCCATCCTGCGTTCTTGACATCATGGGACCCACCTCTCCAATATCTGAATATGGATACTGTTGACGATTTTAAATGACAGTGGACCAGCTGCTCCTGCCATGACATGCCGCTGTCTTGTTCTTTACGTCTCAACTAGCAAGAATAATATGCAGACCCCTTTTAGCCAGACTGCAGCACTGTTATTTTATGCTTTTAGTATTTACTTCAGTACTAGCACTTCAGTAAAACTGCAGTGAATATTTGTTATCATAATGTTCATAACTGTCACTGTGGCAGCTCTATATGAAAAGGTGTTCATTCTATAGCTGAGAGTAAAGACACCTGAGAGGTGTTTTCTGTTATGCTTTGAAGAGAAAGCAGCTCAGAGTTCTAAGATTCAGACTGTGTAAGAGTACTGTAATTGTAAATGACATTAATAATTTTACTGTACAGTTTCAGTATCTATTGCTTATTATTTTAACTGTTTTACTAAGTGAACTGTGGTTCATGATACTGTGTTAGTATCTGGAAGCATGTGAATTATATCAGCAGATAAATTGGCAAGAGCAGACAGTCTATCTTCATCCATGGTACTTCTAAGGATCATTTTGATCTGTGACAAAGTGGCAAAATACCTCTCTGTTTCACACATTGTCACTAGGATAGTAGCTACTAATTTCAACAATTTCGCAATGTCAACAAAAGGTTCTCACAGGTTATTTTCAATTAAAAATTTTAGAAGGGCTATTGCACTTTTCAGTTCTTGAAAATCATTTCAAGCCCAAATGATTCATAGGTCTATTTTTAACTTAGCTTTATTTAAAAATACACTCCTGGAAATTGAAATAAGAACACCGTGAATTCATTGTCCCAGGAAGGGGAAACTTTATTGACACATTCCTGGGGTCAGATACATCACATGATCACACTGACAGAACCACAGGCACATAGACACAGGCAACAGAGCATGCACAATGTCGGCACTAGTACAGTGTATATCCACCTTTCGCAGCAATGCAGGCTGCTATTCTCCCATGGAGACGATCGTAGAGATGCTGGATGTAGTCCTGTGGAACGGCTTGCCATGCCATTTCCACCTGGCGCCTCAGTTGGACCAGCGTTCGTGCTGGACGTGCAGACCGCGTGAGACGACGCTTCATCCAGTCCCAAACATGCTCAATGGGGGACAGATCCGGAGATCTTGCTGGCCAGGGTAGTTGACTTACACCTTCTAGAGCACATTGGGTGGCACGGGATACATGCGGACGTGCATTGTCCTGTTGGAACAGCAAGTTCCCTTGCCGGTCTAGGAATGGTAGAACGATGGGTTCGATGACGGTTTGGATGTACCGTGCACTATTCAATGTCCCCTTGACGATCACCAGTGGTGTACAGTCAGTGTAGGAGATCGCTCCCCACACCATGATGCCGGGTGTTGGCCCTGTGTGCCTTGGTCGTATGCAGTCCTGATTGTGGCGCTCACCTGCACGGCGCCAAACACGCATACGACCATCATTGGCACCAAGGCAGAAGCGACTCTCATCGCTGAAGACGACACGTCTCCATTCGCCCCTCTCATTCACGCCTGTCGCGACACCACTGAACGCGGGCTGCACGATGTTGGGGCGTGAGCGGAAGACGGCCTAACGGTGTGCGGGACCGTAGCCCAGCTTCATGGAGACGGTTGCGAATGGTCCTCGCCGATACCCCAGGAGCAACAGTGTCCCTAATTTGCTGGGAAGTGGCGGTGCGGTCCCCTACGGCACTGCGTAGGATCCTACGGTCTTGGCGTGCATCTGTGCGTCGCTGCGGTCTGGTCCCAGGTCGACGGGCACGTGCACCTTCCGCCGACCACTGGCGACAACATCGATGTACTGTGGAGACCTCACGCCCCACGTGTTGAGCAATTCGGCGGTACGTCCACCCGGCCTCCTGCATGCCCACTATACGCCCTCGCTCAAAGTCCGTCAACTGCACATACGGTTCACGTCCACGCTGTCGCGGCATGCTACCAGTGTTAAAGACTGCGATGGAGCTCCGTATGCCACGGCAAACTGGCTGACACTGACGGCGGCAGTGCACAAATGCTGCGCAGCTAGCGCCATTCGACGGCCAACACCGCGGTTCCTGGTGTGTCCGCTGTGCCGTGCGTGTGATCATTGCTTGTACAGCCCTCTCGCAGTGTCTGGAGCAAGTATGGTGGGTCTGACACACCGGTGTCAATGTGTTCTTTTTTCCATTTCCAGGAGTGTAGATAGGACTGCATAACATTGGAAAGAATTTTTTCAGGTAATTTATTTTTCAGTGACGGGAAGAAGTGCTGGTGAAGTAAATTAGAGACCAATAAGTGGCTGGCAAATTCAATCCTCTGTTTGCTCTCCTTAATTATTATGTCAGTTACTTTCTTTGCTGCTTCATTCCTTGTTTTTCATATATGTCCTTACAGCTTCTTTTTGCTGTATTTGGTTTTTCCTCGATTATGATGTTATTAACATTGCCTCTAACTTTCAAAATTTCATTTTTGTATGATGTTTTCTGCTTGATTTATTGAGATGGGATCAGTGGTGGACTTTCGTAATTGGTTGCACAAGATCTCCATGTGAGACATTATTTTATAAAATACCTCTAACCAAAGGAGAATTTTTGTCTGTTACAGTTTCAACCTTAGACCATATGCAAAAGTTGTCATCTGGTTGCTGGTGTCTTCAACAAGTTGAAAACATTCTAGAATGGCTTTTTCTTCTTATGCACTGTAAGGATTGTTCTTGATTTAAAATTTCATCTTATGGCTGATCAATGAGGGATTTTTCGTTTCACACTTGCATCTAGAAAAGCCACAATTTGAGGTGAATTAGAGAAGAATATTGTTACCTCTGCAATAGTATTGAAAAACAGTTTTACTTGTTTATTCCTACTTGTAACTTGGGCAAGAATTAAGCTCAGCTGGTGTGCATAACAATGCACATAACACACGAAATGATACTTTTCTCTTATAATTGTTTGTACCCCTGCATGTTGGCAGTGCATGATACAAGCACCATCATAACTTTTGGATGTTACTTTTTCTTTCTTTTCTTGGAGAACATCAGCAAGAACATTTTTAATACAAGCTGCTGAGGAGGAAGCATCATTACCAGATGAATTTAAAAATGTCCAAAATCTTTCAACAGGCTCTCCAGCAGATAATAGATAACAAAACATTACAAGCAATTGAAATTTAAAAGATACAGCAGAAGTTTCACCTGATGTCACATACATAAAATCTGACTTAGCTATTTCTGAATTAATTTCTCCATGAAACGCATGTAACATACCCTAGTAAATCAATTTGTATATCCTTGGATGTAACCTTAAAGACTGTAGCATTGTTCATGTGCTCTTTTAAAAGAGCATCTTAAACTGAAGTGAAATTTATTGACCCTCTGAATATTCCAGAATTGCTAGATTCCGCTGTTTCATCAAGTCCACGTAAGCCAAGTTCAAACTCACAGCAGAACTTTATGGAGTCAATCATAGTTATTTTTTCTTACATTGTCATTGTGACTTTCTATATTATGTCTGAAAGCTGAGCTAAGCTATTGCCTAATTTCTGTTTTTC
The DNA here is from genome assembly GCF_021461395.2 of Schistocerca americana. NCBI lineage: Eukaryota > Metazoa > Arthropoda > Insecta > Orthoptera > Acrididae > Schistocerca > Schistocerca americana. The sequence continues at coordinate 513,425,445 of NC_060130.1, read as the reverse complement.
CAAGGACTGATAAATCTAAATAAGAATTCTTATGTGCAATAGATTCTCTGCACTTCTTAGCCTTCTGTTTTAGATGACTTATGTCTTTCCTCAGCTTGTTTTAATTCAAGGTGAGGTACTGGCCTACCAAGCTTCTTCATTTCACACTTCTCTTCCAAGATCAAAGCTGAGAAATTTGCATCTAAAAGGTATTGAACACAGTTCATCCTTCTCTGACAGCAAACTCCAAGAACAGATGAATATGCATATGAGCACTAAAGCACAATTAATAACTGAATACACTGTTAAGCTATTGTATGAACATCACTCCATTACAATGAAGGCACATGTGCTAACTGCTTTGGTTATGGGCTGTGATCTTTCAGTTCAGGTCAATTTCCATGAAAGTCCAACTCACATCTGAGCTGGTCCTTCCACCAGTGTAAATGTGCATATATTACTAGCAATAGTTCTCCTTGCTCCTGCCTGCCAAAGGAACACCCATAAGCTTATTTATGGAGGTTCAGAAGGGACATTGAGCCCCAGCAGCGCTTGGGGGTATACGCATGCTATTTGAAGACCTTAAAAGTTTTTTTTATATGATGCAAATACCTTGAAAATTAAGATAAAATGATCTAATATGAGAAACAAATGAAGAATAAGTGTGTAAATTATAAATGTATATATTTAAACAGTCATCTTTTTTTCACTGAACCACTGGAACATATGCTGTGCCACCTCTCAATGACATCAACCTCCAGAGGTTAATAAGAGCAAGCAAAATTGAACCCTAAGAACATTATAGGTGTGTACTGCCCTTTGATTCATTCTTGATTTTTCTCTAGTTCATTTCAGATTGTCTATGCTAATGCATGTGTATCATGTCATTCATGTTTAATAAAGTGGTTACTTTTGTAGAATCAGTATGTGCATCTTATTCCATCTACATACCTCTAAGGTAACAAAAACATTGATGACCTGCAACAGCCGTACAATACCTACGGACTCAGAAAGTGTGTTGTGTTGCTTTCCCACCAGTCAATGAACAGTGATACCCAACAAAGATTATTGGGACCTTTGGTCTATACGTGTGTGTGTGTGTGTGTGTGTGTGTGTGTGTGTGTGTGTGTGTGTGTGTGTGCTGGGGCTTATGGGCGCTCAACATCGAGGTCATCAGCGCCCTGACACACATTAAAAGGAACTTAAAAGGAATGAATGTGGAGAGACCTAATAAAACTGAAAAACACACTTAAAGAAAGCAGGAAAAGAAGGAAAATACTACATAAGAAAGTAAAAGCGAAGGAAAGGGAAAACATAGCAACAAGAATGCCACACAAAATTGTCACTGGCTGGCCACTTACATAAAATATTGGCGAGCTTGTCACACAGTGAGCAAATTAAAATACTCTCCCTAAAATCTTTGTAAAAACATTTGACATGGCACAGAACTTTAAAACTTTAACCACATTCATCCGAGTGTTGCCTAAAAGAGATGGCAGGTCCGCTGGCAAGCCAGCCGAAGCCCGCTGGTCAGAAAATAAAACACAATCCAATAAAACGTGGCGCACAGTGACCTGAACGCCACAAGCACCACATATTGGAGGGTCCTCCCGCCGGAGCAGGAAGCCATGCGTCATAGGGCTGTGGCCTATTTGAAGCCGCGTGAGGAGAACCTCGTCCCGTCAATGGGGCTGAAAGGAAGTACACCACACACGCGTTGTGGGCTTGACTATACAGAGCTTATTGTCAGTCACTTCCAGCCACTCATGCTCCCACTGACGCATGACTCGTGAGCTCAACAGCGAGGTGAGTGCGTGCAAGGGGATAGCACACTGAGATACTTGTAGTTCGAGACACGCCTCCTTGGCTGCGAGATCTGCCCTTTCATTCCCAGCAATGCCGACATGCCCCACAACCCAGCAGAAAGCTACAACCTTCCCCAGTCGCTGTAGTCGGAGGAGGGCATCCTGGATGGTCTGGACTATTTTGTCTGCCGGATACAAACATTGCAGTGAGTGAAGGGCACTGAGCGAATCGGAACAGACAAGAAATTTAGGGGAGGAAGAAAGCCTCATCTGCTCCAGTGCCCGCAAGATCGCAGACAATTCTGCATCAAAGACAGTAAAAGTCTGAGGCAGTCGGACCTTGAGGACACGATCCGGAAAAACAACTGAGCAACCAACGGAATCCCCTTGTTTCCATCCATCCGTAAAAACAGCTACATAGTCGTGGTGCTCAGATAAAATGGCAGAAAATGCATTAAAAACAGTGGCAGGAGTGCAATCTCTCTTGTACTGCAATAAATCTAAAATCACTCTGAGGCTCTTCAGTAACCAGGGTGGCAGGCGGTTAAAACCCAGGATTTGGGGTTGTACAGACTCCACACCGAGGGATTCTAGCACACGTTGCACACTGATCCCAAACGTCAACGTAGCCTGAGGACGGTGGGAAAAAAGGCGGTCCAGAGGTGGATGGGCAACAAGATGGTGAGCAGGCGAGCTGGGAGCTTCAAGAAACTTACATGCCTGGCGCACCAGCAGGAGCTGCCGCCGGATGGTAAGTGGCGATTCGCCAGCCTCAGCACAGAGGCCGGGTACGGGACTGGTCCGATAAGCACCCATGGCCAGTCGAATCCCAGCATGGTGAACAGCGTCAAGGATCTGCAAATAAGACGGCCTTGCTGACCCATCTACTGTGCACCAATAGTCCAGCCTTCAACACACAAAAGCGCGATAAAACTGAAGGAGACGCACCCTGTCCGCTCCCCAAGACCTGTGGCTGAGGCACTTGAGGATGTTCAGTGCCTTCAGGGTTCTAGCTTTCAAGTCACGTAGGTGTGGCAGCCATGACAACCTGGAGTCAAAAATTAGGCCCAGAAAACGCACTGTGTCTCTAAAATGTAGGACAGTATCCCCCATATGCAAGGCAGGCAAAGTAAAAAGACGACGAGAACGATTAAAACGAACACAAACACAATTATCGGCAGAAAACCGAAAACCCGTCTTTGCAGCCCACTCCTCTAACCGCCACACTGTTAGCTGCAACTGACGGCTCACGGTTGCAACACTGGAGGAGGAACAGAAAACAGCAAAGTCGTCTACAAACAAGGAGCACTCGACTGGACTCCTCACTGTAGACGTTATACTGTTGATGGCTATGGCAAAGAGTGTAATGCTTAAAACACTGCCCTGGGGGACACCATTCTCTTGCTCAAAGCGATCAGACAGTGTGTCACCAACGTGGGTCTGAAAAAACTGCTGAGACAGGAAAGACCGAATGAAAATGGGGAGGTGGCCACGAAAGCCCCATTGATGCAGTTGTGCAAGAATACAGTGTCTCCAAGTAGTATCATATGCCTTACTGATATCAAAGAAGATACCGATACAGTGATGCTGACGGAGGAAAGCCTGCTGAATAGCTGCCTCCAGGAGGGTCAGGTTGTCGACCGTGGACCGAAATTCGGGGAATCCACACTGAAAGCGGCTAAGGAGCTGTCTGGTCTCTAACAGCCAGACCAGACGCCGGTTAACCATCCGTTCCAGGGTCTTTCCAACACAGCTTGTCAAGGCGATACTACGATAACTACTGGGACATGTGCGGTCCTTCCCTGGTTTGAGGAGAGGGATGAGGATTGCCTCCTTCTACGAGGTAGGGAACACTCCTGTCTGCCATATGAGATTAAAACATTCAAGGAGGGTTTCCTTTGACGCTGCTGGCAGATGTCACAGCATGGAGTACTGGATGCGGTCGTAACCTGGTGCAGTGTCAGAAGTCTCATTAAATGCCGATTCAAGTTCCCACATGGAGAAAGGGGAGTTGTAGGCCTCAGAACTGTTTGATCGAAAGTCCAAGGTCGCTCTTTCGACAGTCGCACGGTAGCGACGAAACGCTGGATCCTGGGTTGCAGTGGCAGTACTTTGTGCAACATGCTCTGCCAGCATCTGAGCAATGGCTCTGGGTGTCGTTTCAAAGTATCCCTGGTTCAGGACTGCAGCTATTGGTAAACGTCTGCATTTACCGGAAATCCTCCGGATGGCTTCCCATACTTTTGTGGAACAAGTGGAACAGTTGATGGAGTCCAGGAACTCCTGCCATGACCTTTTCTTGCTCTCTTTAATGACACGGCGTGCCCTGGCTCTTGCGATTCGAAAGGCGGTAAGATTGGCCGCTGTTGGGCGGCATTTAAATCGTCGAAGAGCTGCACGCCTGTCCCGGATGGCAGAACGGCACTCTTCTGTCCACCAAGGCACAAGGCGCCACTTAAGAGGGCCAGAAGACTGTGGTATGGACAGGTCAGCAGCATGATGGATCACAAGTGTGATGTGATCCACCCATTCCTGTACGCTGTTGTGGCGTTCAAAGACAGCCAACCGAGTGAACAGTGGCCAGTTTGCTCTGCCAATCATCCACAATGGCGGCCTCTGCTCCAGCAATACACCATCCAGGAGATGAATGCGGATGGGGAAGTGATCGCTGGAATGAAGGTCGTCAATGACCTCCCAGTGAACAGAGTCGGTGAGGGTTGGAGAGCAGAAAGATAGGTCAATGGCTGAGAATGACCCAGTAGCAGTAGAGAAATGAGTCTGAGTACCTGTGTTGAGGATGCACAACACTTGAGATGTTAGGAGGCTCTCCAAAATTCGACCTCGAGCGCAAAGAGAAGTGGAGCCCCACAGGAAATGATGGGCATTGAAGTCTCCCAGGAGGAGAAATGGGCGGGGGAGTTGGTCGATAAGATCTGTGAGAGCCTCTAAGTTCACTGCATCCAGAGGGGGCAAATAAAGGGAGCAAACGGTAAGCCTCCGACGTGAATGAATTTCAACTGCAACTGCTTGCTGGTCAGTATCCAGGGGGAGAGCCGAGGAGTGGTGGTCATTATTGACAAATACAGCGACTCCTCCTTTGGCCCTTTCTCCAGTCAGGTCATCTTTGCGATATAACGTATAGCCCCTTAGTACATGAGCATCAGAAGGTTTGAAATGCGTTTCCTGTAAACACAAGCACAGGGGACGTTGCTGTGCTAGGAGGTTAAGTTCCTCCACATGTGCCCCGAATCCATTCATGTTTCACTGTATAATGGGAGCCATCTATCAGGGTGGGAGTACCTTCATTCTCACTTCCTGTTGGGGAGGTGAGCCCACAACAGGTGGAGGCTCAGTTTTGGGGCGAGATGATTGCCCCAATCTGACATCAACCTCCATCGCCTCTGAAGAGGAGTTGAGAGAGACGTCAGAGAGAATGACATCAACATCAGCAGACTGTATAAGTTCAGTCTCCTTCAGTGGGCGAGTCTTTACCTTTGGCTTTGGTTTACATTTTCTGGCCTGAGGTGGCATTGGAGCCAAAACCTCAGAAACAGTAGGGGGTGTAGCAGCGCTGGGCAGTGCACAAGACTGGACCCGGGAAGGGGCAGGAAGTTCCATGATGTCAGCTACCACGGCCTGGTCAGAAGGCCGGGGGGGGGGGGTGGGGGGTGGGGGGGGGGAGCAGCAGGCTTCACAGGAACGGCAGCAGCACATGTACATTGACAAGTGCAGGTGCTAGTGCTGACAGTAGCAACCTCCGTTTGCGTAGCGGCATCAGTTTTCAAGACTGGCTGTTTCAGAACGGAAGAAAAGGGGGGCAGCAAACGTGGGCGGCTGCATGGACTTGTAGATTTTCTTTGCCTCACCATACGGGATGTGTTTCGTGGTTTTAAGTTCCTGGATCTTCCGTTCCTCAAGGAAAACTCTGCATTCCCTACTCCACAAAGGGTGATCCCCAGAGCAGTTGACACACTTGGGAGGAGAGGAGCAAACAACTCCCTCATGGGCGGCTTTACCACATTTCCCGCAAGTGGCTTCCCCTTTACAGCTGAGAGTAGTGTGGCCAAAGTGTTGGCGTTTAAAACACCGCATGGGGTTGGGGTAATAAGAACGTACACTGAGATGTAGGAAACCTGCCTTCACATGCTCTGGCAATTTGGTGCTTAAACGTAAGGATAAATGAGTCAGATTTCATGAGAGCACCATCCACCCGTTTCATAATGTGTTGCACGTCGACAATTCCTTCCCGGGACCATTCAGACTTCAGTTCGTCTTGGGGAGTGTCAACGAGATCTCTGCAAGTCACAACACCCTTGCTGTAGTTCAGGGTGTTGTGAAATTCAGTCTCTATCGCAAACTCCCCAAGAAATTGTGCCTTCTGAAGGTTCTGGACTTGCTGGAAGCTAGATGTTTCAACCAGCAAGGTGCCATTTCGCAAGCGCTTTACAGACTTTAACGTGCCAGCAATACCTTCTAAGCCCTTCTGTATATAAAATGGCGAAACTTTTTCAAAACTCCCATCTTTTCTTTTAATTATGAGAAACACATTCTGTTACTACTACCTGAATCAGGAGGACTGGCTACACGAGCCGTCTTGTTAGATTGAGTGTTAGAACCTACCAGCAGCCCACCCTTTCTGCTGGGAGGAGGAGAAGAAAAGTTCGAGGGTTCCATCTCGGTCCCACGAGCAGCTAGGGAACTAGAAGTCCACCTAGACAGAGCCCCGCGTGCCTAGGTAAGCCTTATACAACTGAGGTGTGGCAGGTTCTCCAGAGGTTGCCCGCTAACGACTGTTCCACCTCAACAGCCACGCATCTCATCAGCGCGCAGCACACCTTGAGATTGAAAGGTTGTTTATAGAGGTTTATTCCATCCTCGCGATCCGGGCGGTCAAGCCAAGATCCCCATTTCCTGAGACACACAACGTTCCACCGCTGCGCCGCACGGTGGTCGCTGAAGTATGCTCAGAGCTTACGGTGATGGGGGACTGGCGGCGCTTACCAGTCCCCAGCTCAGGAACCCCGGGGTCGCCAAGTCCGTACCCAGCAAATGAATGCTGAGCCCATGGGGGCATTGGTCTATACGGATTGTGTTTCTGGTATGTGGTGTTGTGCAATGAACAATATGAAATAGTATAAGTATGAAGCTATGCGTGTAAGTGATTACAATTCTGCTCCCACACATGTACAAGATCAGGTGGATCACATACATTACAGTTCTTTGCTACTTATCTCAGATCTTATGGGCATCTTTATGAAAGACGAGCAAAAGAGACTGATAAAAACAGGTGTTCTTGGGCCTGCATCAGATTTTTGTGGGTGAGTACATCATTGTGATAAGGCCCCTCACATTTCCAGTCATGCTTCTGCACCAGTTTTTGAGGAGACAAACCCATTTATTCCCACTTGTCCATCCTTGTTGATCAGGTCACACATGATCTCTGGGCTACCTACTGTCTTGTGGCCAATCAGTAGTGTTATGTTTGCTGACACCCCTATACTGAATTACTTGGTATCATACACATACATTTCCAGCAACATTCGTATCATATAGTGTGTGTTACATTAACTGACACAGTTTCTGTCTGGTCAACCACAAACTTTGTTCACCATTGTAGAATCTCCGTTTTCATTTCACAGTGTCATTGATGATACAGCAAAATATTCTGCATTACTTTGTAACATCAGGGATCATGCATCTATCATCAACCTTGTGCAAGCTCAGTGCAGCTAAAGCAGTTTTCTTGCAACAAGTTTATCACCCACTTTACTCAAAACAGTTAACTGGAAGGAGAGCTTTATAGTTCTGGTGCCATTTACAGAACTTAGAGGATCTGAAGTTAATATTGGACAACCCTTTATGGGCAATATTGATGAGTAAATTACCTCACATTATTCAAAGGTTCTTGATTGTGATTGAAGGACTCATGCAGAATGTGAAACTACAGAATGTTGATCAAGTTTTTGCACCACAAGATGGACACTCTAACTACCCAGGAGCCACATCTATGGCAGCCATATTGCTCTATGTCGTGATAATCGGCAACAAAACAGTGACAAACACATCCAGTAAATCATGACACACCCACCACATGTCAATGCCTCCTGGCCTCCAAGATTCAACATCATCAGCTGTATATAATTGACTGGCTACCACCAGACATCACTAAGACTTCCAACAACAACCAACAGAGTGCTTGTTGGTGCTCATTTCACTTGCATTTCAGCACTCTCATGCTCCAATGCATCTCACCATGCAAGCACTCAAATGCCACTCACAATCTTCAGCAGGCATCACAAGTCACACGGGGGGAAAAAAAACCCTCTCTCTTAGGCCTTATGTGCATACAACAAACTAGCTTGCTTCACACTTCCAAACACAACAACCATCTCCGTAGTCTCAAGAAGAGTATAAGCCAACATTTTCTAGATGACCCAGGCTTCAAGATAAGCATGGCCCTGTTATTTCTCACACTTCAAGATCTCTGCTACAGCTGTGGGCTGCGAACAATTCACCAGTAACAGCATATAGTTCCACTACCTGCACCATTAACTTAGGTCTATGCAAAACTTTAACATGGATTTTTTTGTGATTGACATTAACAAACGTCTGCTAGGGGCTGATTTTCTGCATCATTATCACTTGCACCCTGATTTGAGAGGAGGACTACTTTTTAACTTAGGTAATGATAATTCCATTCCATGTACTGTTGGCAGACCTACGCTTTCTGTTTCTCCACAGCAAACAGAGTCCTGAATGTCTTCAGTAAGTGAGACTCAAAAATTTAGGTTGTTGCTAGCTCAGTATCTGACTATAACGTATCAGTAGTATGTAGATAATAAAAAGGATCATCTGATATTCCAGGAAGAGAATTTGTTGTTGCGCGAGACTCTAGCTCAGTATTTGACTATAATGTGTCAGTAGTATGCAGATAATAGAAAGGATCATCTGATGTTCCAGGAAGAGAATTATTTGTTGCACGAGACTTTGCATGATCAATGCAACAAACCTGCAGAGGCCAACCACCAGCTATCATTGTTAAGAATCTCTTCAGCTACCAACATTAAACATCATTCATCCACCATTTCCAATCCCAGCTGCATAATGAAAATTATGGAGAGCTTGCTGATTAGGATAAACAATTCAATCTGACATTTTTCTGGCATATTTCTACTAGTAGAATTCTTGGGTGTGTGACCAGGGCATACAGTAATAAGTCCACAATATTTTGGCAAAAAGACTCATTGTCATCTTCATGTGGTCCCTGGAGAGTATCTATAAAAAACACTAGCACAATGAAATTCACAAAGAAGCCTTGAACAAATAAACCTCATGATATTTTATACTCAAAGTATAAAAGTATTAGAGGGTGTAAGCCACAAGTGGTGTAAAATACTGGCACAGACTGCTACGTTATATAGGCAAGTCTGTGGAATGTGGGTATGGAGCAGTTATGACAAGCATATTATTTAACAGTGAGAAAAAATTTTAATTTGATGCTGCCACTTTAGTAATGGGGAGAAATGAAACTGTGTTTCGGCATTAAGCATAAGGCTAGTAATCTCTTATTGGTGTTTATCAAAAGCTAGAATTTTGAGTACTGTTAGTTTTCTGCCTTTAGTTATTCTGCAGAGAATACTTTTAATATATAAGAATGACACACATTTACAGCATGTTCAGCAAATGCAGAATCTTTCTTTTCCAGTTTTCAACTCATTTCATGTTCAATCAGTCTAGTAGTTACAGCCGTACCTGACTGACCTATATATAAATTTGCCACAAAGATAGCAGAAAAATCTATAAATTCCATCCTGTTCTAAAGGTGGAATCTTGTCTTTACCGTTTAACAGAATAAGGACAATAGTATTCCTAGTATAAAAACCTGAAGTATATTTCCTGGGTTTTAGTTTCCTAGAAAGTACCTGTGAAGTCCTACCTACATACAGCATGGAGCCCATTTGTTATCAGGATGGTTTAGTGCATTCTAAGGAGGAAACAGAAGTGCTGTTATTTTGTCTCTCTTCTTTCTACTGACTGATATCAAATAGGGTAGGATTAAAACCATTGCAGTATGCTACTTCTTGAATGATTTTTCATTCACTTCCAAAATATGATATGATTTTTGGTGCTGTTTGCATGCATGACAGTGTATTCTGGGATGCTGGGAACTGGCAGGTGGCCGACCATTGCGGCCGAGCGGTTGTAAGCGCTTCAGTCCAGAACTGTGCTGCTACTACGATCGCAGGTTCGTATCCTGCCTCGGGCATTGATGTGTGTGATGCCCTTAGATAAGTTAGGTTTAAGTAGTTCTAAGTCTAGGGGACTGATGACCTTAGATGTTGAGTCCCATAGTGCTTAGAGCCATTCGAACCATTTTTGAACTGGCAGATATTACTGTGTCTGTAGAAGTTACATTCCTGTTTATCCTCAATAAATGCTATTGCTTACTCATGTCAATGTAAGGTCTAACAACTACACCGTAAACTTAATTTTACTGTTGTGTGAATTTAAATGTTGGAAAACTTTGTCTCGTAATAACTGTCCACGAGTACAGTTCATCAACCACGTACCTTGTCCAGCACTGTATTTTAGAACCCTTAGGTATTCCATAACACACAAACATAGTGTACAAACCAAATCAGATTTTGGAAATTAATTAGAAATAACCAAACATATAGCACACAGCAATGGTTATAATCCTACCATAATTGACAACATAGTCAGTAGGAAGAAGAGAGACAAGGTAACAGCACTTCTGTATCCTCCTCAGAAAGCACTGAACCACAACAACAGGCTGCATGCTGTATTTAGGTAGGACTTCATAAATACTTGCCAGGCAACTAAAATCCAGGAAAAATACTCCAGATTTTTATACTAGGAGTAGCGTTGCTCACATTCTGTTCCGCAGTCAAGACAAGATCCCACCTTTAGAACAGAGTGGATCTCTCAGAATTTCCTGCTATCTGTGTGACAAATTACATGTAGACCCACTAAGTAAGGCTACAACTACTAGACTGACTGAACATGAAAAGAGTTGGAAGTTGAAAAACAAAGTGTCCATCTTTGCTTAACATGCTCTGAATGAATCTCATTCTTGTGACATTAAACGTCACATTCTCCACAGAAGAGCCAAAGGCTTTTAATAAACACCAATCAAAGAACCCTTTCCTCACCCTTAATGCCCAAACACAGTTTAATTTTTCACTGTTACTAAAGTAGTAGCAGCCTATTACTATTTTTCTTACCATTAAATAATATGCATTTTATAACCGTTCCATGCTCACATTATATAGACTCCTTTCTCCGTACCTTCCGCCCCCTGTTTTTAGCTTATTCATCACATTCAACAGTTATTTTGTTCACATAATATAGTAGTCTGTGCCAATACTTACTTGTTTGTGGCCAACGTCCTCTTATACTTTCAAACGTTGAGTATGATGTTACATGAGATGGGTCCAGAAGCATCAGTCGAGGGACATCAACCCCTCTGGTCTCAGTGTTCAGCTCTCAGCTTGTAAAGATGTTTCCTCCCTTCCTCTCTCCCCCTTGATTTGTGGACACTACTCCATACATGATCGGCCATTATGGTTCCTCTGATTGTTCACCAAACCTAGGGTCACCAGCTGAACTGCTAACTGAAGAAAATACACCATTTTACCTTTTAAACCATCTGTTTTTCTCACTGCCTTTCCCAGATGCCCACACATCCTACTGCTGAACTAACACTGGTATGGCACTGTATAGAATAGTCTGCACTATTCAGCAAATTTCATTTTCAATACGCTTCAGCAGAACTGAAAAAAATTGTGATAAACCCCAAGTACTAAACTCCACGCTGAAAGTTTCCTTTGGGGCACGTGCCTCCTGTTATGTCCTGAAGTTTCTTGCAGTAGTTGAAAACTTTTCCCTCTAGTGCCTTATTTTTTCATATACTATGTTTTTTGCATTTGATTAATTCTTAAATGTTGTGTTTATAATTTTTTTTTTAATAGGCAGTTCACAAACAATCCATTGCTAGACCAAGTTGCTTTGGCTCACATGATCCAACAGAATTTGGTAAATAAATACATGAAACATCACCTTGTGTCGGCTTCGCCACCAGTCAGCTGTTTACCCAAATAAATGGTCGCTATGAAACTGTTCCGTAGCTCTGAATTGACACCCAGTGGCAGAATACTGCTGAGCACATGCTCAATTTCAATGGCTGCTTCATAGCCCATACCATCTGGATCCTTCCCCCCACATCAACTTTTCTGGATTACACAGGTGGGAGTTGTCTTTGCAATACATCCTTTGGTCCCATAATCTTTCTGGCCTCAAACTCCTCTAGCCCACTGCTTTACATCCACCTCCACCCCTGTCCCAGGAATCTGGCTTCACTCATCCTGCACGTGCACCATTTTCCCCACAGTCTTCTCTTCCTCTGTTCTGTCTCCTCCGACCAATTTGTTCCTCTACATCATCATGCACTGCATGAGTTGACGAGTGCCAGTGGCCAAGCTACATTTCATCTACATCTACGTGATTACTCTGCTATTCACAATAAAGTTCCTGGCAGGCGCTTCAATGAACCACCTTCAAGCTGTCTCTCTACCATTCCACTCTCAAACAGTGCTCTGGAAAAATGAGCACTTAAATTTTTCTGTGTGAGCCCTGATTTCTCTTATTTTATCATGATGATCATTTCTCCCTGCATAGGTGGGTGCCAACAGAAAGTTTTCGCAATCTGAGGAGAAAACTAGTGATTGAAATTTCATGAGAAGATCCCATCACAACGAAAAACGCCTTTGTTTTCATGATTGTCACTCCAATTCATGTATCATGTCTGTGGCACTATCTCCCCTACTTCACAATAAAACAAAATGAGCTGCCCTTCTTTGAACTTTTTCGATGTCATCCATCAGTCCCACCTCATGGGGATCCCACACCGCACAGCAGTACTCCACAATAGGGCAGACAAGTGTGGTGTAAGCAGAATCTTTAGTACACCTGTTGCACCTTTTAACTGTTCTGCTAATGAATCGTAGTCTTTGGTTTACTCTACCCACAACACTGTCTATGTGATCATTCCAATTTAAGTTATTTGTAATTGTAATCCCTAAATACTTTAGCTGAATTTACAGCCATCAGATTTGTGAGACTTATCGTGTAATCGAAATTTAGCGGATTTATTATAGTACTGATGTGAATAGCTTCACGCTTTTCTTTATTCAGGGTCAATTGCTCTTTTTGCACCATACAGAATCTTATCTAAATCAGTTTGCAATTCGTTTTGGTCATCTGATGACTTTACAAGACGGTAAATGACAGCATCATCTGCAAACAATCCAAGACCGCTACTCAGATTGTCTCTTATGTCGTTAATATGGATCAGGAATAATAGAGGGCCTATAACACTTCCTTGGGGAACGCCAGATATGACTTCTCTTTTACTCGATGACCTTCTGTCTATTACTACGAACTGTGACCTTTCTGATAGGAAATCATGAATCCAGTCGCACAGCTGAGGAAATATTCCATAGGTACGCAATTTGTTTAAATGACGCTTGTGAGGAATGGTGTCTAAAGCCTTCTGGAAATCTAAAAATATAGAATCAATTTGACATCCCCTGTTGATAGCACTCATTACTTCATGAGTATAAAGAGCTGCATGTGTTTCACAAGAACGTTATTTTCTGAATCCGTGCTTACTACGTGTCAATAAATCTTTTTCTTTGAGGTACTTTTTAATGTTTGAACACAGTATATGTTCTAAAACCCTACTGCAAATCAATGTGCATTTCCATTGCTGCTGCCTCTCCCTTCCTTATTCATGCCTCATGCACAAGCTCTCTCTCTCTCCCTCCCATTTATCAGCCACCTTTTCTCAGAACTCCCTTCCACTTGTCACCTCCTTCCTCTACTTGTTCATTCTACCCAACACAACCTCTCCCCCCACTCGAGCTGCAGAGATGCAGTGCAGACACAATGTAGTCAGTCAGCACTATGTAGCCTTCAGGCAAAGTTCACTATTTCATTTGCGTGCCTTTTGACAATGCAAAACCTCTGTATGTGAGCCTTGAATGTGAGGGAAGATTAACAGGTATTTTACTTAGCCTCCTCACACGATGCTGAGTTTGAAGTGAAAAGTTCTAAGACAAGTTCTACAGAATTACACTATTTATTTCCACAAATTTTATCTACTTTTTAGATCAAAGCTCAACTGATTGTACTTATTCTTTACAAAATTATTTAGTCCATTACTATGAAATGTTTGAGCCAAAGTGATTAACACTTTTCAACATACACTAAGCTTAAAAGGAAATCAATATTATGCCCATTAATTTAATAATTGTCACAAGATTGCTTTCCTAGGTGACAAATAAATCATCAGGACAGAATTTTAATGGGCTGTTTTAGTGCATATCATTACAAGGTGTCGCTTCACCAATGTGCTTTGGGAATGCCATTTTACACCAATTTCAGATGTATTTGCTTATGCGTGAAAGGAAATGTCAACTGTTTTATTAAAAGACAGGAAGGTAAGAGCACCACCATTTCAAATGTTTGCACCACTGTGTTTTATTCTGTAGATCCCTACTAGAGATGGTATTCTTTTGACTTACTTATTTTAAGAATCTGCTTGTCTGGTTGGTCATGGGAATACTTACATTATAAGCTGGAATCCGAACCACACTGCTGCTTGGGATTTTTCACACTGACGAAGTACTGTCAGAGATGAAACCCCTCGTTATAAAATCCTGGTGAAGTATAGTGATCTGGCACAAAAAATGAAACCACTGCAGATATAGAAGGTCCTCTAAATTACACTGAAAGAAGTAGCTGGCATCAGTGGGATCCATTGTGAAGCATATGTAGTCTACAGAATATGGAACAGCAAGCGTCAGTATTGTGGCAACTAATGAAAAGTTATAGTAAATACCTGCAGAACAATATTATTAGCTCTAGTGATAACAACAACAACACTGTATGTATAGCGTGTTGTATAAATTGTCATTCTGTTAATTGCAGTGTAAATGAATGTATAATAATGAAATTTAGTTGTTGTTTGTTGTGTGCTAGTATGTGACTTTGTATTTATGTGCGTATCAATTTACATGCCAATTTAGAAGTTGCACAATACTTGAATAAATCAACAGCAAACCTGTGAAATATAGTGGGCCACGAGTACCAAGGATGGGGATGTCAACAATATAGTCAGTAATTTTTAACATGCCAAAAATCTGAGCAATGTTATACATGGTTACTTGTAAGTATCTATGGATTTCACAAGATGACTGCATGAAAACTACAGGACATACAGAAAACAAAAATGTATTAGTGGATAGAGCATTTTTTTCAAATATTAACTCACAATACATGTGCTTAATAGGGGTACCATCTGTGCATAGCAAACATAAATACACATGTGTATTTCATCAAATTCACTAACATGAAGTGCCCAGGAAATTACAACAGCAGCCGGCTTTGGAAATATGGTCATTCGATTGTTTATCTGCAATCGTGAACTAATTCAATATGGAGTGGGTGATTTTTCAACACGTTCTGACATGCAAATTGAAACTTGGACGGATGCTCTATCCACTGATTTGTGTCATTTTTTTCTGTATGTCTTGTAATGTTTGTGCAGTTGTCTTCTGAAACCCTGGGAGGAGCTTATGAATAACCATGTTTAAGTCTGCATAATTAAATTAATTCACAACTGTTAATGGTCAATTCCTCAACTAGAAGCATTTGGATATTATAATTATAATTATTGCTTTGTTCCATTTTACATATTTGTGTTTCTAATCATATACGGTTCATTTAGGTTGGTTCCAGATATCACTGTTTTTAAATTAATTCTGCTTCTGGTTACTAAACTTATATGGCCATTCTGATAGAGATTCAGCTCAATGCAAGAAAATAACAATATTCATACCATATTTTAAGGCAATCAGAAAACACACCAACATTTGTTTCTTGAAGAGATACCATGTCTTTTGTTAGAGAATGTCACACTGAAATTGTTAGCATTAGCTTGACTTGGATTGTATAGGTGAGTAATTTGTCCTCATTTTGCCAAATATTCTTAATTGAAAATGTATGAAAGGGGGAGGGAAATCATGACATCTCAAATATAATGAGTGGCCCATAATTTCAAGTGCACAGCATTTTATGGTGGTGTACACCTCATTGAAACACGAATAGCACAAAGGAATGAGGCTCGATCTAAGACAAGATGGAAAGCAAGCATTAGACATCAAGTCCACTTAATAGATGGTATGTTGTCTACAAAGCTACAAAACACATTGAAGTTGCTGACAGAAACATTGAACTTTGGGGAAATCCACAATTAAGCACAATGAATGATATGTTTTATTATTTTCACCTGTACTGCTTCCATTCTTATTCATGACAGTTTCAAAAAGTTTTATGTCAGGTACCATAGAGAATATAGATATATTTATTCCAATCAGAATGGTCCATTTTGTCATCTTGTTCTATCTCCTCCTTAAACACCTTGTATGTTATAAAATTCCATGGTCACCATTGCGTAATCATCAATAAGTTAAGCAGCTACATAAATTATTAATCTGATCCCAAGTAATTACCACTGTTGCTTATTTGTGCAAGTACTTAATGACTGTGTCAGTATTTTAAAACTCATCCCGTATTAGTCTTTCTACACAACTGTTTCATGTTCACCTTTGCCATGTACAACACCCTGACGTTTACAATAAAAATCTTACAAATGACACGGGTGTGAAGTTAGTGTATTTGTACATTTGAAATGCTGAATTTCAGGCATTTATTCAAAAGTGTGTGCATTAAAATAATTCATTACTGTAGTTTTATGTGAAAAAACTACTAGCCTGACTGTCACAACAACAATCATGCTAAACATGAATATCCTATTTGGTTTTAGAGACCTGAGTTAGCTCTAAATGCACACAACATAATGAACAAATTTTTACAACATAAGAGCAATATCTAACATTTACCAGAAAACCACAACGAAAAATTTCAGTTGAGCTGACGCAAGTATAGTTTTTTTTTTTTTTTTGTGGATTTATTAATGGGGAAACTAAATATCAACTACACAATAAATTACAATGAAGTAAAGAAACAACACACACTGTAAGAAGACTCAATTTTATTTTCAAAATAGATTTTCAATCTATCAATTAATGAAAATTAGTACTGTCTGTACTACATGGTTTAAAATATTGTTTTGAACAATTTGTTTTTAATATAAAATTTATGCCAGTCACTACTTCTAAGAATTGTACAGTTACTAAAATGAACTATAGCCAATTTTTACCAATTGATGGAGTCCAATGATTCAAGTGGACACAAATGTAGATAAATAAGAAGAAACAAAAACTAAAAAGAAAGAATATAAATGCTTAAATGTCATGGATGTTTCACTGTAATTCATATGATCAAAATCATTTACTTATAATACACATAACAGTTATGGAACACACATGCATCAAGATGCCATTAAAGTGAGATCAAATTTGTTGAAGTCCCTCCTTGTTACCACTGTGCTAATATTAAAACTGCTATAGTCCATTAAATACAGCAACATAGAGTAACTACATATCAAAATGAGATACAGCAAAGGTCAGTCTTAATATTTACTGTACATGGTCTACAGTAAACTCTGCAATGATTTGCAGAGGAAACAGGCTCGTAAATAGTGAGGCACAATGGATGTTGCAAAACTGGCAACTTACAGATACTCAAAGATTCTTGATATTTTAATGAAAATTAATAATAAAAATTATAATCATTAAAAATATTTACAATGTTTTTTTTTCTTTTTTGAGAGATACTTAGGAATATCAGAAGTAAATCTGCTGTCTAATTTACTGTTTCTATAACACATTTGATTGCAAGAAATATTTATTGGGGGGGATTTTTTTTTTTTTTAGAGAAAAACAAAAAAAGTGAAACAGGTGCTAGGTGGGTAATAATTGCATCATCAAGACTAGCAACAACATCGACGTTATTTTGATGAAACTACAAACGACAATACTCCATAAAGCAGAAAATGCAGTAAAGAGGAAGGGAAAAGGGGAGATAGGTAAGAACTTAAAATCCAAGAGTAATGTCTCAATATTCTTAGAGAAAGTTAAATTATTAAATGTTTGCTATTTCCTTTCTTCCAAATTTTCATTAACATAAATTCACTTATCTATTTTCCTAGTAAATTACACCTCAAATTTTCTTGCACAAAAAACTGACTTTGAGAATTTATAGATTATGAGAGATTTTTGGGTAACAAATGAACCAAATTAGCATACAACAATCATTATATCTAGAATTTTTTCTAATTTTTGAGTATCCTTACATACCTGATGAGTGGCAGCAGTGGAATATAACTTGTTATGCTTAGAGCAAACATTGAATGTCGAAGTAACTGGATATTTAAGCCTTAATTTTTATCTGAATGCACAAAACATAAATATTAGAAAAGACAGTGATAAGGCCTCAATAAGGAAATGTTCACTTTACTGAGAGGTCAAAAATAATCAAGAACAAACAGTCCCATGCTTCAGATAATTTAACAAACTGGAATCATAATGACAATGCTGCCAGTCAATCTATTGCACTCTTTCATTACTGAAAATGATTTACAAATTGAATAATAAGTATTTTCTCTTGCATTCAATGTTTTTTTAACTTATATTCTTAACAATGTTACTAACAGTTGATTCTGTCAATTTAATTTCAATTAAAGTCCTTCAGCAATGCTTTGCCATTGCATTTTTAATAATTACCTTTGGGAGGGCTGCTTCATTACACTTTTGTTAATGTGATAAGAAGTTTAGAAGAAATGAAATGTTGCCAGAAAAAACTTCCTTTAACTTAGCCATCATGAAATCATAGGATGATAATCCCTTTTTTGACAAACCATGACGTTACATAACAGAAGGATGACTTTGTAAATTACCTATTCATAAGACATTTCACAGGCATTGTATCTATTAGAAAAACCAGAGATTCCCACAGTGAAGACTGGTGTAAGCCACTCAGAAGCCATCATTTACATTGCATAAGCTTATTTTAGATGATCCTCTCAAACTTGCACATATAGACAAAATCTGAATGAACTTATAATACCAACAACTTGACACACCTAGAAAATATCCATAGTTATGAGTTACAACATGCTACATAAATATAACATTTATCACAATATTGTTAGAACAGTTAATGGGGAGCGGGCGGGGGGCAGAGGAGGTCACATAGCCCACCTGTTTGACAATTAGCTAAAGCCTGATACAGTGGGCAGCATGGATGATTAAAGTGTGTATATGTAAACAGTATGCTTCTAGAAGAATAAGAACAAATAAAAACACAATTTTTCCTTGTGTAAAATCTTATGAGTCACTAAATTTTGAATTCCTTCTTCTAAGTATTTGAAAGAAAAGTTTAAAAATTTCTCAAAACCTTTTTCCTCATCCATTTGAAAAGGAAGGGCTGACATTTATGCTAGGGAAGGCATTGGACTTAGGTAGTCCATGCAGCTGTGGTAGTCACACAGCTAAGGTCCCAGCTGATGCACAAATTTTAATTTATTGCTTCAGCTCCTATGTTTAGCAAAGATAAAGTTGAGACTCTTATGTCTCCAGGAAAGTGTAATTCCCTTAGATATATAAGAAAGATCAGTATGTTCAGCACACACTCATTCCACATACAGAAAGACAAACTGAGCACATAGTTGGAATATGTATCAAAGGAGAGTGAAACAATTCCAGCAATAACAGGAAGAATAACAACATACTATCAGGAAAAGAAGTAGACCCATAGACTACAATGATTGTCATATCCAAACACTTAGTTGTTAATTTTTTTCCCTTATGCCTGCCATTTAATCTTCCCTTACTGCAAACAATTCAAATCACACTGTGAATATTTCATACACAAAAATGGACAAAAAATTATACATGTATGAAGGAGCTACATATGGCCTTACTAGGACTCTGAACATAACACATTATGCTTCTATTAAGCCTAGTGGTGACTATAAAGCATCGCTAAAAAATTCAATGGAAAAGAGAAAACTTTAAAAACCAAGACATGATCAATGTTAGAAATTAGAACTTCCAACAATCAGCATGACGCAGCAAAAATTTGGGTTAATCAAGCCAATCTCTTTCTGATCAAGTGTTGTGCAGGAATGATTCAGAAGTTGAAATGCATGAGCAACAAAAGGCTTATTCAAAAATGGCAAGATGGTGATGCATTATTATTTATCTAGATGAAGTTATTGAGAATACTTAGCTGAATCAAAAAAACGTAGAATGGTATTTATGTTTTAGCACTTGGACAATATTATATTACACATGCAGTCTATCAACACATAATTTCATTGCACTTACCAAACATTACAGTAAACGATATGAAGAACAGAAACAATGACAAAATGTAAGAGTCAGTTGGTAATACTGTTGTATACTGACAACATCATGAAAAAAGACAATGGCATTAAGGAACACAAGATGTATACAATTCTAGATTGTCAAGGAATATAGTATAAGAGATTCAGATAAGGTTAAACAGATAACCAACGTTGACAGCTGCAAGCATTCAGTCATCGGAAGAAAATGGCACTAACCAACAAGTTCTTGATATAAAGCACAGAGGAAGACTCAGTAAGACCAAAAAGACATATTAAAATTGAACACAAAAATGCAGAAAACAGAATGAAATAGAGCAGGAGCAGAATAAAAATATAACACTGGATGGTGCAGGTGTCTGAAATTCAGATAAATACAGATCTAACAATGATAAGAAAATAGTTTTTATAGTTTTAGTAGTTTCCACAAACACACTATTTCTTGCATATCATGTGGTCTTCTTATTTCTGTTATGAATTATCACACAGCTAGAGAAAATTAAAATATGCATTTAAAAATGATAGATAATAAACACTATGAAACATAAAATAACCACAAAATTTTCTCCAGCAACTGATTAAAGTATTTATAAAAAGTATACAGCAATAGAACCCAAAAGTACTAACATATTTTAGCATGAAAATAAATCAAGAGAATTTTAAACTGACACATGCAAAAATTAAAAATCTCACAGATATAGCTTGGAATGATTCCCTAAAGTCACAAAAAGTATTTAGTTTAGTAGCAGCTTTTCATATGATTAAAAATACCTTTTTCTGTAAATGCTGATAATTACACACAGTCATAATTTAAAAAGAAACAAAATATCATCATACTAAAACTGACTATACAGAAAATACTGAATGTCAGGAACACTGTGTAGCTACAACATAATGTCTTTAAAGACATAAATACACAACCCACAAGTAACACATAACATGTATCAGCAAAATTGAATATAATTTTCTCTCTAAGTATTATGGCAGCACTTGGTAAGTGGCTAACATCTGATTTTTCAAGCCCTGTCTTGACAAGACTGAGCATAATGTTCGACAAACAGTTATGAAATCATCACAGTTAAAATAAGCATTCTATGGAATAAAATTTTTTCCTTAGGTCAACTGAATGACTTCAACAGCTACTATATGTTTGCTACAGAACATGATAACAAATTGACAAAATCAGATTAAAAATACTTATAAGATTCACACTGATTGATCAACATAAAATTTATATTTAAAGATTCATGTAATACTATATAATATATTAATTCTTTCTTATAAAATAATATTTGAATACAACCCATTTTTGACACCAAAATTCTTTGGTTTCTATGTGGTTGAAATACTTTGGAGATTTTATAAAACAAAGAAAAAACATAAATGTAAGATATGAGTAGTTACACACTACTCAGCTGTCTCTACGAATCAACATAATTTAACAACGTATCATTAGTAGCCATATCAAGACATACTTTCTTATATCTACTTTTTGGTTCATGCTTTCTTGTGATGCAATGAAGAAATGTCTTCATCCACTTCTTGTCTGCCACACAGGTCTAAAAAAAAAAAAAAATATCCTACATGGATTAAATATGTTGCACCTCTAAACAAATTCTAAATAATTAATACTCTTTACTTCACTATGAATGCTTCTACAGTAGCAACTACAATAAAATGTTATAAATGTGTTTTACAGGAACTGCTACCTGTCACAGATTCTTCATTAACTTACATTATTTTAGTATTGCGGCATGTTTGCTGTCAAATTTTATTCTGTGTGCTTGTAATAGCACTCTAAATGAGCTTCATTTTTCATATTGCAATATACATGGAAACACCATGAGAAATGTATGACAACCTACATGCAGATACTAGCCAAGCCTGCAGGTTGCACTGTAGTATCTGACCATGAATGTCACCTGTGCAATGTCCTCAATTCAACTGCAAGTGTCAGTCATGGTCAGAACAGTATTCTTTGTAGTTTTGAGTGCATTATGTCACCGTTAAGTGAATTTGAGCTAGGAAAAATTGTTGGTGCTCATATGGTGGGTGCTTCCGTAACCAAGGTAGCTGAAGTGTTTTGTATTTCAAGAGACACCATATCAAAGATTTATACCGCATACAGGGTTGGGTTGTGTTGGGGGAGGAGACCAAACTACGAGGTCATCGGTCTCATCGGATTAGGGAAGGAAGTCAACCATGCCCTTTTCAAAGGAACCATCCCGGCATTTGCCTGAAGAGATTTAGGGAAATCACGGAAAACCTAAATCAGGATGGCCGGACGCGGGATTGAACCGTCGTCCGCATACAGGGAAACTGGAAAAATCATCATCCACTAAGTCACAATGCAGATGAAAGTGTGAGTTGGATGATCGTGATGACATATAGTATTGAAGAGAATTGTGATGAGAATTGTGATGAAAACTGTGAAGACAACAGCTGCAAAAGTCACTACAGAACTGAATGTTGTACTCACGAACTTCGTCAGCACCAAAACAATACAAAAGGAACACTGTAAGCAGGGAATTGCAGGGTGAGCTGTAATTCCAAAATCACTTATCAGGTATCAAATGCTTGTAACAGGAAAATGTGGTGCATTAGGTGATGAAAACTCTACTATTGCAAGTATAAGTTGGTACGAGTGGGCTTATAGTAAGCTGAATGCCCCAGAGAGCCATCATTCTTTCATTTTACTAAGCCAAGAAGGGAAGTCAGACAACCATCTTTCTCTATTTACATAATGAACTGAACATTTTTATAAAGGAATTGATATGATGTAAAAACTCCATTAATTTATATTCTCCTTGTGGCCACACTATGATACTTTCATCTACACACGCTGACTCCAGCGCTCCTTCTTCAAAGTGCTCCATAGACAGAAGAATGAGGGCCCTCTGGAGAGTTCACTTTATTGCAGGCCAGTCATACGGACTTTAATTTGAAAATTCACCCACTGGAAATTATGAGCGTGCTTAAAACACTGGCACACACAACTTGCACAGCCTTGGATCTGGATAGTTTGCTTGAAGAGCTTGCCCATCCAAAGACAATGGATATTCTAGCCACTAGATTTACAAGGCACTGTCACTTAAGGGCAAAAACTAGGAACTGGATAAAGAGAATAGCACACCAGTAAAATCCCCAGCTTTACTTCCATTCGCTGGCAATATTTCACTCAAGATAGTCAGAATCCTCCAGGAAATTTCAGGTTAAAGTGGTTTTCCACCCACACTCTAACATTTCAGACCTTCAGGGATCAGTGAAGTATGATTTGTTATTGCAGCAGGCCAGAATCCACAAAAATCTTGCCAATGTGGTATGGCTTACACAGTCAGTCATGCACCACATGGGAGAGTACTGTACTGAACATCAGTGCTGTACTTGTCTTATGGAACCAATGCTATTGCTGAACACTGTTTCTCCATTCAGACATTCAATGCAGTATGATAAAACAATCATTTTCACCACAGCTACATCATATTGGGACTCCATTATTTAAAAAAAATCCATGGGAATATGCATGGTATAAAATCTGATTAAATTTGATATTGGCTACCAGTTGGATAATGCATGGGCCCCCTTTCATTTACACAATTTTCTACAGATGAAGAAGGTGGAGTATGCCAATGGCCATGAGGAGTGACAACCCTGAGGACAGCTAGGTTCCACAATTCCATCACTGAGGGTTCTGCCCACAGGTTAGTGTGGTCAGTCTACCACCATTATCTTAATGCATGCATGCAATTTACACAGCGAGCTAATAAATTTCAGGTTGAGGGAAGTCTTCTTCAGTCCTTGATGCTCTACTGATAGTCACTATAATGTGATCAATTGAAATATCACATTATCAGCAGCGAGACCAAAGGTGTTTTTTTATCAAACTACTTCCATTATTAATGTGTTATGCATGTCAGATCTTTTTATTGCATAAATACAAATTACTGTTTCCACTGATTTCTGTGTAAAAGGAGAATAGTAGATGGGGGGGGGGGGGGGAATCACCCACACAATTCTGAAGACTGCAAGAGCTGACATGTGTAAGAATTATCTCATCATCGCCTTAACAGCTCATGCATCCAAGTTTTTGATGAGAATAAGATACACAAGACTGGAAAAGAAAAGTGAGCATTTGTCAGATGGCGATTAGTTTGGCTCTAGGAAAGGTAAAAGCACCAGAGATGTAATTCTAATGTTGTTGTTGATAATGTAAACAAGACTACAGAAAAACCAAGATATGATCATAAAATCTGTTGACCTGGAAAGAGTTCAACAACGTCAAATAGTGCAAAATTCTGAGGAAAATAGGGGTATGCTAAAGGGAAAGACGGTGATATACAGGTTTTACAAGAAACAAGAGGGAATAATATGAGTGGATGACCAAAAACGAAATGCACAGATTAAAAATGGTGTAACACGGGGATGTAGTCTGTTCAATCTGTACATCGAAGAAGTGATGACAGAAATAAAAGAAAGGTTAAAGAGTGGACTTAAAATTCAAGGTGAAAGGATATCAATGATAAGATTCGCTGATGAGATTGCTATTCTCAGTGAAAGTGAAGAAGAATTAAATGATCTGCTGAATGGAATGGACAGTCTAATGAGTACAACTACAGACGGAGAGTAAATCGAAGAAAGACGAAAGTAATGATAAGTAGCAGAAATGAGAACAGCAAGAAACTTATCAAGATTGATGGTCACAAAGTAGATTAAGTTAAGGAATTATGCTACCTAGGCAGTAAAATGATGAAAGACAGACGGAGCAAGGAGGACATCAAAAGCAGACTAGCACCGGTAAAAAGGACATTTGTGGCCAAGAGAAGTCTACTAGTATCAAACATAGGCCTTAATTTGAAGAAGAAATTTCTTGAGAATACATATTTGGAGCACAGCATTATATGGTAGTGAAACATGTACTGTGGAAAAACCAGAACAGATGAGAATCTAATCATTTGAGAAGTGGTGCTACAAATGAACATTGAAAATTAGGTGGACTGATAAGGTAAGGAATGAGGATGTTCTGCGTAGAATTGGAGAGGAAAGAAATGTATGGAAAATACTCATAAGAAGAAGAGACAAGATGATAGGACATCCATTGTACTACAGGGAGCTGTAGAGGGTAAAAACTGTAGCGGAAGACAGAGATTGGAATACATCCCGCAAATAATTGAGGATATAGGCTGCGAGTGCTACTCTGAGATGAAGAGGTTGGCACACGAGAGGAACTCATGGCGGGCCACATGAAACCAGCCAGAAGACTGATGACTCAAAGGAAGAGCGGGGGGAGGGGGGGCGGGGGGGGGGGGGGGGGAGAGAGAGAGAGAGAGAGAGAGAGAGAGAGAGAGAGAGAGAGAGAGAGAGAGGGGGGGGGGGGGATGATATTTGTGAGGAATACCGCTATTTCCATATTTTACTGTACTCTTTTCCCAGAATAGATAAAATAAGGGGTGCTTATCTAATGATTATGGAAAAATTTAGTTAATTTACTTTGCTCTACTGCTATTTTTGTGCCTCAATGTATGTAATACTATAATTGTAAATACTAATACGTATCAGTTGATAGCCATTTATGAACCTGTCCCACATATCAAAATAGTGTATTAGAAAACTACTAAAATGATACACATTTTTATTTTCCTTATCACAGCATTTAATACTGTGAGACTGAGCAAGACATATTTCTCTGTTAAGTACAACTGTTCAGCCACTATATAGGACACCTTCAAATCTTTCCCTCTCATTTATTTTGTACTTAAAATATGAATGCATTCACCATTACTTCACACAAAATTACTCTATTCACCGTTCAGTTATGCCTTTTTACTAAACAGCTTCTATAGCAAAAAAACAAAATACATCCATACAAAATACAAATTAAATGATGTAAAAGTTTCTTACCTCCACAAGGAATGCTAAGATCATGTGAACTGCAGAAAATCCCAGTAGATATAATCTATACATCTGCTGACCTTCAACATCTGAAAGTGATTCCACTTCAAAAAACTCTGCCACTGGTTTTAAGGGATACACTAACAACCATGTAGTAAAACTGCCAAGTGTTATGAGTAATGTTGTTAACAGACCTAAACGAGAACAGTAAGTGATAATTCTTGTCAGGAAAACAAATATCAAAGTTATAAATGGTATTTAGTTTTCTGTAACACAAATATGAAACTCTAACATAGATAAAATAGTCCTATATAGCCATTCAAAGAGAAAATAAATCTTGCACAAGAGCAGCCCAATAAGAGAGAGTAATTTATAGGGAGAACTGTTACAAGATACAACTCAACTGTGATAAATGTTATATTTTAAAGAGATGCCCATTCTCATTCTGTTTAATAATTCAAAATTTCATGATATGTACAAATGATGATCTGCATATTACAGAGATGATAAATTTTTAACATTTTAATATGACACACATGTCATCTGATACAGATGGGCACAGTATACACCACGGCTCATAAGCTGTATGCCTGAATACTGGTCTGACAAGTAAAAACATTTGAAGTGCAGCTTACGCTGTATAACAAGATGTTCATTATCAAATGTAATAGATGTGTCTAGCATGACATTTGTATTACCCACACTTTGGTTGGTCATCTACACGGGACTGTATTAAGTAAGAATGGTTAGGAGGCTGAAAATAGCAAATAAGCTGTGTGTGGCTAACTAACTGTGTTAGAGAGATGCTCAACAAATTCTAATGAAGGACCCTAAAACAAAGGAACACCATGGCACATGAAAGACTACTTGTACTAAGCAAGATGGTGCAATGCTCAAGACAGAAGACTTACATTAAGGAGGAGTGTGGTTTCAATGCCTGCCTAATTTTCTAGATTACATTCTCTTTATGGTTTCTTCAACAATCAATTTCTTCCTGAGGTAGAGATTTCTTCCCTCATTCTTGTCAAACTGGGCTACTGATTCATTTCTAATGACTATGTTATTGACAATATCCAAAAGTTAAGCTTAAGCATGGAAGGAGGAAAATGGAAAGAGAAACATAAGTAAATCAGTGTCAATGATCCAGATTCGCTCACAAAATGGGCATGTGTCTATTTGTATTAAAGCAGAGTACTCCGAACATGAAATATGCATGACTCAGAGAAAATCAAAGCAGTACATGGTGCCTCAGTTGTGTTTATACTTTCGTTGTAAGTGAAGTGTAGCCATTTAGTATCACTGGCTGTATAATGCCACAAACAATGTCTTTTAAACTCTTTTATTCAGGGCGGAATTCTCAGGTGCCTTGATGCTGGTCCAACAGACACCATAATCTCCGAGTATTGAATGTGCTGAGGAGTGTAATTTCAAGACAGTGTTTATTATAGGCAGTACAAAGTTACTTAAGAGTAATCACTCCAAAAACTGGACAGATGTCTAGCCTTACCTGTGTGGAAAAGTAGAGGGATGTTTGGAAAACAATTTTTCATTGACCTCCAAGCATCTAAAGGTGTATTTCTGACAAATTATGTATCCAAGGCTCTTAGAAACTGGCTAGAATGCCTAAAATACAGTTCATGGCAGGACAGAAGTAGACTTCTTTACTGTGAACTTTTAAGAACTGAGATAGAACTATGACAATAGAGGTATGTTCTCTTTATAAATGAATCCAACTGCAACTGGAAGAATGATGTTCGTCAAGCATCTCCCTAGGAGGGAAAATGACACCCAGTAAAATCACAATAATATCAAGCAAAGATCAGTTTATTGGGGTAGGGATGGTGGTGTCTTGGTATCAAGAGACTTCACAGTGAATGGATCTGCAGTGTGTCACATCTCTGTTTGCGGTTGACAAATACTATCCATCCACACTGAGCTGCTGAAGCGGATGAATTTCTCAGGGTGAAGTTATCCTCATATAGACTGGCTGACAAGGATTCTGAATCTTGTCTGGAGTGCCCTGGGATGGTGAAACAGCAGGCAGTCTCCTGTCATCAAGGGCTCTACCAGACATTCACAAGCTCCTGATCAGGAATGGGAGGGATTGCCAATACTCTTGAGCCACCTAGTAGAGAATTCATTCTAATTACCAAGGATGTGGGAAGGTAGGAATAAATATATCCTCTATTAATTGTTTTGTTGTCATGACAAGGGCTTTCCAGTTTCCCCCTTGCACTAATTACAAGTGTTGGACACTGCTGTATGCCAAACGCCATATCATTAAGCTATATGTTTCTTTCTAACACACCTGACATCCTTTTCAGGAGAGACAACTTCATTTCCTGGTTACACACCACTTCTGGTCACTAGTCTACGTACTGAATATTACGCACAATAAGAAAAATAATGAAATTCTCAAATACACCAATCTATATGCCACTAACATGTTCTTAGAGTGCCACAGAATAGTTTACACACCAAGTGTTCCAGATTCAAATTCAAGGAAGGATATATTTGTGAAGAAAATACTGTTGATGGATTGCACAGTTTATATAATCACAAAATGGGAACTCATATATTACTGATAATGGATATTGGTGATAAAAGTGATACAGGAGTTTAAAGGCAACCATTTCTACCATGCACTATTATAAATGTAATAGGAAGAGCAATAAATGCTACTGGTATCAAGTATCCTCTATCAAGAGTGGTATGTTACATTCTGGTCTGTAAATGAAGTTGCAAAACATGAAATGTGGAGGCACTCTAACGAAGACTGCCAGATGACTTATGACAGCCTTCCAAGAGTTGTTTACACTACAGTTGAAAGTCATTATCATAACCCCATTCATGGGAGCATATGATTACATTTATGACAGCTTTATTTACAAGGGGAGTGTCCAAGACACTTTTTCTTGTTTAGGCAGATATTTACAACTATTTTAATGAAAATAAGATTATATTTATGTTTTAGGTAAATTTTGGAGCCCATTTACACCAAATAACAAATAATTTCAGTAACTCCCTTACAGAAGATCATCAACTGACAAATTTAAAAATTCTAACTGTGATTAACTAATTAAATAGTTTGTAAAGAGAGACTTTGTTGTCTGATCCACACACTATCACGGCTGTGAGAGTATATGGTATGTTTATGAATTTTTGTGAGGGAGTGCAAAATGAGGAAGAGGAGAGAGGCAGCTTCTCCACTTATAGTGAGGTCATTACAGATGGAGAACTAATTCATCCTGAAAAGAACAAGGGAAGGAAATGGCCATGGTCTTGCCATCATCCAGCCATTTGCCAGCACTGATTTATGAACTTATCAGTCAGCACCTAAACGTTATAACTTTATACAAATTGAACTTCCACTGATCATCCTGCATTGTATCACTGCAAGATTTATGTAGATTTGAGACAGAAATCAATTGTATATTTAAAATTAAGATAAGTCATTTCTCTGTACCTAAATAAACAGTGCACTTAATAATGCTGCCTGAAGTAAATCAATCAACAGACCACATGTGACAAGTATAATTAACAGACAATCTCTCTCTCTCTCTCTCTCTCTCTCTCTCTCTCTCTCTCTCTCTCTCTCTCTCGACAGCTATTTGGTAAGACATCTGTGAAACTAATTTCTTGTTCTGATATTTTTGCAATCCATTCATCAAAACAAGCATGTGAAAATCTCAAAAGAAAGTAACAAAAGAAATAATAAGACAATGAACAAGGCAGTTTATGTAGCTTGCAATACCTTACAGATTGAGGTGCAAAAATAAAGTACTGCATTTTTGGCATGCAAGTCACATGCATCAATGCAATGGCACATCTTTCAAAAATATATTTTGTTATTAGCACAGTGTGCCCTTAAATTGAGTGCTAGTTTCTGTACTTGCTCATTTGAATTGTCCATGGAGATTCTTTTGCACAAAGCACACAAAACAGCAAGATTTTAAGACAGAATAAAGAGCTGCATTTGGCATAATTTTCTGTCACTTAACACCACTGAACACCAAAACAAATAACCAGAGAACACAAAGGTAAAATTATACAATACTGGAAAGTTCTGGGTAGGGTGGTATCTACTCACTGTATTGTTAAGCTAATGACAGGCACATTGTCCTAACACTTACGGAGATTTGAATTTTGTTTATGTGCTTGTCAATCACTCAGTGCATCAACTGGTTACCTTCAGTCTTCCCATTATTTATATATACCATAATAAACATGTATTGAGCCTTTAAAACTTACAGTTTGTGTAAAATGGTGTACGATGTGGACGGCCTTTTGAAAATAATGCTGCAAGTACTAAATACTGAAAACAACTTGTACAAAATACTGTCGTATTTTCCCAAGACAAAATATGCTCCCCCGGTGTTGAAGGATCAATGGGCACAAACCTGTAGAAAAATAATGCAAATTAATTACAGGAAAAGCTATCTGTAGAAAACTTGTAGAAGATTACTTCCATTTCAATTTGAAGACTAAGAATAAAAAACAACACATAAAAAATATGCACATTTAAAAGATGCAATGCAGACTGTGGTGTGTAGAACAAACATAGTTAAAAATAAGCCTTGTTTTCCAAGTTCTTTAGAACGGCAGATCCAGCCTCACAAATTCATTGATCTACAATCTTTGTTCAAGAATGACTGTCATGAGGAAAAGAGGAAAAATCAGAATCCAAAACAGTAACATTTATGTTTTTATTGTGAAATATTAATATTGCGGATCTCATTCTGTTGTTCCAGATGTGATAACCCTGTTTGAACCATCTTGTATAGCTTAAAATGTAGCAGACTGCCTTGCATGACAAGGAGATCCAAACTGAATTCATGAGCTGTTTCAACAACAATTGATCTCTTACATCTACCACCGTGAGTGTGGTTTCTGGCAATTTTCCACACCGGTAAAGTAAAATGTTACTTTTTTCCCACTTCAAACTCAAAAGCAGAATATTAACAACACAAATATACACAGCACAATGTTTATCTAAATCAGTAACTAGAGTTTGTGGTCACAGGAAGGGCATCAGGCTCCATATATAAATTTTTGTATGTGGAGGTCCAGATCAAGATCATCTCTTTGCCTTGTAAGTTAGTGCACTGTATGTTAAGCTGTACAAGCAGGTAATCTTTAGTGACACATATTTAAAATTGCAATTGATCTACAAGAGTGTCCTGCAATATCATCCCACTTTACAGCAGCGCAGCCTGACTCCATTCATGGAAATTAATTTTAAAAAGGTTTTAGATTTTAAATTTTTCTAAGAGTCTCTCTCTATTATTTGACTAATCATTACATATAACAAGTAAAAAATGTGACTACTTGTAATATACAATGGTGAATGATAACCTCACATGCCTACCCTATCATACTAACCCCATCTGACTTTCACATACAGCTTAATGTCATGCCTAAATATGTAGGCTCCATCTGCCAGACTTGTGTGGGTGTTTTTTTTTTTTTTTTTTTTTTTTTTTTTTTTTTTTTTTTTTTTTGTGGTTTTACGGTGCAAAACTGCTATGGTCATTAGCGCCTGATCTGTGACTTAGGAAAAGGTAAAAAACCAAACTGGAAACCAGCAGAAATGGGAGCGAAACTCAAAAAAGGTGGGGAAACTAAAAACAGAAGAAAAGCTTAAAAAAACCACTATAGAAGGGAGTTGTTTGTCCCCAAAAAGAGCTTCAAATGACTGACATCAACTCACTGACACTAATAAACTCGAGAACGTGATCGGCTGAGTGCGTGTCATCTGCTAAAATGGAAGATATATCAGGCGACAGCTGTAGACGGGAGCGTAACGGAGTAAAATAGGGGCACTCAAGTAAAACATGTCTCACCATCCACAGTTGAGAGCAGTGGGGACAAAGCGGGGGAGGATCGCCACTTAAAAGATGTCGATGGCTAAAAAGACATTGCCCTATTCGGAGTCTAATTAAAATTACTTCCTCCAGACGACGAGTTTGGGAGGAGGAGGTCCAAGCACAGGAAAGAGCTTTCACTTCCCACAATTTATTATTACGAAGTGTCGACCAATGTGTGTGCCATAGAAGAGCAACACAACGACATAAAACACTCTGTAGATCAAGGAAGGGAACCATGCAAACAGCAGGCTGAGGAAGAGAGACTGCAACCTTGGCTGCTATATCAGTCGACTCATTTCCACAGATACCAACATGTCCTGGGGATCCAGAGGAACGCCACAGAGATTCCCCCCCAAGTGGAGGCAGTCCTGAATCCGGTGGACCAGAGGGTGGACAGGTAGAGAGCTTGGAGACTGAGGAGAGAGCTGAGCAAATCTGAGCATATAATATACTGTAGCCGCTGATGGTGACGGGATGCATTGGACAGCCTGGAGAACAGCGTAAAGCTCTGCAGTAAAAATGGAACACTGGTCGGGAAGCCGAAATCAATGAGGGGTGTCGCCAACAACATACGCACTCCCAACACCAAATGATGTTTTGAGCCATCAGTGTAGATAAATGTGCAGCAAATGCCCGACGATAAACAAGATAAGGGGTACCATCCTTGGGAAACTGACAAAGGTCACAGAGCCGGCAGGTCTGGGGCTGGAGCCAAGGTGCTGCTGTACCCCAAGTTGTCAAGAAAGTTTTAGGAAAGTGGAAGGAAAGAGAACATAGCAGTTGACGGAAGCGGACTCCCGGTGGTAGTAGAGGGGAAGGGCAGCCTGCATACCCTAAATCCAAGGAGGCGTCGAAAAAAATGTCATGGGCTGGATTAGCAGGCATGGAAGACAGATGGCTACTATAAAGACTCAGAAGGACAGCTCGCCGATTCGGCAGTGGAGGTTCAGCAGTCTCAGCATTAAGGCTTTCCACAGGGCTGGTGTAAAAAGCTCCAGATGCTAAACGTAACCCACAGTGGAGGACAGAGTCGAGACGCCAAAGAATAGACGGCCGAGCAGAGGAGTAAACTGCGCTTCCATAGTCCAATTTCGAGCACACTAAGGCACGATAGAGGCGAAGAAGGACCACTTGGTCTACTCCCCAGGAGGTACCATTCAGAACATGGAGGGTGTTAAGGGATCGCAGACAGCGAGCCGAAAGATAGGAAACATGGGGGGGGAACAGCACAGTTTTCTGTCAAACATAAGACTCAAGAATTTAGCGACGTCCGCGAATGGAAGGTTGACAGGGCCTAGATGTAAGGAAGGCAGAAGAAAATCTGTACAACACAAAAAATTGACACAAACAGTCTTACTGGGAGACAAGCAGAAGCCAGTTTCGATGCTCCAAGAGTGGAGGCGATCGAGACATCCTTGAAGACGACATTCAAGAAGGCTGGTCCGTTGAGAGCTGTATGAAATCGCAAAATCGTCCACAAAGAGGGAGCCCAAGACATCGGGAAGGAGACACTCCATAATTGGATCTATGGCAATGGAAAACAGTACAACACTTAGCACGGAGCCCTGGGGTACCCAGTTTTCTTCGGAGAAAGTACCGGAGAGAGTAGTGTTCACTCTCACTTTAAATGTGCGCTCTGTCATAAATTCATGGATAAAAAGGGACAGCCGACCTGGAAAGCCCCAAGAGAACAGTGTGCGCAGAATGCCTGTCCTCCAACAGGTATCGTATGCTCTCTCCAGGTCAAAAAATATTGCTACTGTTTGGTGTTTCCTGAGAAAATTGTTCATAACATACGTGGAGAGAGCAACAAGATGGTCAACTGCAGAACGTTGCTTTCGGAAAGCGCATTGGGCAGGTGTTAAGAGACTTCGGGACTCCAGCCACCATACGCTCCAAAACCTTACATACACTACTCGTGAGAGAAATGGGGCGATAGCTAGAGGGGAGATGTTTCTCCTTTCCAGGTTTCGGAACAGGAACGACAATAGCTTCCCGCCATCTTCTGGGAAAAGTACTGTCAGTCCAAATTTCGATTATAAAGGCAAAGGAGGTAGCACAGACTATGGTACGATAAATGCAGCAACATTTGGATGTGGGTACCATCCGGTCTTGGGGGGGAAGAGCGAGAAGAAGAGAGTGCATGTTGGAGTTCCCGCATGGAGAAAGCCGTATTATAGCTTTTCGATTTTGAGAGGAGAAAGCAAGAGATCGCACTTCCGCTGCACATTTCTTCGGGAGAAAAGCTGTTGGGTAGTTTGAAGAGCTCGAAATCTCAGCAAAGTGTTGACCCAATGAGTCAGAAATTGCGACAGGGTCTACTAAGGTATTACGTGCGACAGTGAGCCCAGAGACCAGGGAGAAAATAGGCACGCCAAATAATCGTTGAATCCGACTTCACACTTTTGAGGAGGGAGTGAAGGTGTTAAATGAGGTAGTAAAGAAGTCCCAGCTACACTTCTTGCTACCGCGGATGATGCGACAGCATCGCGCACGGAACTGCTTATAGCGGTT
The DNA here is from genome assembly GCF_021461395.2 of Schistocerca americana. Taxonomy (NCBI): domain Eukaryota; kingdom Metazoa; phylum Arthropoda; class Insecta; order Orthoptera; family Acrididae; genus Schistocerca; species Schistocerca americana. The sequence continues at coordinate 513,391,000 of NC_060130.1, read as the reverse complement.
ACAGTTGGCCAAAGTAGGATGGTTGCGGAAAACGCGAAGAGCACGTCGCCGCTCACGTATTGCATCACAGCAAGCCTTGTTCCACCAAGGAACTAGGGGTCGCCGGGGCAAATCGGAGGTGCGAGGTATTGAACGTTCCGCGGCTGTAAGAATAACTTCTGAAATGTGAATGACCTCATCATCGATGCTAGGAAAGTGACTGTCATCGAATGTCACTAGAGACGAAAAAAGTGTCCAATCGGCTTGGGAAAACTTCCAGCGTTTCGGGTGCGTATATGGCAGTTGTGGCTGCAATCTACGGATACATGGAAAGTGGTCACTCGAGTGTGTATCAGCAAGAGCGAACCATTCAAAGTGCCAAGCTAGCGGAACAGTACTGACCGAAAGGTCCATATGATAGAAATTTGTCATGGAGGCGGAAAAAAATGTAGGGTCCCCAGTGTTGAGGCAAACAAGATCCGCTTGGTGGAAGACGTCTATCAATAGTGAGCCACGCGGACAAGGACGCGGAGATCCCCAAAGAGGGTGGTGGGCATTGAAGTCCCCAACCAGCAAATAGGGGGGCGGAAGGTGACCAAGAAGATGAAGGAGATCAGCTCTTGCCATTGGTGTGGACAATGGAACGTATACAGTACAAAGAGTGAAGGTGTATCCAGAATGGGAAAGACGGACAGCGACAGCTTGGAAGGAAGTGTTTAAGGGGATTGGGTGATAATAGAAAGTATCATGGAGAAGAATCATGAGTCCTCCATGTGCTGGAGTGCCTTCAACAGAGGGGAGATCAAATCAGACTGACTGAAAATGAGGGAAAACAAAGCGATGGTGGGTACGCAGCTTTGTTTCCTGAAGACAGAAGATGAGCGGCAAGTAGGATCGTAAGAGGATTGACAGTTCATCCCAATTGGTTCAAATGCCACAGATATTTCAATGGATAATGGACAAAGGGTGGACAGAAAAGGGAAGAACGTGGCCAAGGTTGCCCTCAACTCAACGACTGCTCAGAGCCTACGGCCGACAGCGTGGAACAGCATTCAGCCGAAGGCAGAAGATCCTGATCCATAGGTTGTTTGGGAGCAGCTCCTGCCACCAGCGATCGGCCGGTTGATCGGCTGCCAGCTGCATGCCTTGGCGACACAGATGATGGCCGGGAGCAGTTACCGCCAGGTGGTGCTGTAGATGAGACATGCCGTGGCAGAGAAGGAGAGGAACTGGGTTTCTTGTTAGCCTTCTTGGAGACAGGACGTTGAGATGAGGGAGGAATCGAGGGTTGTGAAGTAGGGGTACGTAAAAAAATCTTCACGAGTAGGTTCTTTTTTGGAAGTCCGGGTGTCTGATTCTGGGGCTCGTGATTTAGCAGAACCCAATGAAGGGTGAGCGATAGAAGGAGTAGGTGATAGTGGGGAGGTTGAACGGGCGATCTTTGCACTGGCTGATCTCACGATTGTGGAACTAAAGGTGAGATAAACAAGTTTGTGTGGCTGCCTCCTTTGTAGGCCGAGGAGAGGCAAGGACAGTGCTGTAGTGACCTGTGTGTGGCACAGTGGCCTTTCGACTGCCGAATAACTTTCGAGCAGCAAAGGTCAACATCTTTTCCTTCACTCTGATTTCCTGAATGAGCCGTTCGTCTTTGAAAATGGGGCAATCTCTAGAGGAAGCAGTGTGATCACCCATACAGTTGATACAACGAGGGGATGGAGGTGGACAAGCACCGTCATGGGCATCCTTGCCACACATAACGCATTTGGCCGGAATAGAACATGACTGGCTGGTGCGATTGAACCGCTGACACCGATAGCAACGTGTAGGGTTTGGGATGTAAGGGCGAATGGAAATTATCTCATAGCCCGCTTTTATGTTCGACGGAAGTTGAACTCTGTCAAATGCCAAGAAGACAGTACGGGTTGGAACCAAGTCCTTGTCAACCCTTTTCATGACTCTATGAACAGCCGTTATGCCCTGGTCAGACAGGTAGTTTTGAATTTCCTCGTCGGACAATCTGTCAAGGTAGCATGTATAAACCACCGCACGTGATGAATTTAAAGTGTGGTCGCTTCCACCCGGACAGGGAAGGTGTGTGGCAATGAAGTACGCAGGAATTTTTGTGCCTGGAGGGCACTGACTGTTTATAACAACAAGGTGCCATTTTGTAATTGGAAACAAGAATTTACAGGACCTGCAATTGCGTTGACACCTTTCTGAATAATGAAAGGGTTGACTGTGGAGAAGTCTTGACCTTCGTCCAACGGAGAAATAACAAGGAACTGTGGCACTGATGGAAGAATTGTCCGTGGCTGAGACTCATTTAACTTTCGCTTGTGAGCAGACATAGTAGATGATGAGGAAACCATTGCGGAAGTATCCCCCATGATTACCAGCGTCTCCTTCCTTGTGGGCCCTCTCTGAGGGCACTCCCGCCTTAGGTGATAGTTCACACCTCAGGTCACATCTCCCGAGAAACGGACGGAGGGACCAATCGGCACTTTCGGAAGGTACCAGCTCGGGTTATCACCCCTCCCTGGGCCTGGCTGTTACCAGGGGGTACCTACGTGTCCCACCTGTCTACCCGGGGTGGGGAATTACGCATTACCCCATCACCGGCTATGCGTGGGAAAGCATGGGTTGGACTTTAGACATGCACAGGGAGGAAAAAAGAGAAAGGGAGGAACAAAGAAAAGGAAAGGAAAGGAAAGAAGAGAGGTCTCAAACGCCGCAGCTTGTCGAAGAGGGTAAAGGAAGGACAGAGACTTGCCAGCAGAGAAAGAGAAGAAGAGAGACTGTTTTACAGTTTCAAGCATCCGTCTCCGGATGTAGGCACTAAACATATTCCCAGAGGGTGAGAAAGGGAAGGGAAGAGGCGGAGATGGGGAGGGAGGGGGGGAGGGGGGAGATGGGGAATGGGGAAGGATGTGGTATAGGAAGGTATGCAGCCTGGAAAGGAATAAGAGCCACACTAGCTTGGGGTCCCGTGCTCGCTACACATGTATCCGCAAAAGAGTTGTGGACCCCTTGTGTGTGTGTGTGTGTGTGTGTGTGTGTGTGTGTGTGTGTGTGTGTGTGTTTGTTCTATTTTAACAAAGGCCTTGTTGGCCAAAAGCTAACTTTCCGACAGTCTTTTTGTTGCACCTTTCTGTGACTCAACATCTCCACTATATGGTGAGTAGCAACTATCCTTTTCATAATATTGTTACGTTCCATTCTGGATTTTCCATGTTTGATTATGTACATTCCTTGATAGTCCTGCTGTAAAAGAGGGGAATACAGAATGTTCCAACAAATCTTTAATTGCTGTCATCATCTCACTGTGATATCTTATTTTATTACCGTATGATGACTACCACAGTTGCACACATCAACACAAGCAGTATTTGTGGTCAAATATGAGTCAAGGTGTCTATTATTTATGGAACTTGCTAGTGAGCCTGTTGCATTTGAGTTTTTATTCCAAAATCCCTAGAAGCTTGAATCTTGTCTTGTTTATTGAAAAAGTCTTATCTTGATGGAATCTTCTGATTCTATAGTCAGTTGCAGTATAATCCAAACATTGCAATAAATAACACAGACAACAGGAAAACATATCATGCAGACTGGTCAGAGCTGTGCAAAAAGCATGCAGATCTCCATCAGTGGCATCACGTACATTCTCAGTAACACTGAGGTCAAGAGAGTGGCAACTATAAGGCCTCCTTGCAGTCTGTGTGAAGATTCCCCACACAAGCCTACTTCGCCCATCAACTTAATTGGCACTCATTTTGCAAGCACGTTGTTTTCAATGTACTCACACTTTGCCATAAGCACATACGCAAGTACAATGCACCTTCTCAGTCTGGATGACCTTATTCCAAGCTATCAAATCCAGTGATTGTGTTCCTGGATCATTCTAATCTCTACTCAGTAAAAGGAGAGTGACACATGGTTGGTTTGGTTTGTGGGGGTTAAAGGGACCAGACTGTGATGATGGTCATTGGTCCCTTTTTCCAAAAAACTAAAATCACCCACAGAGGAAAAAACGAACAACAGATAAAACGTCAGATGACACAGGACAAGAAAGACTCAGACAGAGATCAGACAAAACAAATTAAAATCACACAGAGTTTGACGGTGGTTCGCCGACCATAGAGAAAAAAAAAGGAAAAGCCAACCACCGAGAACACATTAAAAACTCAGTTTAAAATCAGAGGCCAAAAGCCAGAATCAACACTAAAAAACAGAAACACTCAGGTTAAATGATAAAAACCCCCTGCCCGAATAAAACCTAAAACTAAATCCACCATGGCAGAGTCATCTATTAAAAGGGCAGGGAGCGTGTCAGGCAGCGCAAACATCTGCCTGAGCACAGCTAAAAGGCGACACTCCAACAAAATGTGGACCACAGACAAAACAGAGCCGCAGCGACATAGAGGTGGGTCCTCACGGCGCAATAAGTGGCCGTGGGTCATCCGAGTGTGCCCAATGCACAGTCGGCAGAGGACGACAGACTCCTTGCGAGACACTCGCAAGGAGGAGTGCCACACAGTCGTCGACTCCTTGATAGCACGGAGTTTGTTAGGGGTGGCCAGACCGCGCCATTCAGCATCCCAAAGCGAGATAACTTTGTGGCGTAAGACTGCCCTCAAATCAGTCTCCGGGAGGCCAATGTCCAGAGACGGTGTACTGGTGGCCTCATTGCCGGGTATCGCAACATGGCCTGGGGTCCAAACAAAGACCACTGAGCGGCCGCAACGGGTAAGAGTATGCAGGGACTCCTGGATAGCCATCACCAGACGAGAACGAGGGAAACACTGGTCGAGAGCTCATAAACCGCTCAGGGAATCGCTATAGATCACGAAGGACTCACCTGAGCAGGAGCGGATATACTCTAGGTTACGAAAGATGGCGACCAGCTCAGCAGTGTAAACGCTGCAGCCAGCCAGCAATGAACATTGTTCAGAATGGTCCCCTAGAGTGAGCGCATAAGAGACACGACCTGCAACCATCAAGCCGTCAGTGTAAACAATGCCAGAGCCCTGATACGTTGTGAGGATGGAAAGAAAGCAGCGGCGGAAGGCCTCCGGAGGGACTGAGTCCTTCGGGCCCTGTGCCAATTCCAGCTGAAGGCACGGGCGAGGCACACACCACGAGGGTGTAAGCAGAGGTGCCCGGAAAGGAGGCGGAAGATGTAAAGCCCCAAGCCCGGAGAGAAGCTCTCGGACGCGGACCGAGATCGTACATCCAGCCCTGGGCCGACATTCTGGAAGATGGACATGCGACTGTGGGAATAGTAGCCGATAGTTAGGATGCCCGGGCAAGCTGAAAACATGGGCAGCATAAGCGGCTAGAAAACGTTGGCGCCGTAACCGCAGTGGAAAGACAGTTGCCTCCACAAGTATGCTGTCCACAGGGCTGGTCCGGAAGGCACCAGTGGCAAGGCGTATCCCACTGTGGAGGATTGAATCCAGCACTCGCAACGCAGAAATGATCCAGACGGGACTGGATTAACGCCTGGTACAACCGTAACAGGGTAGATTGGTTGGCGCCCCAGCAGGTGTGGCTCAAGCATCGCAGAGCATTTAGATGCCGCCAACACATCTGTTTAAGTTGCCGAATATGAGGCAGCCAAGTCAACCGAGCATCAAAGACCACCCCCAAAAACCTATGTGACTCCACCACTGCAAGGGGTTCGCCATCAAGATAAAGCCGTGGCTTCGGGTGGACAGTGTGTCGCCGGCAGAAATGCATAACGCAGGTCTTGGCTGCCAAAAACTGAAACCCATGAGCTACAGCCCAAGACTGCACCTTATGGATAGCGCCCTGTAGCTGACGTTCAGCAGCTGCAATGCCAATAGAGCTGTAGTAAAGGCAGAAGTCGTCAGCATACAAGGACGCTGAGACAGACGTTCCCACCACCGCAGGGAGCCCGTTAATGGCTATTAAAAACAGGCAGACACTTAAAACAGAACCCTGTAGCACACCGTTCTCCTGAACGCGGGAGGAACTATGGGAGGCCGCGACTTGCACGCGGAAGGTACGATACGACAGAAAATTTCGGATAAAGATCGCCAGAGGGCCCTGAAGTCCCCATCCATGAAGCGTAGAAAGGATGTGATGATGCCATGTCGTATCGTACGCCTTCCGCATGTCGAAAAAGACAGCGACCAGGTGCTGACGGTGGGCAAAGGCAGTACGGATGGCCGACTCCAGGTTCACCAGATTGTCGGCGGTGGAGCGGCCTTTATGGAACCCACCCTGAGACAGAGCCAGAAGGCCCTGAGACTCCAGTACCCAGTTCAACCGCCAGCTCACAATCCGTTCAAGCAACTTGCAAAGAACGTTGGTGAGGCTAATGGGACGGTAGCCGTCCACCTCCAAAGGGTTCTTGCCCGGTTTCAGAATGGGGACAACAATACTTTCCTGCCATTGCGATGGGAACTCACTCTCGACCCAAATACGGTTGTAAAGGTCGAGGAGCCATCGCTGGCAGTCCACTGAAAGGCGTTTCAGCATCTGACAGTGGATGCCATCTGGCCCAGGAGCGGTATCAGGGCAAACGGCTAGGGCATTGCGAAATTCCCACTCACTGAATGGAACATTGTACAATTCTGGATGGTGGGTGCAAAACGAAAGGCTCCAACGTTCCATCCGCTCTTTAATGGAGCGGAAGGCCAGGGGGTAATTCGCAGAAGCGGAACTCATAGCAAAATGCTCTGCCAAGCGGTTTGCAATGACATCGGAGTCTGTACAAACTGCTCCATTCAGTGAGAGCGCAGGGACGCTGACAGGGGTCCGATAGCCATAGACGCATCGAATCTTGGCCCAGACCTGAGATGGAGTGACATGGAGGCCAATGGTGGACACATACCGCTCCCAGCACACCTGCTTGCCTTGGCGGATAAGGAGGCGGGCTCGCGCACGCAGCCGTTTGAAGGCGATAAGGTGGTCTATGGAGGGATGTCGCTTGTGACGCTGGAGCGCCCGCCGGCGATCTTTAATCACTTCAGCGATCTCAGGCGACCACCAAGGCACAGTCTGCCGCCGAGGGGACCCAGAAGAACGGGGAATGGCAGATTCGGTGGCAGTAACGATGCCGGTGGTGACCGATTGAACCACTGCATCAATGTCATCATTAGAGAGAGGCTCAATAGCGGCAGTGGAGGAGAACAAGTCCCAGTCAGCCTTATTCATAGCCCATCTGCTAGGGCGCCCAGAAGAGTGTCGCTGTGGCAGTGACAGAAAGATTGGAAAGTGGTCACTACCACACAGGTCGTCATGCACTTTCCATTTGACAGACGGTAAGAGGCTAGGGCTGCAGATCGAAAGGTCGATGGCGGAGTACATGCCATGCGCCATGCTGAAGTGTGTGAGGGAATCATCATTTAAAAGTGAACGATCGAGCTGCGCCAAGAAATGCTCAATGGTGGCGCCTCGACCTGTCGCCACCGACCCACCCCACAGAGGGTTATGGGCGTTGAAGTCGCCCAGTAACAAGAAAGGTGGCGGCAATTGGGCTATCAGCGCAGCCAGGACATGCTGCGCAACATCTCCATCTGGTGGAAGGTAAAGACTGCAGACGGCAACAGCCTGTGGCGTCCACACGTGAACAGCGACAGCCTCTAAATGTGGTTGTAGAGGGACAGACTTGCTGTGAAGAGAGTTGAGGACATATATGCAGATGCCACCAGACACCCTTTCATAAGCTGCCCGGTTCTTATAATAACCCCGATAGCCACGGAGGGCGGGGGTTCGCATTGCTGGAAACCAAGTTTCCTGAATAGCAATGCAGAAGAAAGGGTGAAGGCTGATAAGTTGTTGGAGCTCAGCTAGATGGTGGAAGAAACTGCTGCAGTTCCACTGGAGGATGGTATTGTCCATGTCTGAGAAAGTCGTGACGGGACTTGGAAGGCAGATTACGCTGCTCCGTCACCTGCTGCCTCCGATTGAGCACCTGTGCTAGTGCTATCCATGGTGTCTGAGGGACCGGCGAGATCGAGGTCCTCAGCGGATGCCAGAATCTCCACCTCGTCCTCAGACGCAGAGCTGGAAGGTTGTGGTGGGGTGGCTGCCACCGCGAGTTCCTTGGGCTTAGAGCTCTTATTCTTGGGTTTCTCACGCTGCTCCTTCGGTTTCACTGGCTGGGAGGGCTTCACCAATTCAGTCTCCGGGACGGAGGAGGATCGTGAAGCCCTACGACCAGCTGATTGTGGGCACTTACGCCACTGTCGGTCGTCAGCCTTCCCGCTGGTGGAAACCTGGAAAGGGAGGAACCCAAGGGACCCCTTGCAAGCATGAGAAGCTGAAGAAGTTGGACACTTCTCTGGCTTAGAAGCGGGGACAAATGTCCCCAATGGGTGGGATGGTGTTGCTCCTGAGGTAGGCGGCACAGGAGCAACCTGGTGGGTAGAGCCCCCCACTGGCGAGGGGGCAGGAGGTGGTGTACTACTCGTCGATCCGGCCAGAATTCGAGAAACTGATGGGGCTAGCACAGGTGTTGTAGCAGCGGTGTAGGAAGATGTCATTCTCACAGGATGGAGTCGGTCGTATTTCTTTTTGGCCTCAGTATAGGTCAGTCAGTCCAGGGTCTTGTATTCCATGATTTTACGCTCTTTCTGGAAGATTTGGCAGTCTGGCGAGCAAGGTGAATGGTGCTCCCCGCAGTTGACACAGATGCGAGGCGGGGCACATGGAGTATTGGGATGTGATAGGCGTCCACAATCTTGACATGTGAGGCTGGAAGTGCAGCGGGAAGACATATGGACGAACTTCCAACACTTAAAGTACCGCATCAGGGGAGTGATATAGGGCTTGACGTCACATCGGGAGACCATTACCTTCACCTTTTCTGGTAATGTATCCCCCTCAAAGGCCAAGATGAAGGCACCAGTAGCAATCTGATTTTCCTTCAGACCCCGATGAATGCGCCGGACGAAATGTACAACTCGGCGCTCTGAATTGGCGCGCAGCTCGTCATCAGACTGCAAAAGAAGATCCCTATGGTAAATAACACCCTGGACCATATTTAAACTCTTATGAGGTGTGATAGTAACGGCAACATCCCCCAACTTGTCACAAGCAAGTAACCGTTGTGACTGGGCAGAGGATGCCGTTTGTATCAGGACTGACCCAGAGCACATTTTGGACAAGCCCTCCACCTCCCCAAACTTGTCCTCTAAATGCTCGAGGAAGAACTGAGGCTTTGTGGAGAGAAAAGAATTCCCATCAGCTCTCGTACAAACTAAGAATCGGGGCAAATAACTGCTACTGCCATCCTGAGACTTACGTTCCTCCCACGGTGTGGCCAGGGAGGGGAACGTTTTCGGATCGTACTTCTGAGCATTAAATTGAGCCTGAGAACGCTTAGAGACTTCTGGCGTCTGGCCAACAGCGAGAGACGATGTACCACACTTCATTGCGGGTCATCCGCCCTGATGCCACCTACTCCGACCAAGGGCCCTCCCCACGGGTGGGCGCCACCCAGCCGCAGCAAGAGCCACCTGGCAGGATGGCCACTGCCGGGAGTCCCGATACCCCAGGTGGATAGGCATCTACTCCTTGGCATACGGTGCAGGCATCAGTAGAGCGATCCCTGTGTTGTCAGGGGGCTACAACCAACAGGGTACATGGCGGCCCCACCACAACGAACTGGCTACCGTGCTAGATGTTAGGTAACATGTGGTCCATGGTCGCCGTCAGTGCAGAAAGTGGCACCGCACAGTGCAAGGTGTAATTCGCACGCAGAAACGTAGTCATGCCCAAGAGATGGAGAGCAGGCAGGACTGCAATTCAACGGCGAATAAGCTGGCGAAAGGTCTGATCGCAAGATGGACACAATGCACCAAGTAAGGCGCCCTTCCCCAATCGGCTCGCTCTTCGGAAAAGTTTTGTGATATGGAGGTCAAACCAGACGGGGGACCATCACGTAAGGCCGAAACGTTTGAGACTCCTTTTAGTCGCCTCTTACGACAGGCAGGAATACCGCGGGCCTATTCTTACCCCCGAACCCGCAGGGGGGGAGAGTGACACATGGAGGAGTAGATTAGACTTTAATGTGTCATAGGCAATGAGGTCATTAGACATGGAGCACAAACTCGGATTAGGGAAGGATGGGGAGGAAATCAGCTGTGCCCTTTGTCAAAGGAACCATTCCAGCATTTGACTCAAGCGATGTAGTGACATGTGGGATGGGAACTTCTGTACCCTAGAGTAAGAAGGTGGTTCTCAATGGGATGGCTAGTCATCAGCTCATCAAATGACTATGATGATTGTGGTGGTGGTGGTGGTGGTGGTGGTGGTGGTGGTGCTGTCACTGTTATCATAGTCGTCATCCAATACTGAACTGACTAGTAATGCACTGCATTATGGCCCAGATATTTGCTGTTTCTAACAAGTCTGTGGAGAAACTGTAGAGCAGAGACATCCAGAACACTAACAATTAAGAGTTAAGAGCAAGTACAGGAAATTTTAGAAGGGGTGCAAAATTGGTCTACTGTGTTGGTCAGAAGCAGATGCTGCCTCTCGCCCCTCCTTTCAGGACTCATCTGCAATGAGAGGCAGCTTCCCCCCCCCCCCCCCCCCCCCCTACACACACACACACACACACACACACACACACACACACACACACACTCTCCTATCCCTCAGATGATACAAGATGCGTATAAGATGATGGAGATGTACATAAGGTCAATGTGAGTAAAAGGAGATGAAAAGCTAAGATTGCGGCAAATATCAGAAAATGACATGAAAGATAATAACAGATACAAGGGTTATGTGGAGCAGGCATAGTTGTGGGGTCTTCTGGGGACCTTCGGGATTTCAGTGTGCAGTGAGAGGCATCACTCCTACAAATGAGTATGGCCAGAACATTAAGTCTGGGAATGGAAGACACTTTCTAGAAGAAAGCATAAGACTCGTTTGGTTGTCCTTTAATAATTAAGGAGAGGACACTTAATGAATATGTGAGCCACTGTCAGTCAAGCTCTGCAGTTACATTAGGGAAGAGTGGAGGCAAGGTTGGGGGGTGTTACTGAACAGGATAAAAATCATGTGTCAGACAGGTATGACCAATATAAAGACAGTGTAAGACATTTGACTCTTTCCAGGACAAATGGAAGGACACACACCACATTGCAGTGGCCTCCTTCATGGCATGCAGCTCATTGGCTGCTACCACTGCAATGATTTACAAGTCACTTCTATGTTCCCTCATCAGTGTCCAGTATTCCCATTACCATTTCAGTCATGTGGTAGCTTCACTGGCTAAGTAACCTGTTATCTCATCTCTGGAACTCTGATATGACTCAGGACCCAGAAGGAAATGTGTAAGCATGTCGTACATTAGGTCAAGGATAGTGCATACTACCAGGTAGTAAAAGTAGCTCCAATTAATAGCCTGCATAAAAGAAATATGTTGCAAGTATCCCATGGGGTCACTTCATGGATGTACTCAAGAGAAGGCAGGTGGACATCTGTACAAAGAAATTCCAAATGCAATCCAGTTCTGAAGTTCAAATTTGTGTAGATGTAAGTGTAAGAAGTAATTTTGATGGGATTAGACATTGTGATGATGTTGTGGAGAATTTTCTTTGTATGCTTTTAAGTCTGATGAGTATCCATTCTTCCTCCCACCCACTCAACAAGGGATAATGGAACACAATTTTAACTAAAAAATGACCAAGAACTAATCACTTGCAATCTACTGTCCACTGGCTGACACATCAACTACTGTGTAGAAAAAAGTTCCATTTAAGGAACTTTAAAAGGAAACACATACAAATCTGTATTAGCATGATGAAATGTCATTTGACTCAACAAGGCAAGACCACTTGTATTAACATTTACGTATTAAATCCAAATTTTCTGGATTCAGGGAGGTCATTTTAAATATTTTTTCTTAACAGCAACTTGCACCCGTTGAAACTGAAAGTCTATGCAAGTTCCTCAGTTCCAGATTGTGAATCTGCCTGCAGGTAAGTTCAGTATAAAGTTTGCTCACCACAGCCTGTATATTTCTGGTAAAATTCCAGTTCCTACACAATAAACGCACAAATTTCCAAAAATCTGAGATGTAGTGAACTGAAAATAATTTTAGAGTTTTATGCAGACATCACACTCAATTAGCATTTACTAAATTCTTTTCATGTACTAAAATAGTTCTTTCTGCAATATGACACTTTGGTATTGCTGTAATACAATAACCATTCTCATGAATGTAGGCAGTTTCAGTAAGACTCCTAAACTACCCCGATACACTGTGGCTACTGACAGAAACTGATCTGCTTCTGTGCAGTTATCCTACGAACATATTATTTAGGTGGGGACAGCATTGGGACCATCTTTCTGAAGCTCCATGTAACCTAGGAAATGACTCTGGTTCATTCTTAAATCACATCCAGCTTTCTCATTTGGGATCTTTCAAAACTGTAATTTTCTGTTTTTGGTGGAAGATTATTTTACCACAAAACTGAAAATTTTCCAACTCTATAATTTTATAAATATAGCTAGTAGCAATTAAAACCACTACTGATCACAGCCTCTCACTTTCAGTACCATACGTTTACAACCTATGTACCCTAAAATATTAAGATAACAATTGTCAAATTTGGTACAGATTTATTACTTTTGTAGTTGAAAATGGTGATGAAATTTCTAAAGTTTACTTAATAAAACTTAATTTCTATGTTTTGCAGTTGAAAATAGTTCTAAATGACTTTGGTGATGGGGTTTTTGTGTTGACATCCTCTGCAAATTTCAAATTTCTAACTATTTTTCCATGGCCTTAAAATTTATAAAGGAAATGTACTGACTTGAAAAACATTATATATAATTATGTTTAACTTGTAATTCTATACTTTTACACTTGTTTAGATTGAATATGCTAATATTTTACACAGATTATCCATCAGTTTTTTGGTGATGTGTTCTTGGGCAGTCACTATCACCAAGGACAAAGCCCTGCTTAGTGCCTGCTGCTACATGTACCGAGAGGATCTTCTGCACCCATTGTGCTCAAGACTCATTATCATCTAGCAGTACTTGATTCCCCTTCATGATACTGTATCACCACTGTGATGGAAATTCACATCTAAGCGATGCAGTACCACATTCACGTTTTGAATTCTTTCACTGTGAATCAAGTTGGGGTCTGGGGCTGTCAAATGGGGATGACTAGAGGGCTAGAAGCAATTCCCAATTCCCATTTATTCAAAGGCTTGTTATTCAGCTCAAGGTAGTATATGGTGAAAGAGAGGCAGGCATCTTCCACCCACTGCTGGCATGTTTGAAAGGTGGGAGGATAATAGGTAGCCACTGCCACTGACACTGCCACTGCCCCAAATTGGATTGCAAGATGTTCTGCAAGGACAGATACTACCATTGAGAAAGAAACAAGGAATGGTAGTCGACCACTTGTTACCTAGAAGACCAGACAGCTAGGCTCAAACCAGGAGGCCTCTGTCTGTTGCCTTTTAGCTCATATGACAGTAATCAACCAGTACACACCAGAATAGGCCACTCTGCCTATCAAATCATATCACAGCATCACCTGACTTGGGAGCGTGAGGGCTCTCAGAGCCACAACGGAAAAACATCTCTACCTTCTGTTCTGAGTCACTACCTAGAGCAGATGCTAAATTGCTTAATTTCTTTACCTTGGCATTTTCCCTTTTGCTCTTTGAGGCATCTGGTGCTACTGGAGTCATCTTCTCTTGTCGGTCTGGTATTCCTCCCCACGCACACAAAGTGTGCTTTGCTGAGTACACTGAGGGAGGGCGTATGATGTGTATTTCTATGCAGGAAGAACCAGAAATTTGTCCAATCTTCCATCAGAGTAAACCCCACAATATGGGCTTCACTCATTGCAAACACCCTAGTCACAAACTTCTCAAGGTACATAACATAAGAACTGAAGGTTAATTAAAAACCAAAAGAAAAAACATATCCAAGTCTTTCCTGTCATCTATCATCATATCTTCTAAAAATTTGAATATTTTTTGTTTTATCAATTTCTAATGTACTTCTAATTTATTATTACTTCCATTGTAATTGCTGAAAACAGTAATTGCTGTTTGTAATATTGAACATGTTTTGTAATCTACATGAAAATCTGTTAAATGAACGGCTTGTTATAAAATGTAAGGTGACACGTCTCTAAATGAGCAGTAAATAAAATCAGTTCCCAAGTGTTTAGCACCAGCACGTGCCTATCATAGACAGACTGGACAGGAGAGGGCAAATTGTCCATCTTCTAGGCATCATTTGCCTAATCAAATAAGTTACCTAGGTGCTTGAAGGACTGAAAACATGGGAAACACGAATGGAACTGGTTCTGCCTTTCCCCCTCCAGCCCCTTCTGCGAAGTGGATCTAGTGATAGAGGTAGTGTCTTTCAGGTGGCAAATGTAACTTTGCAAGATAAAATCAGTAATGGGCAGTCTACCTTTATCATTGATATAGGCATACAAATTAGCATTTTTTTTTGTTAAATCTATTCACAGCCAAGAATAAAAACCACCTTGATGTTGACTGAGTGGATTCAGAAAAAAAGGTAATTTACCCTACAGGTTCAGAAAATGTAGAACTGGAAACAGACATAAGTAAGTACCAGTTCACATTTGAAGAGGTTTGGAAGCATGCCACAATTTCAACACCACTTTAGGCAATGATTTCCACTGCATTTTCATGGCATAATTAACTTATGAAAAGAAGTTCAAACTGTGGGAAATGTCCACCATTTTGGCACTGTTCATTCTAGAAAGATGTGATTAAGTCCAGAGTGAAGGGCCGTGTTCCCACAACCCACTAAATCATATACCATAGCATTGAAGTTAAAAATAACTGTGAAAACTCGCAGGTGGTACTGGGAAAATCATTTGAATAGAGGGATAAGATAGATTTTTAAGATGATACATTTTCCATTAGCAGAAAATGGAGTGTTAGATGGACCACAGATCCATGTGAAGTGCCGTTCATTTTGAATGAGTGCGATGGAAGAGAGTACATTTTTTGCCACTGAACATAGATAACTTTGGAAGCAGAGATGTTAAAATCCCCCAGAGTACCATACTCACCAAACTGCATGAAGCAAATATGGATGAGATAACAGATTACCAAGAAATGAGCAGCCTGAAAGAACAGTTTACATAAATTATACCTCAGTTACAGCACTAATAAAACTGGAAACTGAAAAGAAACTAACACCTGTGTAAGGCAGACTGTGATGTATTGTATCCGGGTCCAGCCAAATTTGCAACTTTCTTTGAAGAAATGAAACATCTTCCTGCAACCTCCTTAAATTACCACAAAATTCCTACAGGTAATGCTGGGCCTACAGCCCAGAAACCACATCACTTGCAGTCTGTAATGGAGAAAAATATCTCAGTTTCGCTAGAAGCAGGAGTAAGCCAACATTCTTTCAGTCCCTGGGCTTCACATGTATCAGTACTTCCAAAGAAAACCAGTAATGGGTAAAAGCCTTATCGCTCTTGTGTAGACATGAGAGCAGCCAATAAGGCCATGAAACTGGATACTTCCAGAATGAGATTTTCACTCTGCAGCAGAGTGTGTGCTGATATGAAACTTCCTGGCAGATTAAAACAGTGTGAAGGACCAAGACTCGAACTCGGGAGCTTTGCCTTTCGCAGGCACGTGCTCTACCACGGTAGAGCACTTGCCAGCGAAAGGCAAAGGTCCGGAGTTTGAGTGTCGGTCTGGCACACAGTTTTAATCTGCCAGGAAGTTTGATAACTGGATACTTATCCCATTCCAAGAACTAATGACCCTCTGAACCACCTTAGCAAATGCAAATTCTTCACCACTTTATATATGTGCTCTGGATACTGTCAAATGAAAGACCAGGAAAATGCAGCTTTTTTTGTATACTCTGGGCATTAGGAATACTTAAGGTAGTCCTATGGCCTCTGAATCACTCCTGCTACATTTCAACACTTTGCTGATTTATGACTTTTAAAAGGTTTAAAGCTGACCACATCTCTAGTATATCTGGATGACATAATTGTCTTTTCAAGTATAATAAGAGAAAATGCATATCGACTACGAAACATACTAACATGTTAGTGATGCTAACTTAAATTTGAAATTAGAAAAGTGCTATTTCATGCAATCACAAGTGTAATATGTAGGCCACGTAATTTCAGCATATGGTGTAAGAAGACCACATTTGTGGTGCAGTGGACAATTTTCCAACGCTAAGGAACATTAAAGAATTGCAATCATTTATTGCGTTAACAAATTACTACATTATTTCATGGAGAACTATGCAGTCGCCACAAAATTACTAAAGAAGAGAACTCTATTTGTCTGGATTGTTGGATTGCGAGAGTGCCATATCAAAACTGAAAGAAATTCTTACAAGTTCACCTGTCTTGGCTTATCCACATCTTTTATCTTGTGCTGTCAGCTGTATTCACAGTCAAATACAAGAAAATGAAGAAAAATCAACTGCTTACACATCATGTCAGTTGAGTTAAGCTGAGAAAAACTAAAGCACCACAGAAAAGGAACTTCTGGCTCTTATTTTTGTCACCCATTACTTTCGGCGTTACCTACACAGATGACAGTCCATAGTAATTACAGATTACGTGGCTTTACATTAGCTTTTCAGTTTAAAAGATCTCAACAGCAGACTCATTAAATGGGCCCTAAAACTTGGCAGATACAACTACATACTCAAACCTAAGCTGGCAAGTTAAATCAGAATACAGATACCTTGAGTAGGAAAATTAAGATCCTGCAATTGAGGAATTAAAAATGGCAAAAGAATTGGATGCCAAGTGTACAAAAGTGGCTACCTCACTGTATTTTATTACAAGAGCCAATTTTTTTATATGACAACACTTCTTGGAGGAGAGATACACTACGTGATCAAAAGTATCCGGACACCTGGCTGAAAATGACTTACAATTTCGTGGCGCCCTCCATCTGTAATGCTGGAGTTCAATATGGTGTTGGCCCACCCTTAGCCTTAATGACAGCTTGCACTCTCACAGGCATACTTTCAATAAGGTGCTGGAAGGTTTCTTGGGGAATGGCAGCCCATTCTTCACGGAGTGCTTCACTGAGGGTATCTATGTCGGTCAGTGAGGCCTGGCACAAAGTCGGCATTCCAATACATCCCAGAGGTGTTCTGTAGGATTCAGGTCAGGACTCTGTGCAGGCCAGCCCATTACAGGGATGTTATTCTCAAGTAACCACTCTGCCACAGGCCGTGTGCATTATGAACAGGTGCTCAATTGTGTTGAAAGATGCAATTGCCATCCCCGAATTACTTTTCAACGGTGGGAAGCAAGGAGGTGCTAAAAACATCAATGTAGGCCTGTGCTGTGATAGTGCCATGCAAAACAACAAGGGGTGCAAGCCCCATCCATGAAAAACACGACCACACCGTAACACCATCGCCTCCGAATTTTACTGTTTACATACACTGGCAGATGACATTCACCAGGCATTCGTCATACCCCACCCTGCCATAGGATTGCCACATTGTGTACCATGATTCATCACTCCACACAACACTTTTCCACTGTTCAATTGTACAATGTTTATGCTTCTTACACCAAGAGAGGCACTGTTTGGCATTTCCTGGCATGATGTGTGGCTTATCAGCAGCCGCTCGACCATGAAATCCAAGTTTTCTCACTACCCGCCTAACTGTCATAGTACTTGCAGTGGATCCTGATGCACTTTGGAATTCCTGTGTGATGATCTGGACAGATGTCTGTCTATTACACATTACAACCCTCTTCAACTGTTGGCAGTCTCTGACAGTCAACAGATGAGGTCGGCCTGTACGCTTTCGTGCTGTGTGTTCCTTCACGTTTCCACTTCACTGTCACATTGTAACCAGTGGACCTAGGGATGTTTAGGAGTGTGGAAATAGACAAAAACAAGGCTGAAAAGGGTATACTGATTAATTTTGGGATAATGGGGAGCTTGTAAGATACAAATGTGAAGGTGGTGATGTATTAGAAGCAGCACAGGAGTCTGCTAGTCTTATGGAACTAATTTACCATCACAGAGAAACACATTAGAACACAGTACGGCATGTAATGGAGAAAAGGCACCAGTTGTGTTGCTAACATAGTTTGCCAAAGGCCAGATGTCCATAAAAGACAGGCTGTTGCCCATAGCAGTAGTGTAGTGGGGAAGAAGTTCTGCCAAGCAGTTGTAATATCAAATTAACATGCTTAAAAAAACTACAAGGCACAGAGGTAACTTTACAAGAATGGCACAAATGCAGTGCTTACATGAAAATGTTCCAGCTAATCAGGGGTCTGATGGTCTGAAAACACAAAATAGAATCATCAATATGGCTAAACAGTAGAGTGACATAGAAAATACTGATAAAATTTGTTCTTAATTCCAAGACAATAAATTGTAGAGAGGGGCAGAATGTAAATTGTAGGGACAGAAAACTAGTCAGTTATTGTGTAAAGTTTCAGAGCACGCTGGCTTCTGTGGTGAATGGTTCTGTACTGTATGCACTATAGGAGATGGTGTATCACTACCTTTATACTTGGCTAAGTGATCAAAATTAACTACCACCTTCTGATCTGGGAGGTGTCATTCCGCACTGAAAGGCAATGTGGAACATAATATACAGAACAGAAATTTCTTAGTTCTGCCGGGATCCATGGCAGTTTGTCATAACATCACGTAATCTCCTACTTCATGTAGTGGCATCCTAGCATTCTTTTGACTACGGAACTGCTGTTATGTTGTTAATGTGTGGCTGCATTTTTCTGCTCAACTCTCTTCCAAACAAACTTAAGTTTGTAAGCACATGTTTCACTTTGCTGGAATTTTTCACAGGAGACAGCTTCTCGATCCCGAACGGGGAATGCATTTTGCGACCGTAAACAGCCTCAAAGGGACTCAACTCTGTTGCTTTATGTTTCCTGGTATTGTATGATGAAATTAAAAATGGCATTAGATGATCCCAGTGAGACTGTGAGCTGTTCACATAATATGACAACATTGTAACAATTGTTTTTGAACACGTTGAGTCCTGCCATTACTCTTGAGGCAAAATGACATAGTTCTCCACTTCTTTACTTCAAGTAATTGATATACCTATACCATAAGATTGGGCATAAAGTTGGTCCCTTGGTTTGTTACAATGGCCTCTGGACTTCCAAACGGTAGTGCTAGATGAGTTATGAATGCTTTTGCAACCGTCTCAGTGGTATCACAACAAGATAGCAAGAGAAATGATCAATGATAGCTAAAACATATTTGTTGTTTTTGGCCATTATGGGAAACAGTCCCATGATATTGAGTGCTACAATTTCAGAAGGTTCTTCTACCTGAGGCAAAGTTTGAAAAGGTATATTAGGTCTTCGTCCTTGTGCTCTCTTAGCACAGGGGAGATAATTTTGAACATATTCTTCATCTTTCTTCTTTGTGGCAACTAATAATGGCCTGCCTTGCGAGCTTACATCACACTTTCCCCATTATGACACTCCTGTACGCTGTCATGACATTGTTGCAATATAGCCTTAGCACTACTACACTATGTTATCGAAAGTATCTGGACACCCCCTAAAACATATGTTTTTCATATTAGGTGCATTGTGCTTGCACCTACTGCCAGGTACTCCATATCAGCGACTCAGTAGTGATTAGATATTGTGAGAGTAGAATGAGGTGCTCCGCGGAACTCACGGACTTCGAACGAGGTCAGGTGATTGGGCGTCACTTGTGTCATATGTCTGTATATATTTTAATGTCTGTCTCTGCTATTGAATAGTTTTGCTATACATTTGCATTATTTCGCTATGTTGAGACATTGTCGTTACATAGTTTTCACCAATGAATAGTATAGCGAAGTTGTGTTCAAAGTTTATGAAATTTAAAAAACTTGCATCAGAAAAGCGCAGATCACAACTCAGTACTGTGGAGAAAGCTAACATGAAATAAGATCCCACTCTCTACCGAACTGAACCACGTATAATCATGACATGTAAGCTTTCACCCCCGGTGTCTTCATTAATTAAAACTTCCGGGCTGAATTGCCGTGGTCCATATATAAAACTGCTTCTTCTTCCTGATGTTTCATTGCCTACTGCGGGCAACATCATCTGAGGTGAGTCGGTGACTGGCTGCTAGGCGCTGGAGGTCCCGCTTATATAGAGCGCTGAGATGCCCGCAGTAGGCAACGAAATTTCAGGAAGGAGAAGCAGTTTTATATATGGACCACGGCAATTCAGCCTGGAAGTTTTAATCAATGAAGATGCCGGCCGTAAAAGCTTACATGTTATGATTAGACGCCTCTACGGGGAGGATATGTTGATTATGGTACGATGACTGGAGAGCCTACATAAGAAGAAAGCTCAACAACTTTGTTCACTCACTTTTTTGCTATGCTGTCGTGACACTGGGACAGTTCCAAAGTTTTTGAAGGCGAGAAGAATGTTCCATACAGCGCAAGTGAACTGCATTTATTTATGCATGGAATTGGCGATTCTGCGGGAGCGGATCCATCAAGCACGTCAAGGACTAGCGGTAATTAGTAGTCAACTGTTAAAACTTCATTTACGTATTAGCAATACTATGTAGTTGGGTGATGGGAATAAGGTGGATAGATTGACATTTACATCTATGGAACTTAGCGCAGAAGTGTCTTCTAATAGGCAGAAGAAGAAGTTTGAGCATTTACAAAAACCAGAAACATTGACTACAGACAATTCCCATACAGTTATCAACTTGTCCGGGAAAGAAGGAGCAAGTCTCTGTTCTCTCGAAAGGAGGAAATTTTGCTATCACTCTATCACAGATTCCCACGGAAGATATTGTTGCCAATATAGAAGCAGGGATTTGTCTGTTATCACCGCATTCTGCCGATGAAATCAGGATGGAAACAGCCAGGATATTACGTAAAGCCAAGCCACCCAACAGTAATTTATCTCTAGGAGAAAGGAAGGCATTACAGGAGATCAATGAGGACAGGAATATTATAGTACTTACTGCTGATAAGGGTAATGCTACTGTCGTGCTGAAGAGTGAGGATTATCCTAGAAAGATCAGTGACCGCTTGGATCCTACCACCTATAAAAAACTGAAATAGGACCATACAACGAAAGTGTTAAGTGCTACCCAGCAATTAATAAAAAGCTCTTCCATTCCTACAGAAGATAAATAATACCTTTGCAAATCGGAAGCTTACCCTCCTAGACTGTATGGGTTACCTAAGGTACACAAGCCCAATGTCCCATTGAAACTGATAGTAAGCGACATTGGGGCTCCTACTCATGAGCTGGCTAGATATCTTGCTTCTTTGTTGCAACCGTACATAGGTAAAACTGACACTCATATTAAAAATTCCATGCATTTTATCGAAAAACTGAGGGAGATCACAGTTAGTCCAAGTGACATCCTTGTCAGTTTCGATGTAGTATCCCTGTTCACCATGGTCCCTGTCCCTGTTGACAAAGCTCTTTCTTACATAGCTGATATGTTTCCTACTGATATAATAGCTTTGTTTCGACATTGTCTATCCTCGACTTATTTTCAATATAACAACGAGTTTTATGAACAAATTGATGGGGTAGCCATGGGTAGCCCTCTGAACCCTGCTATTGCTAATCTATTTATGGAATTTTTCGAACAACAAGTGTTGCAGTCGGCCAAAAAAAGCCCTTTGAAATGTTATCGATACGTGGATGACACGTTTGTGATATGGAATCATGCTGAAGAAGAACCGAGTGATTTTTTGGTGTACATAAACAGTTTCAATCCGAAGATACAATTCACCATGGAGAAAGAGAGTAATGGACAACTAAATTTTTTTGATTTATTAAATGGGCAGATGGGACTTTAGGGCACAAGGTTATAGGAAAGACACACACACCGATCGTTACCTACATAATGGTTCGAATCATCATCCTAGGCAGAAGAGACGAGTCATAAAAACTTTAGTGGACTGGGCTAATAACATCTGTGAGCCAATTTATTTGCAAGATGAATTAAGCCATTTGCGAATGGCTTTCAAGAGAAATGGGTACACTGACAATGAAATAGATCGAGCATTCCACCCTAGAAGAAAAGTGTCCAAAAATACACGACAACAACAACAACCGTCAGCTGGAAAAGTTTTTCTTCCATTTATTCATAACATCATGGACCATATTAGGAAAGTTTTGGCCAAGTTTCAAGTGGAGACAATATTTCGACCTACCAAGAAAATTAGTGAAAGTTTAAGATCGGTGTAAGATGCACGACACCCCTTAGCTACCCCAGGTGTGTATAAAATTCCGTGTAGCTATGGCATGGTTTATATTGGAACAACTAAAAGGAGTGCTAATACCCATCTGACGGAATACAAAAGGAACTGTAGATTGGGACAAATTGACAAATCAGCTGTAGCGGAACACGTTTTCAAAGACGGTGATCACAAAATAAAATTTAATGAGACAAATGTGATAGCTAGGACCTCACATTATTATACCCGCATGTATAGAGAAGCTACAGAGATCTACAAGCACGAAAATAATTTTAATAAAACAGAAGAAGGATTAAAACTAGACAAGATATGGCGGTCGGCTCTGTACCAACGAAGTGGCTATCGATTACCTATAATCGAGAGAGATGGCACTAGCCATAGATAGTTTTAAAGTCAAAAGTACGTGATGAGTGGTGGCGCCATCTAAGCGCTCTATATAAGCGGGACCTCCAGCGCCTAGCAGCCAATCGCCGACTCACCTCAGAAGATGTTGCCCGCAGTAGGCAACGAAACGTCAGGAAGGAGAAGCAGTTTTATATATGGACCACGGCAATCCAGCCCGGAAGGTTTAATTAATGTGAACCATGTATAGTTCAGATGCAGTTAAATAAGTGCAACCCAGCACCAGCCCACATGGCCAGTCTCCAGGTAGACACAGATGATGCAGGTCTGATTCTTTAGTTACACTTGAGTGACAATTCAGTATCTATTGTAGACTCAGTTTCTTCTTGGATCATACATAAGACAGTTTCTCATACAAAACAAATTCAACACTGGTCCCTGACTGATAGTTGAACTGATGCAACTTTTGTTCCACCTCATAAGAATCAGCTAGTTATACATGGTGTTTGAAAATTCCTGTTATGAACTTCTAGGACTTTTAGAGGAGGCACATGCATACTATTTTGAATAGGAACCCATGTCTGGAAACATACCATTTCCATGATACAGTCATTTGAAAATATTTTGCTAGGTAAGTACACAACAGGTTAGTCATGTTGGGGAGTCATTACATCAGATCAGCTGATGTCATTTGAGTTTGAGTCTCATTCATGTGTCTGAGTGTTAAAGCAACATTGTTTAGTACACATTTGCAGAATATACCAACATGATCCTTCTGAATGGCAAAGCTCATGGTAATGGAAGGGCTGCTTTTCACCTTTACCAAGCTTGTTCCTCACAACATTTGATTCAATCGCATACCCTGTTCATCACAATTATGCAACAACTTTGAGAAAGTATACCTACAGTGTCAGAACGCATGACAGTGGTGCTCCAAAGAGATGCCGTGCACCTGAATTGGAAGAGACCATGATGCTTTGTAATGAAGAGAACCCCTCAATGAGTACACAAGCAATTTCTTTGGTTATTAATCAGTGGAATTGTAAAGCATGTGATGTACTGGGTCTCACCTAATCAATTATTCATAAAAGTGGTTGCATTACCAACATGTTTTCAATCGGTGTAGCAGAGAAACAGTACATTTCCAGACATGGGTTCCACTTCAATATATTACTGACTCACTCCCCTCTACAAATCCTACAAGTTTGTAACAGGAATTTCTGAACACCCTGTATGCCCACGCTATAGCCCAGTCTTATATCACTTGTGTGTTCCAATCAGAATTTCATTCCACATACAGTGTGTAACACACACAGATTTTGGTTCTCTGTATAACTGAAAGAAACTCTGAATGCCACGATCAAACCATTCCTGTTATTCCGTCTGAAATTTAACTTCTCATCAGCATAAATCCGGTCTTCTCTGTTCTTGTGGATACCAACAACAATGAACTGCTCAAGTCCTTAGATTAGCTGATGGCACAAGCAGAAGCAACAAATCACTAGATCAAGCTGGCACTCATATTAAGGCATTCCACAAGCCCAATATTTTACTTAACAAAACTGTACCGACAGTCTCTCCCACCATGCTTGCTATTCTGGGGCTGAGCATGTAGTAGGACACACACAGCGAATCCAGCTGATCACTTTCTTGGCCTAATTTCAGTGGATTGTGCTGAGGCGAAGTTCTAAAGTTAATGACAACTTATTTTTAGCTGTCATGAACTGTAATGTCATCTACAGTTGTCTTCATTAATTAAAACTATTATTTTGTATTAGTCTTACGAATTACTTACTTTTGTTACTGTTTCAAACAATAAGCTTATTACTGTGTTTATCTGTTCATTTGATGTTTTATTGTCATCAGTTATTTCTGCAATCCTTCTATTCAGTTTAATTGAACTTAATTACCTTACTTTTGTGATAACGTAAATTTGGCTTGAACGGATCACCCTTCAGATGTCTGTCCTAAATTTTATTATTTGTTTACAAGATGCAATAGTGTAATGGGAAGCATCATGTTTTTTAGTCATCATTTTATACTTATTGTTAGTTAAACATCTTTAGTATGTCATCCTAGATGATACTCAGAAAGATTTGATCAAGTAGTTGACTTTGTGCCTTCTGAACATTAACGCATTTTGCATTTTAAGTTTTGCAGCTTTTCTTTGGTCAATTAAATAGATACAGTATTACTTAGAGGACATAATTGGTGGTGCTAATTAACTTTAAATAAATTTCATTACAATGCTTTCATCCTCCCTGATTACAGTTAAAACAAACAGCTTTGTTTCAGAATTCTGTTCCGTGACTTTGTTAGGTTGGCAACCAGCTGGTGGTTACCCAATCACCATAAGTGCACTGGACGTTGAGTGCCCATGTCATTTAAAAACAACAACATCTGCAGTATGATGAGGAGGCCTTTCAAACTCATACAAATCCTATTACAAAACATACTGGGTCCGTTATCTCTTCCAATAATGCTAGAAGCCAATCAACGACATCCTTCCTTAAGCTTTAAAAACTGACTGTAAATGTGTGCTGATTATTTTTACATTATGTCCTAGTCCTTCCATTGCTTGTACTCCTTAACACTCTCTCTGAAACCAGCTCTGGCTACCTTTGTAGTGCTGCTGCCATCGCAGTCCTGTGTCACTAACTGTAGTCACCACACAGTGACACAATAATTATACTCACATTCCAAGATTTTCGAGTTGTTAAATGAAATTAAAATACCGAATTGTTAAATGAAATTAAAATATTGTTACCCCTAGATTTAGGGTCCCACTGGGGTTGTCAAATTCACCCATGCTGAATTTTTTCAGGGAAAAGGAAGGAGATGTGCATGGTGCCCCAAGTCCCTTACATGAATAATTTTTATTATTTAAATTTTACAAACAGGCTGCCTTTTGTCCTTCACCTTTCAGCTGATATAACAACAATCAACCAGTTCACACCAGAGCAGGCTGAATCGACATCAGCAAAGCTGTGCTGTCAATCAAATCACAGGATCACCTCACTTGTGAGACTGTGGGCTCATGGAGTTGTGAAAGAAAAATATCTCCCTCTTCTGCTCTGAGCCACTGCCTAGAGCAGACACTAAATGGCTCAGTTTCTTTACCTTGACAGTTTCCCTCCTCGTTCAATATGGGTCTGGGGCTACTGGAGATGCCTTCTCTCATCTCCCTAGCAATACTCACCAAGTAATCCCTATGAGCAAGTAAACCAATAAGGTTTCTTTTTCTAAAGTTGAGTACCAGATATTAATTACAACCCCACACTACTTTCAAATCTTGCCCCCTGAGGGTGTGTACAGTCAAATGCTGCTACCTCTTTAAACATGTTCTCAGTGTGTTCTATTAAGAAATGGTGTTTAGTTGGTAAGAATGTAGAACTATTCATTTTGGTGCAAACTACATATTGCAGTGAATATTGTCTTCTATTTTCATGGAGCTGCTCTTCTTCCATTGTGAAACCAAAGTCAGAATGCTACAGGATTGTAATTATCAGCAACATAATTATCATGCCTATCAAGTGGATCAGCTGGAACTTAATCTCTTATTTTCTATTTTTAATCTTTTTTAATGTATTTTTAATCCATTTCATTATGAACTGTATCACCTGGTGTCACATATTCTGACAAAGGGCCTCACTCCAAGGGCACCATCCAGGCATAGCAAATGGCTATGGCCATGTGGCATGGTGACACTGCTTGGACTCCCAGTGCCATAGGCACATACTCCTCAGCTAACATGGAAAGTTCTCAGCTCAGACACCAGAAGGGCATGTCCTGCTTCATCAGGGTGCTCTAACTGTGCAAGTACTGTCTGCATGAACCACACCCTACTGCTGCATAAATCAGAAAGATATGTAATCAAGAGTAGTGTTCAATGGTTCAAATTGTATTACACTGTGTGAAAGCAAAGGGTAGTTGCAACATCAGCCACAAAAAATTATTTCTCAGACTGAATGGTAATTTTACAAGGAGTCCATCAATGCTCTCTTTTAGGTCCAATCCTGTTTTTATTTTATATAAACATGTTATCCCTAAATATAACTTTATATTCAGTTTTCTCTCCAAATGAGTCACTGATAACTTGAAAAGTTTCGAGCACTGTGTTAAAATACAAAACGGCAAATTCCCAAATAATGCACTTTACCCACTCAAAATCAAATCACTTTCACATTACCTACAAGAATCTGGAAGTTAGGGAAACAGTTTCTATCAGATTCCTGTGGACATTTTTTTGAAAAACATTTGTATTTGGACATAAATTACTTGGTACACAAGTGAAACAGTCTTGGTACCCTTCATAGCCCCAGCAACCTGCAATAACTGTTGTTAGAAAGTGAGCAAGTTCTGTTACATTATCTCTCTACAGTCTTAGAGGTATCTCATCTGGTTCACATGTCTTTCCGCTGTCGAGCAATTTTAGCTGGTTTCCTATTTTGAAGTAGCTTCTCTGAATATCTTCAGTTTTAGCATTCATGTGGTGACTGTAAAAAGGAACCACATTATGACCTTTCACAGTGAAACACTTTCCGAAGAGTACACTCAGTTATCTTTGGGTCCTCTCTCTCATCTTTTGATTCAGTACCAGTATGGTCACTGAGTGACTGAATGGCTGATTTTAATCCATTTACTGATTTTACACAAGACCAAAATTTAAAATTCTTAGATCAGCTGGCAAAATTTGCTTTCTTAGTCAATGAATGCGTTTTGGCTTGCTCTACTTATGCTCATTTTGGTTTTGTTCACCCTTTGTTTGTCAATAAAGATTTTACTTTGCTCAGACCTGTGATGAAGCTCTCTTTGATTTGAAACAACATTATGACATGATTATTGAACCACAACAGGTCTTTCCCATTCCTCACAACCTTCCTTGGGCCATACTGGTCTAACATATATTGTATTATGCTTTTGAATTTTTTCCATTTCTGCTCCACATCTGCACTATTAGAGCTGAATATTTGATGATGACTACTCAGATACTCTGTAAATTGTTTCCTGTGACTCTTGCTAAACAAAAATATTTTCCTACCTTTCTCAATATTAGTAGTAACACATGTAATCATTTATGCTAAAACTGTCTTATGGTCAATGACCCCATCCTACATGTTAACTGTTTCAAAATTTTACAGTCTTTTAGTTAGTAGATGGTCTAAAATATTGTCCTCTTGAGTTTTTCTCTAACTGCTCAAAACATATTTTAGAGAGGGGAGAAAAAAAAAAAAAAAAAAAAAAAAAAGAAAAAAAAAAAAAAAAAAAAAAAAATTAATTCACAACAATTACACACCAATTCCTGTCTCAGATACTAGTTTTAACTGCACGACTCCCACTCTATAGTTGGCTATTACTATAGCATAATCAGGGAATTTATTGTGATATTCTTCAAATTTTCTCTGAAGCACCCTGCCATTACAGCTTCTGAGGCAAGTGGTCAATATGCGTATTCAGTTACCATGACTGATTTGCATTTGAAGCTTACTTTCACCCAGTTTACTTCAATTTTTGAATCTGCAATAACTTCACTAGATACTACTAAGTTTTATAAGGCAATAAATATGCCACCACCACTGGTTTAGCCTAGTCTTACAATATACGTTTCAGTACAAATTTAGGATTTTGCTCCTATTAACTTCCGCTTTCAGTCAGCTTTCTGTTGCAAATACTACTGTGGGTATTACAATCTTTAATAAGCTAGACTAATTCTGCTCACCATGTATGCTCCTGCAGTTTACAAATAGGCTTGTGCTGATCTGCAGAAATAAAAGTTCTGTTCTAAAAAAACACCCATGTGTACAACTAACATAGTCTATTACACAAGTAGCTACTTCCTTTGTGTACAGCATGCCTAACATATTGAGGGGCACCCTCAAATTCTCCTCTTGATAGTGGAGGCTGAGAAATTCATATTTGTGAAAATCACTGAATTGCCAGAGCCTCTAGTTTACATCCTGGCTCCTGATCAGACATCCAATGTTACAAATAGTGAACACTGCTTACAACTCACATGCGATGCTAGCTGTCTTCACCTATCCAGCCAACTGTCTAAAAGAACTGAGAATGACCTTAGAACTCAGGCAGTCAGTTTCATTTGTGTATTTGCAGCATCAGCAGAACTGCCTCCTCATCTCAGCAAACATAGCAAGTGCACACTGGCCTGCCTTCCCCTCCCCTCCCCTCCCCCTCCCCCTCCTCCTCCCCTTTTGATTCGTCAGTCTTCTGACTGGTTTGATGCAGCCTGCAACGAATCTCTCTCCTGTGCCAACCTCTTCATCTCAGATTAGCACTTGCAACCTGCATCCACAATTATCTGCTGGATGTATTCCAATCTCTGTCTTCCTCTACAGTTTTTGCCCTCTACAGCTCCCTCTAGTACCATAGAAGTCAGTCCCTGAGGTCTTAACAAATGTCCTATCATCCTGTCCCTTTTCCTTGCCAATGTTTTCCATATATTTCTTTCCTCTCTGATTCTGCGCAGAACCTTCTCACTCCTTGCTTTATCAGTCCACCTAATTTTCAACATTCATCTGTAGCACCACATCTCAAATGCTTTGATTCTCTTCAGTTCCAGTTTTACCACAGTGCATGTTTCACTACCATACAATGCTGTGCTCCAAACATACATTCTCAAGAAATTTCTTCTTCTAATTAAGGCCTATGTTTGATACTAATAGACTTCTCTTGGCCACAAATGTCCTCCTTACCAGTGCTAGTCTGTGTCCTCTTTGCTCCATCTGTCATTCATCATTCTACTGCCTAGGTAGCAGAATTCCTCAATTTAATCTACTTTCTGACCATCAATCTTGATAAGTTTCTTGCTGTTCTCATTTCTGCTACTTATCATTACTTTCGTCTTTCTTCGATTTACTCTACCGTCCATATTTGTACTCATTAGACTGTCCATTCCATTCAACAGATCATTTAATTCTTCTTCACTTTCACTGAGAATAGCAATGTCATTAGTGAAGCTTATCATTGATACCCTTTCACCTCTAATTTTAATTCCACTCCTGAACCATTCTTCTATTTCCATCATTGCTTCTTCGATGTACAGATTGAACAGTAGGGGCGAAAGACTACATCCCTGTTTCAAACACCATTTTTAATCTGTGCATTTCGTTTTTGGTTGTCCACTCTTATTATTCCCTCTTGGTTCTTGTACATATTGTATATTACCCATCTCTCCTGATAATTTACCCCTATTTTTCTCAGAATTTTGAACATCTTGCACCATTCTACACTGTCAAACGCATTTTCCAGGGCGACAAATCCTATGAACGTGTCTTGGTTTTTCACTAGTCCTGCTTCCATTAACCACAATGTCAGAATCGCCTTTCTGGTTCCTTTATCTTCCTAAAGCCAAACTGATCGTCATTTAACACATCGTCAATTTTCTTTTACACTCTTCTGTACATTATTCCTGTCAGCAACTTGGATGCATGAGATGTTAAGATGACTGTGCGATAATTCTTGCACTTGGCAGCTCTTGCAGTCTTCAGAATTGTGTGGATAATATTTTTCCACAAGACAGATGGTATATTGCCAGACTCATGAATTCTACACACCAATGTGACTAGTTGTTTTGTTGTCACTTCTCCTACTGATTTTAGAATTTCTGATGGAATTTTATCAATTCTTTCTGCCTTATTTGATCTTAAGTCCTCCAAAGCTCTCTTAAATTCTGAATCTAATACTAGCTCCCCTATCTCTTCTAAATCAACACCTGCTGCTTCTTCTATCACATCAGACAAATCTCCACCTCATAGAGGTCTTCAATGTACTCTTTCCACCTATCCGCTCTATCCTCTGCATTTAACTTTCCCTACATGACTGCTATTTCCCAGAAGAGTTCTGCTATGCTGAGCCTGTTCGCCCTCTCACACACCCAACAGTCATACATCACCATCAAGTGGATGGCCTACACAATGAAGCTGCGGGGGTCACTCCAGCACATGACAGCCAGAAGGTTTCATGCATCCACTGGACCAGAGGTGACTGCGTGATCATCACAAGAGATGGCTGGCCCCTGAGACCAACCCGCATCTGGGGGTCATGTGCTGCCATAGCAGCTGTGTCTTGGTGTCTTCACAGTGTTTTGGCTGGTGTAAGAGACATGCTAGAGCAGTTCATCCTAATGAGCTCTCTGGGCCAGGTGACAACTGCTAAGGAGCCATCAGGATCTTTGACACTATATTGCAGCCAGCAACCTTCTCTGTGCAGAGATGGCTGTGCTGTCACCTGGCTTTGCTGAGACGTGGCCTCTGCACTGGGCACATGTGTGGACTTTTGTATTTGCAGTCTTAGTGCTTTGTACTTTTAGCTTCTTCATTCCAAAGTGAACTTGGAAATTAATATTTCCTGGCACCATCAGCTCAACAAACAATTACTATTCTATTCAAGTGGAATTACTACATAACTATACACTGTCATTGTAAAAACTTACTCCAAGGAGGAGATCTGAATTCACATGTTTACTAATAAACTTGTTCTGCATTGTTTATGTTTATCTGGAATGTTTTTTTATTTCACTTCCAGTGACACGGTGCGCACCAGTTGGTGACAAGGTGTTTTTCTGTTGAACTCAGTTTTTGATGCTTGTGCTATGTTACAGGTAGATGGTGTTCCCTTTCATGTAACTTCCAAGTTTCGAGTGAACTGACATTTACTTTCTATTCCAACATGGCTGAGCCAACAGATGTTACCACCCAAGTGTCACAGTTTCTATAGAATATGCTACGAACTCAAGAACTGATGCTGGAGTGGATGACTGCCACCATCATGCCAGCACAGGAAATCTTCAGCCACCTGTCACGCATTGATCTGCTAGTGAAAAGGTTCCGAATGGTGCCAACATCATCCCAGACACTTCACAAAAGGGTGTAGCCATGAAGAAACTAAATGACTCAGCTTTACTAATACTTCCTAGCACATGGCATCACAGGTGATGTTCAGCAGTGTGCATTGTTTTTGGCATATGGCGGCCCTGAATTTTAACATTTACTGCAGCAGCTCAACCCATAAATGATTGAAGTCATGCTTACTAGAGTATTTTGACTCCTAACTGCACACTGTGGCTGCCATAAGCTCAGTGGACAACTGTGTAGGGAGTGGATAGCAAAGTTACAAGATCTGTTCAGACACTGCCGTTTCCATTGTGCAAACCTCCAGTGAAAATAACTGCACACACAGACCATAGTTTGAGACACAATATTTGTCCACTTGCCTGATGAAGGACTCCACAGTGATCACTTTAAGCTTAAGAACTCCTCACTGGATATGAGTCATACCATCATTAGGGTCCGCCCCCAGTAGCTGAGTGGTCAGCGCAACAGAATGTCAGTCCTAAGAGCCCGGGTTCGAATCCCAGCTAGGTCAGAGATTTTCACCGCTCAAGGACTGGGAGTTGTGTTGTCCTAATCATCTTCATTTCATCCCCATCGACGTGCAAGTTGCCGAAGTGGTGTCAAATCAAGAGACTTTCACCAGGCGAGTGGTCTAACCGACGGGAGGCCCTCGTCACACGCCATTAATTATTATTATTATTATTATTATTATTATTATTATTATTATTATTATCATCATCATCCACTGAATTTGGCATCTTTTGTTCAAAAAATGGCATCTACTAGGTGCACTGAAACTGGAACAGGAAAGGGAGGTAATGACAGTGGCACATAAAGTGCCCTCCGCCACACACCGTTGGGTGGCTTGCGGAGTATAAATGTAGATGTAGATGTAGATGTTCAAGACACAAATGCCCAAACTGCACCTGCACCATGAATTGGATGAGGTGTTCACATTGTTTTTAGCCTCCTACTACTCCTCCCCACAAGACAGGTGTAGTCTCGTTGAAAAACTGCATGGAAGGCTGCATCAACTGCAACTCTACATCTACACTTGCTTACATAGTCTGCTTAGCAACTGTATGGTGCACAGCAGACGGTACCCTGCCCCACTTCTAGTCACTTGCTTTCAATTCCTCTCACAAATAGAATGAGGGAAAAACAACTACCTATACACCTCTGTACAAGCCCTATTTTCTCTTATCTTCATGGTCCTTATGCAAAATGTATGTTGGCGACAGTAAATCTCTCTGCAGTCAGCTTCAAATGCTGGTTCTATAAGTTTTCTCAAAAATATACCTTGAAAAGAATGTCATCTTCCCTCCAGGGATTCCCACTCAAGTCTGCGCATGTACAATGGTTAATGGCAGTTATGGCACATCTCTTAGGTAAGGCAGTAATCAAGGTGCAACTCCAAGATGGCTCCGATTTTCACAAACACCTCAACAAGGTATACTCTTACAGCGTGCTGACCCCTTCAACGGGAACTCTCTCAAAGCTTTTTGTTCCAGAGTCAGACACCTCAACACCAAGGACAACTGCTAACAACCTCCAGCCACCACTGCAACAGGTTGTGCAATCTCTGGATGCTGACAAGATAAGCTCACCCACGACCCAGATGCCCATACGCATGGACGTCAAACTGCAGCCCATAAGATTCGCCAGATTCGCAGGTTGATGGCAGCGATACCATCACTTCCTGGGACTTTGAGATATGTCACATCATCTCGTCCAATGGAGGGGGAGGAAGAGGATCCTATGCCAGGGCTGTTTACCCTCTTACATAGCAAACAGTCATACATCAGTATCAAGTGAGTGGCCTACACAGCAAAGCCAGAGGGGCCACTCCAGCAGACAACAGCCACAAGGTTTCATGTGCCCACTGGTCCAGCAAGCGGCAGCATAATTGCACAGGGCTGCAGATAGTTCCAGCTGTGCTCTGGCACATTAACAGTATTTACTTCAGTGCCTGGGCTGTGCTACAGCAGTTTCATTTCTAATGTGCTCTCAGGCTCAGGCCATGGCTGTAGTAGTGTTTCGTCAGTCAGAGGCTTTATGACAAACCATCAAGATCTTTGATGCCATTTTCCATCCAGCAACCCCCACTGTGTGTAGCAGCCACCAGGCTTTGCTGAGACATAGCCTCTGCACCAGGGACATGTGTGGACTTCGGTATTGGCCACCATAGAGTATTGTGTTATTAACTTTTTCATTCCGAAGTGAACTCAGAAATTAACTTTGATATTTTTTGGGGCTGTCAGCCCAACAAATACTGTGTCAATGTGCAACTCTGACTGAGACATCTACTGCCCAGTTTATGTATTTACTAATCAACTTGTTTTGCATTGTTTACCTGGGCTGTGTTCTTATAGCACCCCCAGCAGTGTGATACACATCAGGTTCCATTTACCTGCTTAATTTTGGAGCTCTCATTCACCAACATAACGACACACTGTGCTTGTCAGGACCTGGCAGGAATGTCTGCCAATGGCTAAACAGATGAAATATCCTGTGTTGGCTCAGATGTGTTATTAACAATGGGCAGTTCCTAATACATATTGCTAACACATATTGGGACAGCTGGGCAGACAGTTCCCACATCCACCTTCCACCCTCAGAATGCTAATACACCACTGTATGCCACTCACATTTGAAAGAGGGAAAGTTAGTCAGATGATCTTCATCACAATTCGCAGTGACATCGGAGCTTTCAGGTGATTCAGAGGCAACAAAGTTGTTGCAGCTTTCACCACTGGTGTCCCAACGTTGCTCCACAGCACCACATGTTGTTGGTAAAAACGCCTAAGCCCATAAATATAAA
Organism: Schistocerca americana; assembly: GCF_021461395.2. Classification (NCBI taxonomy): domain Eukaryota; kingdom Metazoa; phylum Arthropoda; class Insecta; order Orthoptera; family Acrididae; genus Schistocerca; species Schistocerca americana. The sequence continues at coordinate 513,356,782 of NC_060130.1, read as the reverse complement.
AGACTGGTAGCACTAACCAGTTCCCAGCTCAGGAATACATACCCAGCCCTGGAGCAGGGTTAGTTCCCTAATTCCTGGACATCTGGTATAACCCTGGGGGCATGTGAGGCATATCAATTGCCAACTACGTAGCAAAGCACACACACACACACACACACACACACACACACACACACCGGGTGATCAAAAAGTCAGTATAAGTTTGAAAACTTAATAAACCACGGAATAATGTAGATGGAGGGGTAAAAATTGACACACATGCTTGGAATGACATGGAGTTTTATTAGAACCACCCCATATTGCTAGATGCGTGAAAGATCTCTTGCGCGCGTCGTTTGGTGATGATCGTGTGCTCAGCTGCTACTTTCGTCATGCTTGGCTTCCCAGGTCCCCAGATCTCAGTCCGTGTCACTATTGGCTTTGGGGTTACCTGAAGTCGCAAGTGTATCGTGATTGACCGACATCTCTAGGGATGCTGAAAGACAACATCTGACACCAATGCATCACCATAACTCCGGACATGCTTTACAGTGCTGTTCACAACATTATTCCTCAGCTACAGCTATTGTTGAGGAATGATGGTGGACATATTGAGCATTTCCTGTAAAGAACATCATCTTTGTTTTGTCTTACTTTGTTATGCTAATTATTGCTATTCTGATCAGATGAAGTGCCATCTGTCAGACTTTTTTGAACTTTAGTATTTTTTTGGTTCTAATAAAACCCCATGTCATTCCAAGCATGTGTGTCAATTTGTACCTCTCTATCTACATTATTCCGTGATTTATTCAGTTTTCAAATTTATACTGACTTTTTGATCACCCGGTATATACAGGGTGAAAAGTATTTAAACCGACAAACTCTGGGAGGTTGTAGGGGACATCAAAACAAATATTTTTCCCTAATGTCATTTTTTCCTATGAGGAGTATTTAAACCAGAAGAGGAAGATTCTCTGGTGGCAAATTAATTAAACCAACAAACACTTTTCCATTTTTTTAAGACCAAGAGACAACACATTAACACAACCCAATGTCAGTTACAGTACATTTTCAAAAATGCCTCCATTGACACGTAAACAAAGGTTACACCATCGGATCACGTTCTGTCTGACACTGGCAAAAACCCCACGAGTATCTTGAATTGTTCCTGCTGCTAGTAGGCACCAACCATATCACTGTACTCACTCCAGGTGTATCGCTCTAATAGTAAACAGGGACAATGCACTACTACAGTGGTGGACAGCATTTGCCTACAACTGAAGTGTGTAATATGGCCTCCACCGGTTTAAATAATCCTCATAGGAAAAAATGACATTAGGGAAAAATATTTGTTTTTATGTCCCCTACAACCTCCCAGAGTTTGTCAGTTTAAATACTTTTCACCATATATAAAAATTAAATAAAAATTACAAATACGTCAATTACAGCTGCTACATAACACACTAGCAGTACATCTGCTTGTATTGTCAATTGTCATATTGCATTTTATGTCAGTAATGAAATACAAAATGAATTGCTTCAGCATAGTCACGACAACATCAAAACATATTAGAAGGACTTACCAGTTTTGTTGGGTAAGAAAAAGTAAACTTGCTATCTGCATCAATGCCACTAACATAACATGAATTGTTAATGGCACTATGTTAGCAAGTGATACTAAGCTCCCGGTAGGCCTCTGTGGGACTAATTTCTTTGACGGACCTGTCAGTCCCATAACTAGAGTAAGTGATGTTGTGATAACTAAATCTATGTACAGGAACTGCATATCTCCTAATATGGAACTGCGCTGCAAAAATGAGAAACAAACTGTCAGAGAAAATTTGCACGGTCAGTACATCAATGAAGAGAGAAATTGTATCCTATCCTAATTACAGCTAAGAAGAATACTGACAACAAAGCATGTAGCTCATAAATGAGAGAACTGTACTTTTATCATCAATTGGAGTTACATTATTAATAACATGGTACTAAGGCCACTGTCACCTTATGTCTTATGTATTTAGTTACAAAATGTGTAAATCTTCAAGTTTCTTCTGCTAGAGATTGTACACACTCAATCTGTATAAGCAAGCTAAACAAAAATTACTAGTAACAACTTGAAATTGTGCGAGAATGAATGTATACTTCACTTAAATCAGCTATATTACTTTTGTAATTGTACTGCAGCATTTTATTTAAAAGAATATTGGTATTTTCCTTTGTTTGCAAGGGCACTGTAAGTCTCAGATATGTTCTAAGTTAGCCAAATATCTATTATTATTTTCATCCTCACTTCTTTGCAACTGAACGGAACAACACACACACGCGCACACACACACAAAACAGCAAAAATAATCAGGGCAAACTAGAAATGAAACTGCCAAACATTACCATTTGGTCAAATGAACTGATCTTCACTTTGTACTCCATGAGCGACATGACTGTCAAAAGATATTTAATACTACCAATACAATGCGCCTACAACTGCCTACTTTCATGTTCCTGCATGCTGAAGAAGTGGTAATTCCTGACGACACCACCACCCCTGCCTTGTGAGAATAGAGTGTATTATCGTAACAATACTTTTCGCTCAGAGGGCTCCACATAAACACAACAGCACGAACACTATGTATAACATGCTCCTAAAAACAATATTGTATTCAAATTATGGCATTATTATTTAAACTGTTAAATATTTATAAATTTTAAGAGTCAGGACATTTTACATTTTGGTTGATGCCACATCAGTATTCCATAAGCCTTTAACCAATGGTTTAAATGTACAAGGAGCTTGCATTTTGCTGTTAGCTGAGAAGTTTTTGGTGCAATTGGAACTGCGCTGTGAAATAAAAGAGCAAAGAGTGCCTTACTTGATCCATGTGTTCAATGAGTGCGAGTCAAGGCAAGATATTGACCATATGAAAAGAAGCAGAGGTGATTATTATTTTAAAAAAGGAGATAAAAGATACCCTAGAATTGCTAAACCATATATACCTATTTCCTATTTGTCTCTTGACCATTATAGATAAAATACAGGAAGAACTCTCATGTAACTGACTGAAGATGCAGAGAGGGCAAATTGATCATCAAACAAAGTATGGTTTCACAGAGGACTAGTTGACTGACAGTGCAGCGGGGACAGGGACGTCTGATTAACAGATCTATGTGAGTGGCGTGGTACCTATTTTTATTTGCTTCATTGGGTCACCCCTACTACTATTCATTTAAATAAGATGTTTTCCGATGTGTAGTGGTATCCTTGTTTCTAGTTAATATGCATTATAAACTGGGGTGATTTCTCATTCTATTTGGCACCAGAAATTGGTTTTGTACATCCTACTGGTATGCTCCAACCACAACCAACACCACACAGCATGTAGTGTCACCATTATGCATGCACCTGCATGCCATAGAGAGAGCAGTATTTGAAGAGGGCACAAAACTTGACAGATGTTGTGTATGTGGTGGCAGCCTTTAAGCATGAGTGTCTGTGCCAATTTTTAGTATATAGTTAGCAATGTGAAGTAACAATGTATAGTGCAACATATTCACCAGAAGATGGCTGAATGGTTGTCAGCCGAAATACACTCCTGGAAATTGAAATAAGAACACCGTGAATTCATTGTCCCAGGAAGGGGAAACTTTATTGACACATTCCTGGGGTCAGATACATCACATGATCACACTGACAGAACCACAGGCACATAGACACAGGCAACAGAGCATGCACAATGTCGGCACTAGTACAGTGTATATCCACCTTTCGCAGCAATGCAGGCTGCTATTCTCCCATGGAGACGATTGTAGAGATGCTGGATGTAGTCCTGTGGAACGGCTTGCCATGCCATTTCCACCTGGCGCCTCAGTTGGACCAGCGTTCATGCTGGACGTGCAGACCGCGTGAGACGACGCTTCATCCAGTCCCAAACATGCTCAATGGGGGGACAGATCCGGAGATCTTGCTGGCCAGGGTAGTTAACTTACACCTTCTAGAGCACGTTGGGTGGCACGGGATACATGCAGACGTGCATTGTCCTGTTGGAACAGCAAGTTCCCTTGTCGGTCTAGGAATGGTAGAACGATGGGTTCGATGACGGTTTGGATGTACCGTGCACTATTCAGTGTCCCCTCGACGATCACCAGTGGTGTACAGCCAGTGTAGGAGATCGCTCCCCACACCATGATGCCGGGTGTTGGCCCTGTGTGCCTCGGTCGTATGCAGTCCTGATTGTGGCGCTCACCTGCACGGCGCCAAACACGCATACGACCATCATTGGCACCAAGGCAGAAGCGACTCTCATCGCTGAAGACGACACGTCTCCATTCGTCCCTCCATTCACGCCTGTCGCGACACCACTGGAGGCGGGCTGCACGATGTTGGGGCGTGAGCGGAAGACGGCCTAACGGTGTGCGGGACCGCAGCCCAGCTTCATGGAGACGGTTGCGAATGGTCCTCGCCGATACCCCAGGAGCAACAGTGTCCCTAATTTGCTGGGAAGTGGCGGTGCGGTCCCCTACGGCACTGCGTAGGATCCTACGGTCTTGGCGTGCATCCGTGCGTCGCTGCGGTCCGGTCCCAGGTCGACGGGCATGTGCACCTTCCGCCGACCACTGGCGACAACATCGATGTACTGTGGAGACCTCACGCCCCACGTGTTGAGCAATTCGGTGGTACGTCCACCCGGCCTCCCGCATGCCCACTATACGCCCTCGCTCAAAGTCCATCAACTGCACATACGGTTCACGTCCACGCTGTCGCAGCATGCTACCAGTGTTAAAGACTGCGATGGAGCTCCGTATGCCACGGCAAACTGGCTGACACTGACGGCGGCGGTGCACAAATGCTGCGCAGCTAGCGCCATTCGACGGCCAACACCACGGTTCCTGGTGTGTCCGCTGTGCCGTGCATGTGATCATTGCTTGTACAGCCCTCTCGCAGTGTCCGGAGCAAGTATGGTGGGTCTGACACACCGGTGTGAATGTGTTCTTTTTTCCATTTCCAGGAGTGTAACACGGCAAGAAGTCGACATCATCTGGCGACAATCACGAAACTTCATGGAATAGTTAAGATAAGGAACTTGTGCATGATACACTGGAAGATAAAAGTATAATTACATCAAAGAGGAATGTTTCACTTGTACAGTGTAGGGTGATTAATGTGTACCAGCATTGGTAAAGAGAAAAATTTAATAATGGTCAGTTTATCTCAGGGGATTCATTCTAAGAATTTTCTTCTTACTTACATAGTGACACTATCCTGACAGTGTATTTTGTGTGTGGAAACTGTAACACCGAGTTTCATTCACAGCATATTTAACGAAGGCATGCCAAATGAGATGGTGTACAAGAAGTTCAATTATTTTTATTCTGTTGTTAACTAATCACCCCCCCCCCCCCCCCCCACACACACACACACAATAATGTCAAGAACACTACAATGATGCAACACACTTACCACTAAGCATTTACAACACTGTGGATCCAAATATGTGAAAAAAGGCAAAAATGGAGAAATGTTGCAGATCAGTGCATGACCTCTAGTTCTAAGTCACGAAGAGCTGTCTGGATTCTGTGATACAGACTTGTTGGTATTGAGGGCTTGCTTGACACAGCTAATGACGCCACCACCACAATAGCTACTCTGGCCTATGCAACTGTTTACAGGCAGGGATTATATCAGCTTTCAAGCAGTTAAATTTTACTGTCTCCAATAGAAAGATCAACATAAAGGATATGCCATGAGGTAGCACAAGATGACACAACTAGTTTATCATACAGTGTATCTTGAGAGCTGTTGAAAACGTGAAAGTTTGCTTGAAAATGGCAAGTTTAATGTTTCAGTGTAGATACACAAGAATCCATAACACTTAATTTCAGTAACTGCTCAGAGATGACACTCTGATACAGCATAATGCTTTGTGGAATGATTTATGAAGCTCAGCAAATTGCCAAGGTTTCTTGCATACCAATTTTATGTGAATTTGTCTACACGTCAGCACTTCATCTTATCAGTGGAAGGTAGTGTGTCCTAATAAGTACCATAGACATTTTGTCCTCTAGGTAAGATTAAATAGAATCCAATGTACTGTTAATATCTTCAATTAAAGAGAGATTAAATGGATACTTACATTATACAGTATGAGAGTTGAAAAAAACTGGATCAAACTATAAAGTGCCATGTATTTGAATAACCCAAAACTAGTAACAAGAGCGCATCGCCCTTCACGTGCAAGATGCAGAACACATTCAATGTTAGCATGTTTTGAGGTAAATGGTGCTGCTACAGAAGCTTCTGCCTCAGATAATGACACACCAACATCAGCTGTCTTCAGGGCCTGGAAAAGACAACCTTTTTGCTGATGCTGCAAGAGTTATGGATGTCACAACTGAAAACACATAACTGACTAAATAATTTACTTGGCACAGGCCATTCATGTCAGTGTGCTTATCAGATTCAATTCATACTTGTACTGACAAATGAACAATGAAGTTGAGCTCTCAATTCTGTTATATCAGTCTACAGATTATTTTCACCTAAATTGACACATATTTCCATGGTGATGCTTATAATTTCTCTTTCTTCTGTCAACTAAAAAAGGCTCACTAGAGAACATCCCTGCTCCCTGTATGAGCCATATGTACCTCTCTATTGAGCTGAAATCCGTACAGTACCAGGAAGGTTTTATCTGCAGTACTAGACATGCATTTCAGTGATTTAACAAAAAATTGGCAGTACAGGTCTCTTCTTTGGTGTCAGCAAGGTATCTCCAAATATCTTCACAAAATTGTTTGTTATCTGGTCTGTGATTTTTATGTAAACTCTATGTCTCTGTAATACTGAAATAACTATTCTTCAGTTGACTCTAATGATGTACATCTTATGGCATAATATTCTGGGACATTTACTACTATTATAAAAAAATAGATTACTAACAGAAAGGAAGTACTAAGAATTGTGTTTCAGATCCATCTACAACCTCACCTTTGTATCTGACACATACTAAAAATAATTTCATAATGAAAGTTCCTGGCAGATTAAAACTGTATGCCAGACCGAGATTCAAACTCAGGGTCTTTGCTGTTCATGGGCAAGTGCTCAACCAACTGTGCCACCCAAGCATGACTCATGACCCACGCTCACAGCTTTACATCTGCCAGTGCCTCCTCTTCTACCTTCCAAAATTAACATGTGGGACTAACACTCATACAAGAGAGGATAATGCAAATAAATGTCTTAGCCACAACCTGGGGTTTTGTTTCCAGAATGAAGTTTTCACTCTTCAGTGAAGTGTGCACCAATATGAAACTTCCTAGCAGATTAAAATTGTGTGTCCAACCGACATTCGATCTTAGGGCCTTTGCCTTTTGTCGGAAAGTGCTCCACTGTCTTGTCTCCCGAAGCATGACTCACAACCCATCTCAACTTTATTTCCATCAGTACCTCATTTCCTGCCTTCCAAACTTCACAGTTCTCCTCCCTCCATGGACTTCTATGAAGTTTGGATGGTAGAAGATGAGGCGCTGATGGAAGTAAGGCTGTGAAGATGGGGCGTGATTCATGCTTGGGTAGCTCAGTTGGTAGAGTACTTGCCCGTGAAAGCAAAGGTCCTGAGTTTGAATCTCAGTCGGGCAACAGTTTTAATCTGCCAGGAAGTTTTGTATCTGCACACACTCCACTGCAGAATAAAAAATTCATTCAGTTTCACAATATTTTTCCCTCCTAAGAAATTTGCTGCTGACCATAACTAATGTAAAATAAAAACATAGATAAGAATAAATGAGTGTACACTGTCTACAACAGAATTTATTTTGTTCATAAAGATGAATTTGTAAAAAAAATTTTTGTAAAACATTTTTTGAAAACAACTTATTTTTGAATAAGATAAAAGTGTTACAAGAAATATTGTCACCTGGAAAACTGGTTCATGCTGAGGGTATTAGAGCTGCACAGGTGAAATGTGAAAGTAGTAGTAGTTTCCATCTCAAATGGAATGGAAATGCAGGAAGGCGAAAAGGTGGAATGATTTGGCAAGCAGCAGCTAAGCAGAACAAAGATGAATGAAGTTAGTCTACAGGCAGCAATGATAGAGGCAACATCTTAGGCTTACATGGGAGTGGCTTATGCATCAATAATTTCCTAGACAGCCTTGGATGGAGACTGCTGTTTTATTGTAGCACGACATTTACAATTGGGATGTATTGTAAACATAATTCAACACCAAGAAGAATTTATTAAGAGCCACGGCTGCTAATGAATGGATCGCTTAGCCACCACATTGAAACCCCGCAACGATCGCCTGCAGCAAAAGCTTAAGAACTTTGTTTGGAACTGTAATAACAGTTTGAGCCAGTAAATTTTGTGCATTTTGGAAAAAAATAATTTGTGGCTATCATACACTGGTTCAAAGAACTTTATTTTCCTAAGACATATACCTAGGCAGGGCCCAATACTAGTGAAAAAGATTCTGAGATTCTACAATTATAAGGAAAGGCAATTTTGCAAACTTAATCTAATAAAATATACTGAAAGAGTTTTAATATAATCAGTAGATGTTGTTTGCAGTTTAAAGTTTTCTTGAAGTTACAATTTTGGTGAACTTCACATGTTAGTTACGAAATAAAAAGAACGAACTGCTTAATGAAAACAAAAATATCTTTGGGTGTAGCATATTTTGATCATATAAAGTAAAGTAGCATATTGAAAGTGGTTACAGTGAAAGATACCATACTGTTGTATAAAAGATTTAAGTGCTTAAATCCAGTGCTAGAGTCAAGACAGAACTTAATCAGTTAGCTTTGTCTTATTTTCTGAACAGTGTTAGGTCAAGGGCCATCATTTGGTTAATTGCTGAGATGAAAGAATGATAATTTCAAAGTATGTGTTAATATTGTGTTAGTATCATAACATAGTAATGTTGCTAACTAACTTACAATAATAACTGGCTCTTCAAATCTCAATAAGGGAGACCCCTCATGGCAAATTTTTCTTTGCCTACACTTGAACAATATTATCTGCACAAAGAATAGAGAAAGTGTTAATGTATCTGGATGCCATCATATAATTTCTCTGGAGTTGACAAAGTAAGAATTAAAGTTATCTGTTGTGCTGTACACAAGAAACTGGCTATGTTTTGCAAAGCACAGTAAGGTATATACAAAACAGCAAATCACAATTACATTTTAGAATAACCCAATGAATGTAACTTCATGCCTGATTAGGTTGGCAACCATTCATAAACAGTCTTGACCACATAAAAGGTATGGAACCAAAAGATTACTGGATCAACCCCTGATTACCTGTAATATTTCTCCGTACTGGAATCCCTTCAGGATACAAAATAATAGTCTGATACTTGTATCCATTAGACATTCACTTCACAGTCAAACACAATTTTAAAATTCCTCTAAAAGAGGTAACATTAAAGAATGCGAGATCTAGAATCTACTTTAGGAGTAACTTTCATAGGTATTCTTAGAGAAGTGCAGACGCACCAGCAGTGGTAGCGGTAGCAGAGCAGCAGTTGTCTGATACACAGTAATTTTGTTTAGTCCCCTCCACATACATGTTTCTGCAAGGAAATGAACTATGCCTGTGTATTTTACTGTGTAGACTAGTGGTTACCGAATTATGGCAAGTTTTTGTTTTTGCATATCCTTGTGCAATTTTCCTGCTGCCAGACCACCACCTCACGCCACTAAGTTTAAATTGAGTGCTCGTACACAGCATACAGTTTAGATCAGTGCATTCTAGTTTGCATACTTATCTTGTGCAGTAGCTTTTAGGTAAGCTGAGATTCTACTACCAGATAACTGTAGATATATCCACTTTAGCAGAGAAATTTATTTCTGTTTAAGAGCTTGCCATCTCAGGGCATAATGAGAAACCTGCAGAGCATTTTTTAGTGTTCCATTATTCTCCTCGTTATATTTTGCAGACATTCCAATCTCAATAGTGTCATATGAGATCTTATATCTATTTTTACACACTACAATGTGGCCAGGGGCTGTGCTGCTTGTGAAGGGACCCAAGGAGAATTGGCTGCTGTCGGTAAACAGCTGGAAGCAGTGCTGACTACCGTCAACATGCTTCTGGCTAATGCTCAAAGTTGTGGCAACGTCAGGGCACTGGGGACGAGACCTGTGACACCTCTAGTGCCACTGGAATTCCCTGATGACCTGGGTATCACTGCATCTTCTGATACGCAACATCTGACCGGTCCGTCATCACTCGAGAGTGGGTCGCAGACAGTGGTGGGTTCTCGTGTCACTGGGCAGAAGGCAAAAAGGGACCACATTGTGTGGCTGGCTCTCTATGCCTAAGCAACAGGTATGAGGGCTACCCAGTGTTGATAACACCGGGCCAGCCTGGGATGCCTCTCCTGTTGGGCCGGCGACCGATTTTCATGTCCAGCCCGGACAAGTGCAGAGGGTGGATATGCATGTGACTGGGAGCTCAAGTGTTAAATACATGAGGGAGCCCCTCAGGAAAATACCAAGGTGGGAAACAATGCCAGTGTGCACTCAGTTATGTTTGCTGGTGGGACTCTTCCACAATGTGGAACAGGTCCTGCAGGCTGCTATTGAATGCACTGGGTGAAACTGGCTGCATATAGCGGCACATTTCCGCACGAATGATGCCTGCCATCTGGGTTACGAGGGCATCCTCGGTTCCTTTCAGCAGATGGCTGATTCCATGAAGGCAACTAGCGTTGTGCATGGGAGCATGCTAAGCTGTCTATTTGTAGCATGATACCCATGGTTGATCATGGTCTTCTGGTTTGGAGCAGAGTGGAAGGTCTAAACCAGAGGCTCAGATGACTCTGCAATGGTATCAGATGCGAATTTCTCGGCCCCCACTATTGGGTACAGAATTGTAGGGTTCCCCTTAATTGGTTAGGCATGCAATCTGTGCAGGAAGTGGCTACTAGTGCAGCGGAGTACATGTGGAGTGCCTATGGAGCTGTTTCGACTTAAAGAAACCTTCCCTTGGGATCAAAGACAATTCGCCTGATAAATTAGTCACAATGTCCTCAGAGAGTTTCGCCATTGCAGATCAGAGATAGAAAATGTTAATATAATTTTAGTAAACTGCATGAGCATCCACAGAAAGATTCCAGAATTAGCATCACTTACTGAAGGTTATAATGCACAGATAGTATTAGGAACAAAAAGTTGATTGAAACCAGACGTTAATGACAATGAAATTCTAAGTACAAATTGGAATATATATTGTAAGGATAGGTTAGTCACCAATGGTACAGGTGTGTTTATTGCAGTAAAGAATTCAATACAATCTAGTGAGGTTATCATGGATTCCGATTGTGAATTAATCTGAGTAAAGTTAAATATAAAAGATTAGTAAAAAATGATAATTGGATGCTTTTATAGACTGCCTGAGTCAGGAGATCTAGTGATAGAGTGCTTCAGACAGAACTTTTAGAATATCGTTAATAATTATGCCGTTGTAATAGGGGTGACTTCAACTTGCCAGGTATAGATTGGGAGTGTCATACTATCAAATCTGGTGCCAGAGACAGGGATTCGTGTAACATTGTTCTGGATGTCTTGTCTGAAAATTAGTTTGAGCAGATAAATAGAGGACCAGCTAGTTTGGGTAACATCTTATGACTCCTGGGGAAAAAAAAGAAACAGACCTGAACATATTGAATTGGTTAACACAGAGGAATGTATCAGTGATCACAAGGCTCTGATAGCATCTATGACAATGGGTCTGACAAAGAATATTAAGAAAGGTAGGAAGATAGTTTCACTTAGCAAAGACTGATAGGATACAAATTTCAAGTTCAAAGGGACTGTGCAATATGCGCTAGACAAATATATTCTGAATAAGGTTTTAAGGGATGGGAAAGACCCACCACGGTTTAACAGCTGTGTTACAAAACTGCTATGCAAACAAAGCAAACCCAATCTCAGATTCAAGAGAAGTAAACACCTAGCTGACAAACAAAAGCTGAGCAAAGCGAAAATGATCATAAGGAGAGCAATGAGAGAAGTGTTCAATGACTTTGGAAGTAAAACTTTTTCCAGGGATCTGAGTAAAAGCCTAAGAGGTTCTGGTCATATGTAAAATCACTAAGTGGGTCAAAATCTATGTAATGGTAATTTCAGTCATACCCCAAGGAAGACCATTGCTGTTTACAACATATATAAATGATCTAGTTGAAAGTGTTGGATGCTCTCTAAGGCTGTTTGCATATGATGCGGTTGCCTATAACAAAGTAGCAACACCAGCAAATAGTAACGATTTGCAGAATGACCTCCAGAGAATTGATGAATGGTGCAGGCTCTGAAAGTTGACCCTGAATGTAAAAAACTGTGACATATTGCGCATATAAAGAAAAAGAAATAAACTGCCATACAGCTACACTATTGAAGACAAACTGCTGAAACAGTATCTGCCACAAAATATCTAGAATTATTCAGAGAGATCCTAAGTGGAATGACCACATAAAACAAATAGTGGGAAAAGCAGATGCCAGACAGATTCATAGGAAGAATCTTAAGGAGTTGTAACTCATCCATGAAGGAAGTGGCTTATAAGGCATTTTTTCAGCTGATTCTTGAGTCCTGTTCATTTATCTGGGTCCCTTACCAGATAGGGCTGGTAGAAGAGAGAGAGAAGATCCAATGAAATGTGGTACGTTCCATCACGAGATCATTTGGTTAGTACAAGAGCGTTACTGAGATGCTCAACAAACTCCACTGACAGATGTTACAAGAGAGGTATTACAAGAGAAGCATTGTGCATCATGGAGAGATTTACTACTTAAATTTCCAGAGAGCACTTTCCAGAAAGAGTTGGACAATATATCATTTCCCCACACATACATCTCATGTAATGATTACGAGGAGAAAATTCCAGAAATTAGAGCCAATACAGAGGATTACTAAAATCATTCTTCCCATGTGCTATCCATGAGTGGAACAGGTTTGGAGGGCTCAGTTTTTGCCAGCACAGTAGCTTAGCATGTTCAGTCAGAGGGATAGCTCACCTCTCTAATAAAAAAAAAACTGAGTTAATGGATCAGCGACGAACATAAATGGGTGTCTTAGGACGTCTGCCCCGAACAGATGCACCAAATGAAGACGGGGGGAGGTGGGGGGGGGGGGGGGGGGGGGGAGTTGCTGGTACGAAAAGTACCATCCACCACACAACATTAGGCGGCTTGCGGAGTATGATGTAGATGTAGAAGTAGAAAGTACTGATTCAACCATCTGACAGGAGGCCACATTTAGAAGAAAAGGTTACACACTAGCAGTGTTATACTTGTGTCTGTGTGACAGGATGTTTTAATGTTAAACATGTTTGGTATTTTTTTTTTTTTTTTTTCCCCTGTTACAATACTAATAATACTGTAAAAGAGATAATGTTACAATATCACCCCTCAACATATTGTGAATGGCACAGCAAGAGTTGGAGCTTACAGTTCCTGATACTTGCAAAATTACTGAAGAGTCAACAATCCATATGAGGGGGCAGAATGAACAAATGGACACCAAAAATCATGCCTTGTTCAAGTTTCTTAGTATCATCTTGTTTTCCATTGAGACTGCGATAAGGGAGAAACTGATATTACATGAAAACCAACACTAATCTGTTTCAAAATTGTTAAGGCTTTTGTGGCCACTTGTTGACAAACTGCCTATTGGCTTCTGTCTCGGGTTCTTCGGTCGACATCCATATAATGATTTTTCTGACGTTTCACCTGCACGAGTGGCTGGCATTGTCAAAGCTTGACCCTCCATTGCTGGTGGTGAACTGGAGCTGAGCTCGTGGCCGCAGACTGTAAGTACCTGGCGCGCCAAAATCCGAGGGCTTCTCCGCGGTCATTTCCGGTGCGGTTCTCCTCTTGCTACCTGCGACGGTCGTTCGCTGCAGTACGGGAAGCCAGGATCCGTTTACCTTAAAGCTTTCCTCTTTCTTGTTGAAACTGTTTGCGTGATTTTGTATTTCTACAGCTTCTCTGAACAAGCGCGTGTGATAGTGCTTCTCTACAGCCAGAACTTCCGTGTCAGCGAATTTTATTACGTGGTCGGTCTCATTCAGTGCGTGCTCTGCCACGGCCGATTTCTCCACCTGCCCCAACCTGCAATGTCACTTATGCTCTTTGATCCTGGTGTTAACTGATCGTCCAGTCGGCCGTATATTGCGCAAACATGGCGTAAAGACGATTTTCAAACTGACAAGGAAGATCAAAGAGTGTCATAGATCGGCAAAGTAGAAAAGAGACCCACTTGCAAGGTGGGGAATATACCGTATACCATGCACATGCAGAAAAGTTTTTGTCGGAATGACTGGATGATCAATTAACACCAGCATCAAAGAGCATAAGCGACATTGCAGGTTGGGGCAGGTGGAGAAATCGGCCGTGGCAGAGCACGCACTGAATGAGACCGACCACATAACAGAATTCGCCGACACGGAAGTTCTGGCTGTAGAGAAGCACTATCACACACACTTGTTCGGAGAAGCTATAGAAATACAAAAACATGTGAACAGTTTCAACAAGAAAAAGGAAAGCCTTAAGGTAAACGGATCCTGGCTTCCCGTACTGCAGCGAACGACCATCGCAGGTAGCAAGAGGACAACCGCACCGTAAATGACCGCGGAGAAGCCCTCGGACGTTGGCGCGCCAGGTACTTATAGTCTGCGGCCGCGAGCTCTGCTCCAGTTCACCACCGGCAATGGAGGGTGAAGCTTTGACAATGCCAGCCACTCGTGCAGGCGAAATGTCAGAAAAATCATTAGATGAACGTCGGCCGAAGAACCTGAGACAGAAGCCAATAGGCAGTGTGTCAACAAGAGGCCACGAAAGCCTTAACAATTTTGTATTACGTCTCTACGGGGAGGAGATTTGCAGATTGTACCGACACCTTGACCAAAGACTGAAGAAGAAAGCGCGACTGATGTCCTCTCTCGCCTTTCTGTCACGGTGCCGAGATGAATGAGCTACACCGAAGTTCTTGAGATGTAAGCGCCTATTCACCACCGCCCAAGCACGTCGTATCTGCGACAGAATGGAATGAGCTTTTCTTCGTGAGCGAATACATATAACACGGAGAGACTTGGCAAGAACTGATCAGGAACTTCTGGACAGTTTCCATCAACTAAGTAGCAGAATGCATCGAGACGACTGGGACAAGATAGACAGCGTCACTCACAGGAGCACGCAGAATGAACTTGAGCGCTGCACCAAGCGGCAGAAGAAAAAATTTGAAAAATGCCAAAGCAGACCGACATGGCGATTCCCGACATGTCACACACAGTCGTCAACCTCACTGAACGACAATTGACCGAAGAGGAAGTGTCTGTTCTTCAAAAATGAGGGAATTTCGCTATCATCCCGAGAACTATACCTATGGAGGACATCATTGCCAACACCGAAGCAGCCATTTGGACCCTTCCTTGTGAAAGGGCAGAGGAAATATGTACTGAAACAGCCAGGATACTGCGCTGAGCAAAACCACCAGCTTGCAACCTGAAGAAAGAAGAGGCACAAGCCATTAAGAATCTCAATGCCGACAAGAGTATATTGGTACTGCCTGCCAATAAGGGAATGCGACTGTCGTAATGAAGACCAAAGATTATGAGCAAAAGATCCGAGACCTATTAGATCCGACGACGTACCAAAAACTAAGCGCAGATCCGATGCAGCGTATCACACGGAATACAAATCGATTAATCAAGGCATCTTCTCTGCCGGCGGACATACAGAGAAACCTGCGCAACACAGAAGCCCTGCCACCTTGGCTGTATGGATTACCCAAGATCCATAAGAACAACGTTCCACTGAGACCGATCGTTAGCGCTCCTGGCTCACCAACGTATAAACTAGCGAAACACTTGGCCTCTCTGCTCCAGCCACATGTGGGGAAGACCGACACATACATTAAGGACTCAGGACATTTCATTGAGAAGCTGAAGAAACTGAAACTTGCACCAAACGACATCCTGGTCAGCTTTGAAGTTGTTTCGTTATTTACGAAAGTGCCGCTCAGTGACGCTCTGGAGCACATCGGTTCCATGTTCCCACAAGACATCAAAAAGCTCTTCCATGCATGTCTCACCACGAGCTATTTCACGTGGAATGGCGATTTCTACGAACAGCTGGAAGGCGTCGCCATGGGTAGTCCTCTCAGTCCAGTGGCGGCCAACTTCTTCATGGAACAATTCGAAGCACAGGTACTGGACTCGGCGACCTGCAAACCTAAGGTGTGGTACAGGTAGGTCCATGATACTCTTGTGGTGTGGAGCCATGGTGAAGAACAGCTCGGTGACTTCCTAAGACACTATAACAGCTTCCATGCCAACATAACATTTACCATGGAAGTAGAAAAGGACAAGAAACTGCCATTTCTAGATGTGCTGGTCACAAGGGACGGCGAAAACCTGGGACACAGCATGTATCGAAAACCGACACACACGGACCGATACCGGCACAAACTGTCAAACCACCACCCGAGCCAGAAAAAGAGGCATGATTAGTACGCTCGTAATTAGAGCAGGACAAATATGTGAGCCACAACACCTCAAATGAGAAATGCAACACCTGGAAACTGTTTTGAGGAGCAATGGGTACTCCACAAATTACATTAGAAGTGTAACAGAGCCAAACACTCGGCGAAGTAAGGAACCAGAAAAAGAAATGTCGGGTACGGCCTTTCTGCCATACATTCCCAGAGTGACGGACAGAATCGGCTGTATATTGCGCAAACATGGCGTAAAGACGATTTTCAAACCGACAAGGAAGATCGAAGAGTGTCCTAGATCGGCGAAGGAGTAAAGAGACCCACTTGCAAGGTCGGGAATATACCGTATACCATGCACATGCAGAAAAGTTTATGTCGGAATGACTGGACGATCAATTAACACCAGAATCAAAGAGCATAAGCGACATTGCAGGTTGGGGCAGGTGGAGAAATCGGCCGTGGCAGAGCACGCACTGAATGAGACCGACCACGTAACAGAATTCGCTGACACGAGAGTTCTGGCTGTAGAGAAGCACTATCACACGCGCTTGTTCAGAGAAGCTGTAGAAATACAAAAACACATGAACAGTTTCAACAAGAAAGAGGAAAGCCTTAAGGTAAATGGATCCTGGCTTCCCGTACTGCAGCGAATGACCGTCGCAGGTAGCAAGAGGAGAGCTGCACTGGAAATGACCGCGGAGAAGCCCTCGGACGTTGGCGCGCCAGGTACTTATAGTCTGCGGCCCCGAGCTCTGCTCCAGTTCACCACCGGCAATGGAGGGTGAAGCTTTGACAATGCCAGCCACTCGTGCAGGCGAAACGTCAGAAAAATCATTAGATGAACGTCGGCTGAAGAACCCTAGACAGAAGCCAATAGGCAGTTTTTCACTAATCTGTTTATTGGATTGTTCTGATTGGGAATCAATATACTAAGTGGGAGGGGAAACTATGGTCAAGGAGGTTATTAGAGATGGTGCACTAGGTCTGACTGGGGAAAGATGAGGAAGGGAAATTGACTGTGTCCTTTTAATAGAACAGCATCTACATTAGGCAGTTACAGGAAATCTTGGAAAACCTAAATCTGGATGGCAAGAATGAAGTTGAACTACATTCCTCCCAACTGTGAGTCCAGTGTCTTAAATGCTGAATCTTTAAGTCAATATAGAAGGAACTGGTGGTGTGGAATCTGTCCGAATCAGTACTACTAGAAAACTGGTGAAACAACAGGGGAGAGTGCAGAACCGATATGACTGAACTGCACCACAAATTACAAATTAAATAGTCTGAAGTGGCCAACAAAATCAAGGTCTAGTGCTCCAAAACTACAACCTATGTACTAATGACGGGATGAGAACTATACGGCTTGCACTGTGGAACACTTCAAATTCTACCTAATTCACCAAACCTTCAGCTACCATAAAAAGTTTCACTAGTGAAGAACTAATCAAAAAAACTTTCTACATGTTTGTTCTGCACTGAATGTGAAACACTGGTGAAAGTAACAGTAACGTTCAGTGAATTGTAAGCACTAAACACTGCCTTTTCAATCAGTATCAGTCCATTTCAACTGAAATATTGTTACTTCAGTTTTCATTATTGGATCTAATATATTTATTTTTCAGTTTCTTCTGCAGAAAGGCGGAAAGAGTATATACAGAAGAGATATACTTGAGGGCAATATTATGGAAATGGAGGAAGATGTAGAGGAAGATGAGAAGGGAGATATGATACTACGTGAAGAATTTAACAAAGCACTGAAAGACTTAAGTCGAAACAAGGCCGCAGGAGATGACAACATTCCGTTAGGGCTACTGACAGCCTTGGGAGAGCCAGCCATAACAAAACTCTTCCGTCTGCTCTGGTCTGGTGAGCAAGATGTACGAGACAGACTTCAAGAAGAATATAATAATCCCAATTCCAAAGGAATCATGTGCTGACAGGTGTGAAATTTACCAAACTATCAGTTTAATAAGTCACAGCTATAAAACACTAACACAAATCCTTTACAACAGAATGCAAAAACTGGCAGAAGCTACCTCGGGGAAGATCAGTTTGGATTCTGGAGAAATGTAGGAACACGTGAGGCAATACTGATCCTATGACTTCCTATAGAAGATAGGTTAAGGAAAGGCAAACATAGGTTTATAGCATTGTAGACTTAGAGAAAACTTTTGACAATGTTGACTGGAACACATCCTTTCAAATTTTAGAGGTGATGGGGGTAAAATACAGGGAGCGAAAGGCTATTTACAATTTGTACACAAACCAGATGGCAGTTATAAGTGTAGAGGAGTGCAAAAGGGAAGCAGTGGTTGAGAAGGGAGTGAGACAGGGTTGTGGCCTGTCCCTGATGCTATTCGATCTGCATATTGAGTAATTAGTAAAGGAAACAAAATAAAAATTTGGAGTAGGATTAAAGACTTTGAGGTTTGCCGATGACATTGTAATTCTGTCAGAGACAGCAAAGGACTTGGAAGAGCAGTTGAACAGAATGGGCAGCGTCTTGAAAGGAGGATATAAGATAAATGTCAACAAAAGCAAAACGAGGACAATGGAATGTAATAAAATTAAATCAGGTGATGCTGAGGGAATTAGATTGGAAATGGGACACTTACAGAAAGGTAGATTGGCAACGGCAAGAAAAGCATTTCTGAAGAAGAGAAATTTGTTAACACCGAGTATAGATTTAAGTGTCAGGAAGTCCTTCCTGAAAGTATTTATATGGAGTGCAGCCATGTATGGAAGTGAAACAGGATGAAAAACAGTTCAGACAAGAAGATAATAGAAGCTTTCCAAACATGTTGCTACAGAAGAATGACGAAGATTAGATAGGTCAACCACGTAACTAATGAGGAGGTACTGAATAGAATTGGGGAGACGAGAAATTTTTGCCACAACCTGGCTAAAAGAAGGGATCGATTGGTAGGACACATTCTGAGGCATCAAGGGATCACCAATCCAGTACTGGAGGGAAGCATAGGGGAAGGGGGGGGGGGGAATCATAGACCAAGGGATGAATATAGCAAGCAGATTCAGAGGGATGTAGGTTGCAGTAGTTACTCGGAGATGAAGAGGCTTGCACAGGATAGAGTAGCATGGAGAGCTCCATCAAACCAGTTGGTTGGTCGGTTGGTTTGGGGAAGGAGACCAGACAGCGAGGTCATCGGTCTCATCGGATTAGGGAAGGACGGGGAAGGAAGTCGGTCGTGCCCTTTGAAAGGAACCATCCCGGCATTTGCCTGGAGCGATTTAGGGAAATCACGGAAAACCTAAATCAGGATGGCCGGATGCGGGATTGAACCGTCGTCCTCCCAAATGCGAGTCCAGTGTCTAACCACTGCGCCACCTCGCTCAGTATCAAACCAGTCTCCGGACTGAAGATGTCAACAACAATAGTGTAAATTTAAGTACGTTTCACAAGCAATATGAATCGGTTTAACAAATATTATGTTCATTTTAGTTAGTGTGTTAATTAGTTGTCTGTAAATGGCCAGCACATAAAAAAATCACATATCTGTAGCCTGTAGACCCAGTCATTCTATATTCTACAATACACATTGTCCAAATGATATATGAAAAATGGACATCTCCATCTATATCACTACTTTGCAATTGACATGTAAGTGTTGGACAGAGGGTTCATAGAACAGCTCTCAGAATATTTCTCAAGTGCTCCACTCTCGAATAGCATGTGGGTAGAATAAACACCTGAATCTTTCTATGCGAGTTTTGATTTCTCTTATTTTAGTACGAAGGTCCTTTTTCCGTTTGCAGGTGGGAGTCAACAAAATATGTTGACACTCAAAGGAAAACATTAGCGATTGGTATTTCATCAAAAGATCTTACTGCATTAAAAACACACTTGTTTTAATGAATGGTACACCATCTAGCATCTTATACTCATGACACACTCTCCCCCAATTTTGTGATAACGGAAAATGAGCCGCCCTTCTCTGAACTTTTCTGATGTTCTCTGTCAGTCTTATCTGGCAAGGATCACATACTGTGCAGTAGTTCTCCAGAGGAGGATGGACAAGCATAATGTGGTAGACTTATTGCATCTTTGCATGTGTTCTGCCAATAAAATGCAGTCTTTGGTTTATCTTCCACATAACGTTTTCTATGTTATGGTTCCAATTCAAGTCATTTGTAATTGTAATCTCCAGCCATTTAGTTGAATTGAAACCTTTAAATTTGTGCAACTCTTTGTGTACTCAACATTTAATGGGTTTGTGTAGTACTCATGTAGAGGACCTCACACTTTTTATCGGTTAGGGTCAACTGCCGTTTTTCGCACCATGCATATGTCTTGTCTTAATCATTTTGCAGTTCAGTTTCATTGTCATATGACTTTACTAGACAGTAAACAACAGTATCATCTACAAATAATCTAACAGTGCAGCTCGCATTTTCTCCAAAATCGTTTATATACATTAAGAACTGTGGAGAGTCTTTAATGCTACATTGAAGAACCCTAGATATGACTTAGGTTCCAATAAATGACTTTCTATTACTACAAACAGCAACCTATCTGACACGAAATCACAAATTCCATACCACAACGTGGATGATGTTCCATAAGCATGCAATTTGATTAGAAGCTGCTAGTCAGGGATGGTGTCAAAAGACTTAGAGTGTTAAAAAGTTAATATTAGTCCACAAGTGGCTAGTGTAGTCAGTCAATGGGTTCACATACTTTAATGATGTCTAAAACTTTTATTCAATGACGAGACAATCACATGATTATCAGGAATATTATGGTTAGCCTAGCCATGCAGGGGACCTTAGTTCAGTGCCCGGTACTGCCGGGGGAGGGCTGGAATGGGATGCACTAAGCTTCATGATATCAACTGAAGAGCTTCTTGAAGGAAAAGAAGCAGCAACAGGTCTGCTAACCCAAAAACAGTCAGGTGAGCTGTGTGCTAAACCCATGCTGTTTCATATCACATCTCTATGACACCACTGGATGATGATGATGATGATGGCATGGTGGTGGTTGGGCACAGTTGGCCTGTTGTGGTTAGAAGAGTGGTGCTTTATCATGAAGCTAATTTACAGATTATTATGTTAAATAACTAATTCTCATTGACATTGAATTAATAAACTATCATTCCATAAAGATTTTATGTTTTTTGGGGGGTAGGGGCAGAGCTTCCATGTAAGTATATTTATTTTATACATTATAGTTGCCTGTAAAACAGTTTTTAACAAATTATCATTTCTTAATGCTCAATCAACTTTACTTACAGCACAGTCATTTGCACCATCACCACAAAATGTCACAATATAGTCAATGTTCTGCAGTGATTCAACCAACTGAGCTTTTTGATCAGGTAACATGCGTGCAAATATGGTTCCCTTTGCTGCGATTTGTGGAACAAGATATGGGTAATGATCATTAATCATTTTCCAAGAGTGTCCATCAACAGCGAAATGCCAGTTAGCACCCAGATCCAAGGTAATAAGAGCATCCTAAAAATAAAAATAATTACAAAATAAAAATCATGACAGTCAGACTTCAATTTATTCACAATGAAATATCTGATTTCGATGCACAACAAAATACAGAAGTTTAATAATTAATAAAGCAATAAAATTTAAATTAACTTCTTTACATAGTTATTGACTGCTCACTGCCTCAACTATACTGTCAGTGGTTATATTTACTCCTTCCATTGTTTGGATTAAATTTAATGTAATATATAAAGCACATTTTGAACAGGTATTTGAAATATCACAAAAAAGTAGAAACAGATGCAAAGGTAAGTTAATGTTACCTATACATTTTGTGTGTTGTTGTTGTCGTCTTCAATCCGAAGGTTGGTGCCTCTTCATCTCAGAATAACTACAGCAACATACATCCTTTTGAACCTACTCATTGTATTCATCTCTTGGTCTGACTATATGATTCTTAACCCCCCCCATACACACTTCCAGTACTAATCTAGTGATCCTTTGATGTCTCAGAATGTGTGCTGTCAACCGATCTCTTCTTCTAGTCAAGTTGTGGTGCAAATTTCTTCTCTCCCCAAGTCTGTTCAGTACCACCTCATTTATTATGCAATCTACTGGACTAATCTTCAGTAGCCTTCTGTAGTAACACATTTCAAAAACTTCTATTCTCCTATTGCCTGAAATGTTTATTGTCCACATTCCACTTCCATGAAACACTATACTCCAGACAAATGCTTTCAGAAACGACTTCCTAACACTTAAACCCATATTCGATGTTAATGAATTTCTCTTCTCCAGAAACACTTTTCTTGCGACTGCCAGTCTATATTTTATATCCTCTCCACTTTGGGCATCGTAAGTTATTTTACTGCCCAAATACCAAAACTTAGCTACTACTTTTAGTATCTCATTTCCTAATGTAATTCCTCCAGCATTGCCTGATTTAATTCAGCTACACTCCATTAACTTTGTTTTGCTTTTGTTGATTTCTCTCTTATAGTCTCTTTCCAAGACACTGTCCATTCCGTTCAGCTGCTCTTCCAAGTCCTTTGCTGTCTCTGACATATTTGCAATATTATTGGCAAACCTCAAAGTTTTTATTTCTTCACCATGAACTTTAATTCCTTCTCCAAATTTTCTTTGGTTTACTTTACTGCTAGCCCAATGTACAAATTGAACAACATCAGGGATAGGCTACAATATTGTCTCATTGCATTCTCAACCACTGCTTTCCTTTCATGCCCTTCAACTCTTATAACTGTCATCTGCTTGCTGTACAAGTTGTATATAACATTTCACTTTCTGTATTTTATCATTACTCCCTTCAGAATTTCAGAGAGTGTATTCCAGTCAACATTGTTAAGTGCTTTCTTTATGCCTGCATAAGCTAAATACAGGTTGGTTTCTTTAGCCCATCTCCTAGAATAAGTCGTAGGGTCTATATTACCTTGTGTGTTCCAACATTTCTCTGAAACTCAAACTGATCTTCCCCGAGGCTAGCTTCTACTAGATTAGTATTTTGCAGCCATGATTTGTTAAGCTAATATTTCGGTAGCATTCACACCTTTCAGCACTTGCTTTCTTTGGAATTGAAATTACTGCACTCTTCTTTAAGTCTGAAGATATTTCCCTCATCTCATATATCGTATATACCAGGTGGAATAGTTTTGTCACTGAGGTTCTCCTAAGGATATCAGTAGTTCTGAGGGAATTTTGTGTACTCTGGGCTTAGGTCTTTCAGTGGTCTGCCATATTCTTCTTGCAGTATCATATCTTCCATCTCAAATTTATTTACTTCCTCTTCCATTTCCATAATATAGCCTTCAAGATCATTTCCCTTGTATAGCACATACTCCTTCCCTCTTTCAAATTTCCCATCTCTTATTAGTACCTGTTTTCCAGCTTAGCTCTTGATGTTCATACAGCTGCCTCTATTTTCTCCAAAGGCCTCTTTAATTTTTCTATAGGCAGCATGTATCTTTCCCCTAGTTACACATGCTTTGTCTTCTAGCCATTCCTGCTTAGCCACTTTGCATTTTCTGTTAATCTAATTTTTGACATGTGTGTAGTCCCTTTCACCTGCTTCATTTACTACATTTTGATATTTTCTCTTTTCCTCAATTAAATTAAATATCTCCATTGAAATCCAAGGATTTCTACTTCTATCTGATGATACAAAAGATGAATGTTATGAACTTATTACATTATTGAATTCACTCCATAATAAAATAATATTAACAATAGAACATGAAATAAATCAGTCCATAAATTTCTTAGACCTCAAAACTGTTAGTGAACAGCAAGAACATAGTTTTCACATTTACAGGAAACCAACCTATGTGGAGATCACACCAGCCAAACATAAGTATGCTGCATTTAGGTCCTCACTGAACAGGAGACACACATCACCTTTATAACCTTAAATACTAACACAAGAAATAGATACCATCAACACAATTGCAATACATAACAGGTATTCAGTAAAATCAACTGACAAACTATCCACAAAATAAAGGCCAATATTAGTAAAAATGTGTTTACACCTGTGTGCCTCATGCTTAGTCCCCGTGCGACTGTGCTTGCCCCACATGGAAGTAGAGGCATGCATGTAGGTTGCATGCCTCTTCCTCAACGTGTGCTTGTGAATAATTCTATTTGCACCTGTGTTCACACTGGGTGCCTCTGCTTCTGTGTGAGGCAAGGTACAGCCACACAGCAACTGGCCATAATGTGCATGGGTGTAAACACACCTTAACAGAAGCGCAACAGGAAAAGCAACTGCCATCACAAATGTTCACAAGCATTCCCTGTTTAGGCACAGATTCACAAAAAATTTCTAACTTATTTAGAAAAACCTATACAAAAATGTCTTTCTCAACATTAAACAAAGAAACAAACAAACCTGGACACCAACTGCCCCACACAGTAAACATAATGCCCCAATAACAGAACACAGTGGAATATATAAATTTCAGCATTAACAGCTGCCCTGCATTCTACATTGGCAAAACAGGAAGAACTTTCCATACAAGACAGGAAGAACTTTCCATACAAGACAGGAAGAACATGCTGATGCTTTCAGACGTAACTACAATGAAACCCTGCTTTTACACTTTTCAAGGGACTTCAAAAAAATGGTGTAAAATACAGGAAAATGTAAACTGTGGGAAATAACATTTTAAGCTATAAAATATATGTATAGGATACGCCCTTGCATTTTTGCACTTTATGTACATAATAAACAGCAAAAGACTTGTCAGGGACTTGTTTAATATCTAATAAAGGTTTATTATCTAATAAAAACCACTGATGTAACTGGAATTGATAACTGTCTGGTAAGTAGAAACGTTTGACTCAATTTCATATGTCACAATTGATGTTTTTGGAAAGCCTGCAGCTGCCATTCATTATTTAAATAATGGAATACTGCACTAGTTATGTATTTTTTTGTGCTTAGCATGAAGTGTTTTGAGAATTTTCTGTCATTGTCAAGTGCAAATATGTGCATACGTATGTTTTGATCAGCATGAAAAAAATACGTAACCAGCACTGTGTTTAAACCAAAAACATTTGAGAAATGCAAAGTGAATGACCATAGATAAATATATATGGCTATGGTGAATGATTGTGTCAACTAGAACTACAGGTGGCCAAATGCCGAAACACGCTAAATAAGGTTCGACATAGGTGTCACTATAATCACAACAATCACGAAACTGCGCTTGCACAGTAGAGAACAGATTGGAAATGGTTGTTATTGGTCATGATATCTTTATTCAGCCAGTTAAAATCCGCTAAGTACAGTGCCCTGGCGTCGAGAAACTTAACCATGTTATATTTGTAAACACTACTGGATGGACGTCATGCCAGCATAATTTTTTTCTCCATGAACATTTTTTGTAATGCATAAATTTGAGAAAAATTATAAATATGTTGACACAAAATCAGGTGCAAATTAACATTGTGGACACAGGAAATTTGACAGGAACAATAAAAAATGTCATAACTGCGGGAAAATGTTAATTCTGGGAATGTTAAAGTAGAGTTGTACTATACTTTGACAAATCCTCTGTAGCTAACAGTATGACCCTTGATATACACAGACTAAGTGACATACACAACAGCGTAACTGCACTCCAACCAGAAAATAAAAATTATGTCTGGATGAAGTATATGAATATATGAAGAAAATGAATTGACACAATGCAGAGCAAGATAACTCTTACTCACACTACTATAATCATTCCTTGGTGATTCAGGATACAAGCCTCCTCCAATGGGCTTCAGTTTTAATGACACAGATTCACCATCTTCAGATTGAGTAACTACAACCTGGATAACATTTTCTAATGGTAGTACCATGCCACAGTCTCTTGCCACACTGACTGCTGTAAGAATATTGTCGCCTGCAATGTATGAAAAAGTTATAGGAGCATATAAACCACAGAATGAGTCATAGAAAGGCACAACAAAGAGACTGCCTGAAAGTTAGCTTTTGGCCAACAAGGCCTCTGTCAAAAATAGACAACATACACTCACGCACACAATCAAGCAAAAACAACTTGCACATACATGACTACAGTCTCTGGCAGGTGGAACAGTCTGGCTCCAGTTGCCAGAGATTGCGGTCATGTGTGTGCGAGTTGCACTTGCATGCGTGCGTGTGTATTTTTGAAAGAGGCTAGTGTGGTCTTAGATTAACAGATAGATAAATCAAATTTAAGTGATGAAATGTAGAGCTTTATTTCATCATATTTTGAGCATGCATCCAAGACAGCAATATTTCTTCTGATATTTTAGCTGATAACCATACAGTCATCTTCAGGTTAGTTTATGACCAAATGAAAGTTACATGAAGCAATGATATACAGAGTAGAGCTGTTGGAAGCTCATTTCGTGTGTGTGGAGGGGGGGGGGGGGGGGGGGACGACAGTACTGCAACAGTGGTAGAGATGAGTGACAGGCAGGGGCTAGCAGAGATCAAAACCAGGGATTCAGGGATCAAATGATGTGTTGCAGAGATGAATCATGTATACACAATTTAGAGAATGTGTTATTGTGAGGCTGGGATTAAGGGGGGGGGGGGGGGGGGTGGAGGGAGAATCCAAATGATATGGTTTATGAAGCAGTCACTGAGGAAAAGCACATTCTACTCAACGGCATGCTCAGCCACTCAGTGGTCAACTTTGTTCTTGGTCATAAGATTGGTAGTGGCCATTTAATTGGGTAGACAGCCAGGTGGTGGTCTTTCCACATGGAAGACTGTGCAGTAATTGCAGTGAAGTTGATATATGACGACTGCTTGTGTAGATGGTCCTGACTGGCAGGGAAAGATATGGCTGTGATGGGACTCTAGTACAATATGTTAAGAGGCTGCTTTGGAACAGGTTTTTCACATAGATATGATTCATGTAGGAAGGGGTTGGAAGTAATGATGAGATATGGACTGGCTAGGATATTTGTCGTTTGGGTGGATGCAAAACGCTAATGGTCTTAAGAATTATAATAGAAGCACACAATGAGAGATGGGGCTACGCCAGAAAGTAGTCATCGAATGAAAAATAAAATATTTGCAACTTGGACTGCTTCTCCATTCTATTGGTTCCCACAATTGTTCCACAAGTCTTCTGTATGGCATAGTCACCATTTATAAAACTTGCAGATATGTTAAGACTACAATACACTTTTTGAAAGATATACCCACCATTTGACTGTACAACATGTTTTATTCCACAATCCAGATTTTGGCCTTAGGCCATTTTCAAGTGTTACAACTGCAGTAGATTAATCAGATTTTTGATATGTAAGTAAGAGAACAAATCATGCAGCCTATACATTAATTTAACTGTTTACCCAGCTATTTTACTGATACTTGTACTTTTAATGTGTTTTAATCTGTAGCAGTTTTAACACTTGAAAATTGCCAAGGCCAAAATCTAGACTGTGGAATGAAATCTGTTGTACAGTCATATGGAAGATACACCTTTCAAAAAGTTTCACATGACATTGGCACCACACCAAAGTAAAATCATTACAATATACTTATCTCTTAATTTAAGCTATTGCTTGTTATACATAAAGAAAACAATCTGTTTAATGAAGAGGCATTGACTTTTGATATTATTTGAAAGGATGAAGATGACAGACAAATACTGATGGCTAACAGTATTTAGAACTGAATAAAACTTTACCTGTAACCATAACACACCGTAATTTAGCTGTCTGTAGATGGTGAATGACACCCAGTGTCTCGGCCTTTAAGCTGTTACACAGCATCAGAAGTCCAAGAAATGTAAGATCACATTCCATCTGAAAAATATAAGTTGATTAGATATTCTTCTGACCTTAAAAAGTTGCACACTATCACAATAATAGATGATACTGCTTCATGTCGAGTGCATACACAGGACTAAAAATTTGTAAAACAGTACTATAATACGGAACACTTTCATTGATCTCTTATCACTTTCACCATGAAAATAGGAAAAGTTGTCAATTTTCTAGCATTTTAACCTCCTATGTCTGCTAAAATATGTGATGCAAAAGACATACAGTCTAGATGTTTAATATGATGTATAATGTGTCTCTTCCGGTTCAGGATCTTTCCAATACCAACACACATGAACTTAGAATATTCTGTTTCACTTATTGATTTTATTTCTAACAATGTGTTCAGGTCTTGTTCTTTACATAAATTGCATATACTGTACTGTATCCGAGTTCACTGACAGTTCATTTGCAGATAACCGCTTACTAATTGTCAGGATAATTTTATTCACATTTCTAAGAGATGATATTTCTCCATTGGGCTTAATCATAACACTTTGGATATACAATGGAATACTAGGGTGTAAAAAAAGGGAGGGAGGGAGGGGGGGGGGGGGGGTGAGAGAGAGAGAGAGAGAGAGAGAGAGAGAGAGAGAGAGAGAGAGAATATGAGGCATTGCTCCAAACAACCTAATAATAATAATAAATACACTACTGGCCATTAAAATTTCTACATCCACGAAGATGACGTGTTACAGACACGAAATTTAACCGACAGGAAGAAGATGCTGTGATATGCAAATGATTAGCTTTTCAGAGCATTCACACAAGGTTGGCGCTGGTGGCAACACCTACAACGTGCTGACATGAGGAAAGTTTCCAACTGACTTCTCATACACAAACAGCAGTTGACCAGCGTTACCTGGTGAAACGCTGTTGTGATGCCTTGTGTAAGGAGGAGAAATGCATACCATCACGTTTCTGACTTTGATAAAGGTCAGATTGTAGCCTATTGCGATTGTGGTTTATCGTAACGTGACATTGCTGCTTGCGTTGGTCGAGAGCCAATGACTGTTAGCAGAATATGGAATCGGTGGGTAATACGGAATGCCGTGTTGGATCCCAACGGCCTCGTATCACTAGCAGTCGAGATAACTGGCATCTTATTCGCATGGCTGTAATGGATCCTGCAGTCACGTCTTGATCCCTGAGTCAACAGATGGGGATGTTTGCAAGACAACAACCATCTGCACGAACAGTTCGACGATGTTTGCAGCAGCATGGACTATCAGCTTGGAGACCATGGCTGCGGTTACCCTTGACACTGCATCACAGACAGGAGCGCCTGCGATGGTTTACTCAATGACAAACCTGGGTGCACGAATGGCAAAACGTCATTTGTTCGGATGAATCTAGGTTCTGTTTACAGCATCATGATGGTCAAAAAAATGGTTCAAATGGCTCTGAGCACTATGGGACTTAACATCTGTGGTCATCAGTCCCCTAGAACTTAGAACTACTTAAACCTAACTAACCTAAGGACATCACCCACATCCATGCCCGAGGCAGGATTCGAACCTGCGACCGTAGCGGTCACGCGGTTCCAGACTGAAGCACCTAGAACCACAAGGCCACACCAGCCGGCCATGATGGTCACATCTGTGTTTGGCGACATCACGGTGAACACACATTGGAAACATGTATTCATCATCACCCGGCATGATGGTATGGGGTGCCATTGGTTACACGTCTCTGTTACCTCTTGTTTGTATTGACAGCACTTTGAACAGTGGGCATTACATTTAAGATGTGTTACGACCCGTGGTTCTACCCTTCATTCGATTCCTGCAAAACCCTACATTTCAGCAGGTCCTGTACGGGCCTTTCTGGATACAGAAAATGTTCGACTGCTGCCGTGGCCAGCACATTCTCCAGATCTCTCACCAATTGAAAACGTCTGGTCAATGGTGGCCGAGCAACTGGCTCGTCACAATACGCCAGTCACTACTCTTGATGAACTGTGGTATCGTGTTGAAGCTGCACGGGCAGTTGTACCTGTACACGCCATCCAAGCTCTGTTTGACTCAATGTCCAGGTGTATCAAGGCTGTTATTACGGCCAGAGGTTGTTGTTCTGGGTACTGATTTCTCAGGATCTATGCACCCAAATTGTGTGAAAATGTAATCACATGTCAGTTCTAGTATAATATATTTGTCCAATGAATACCCGTTTATCATCTGCATTTCTTCTTGGTGTAGCAATTTTAATGGCCAGTAGTGTATATTCACAAACCTAAGTTGCATGCAGCTCTGCTGCACAGAAACAGACATTTATCTTTGCTGCTGGCATCATTACTATGGGTTTGATCAACATGCAAATATTATGCAAACACTGTGAGCAGAAATGGGGATTCCTGGAGTAAGAAGGTATTCTTTTCTTGAAGCACCATTGAAAAAGTTTAGAGAACTGGCACTTGCAACAGACTGCAGACCGATTTTTTGACACTAATGTACATCTCATGTACGGACTCCAAAGGCAAGATAAGAGAACTCAGAACTTGTATGGAAACATACAGACAGTTTTTCCCTCATTCTGCTCTGTTTGCGAGTGGAACAGTACAGGGAATGACTAGTTATGGTACAAGGTACCCTCCACCATGCACTGTATGGTAGCTTGCAGAAAATGTATGTAGACACGCTAGGTTCACTGCACTACATGTTAAGAGTTGCAACACCCCCACCCCAATCCTGGCCCCCCCCCCCCACATTACCAGCTTAGCTCCTAGACATGATATCTATGGCAGATAATGTAGACATAACAATAACAAAAGTGAACTCAATATTGATCCATGTGGTGCATTTGCTGTGGCCATTCCCCATTTTGAAGAGACTGTTTCATTGTGTTCCCTCCTAGAGTTTCTTAATGTGACAGTCTGCACATTTTTTAGTTATTTAGGGTGAGAACACAGTATAGTGTGTGCAAAATGCAGTGGCTACTAGGTGAGCAGTCAGCGGGAGGAGCATGGGGAGAGCGGCAGTGGTGGTGGTGGTGATGGTGGTGGTGGGAGGGGAAGTCACTCAGAGTGTTGTAGGGGAAATGCTGAGCACTGTAGGTGAAATACCATTTGAAACTGATGACTACACTCATATTTTTGGTAAATATTATGCAGGGCCCCTCCATGCCTGCACTTGCATAGTGACCATTCAAAAACAATTGTCACCACTTCTTTGGTTAATATCTACAAAGAATTCTGCCAAAACGCAGCAATTTATTTTCCCCTGGTTAGTTAACCATTTGTAACTTTCAGAGAAGAGTCACGAGGGGGAAATTTTGAGTAAAGCCTACATAATTCTCTTGTTGCTATGTTAAAATTTGCTTCTTATGTCAGAACTCAGCAGGGTTTACACAGTCTCACACTATATTCAACTAGATAACTGTATACATTATTAACTGAGTCAATGAACATTTACCACTTCTCTTCTGGCTCGTTGTGCTTGGGACCATGAAAACTTGGGATCTAAATCTCTATATGCCAATGCTATAATTCTGAAGCCACCAGAGGCATAATTTGTAAGTATTCTGTGTAGATCTCGTGGCACTAGGAATAAAACAAAAATAGGTTAGTTAATAATACAAGTTTCACTACAAATATATTTATAAGGGGTGTTCAAAAAGAAACGAGCCGCAGGCATAATTACACAAACCAGTACCTGGATGTTATAACTATTAACCCTGGCTGTTGAGACACTAGTCCCACTATGGCACAAGGCCATGAATGGCTGTCTCATAAAATTCCCAGGGTTGCAATATTAACCAGTTTCATACGTACAGCTGGACGTCATCATCCAAAGTGAATCGTTTGCCTCTCAGGGCCTTTTTAAGGGAGAGAGAGGTCTGGACTGTATGGAGGGTGGCCAAGAACGTCCCATTTGAATTTCTGCAGGAGTGCCACGACTGTGTTGGCTGAATGAGGCTTTGCATAGTCATGGAGCAGAATGACCCCACGGATAAGATTGCCTGGTTGTTTTGATTTGATCTCTTGGCAAAGGGTGGTCAAGGTTTGCGAGTAATGCTGGGCATTCATTCACTGTTGTCCCATGCTCCAGGAAGTGAATCAGAAGGGGGGCATCTTGGTCAAAGAAGAACATCAGCATAACCTTTCCTGCACTCATGTAGACGACAATGTCCAACTTTTGGTGCGGAACTGGTTAACATCGCAGCCCCGGGAATTTTATGAGACAGCCATTCACCGCCTTGTGTCATGGTGGGACAAGTGTCAACAGCCAGGGTCAATATTTCTAACATACAGGTACTGGTTTCTGTAATTATGCCTCCGGCTCATTTCTTTTTGAATGCCCCTTATAGCAACAAAATCTAGGCATTTGGTAAGCAAAGTGGGGGAACATGGACAAAACATTTGTATAATACTTCCCATCTATATAAAGACCACTAAAAAATTACACAAAAATATGAGCATGGCTAATGGGAGCTTATTTAACACACCACTACAACTAATGAAAACTTTATGCACACATAATGAAGAAAATTGGATGTCACATGAATGATGCTGCTGGTAAAATGGAAAAATCAGCACGTAAACTGCAAATATCCAACGTTAAATTATCAGAATGTTATAAAGTCCACCATATTTATAAAAAAAATTGCATTAATTAGAAATTAGCCACAAAAGAAGAACGCTGAGTTCAACATCTTGTTGAGAGATGAAGCATTGGCTCAGTTCATGAATTACGAGGAAGGGAAACATCTTGGCAGCTAAACGGAACTTATGTACATCATTTATTACAGAAGTACCTCCACTACTGAAGGCTAGTTTAAACATAAAAGTAATTGAGCTATGAGTTAATTAAGTGACTAACAAGAAACATATATTTAATCATTACAAAAACGCTCAAAATATATCTGGCATCTTGCTATGGGGAAAGAATGACATCTGATGGTGTCAGGACCGCTTCTGATCTGAACGTCATGAACCTTTCCCTGCAACCTGTTGCTTCGAGGATGAGGGGGAAAATGCGGTGTTGAGAGGCACCTGCTGGTCGTGTGCCTTCTTGACACTCACTACGGAACTGTTGCTGGACTTTTCTGTGGCAGCTGATTAGATTGCTTTATCCTTACTCAATTTGCCTTGGCATGTACACATGCAAGTACAGGTGCTGGTGGTGGTAAGTGGTTGTACTGTGGACGTTGTCTGCATCGAAGTGTCGACCTTAGGAAAAAGTTTCTTCACCATAGAAGCATAAAAAGTGGTAAAGAAAGGAGGTTTTGTCGCCTTATATCCCTTTTTGGCTTCTGCATAGAGGATCCACATGATGACTTATTTCTTGGATTTTTCATTCCTCTGCAAAAACAGGGCAGCCTCAGCTACAGACTGGGTGGCTCCCAGAGCAATTAACGCAGACTGCTGGAGAGGGACAGTCAGTCCCAGCTTCATGGACTGCCTTTCCACATCTCCCATAGGTCCCTTCACCCCTGCAGCTCACCATTGTGTGAGCAAAATGCTGGCATTTGTAGCACTGC
Organism: Schistocerca americana; assembly: GCF_021461395.2. Classification (NCBI taxonomy): domain Eukaryota; kingdom Metazoa; phylum Arthropoda; class Insecta; order Orthoptera; family Acrididae; genus Schistocerca; species Schistocerca americana. The sequence goes on along the minus strand of NC_060130.1, from coordinate 513,323,053 downwards.
ATAGGGTTAGGTTCATAAGGCCTAACGCTAATTGGAGGAAACCTGCCACGATGTGGTCAGGCAGCAATGGAGAATTTAAGGTCACAACGAAGGTGGCGGTCTTCTCAATTTCTCCATTATTCCTAAACATCCTTTGTTCTATGTCTACTATTGCCTGTAATGCCCATACCTGTTTAAGTTCAGCTATGTTGATGTCCATAATGTCACGGCATGTGACCACACCCTTACTGCAGTCGAGTGAGTTATGCAAATCAACAATTACATTATACTCACCCAATCTTTTTGGAATTCCTAAGTAGTTCCACCTGCTTTGCCCTGTTAGTCTCAACCAGTAGGGAACCATTCCTCAGCTGCTTGATAGATTTCAGTCTTCCAGCAAGTCCTTCCAAGCCTTTATGGATATAGCAGAGGGACACATTTTTAAACATCCCCTCCTTCTTCTTAATCACAAAAAACACATACTGATTTATGATTCTTGAGCCCTGGTACTATAATTCAACTTATTCCGATTCTCAGCAGGCAGGGTGTATACGCAGATGAGGAAAAAAAACATTCTCTGATTTTTCCTGGATTTCCCGGTTTTTTTTAAAAAAAAAAAAACTTTCTCCTGGATGAAAATACGCTTTTTCCCTGTTAAGTAACAGTATACTTTTCCTTGGAACTGTAACGCTTATCAATCATTTCAATACTTGTGGTTTTATACACCGACGTAGAATTTCCCGGCACTTTAGAAAATGAAACTCAGGGGAAAAACACGTTTTGGAAAGATGTCTGATGTGCAGCAACATTTACACTGCATATTTTCATATTACGAAAGTATAAATTCGAATTTCACCAAACACTGCATGTTACTTTTCGAAGGATTGAAATAGAGGTTGCGATGTGCTTTTGTAAGCCAGTTGTAGCTCATGTCAAGCGATCTCGCCAGCCAATGTCAGCGGATATTCAGACCACAGAACACATGATATAGTCAGCCAATAGCAACATCAATGTTAAGTAGTGCGAACACACAAATAGGAAAAGGTAATGGTTTAAATTAATGAACATAGTGTTCCTACAAGAAAAGAAAAGCTTTCACGTATAATATTGGCCTCTGAGATTAATAAGCTGCAAGAGAAGCTAAGCTTTCACACACAATGTTGATCTTTTTTGCACACACAAATGTGACAGTAAAATTTTTAACAACGATATGGAGGTCTGATCTTCTGGGCTCGAAAATATTCTATATGGTCGTCCTCAAAGATTTGAATTTTGAATGAGAGTCAAATGCTCTGCTATTAAATTCATCGGACATTTGCGCACAGAGTTCACCTTCTGTAAAAGGAAATTAAATTTACTTGAAAGTAACGCTTTTCAAACAACCATTTGGAATATTTTCCTGAAACCTGTTAGAAATAGATTTGTTTCAGCAGTTGTGCCAGATGACAGGCGTCGCCGCGCTTGCGCAGCTACGATGACGCAGGAAGCCCGTACGTTCGTACATGTAAAACATTAAAAGATCTTATATGATGTCATAAAAGAAACAAGACATTAGAGGATACTCCAAGAGCATGGGAATTTTGTGAACCATACCAAAATGCATAATTCGGCTTAAAGTCCACATTCGTATGTCCAGATTCAGATGTAAATTTTCTTGGAGTACCAGTACCGCATTATCTCACGTTTGGTTCTTTATTATGGCATAATGCCATACGCGCTAGATGATGAAAACGTGAACTTGCAAACCCAGTCAGCGATTGTCGTTCACCATGTAGCGAACAGTTGAAACACACGTCATTTCAAATAAATTGACTGTCTCAGCAAAAAAGATTAATAAAAGTCAAATTTCTTTAACAAACCAACAAAAATAACTTCATTGTTCTGCAAGGCAATTAACGTTTGACTCTCAGAAAGGTGGAAACTAAATAAAATCTGAACTAATAACATATTTTAGCCTTCCATAATTATGTGAATGTATTTTAATTCACTTGATAGCTCCCAGCCACAGAAATCTGTTTTGCTTTCATTTGACATGAGAGCAATAAACAAAGAGGAAACAGCAAAATCACTTAACTCTGACTGCACTGCACATAATATCCGGATATACAATATTTCTGAACTGGGGCAATATTAGATAGTGGCGCTTCCCCTCCCTCCAGCGTTCGAGGTAGGACGCCAAAAATTAAAAAAAAAAAATCGACTTTTCAAAAATATCTTCATTTTGTAGCACACATCTTTCTGATGAGTCTGATACATAAAACATATATGATTGAGGGAACATAAGACACGTTATTTGGTCTTAAGTGTGCCGAAGTGCAGTGCCACATCTCTGTATTTCGCTCTGTGAAATTCAAACGTGTAATATTTTGTAATGGGTGCCATCAAACTATATTCAGGCCAGTGGAAATTAAAATGTCCTGTGGTGCCTCTCCTGCTCCCAGTTGGCCAGTTTGACATCCTGCCCCCAATTAAAAAAATCTCACAATTAATAGTGGGTGGGATTATTTGTAACTGGGAGAACAAGAATTCTTCAGAAAATTTGCAGTCTTTACTGCCTATTAGCTAATAACTGCTGTTTCGAGTGACATAAAATTAAATGTGGGATACATAAAATGAGTAAAGACAAGAGACAAGCAATACAGTACACATTTCCTCAATCCTTAAGTCCTAGCATTTTTTTCTCTCTAATCTTGCCACGGCTTTATATGGCATACTTTCCTTTCTGGGAAAGAATCTATTACCTCATCAAAGTTCGTCAACATTTTTCTACATGAAAAAATGAAATTTCATTGTCTACTACCAGAAAAGCTGTTAATACAAATAGTACCCAAGACTGGTGTGGTTTCTCGATCTGATTACGTGTATTTTGTGACTGTGTGCTAGATAAAATGAAACAGGCCTGCCTAATATTGCAGCAATTGTTACACACACCAAATAAACAAGACTGTTTTCGCACAAATGGTCATTTTTATAACATGACAGAATATAATTCATGAAGTACCAATATCAAATGCCTATTAGGCCTACTACAAACAAAAAGTTTTATGTTAGGAAATAGTTTCACATTTCATTCATACTCTCGAGCTTCTGAAGCATGAGATCAAAAAGTAGTAATATGAAATTTTTATTTAAATTTGGAATCGTCATATTCTTCCGTAATTTGTGAGAGCCTCCATTTCTTCTCCTTCCTCGTTCTAACAAACAATCTTGTCATCACTAATTCTGTAACTATTCCTGCCAGTGTCAAAATTTATTCTCTGGTTAACTTCACTAATCCTGCCACAATCACCGGTTTAGTTATCCCGCATTTGTTCTCCGGGTAGGTGTTATTACGTGTTCGTGCAACGTGTTTTCCACGCTACTCCCAGAATACAACTTAAAGCGGCTGCTAGCCGGGGACCGTATAACTCGTCCTTCATAGTGCGGCGCTCTGGCCAAAAATGTTTTGTCAAAATTTCATTTTCTTGGATACACAGAGAAGACAATACGTAATCTTAGTTGCCTGTTATTCCTGTTAGTCGTTTATTTCCACTCTGGTACTCTGAATCTATGGATTCGCTAGTAATTATAACTATGCTGATCATATGCAAACCCAGTCAACCACATAAACAGCGATTGTCGTTCACCATTTCGGCTTTATGCGCTCGGCTCGTATAGACCGTCCCCTTTTGTCTACAGGAAAGTTTATTTCTAGATGCGACGGATGCTGGGTGCTTTGTGAAACAAGGTCTTTTTCCTCAATAATATGTATTGAGTCTTCCTCATTCCATGTAAATGTTGCACAATGGTGGAATGATCACAGTTCATCACATTTACAAGTTCTTGAGTACACTAATGTGGATCACAGTGGATTAACATGTTTAAATGATCATCACCAAACCCTGAAGCTCTTCCTGAATGTGGAGTGACATATCAAAATGGTCCTCCTTAAAATGAGAAAACTATTTTCTTGCCTTGCTCTGTGCAAAGACATTATCCTCTTATACAGCACAAATGTTTCTGGCTGCCTACGGTGCTGTCACCCATCTATTGAACTCAAACAGAAGAATATGCCAGAAATATTCCTACTTCTCCACTTGGCACTCCATTTTCTAGCATTCACAGCTCCACTCACTATATACAAATGACAAAATAACAATATGTAAACTGCAATAGCAACAGTGAACTACAAATAAACAATGACAATTGATAAGTAAACCCACATCAACCAGAATACCACCACACAAAACAAAAATGCTACAAATTTATGCACCAACTAAATAATCTGGTAAAACAAATCTATACAGGCAAGTTACCAGGCCAAAAGCCAGGAAAAATCAATGTGTACATATTATTATAGACCCGACGCATGAACTGAAACGACAAAATGTTAAGTATGACAATTTCTTTACATTATATGCATTAGATTGATGAATTCATGAACTGGAAAAAAACTTGTTACAAAATGAACAATCAGGGGCGATTGGCAGAAGGATACAAACAGGAAATTCTTTAATAAGCTCCAGTGGTGGAAATCTGAACTCCATACGTGCCAGATGTAAATTCTGTCCATCAATTTGTGACAACAAAACCATTATGAAGAGCTAAAATTGTATCAAACATGTCCTAATTCTCGTGTTACATACTGCTGCCCATATTGTGGAATCTAATAAGCTGTCTGTATTGATGTTGAGCTGAGGCAGCTAGATATTTAGAAATTATAACTACTACAGTTTCCCTGTTACTAGCAATTCCTATTTTGTTCAATTTCAAAATAACTGCACAATAAATAATTTTTAAGTCACTGATATGAATGTTAGCTTCAAATACTGTAATATTTATTTTATGGCAAATAATACCCTATTCACTTTTAATATAGAAAGCTGAAATTTATGAATTACTGTTATTGTAATTTCAAACGTAAGTAAGTTGACAATTTTTTTAAAATTTTATTCATCTACAAACTAATTAAAAACTCCATTGTGTGACGTTTCATTGAAAACCAGGGTCTTCTGATTATGTTAGATGATTGATTGCAGGTAATGCTGAAAATTAATTTTGTTGCAAAAAGAACTTGAAATTAAAATGACTTAATAACTTCTTAGTATTATCCATTTAATACCAGTCAAGTCATTATGACCAAAACAGAAGACAGCTGTTTTAAGGATTGGAGCAGGTTTAAATGAAGTATTCTTAGGATTCCAATCATATCAGGTAATTTAAATGTCAGCAAGTTTGGGTACAGTTGTTTCCTTACTGGTAAGACTGCTGACACAGTCCACCATAACCATACTTCTGGCTGAGACACTGTGGCCACGTTATTAGCACTTGCACACCACAATACATCATTTAATGTCTACTGTGATCATTGCAAGTCTGTGAAAGTTGCATTACATGATCTGCTTGTTTTTTTAGCAACATATTTATTAAAAACTTGTTTTGCCTCTTTGAAGATGCTCTCCCAGATAGCATAACCAAAGTGCTAGTGAGTAGAAGGAGTGTAACTATCACACAGAAGTCATAATGCTTGGCAATGGATAAAAGCTACAATGAAAGCTGCTAGATGTTCAACCAAATGATCTGGCTGGAAAAAGAATGCTGATGCAAATTTAATTGATATCTTTTTCTGTAAACATTTTCACATATTTTAGACATTTCCACAACACACTTTAAGATGTCAATGAAATTTTTAAGTATTTCAAAATGATAGATTAAGCTTTCTACACTGCGATGCAAAATTAAGCTTGGATTTTTTGTTTACAAACACTTAGTCTTTGAAACCCCACATGAAGGAGGCAATAAAATATGATTTACTTTGATTTTCCCCCCCTGGATGTGTGTCATTTATTTTACACCTTACCAGTTTCTTTCCTGCACAGGCTAACAATTTTTTCTGGGGCACCTTTGCAATAAACTGTCATGAACTTGCTGCCCAGAACTCTAGTGATGACTGACATGCACTGAGCTGCAGATGTGAAAGGAAACTGACGTAGAATCCCAACTTCATATGGAATCTAAAACAAAATGTTGAGGAATATAAGCACCTGTAAAATAACATACTGGAATAGTGCAGTGGAAATGGACAGCTTCAAGCTCAGTTAACATGAAAATTCATTCATCACATAATGATGTAACAGACAAGGTAAAATGTAAACATTTCCAAGAAATTAATCTATAAAATAAAATATTTCTGTGCGAAAGATAGAATAAATGTTACAGGAAATGTTCACTGAGAAACAATCTTGATGAAGATGAGGATTTAAGGGACTTTGGTCGTTTGATACCATGGTCTTCAAAGTGCACACTACAATACATTAAGAGTAGCATGATTAAAAGTGGTAAAAACTTTATACTTTATATGGTAATATGTACCAAATTGTAATCCTAAGACAGCCACACGTTTGACGTTTGCTGTCCCCCCCCCCCCCCCCCCCAAACACACTAATAAAAAACTTGTCTTAATTCAGTTACTAAAATTTTGTCAAAGGGTATGAATGAGAATCAAAGAGCAGCACCTAAAATAAAGTAGGCCACTAATATAACCATCTGGGACTTCCACTGCAAATTTCTCCCCATCGTGATGATATGATGACCCTCTGTATATTACTCCAACAGCCTAAGACAGTTTCCTGCATTCTGTTACTTAATTAAGAACTAAACCAGGTATGTGCTGAACTATGTATTACATAAAAAAATCTGAAAGTATTTCTGGATCATTACTTGTTCTGGCTATTCTGTACATGTCCTTTTTCTGTTATGAAGACACTCTTATACCTGTGGTAGACCAAGATTTCTTGACTAACTTCCTATTACTAAATTTAATTATCTTTTATGGAAAACAATCTCCAAAAATTGTTACAAACTCATTAAGAAATATGAGGGTTGAATGAAAAGTAATGCCCCCGCTTTCGATAATTCAGTTTGGAAGGGAATATTTTAATAAATCAAATGAAGAAAAAATCCTTTGAATGTGATCTTTAATTACCAATATTCACTTTTCCACATAATCGCCAGTCAATTGGATACATTTCTGCCAACAATGAACAAGTTCTTTGCAGCCGTCATGGATGAAGTCGACACTCAGTTTCCGCAACCACAGTCTCACAGTTCCCTCGACGTCTTCATCAGAAGCATAATGGTGTCCCCGCAGATTGTCTTTCATTATCAGGGGCACATGGAAGTCAGACGGTGCTAAATCTGGACTGTATGGAGGATGCCGTACGGTGATGAGATTCAGTCTCTGAAGTTCTGCTGTGGTGGCACATGAAGTGTGTGGTTTGGCATTGTCATGTGACCCACACGTTCTTGTGAAATGCCGATTGTCCTTGCAATTTCTCTCCGAGCGATATTATGATCGTCCTGAATCGATCTGTCAACATTTTGCTAGTGAAACTTTGTGGTTGCTGTGACAGGACTTCCAAACTCTGTTTGTCACACAGGTCAGATGTTCCCGCTCAAGATCTTTAAACTTACTTGCCCAACGATGCACAGCACTCACATCAACACAATCGCCATAAACTGCTTTCATTCTCTGATGCATCTCCCCTGGGGTGACACCTTCTGATGTCAAGAATTCAATGACTGCATGTTGCTTAAATTGCATTGACCAACCATCTGCGCAGGGTTCCATACTTTACACTGTAACAACACAACTGTTCACTGCTAAGGCTTCCTGGCAAATGGAGCTGTAGAGATGAGGCTACGGAACAAGCCAGTACCTGCCGCATACCATTGCTGCCAACTTTTGAAGAGTTATGAAGATGGAGACATTACTTTTCAGTCAACCCTCGTATGTTGAATTTAGAACTAGTGTTATGCTCATTGTAAACTTCACCAGAGTTGACATTTCTAAGCCTTCTTCAACATATTCAGTAGCTTTTTCAATCATTTTCTGAGTGTTTCTAAACTGTGCACAGAGCTAAGTTATGTAATGTGACTAACTGTGTATCATCATCTGATGATCTGTTTACCACAGAGTAAACATGCATTTCTTTAACTTCCGTTTTTTGTATAAGAACATTGTCTATAGGGGTATTATGATCTAGAGTTGTTGGTTTGAAAGAGAGAGATATTATTTTGACAAAATTCATTAATGAACAATGTTTTTTCTGGAAATAGCAGTTATTATTGCCAGCTTTTTGAACATGTCTCTGCAGGATGTTCTTGAGATCACACTGCAGAGAATTCATATTATATGGTTTTGTACTGGGGGAAACTTCAGCTTGGCTTGACGTATTACCCAAAAAGTAATCCCATATGACATTATGGAATGAAAGTAAGCAAAGAATGCTAGCTTTTTATATTATGTCAGCTCTGAGTGATAACACTTGCATTTAAAATATATGTTTGTGCAGGCACTTCAGCAGTTCTGCTGTATGTGCTCCCAATCGAATTTATCATCAAGTTTTATTCGAAGAAATTTGCTCTGTTAACCTCTTTTAACCGCTTACCATACTTTAGATATATACTAGAAGGAAGCCTCTTAAAGTTCTGAACTGCATATAGTTTGTGTGTGTGCGTGTGCCAAGAGCTATTGCTCTCTGCCATGTGATTTGCCACATTTTTGAGTCCCTGATCTGAATCTGTAAAAGTTACACTTGTATTATGCAGAAGTACACTGCCAGGAAAAAAAAGTGCGACACCCTCAAGGACTGTGTTCACTGTCATCAGGTTATAATATATGCACAATATGATGTAGTATTAGTGATTAATTTGTCATGGTCACTGGTGATCATATGGCACTCAGGACATCTCTCTGTGTACCCTCTGTTTTGACTTTGCAGGCATTAACTGTGCTGAGTTTAGAGGTGAAAAGTTTTTGTAACATCCATTCTAGGATACAGTCATGCCCCACTGATGAGTACATACTCATGTTGAACAGCATCAGCCATTTGAATGAGGTCACACTGTGGGCCTGTACATAGTTTGAGAGACGTGTTGATAGGTTGTTGCAGATGATGTGTACAATGGATTGGTGCTGAGTTGTTGCTTTCAACACTTCCATCCCCATAGACCAGGTTACATACAACTTTGTATTACAGATGCATCATGTGAGCAGTGGTGGCTGACTGATCATCATCCAAAACAAATCTGGGCACATCTTTCATCCCCTGTGTCATCAGGGACCATTGGGAACTGTCTGCTTGCAACAGGATTAAGATCATGTGTGCCTCTGGGCAGGCTACCATTGACACCACAACACCACCAAGCAAGGGCTACTCTGGTGTCATGAAAGAATTAAATGGGGAATGGAAAGGTGTTCTGTTGTCTTCAGTGATGAGAAGCGGTTCTGTCTTTATTCGAGTGATGGACCTACACATTTACGGTGTATATCTGGTGAGCTGCCTATTCCAGAATGCATTTGCTCATGACAGACAGGTCCCATTCCAGGCAATACAGTGAGAAAGGTGGCAGCAGACGGAGGGGGGGGGGGGGCATCAGTTACAACTGGTGGTCACATCTGATGTTTCTGCAGAGTAAAGTAACCAGTGCCCACAACATTGCACAGGCTATAATCCCACTGCTACTGCCATTTCGTCAACAGGAATACTGATGTGCTTCTTCATCAGGACAGTGAACATCCATATGTGGCTGCTGCGCTGCAATGCGCTCTTCATAGTGTACACCGACTGGCATGGCTAGCAGGACCGCCAGGACTCTGACCAATTGAACACGGATGGGACATGAAGTGGGGTCTTACGCGTTCTCGAAGACATGCAAGAACCACTGCTGAATTGCAACTAAAGGCCCAAGATGCAGTCTACTGCAGGACACCATTTGTCACCTTGATGATCATTTTCATGTGAGAATAAATGCCTTTATTGCCATCAGAGAGGGCTACAGTGTGTTTTGATGTGACTGGACACCTTTTACTTTGAGATGGATGTTCAACTTGGTCCGAAATTGTTATCACATACTCCTACAATGATGAACTACCTGTCACCTCACTTATCAATCAAACGATCTTACCCTTGAGGGTGTTGCACTTTTTTTGGCAGTGTATAACAACTTTGAAGTTATTTGCTATGGTCAAAGGAAAGTCATTAGTGTATACAAGAAAAAGAATGGAGTCTACCATGATACCTTGAAGGATACGCTTAACACAGTGCCACATTAACATACAACCTCACTTCCTACCGAGCGAGGTGGCGCAGTGGCTAGCACACTGGACTCGCATTCGGGAGGACGACGGTTCAATCCCGCGTCCGGCCGTCCTGATTTAGGTTTTCCGTGATTTCCCTAAATTGCTCCAGGCAAATGCCGGGATGGTTCCTTTGAAAGGGCGCGGCCGACTTCCTTCCCCGTCCTTCCCTAATCCGATGAGACCGATGACCTCGCTGTCTGGTCTCTTCCCCCAAAACAACCCAACCCCAATACCCTCATTTCCTGTCATGCAACAGTATAAAGCAGCCCACTGCTTCTTACAACTCACATAACATTAAATTGAGCTGAAAGTCATCTTTCTATGTTCCACAATGTTCTACTTTATTTTGTTCTATACCACATGCTACACATTCAATAGTCTGTTACATCATCATCAAACATTCCCAGTGATTGCAGTTCTCCACCAACATCATCTAATATTCTGTGCCTGAAGAAAAATATTGCTTGATGAACACATGAACCAGTTCTAAAATCGAACTGTGAAAGTGTTATGCTCTGAGGAACATGTAACTACTCTGTTGTGCACTGCCTTTTGAAATACTTTTGACAACATTGGAAAAAATTATATTTAGGGTGGTCAGGAAATCTTAAAATTTAGTTGGGGTGTTGAAAAGTAGGTTGTGCTGAGAAATAATCATAAAAAAATAAAAAAAATATGCTGTGCTGTTTGCTTGTTAATTAGCACTGAAGTCAGACAATCAGGCCATAGTGCATCCAAAATCAAGTGGCCCACCAGAGCTGGTCTCACCAAACATCATCTGCATTTGGTTCCCTAAAGCCAAAGAAGAAAGTGATATAAAAATTGGACATGGGAAAGGATCAAACCTGATCAAATGGCTAAGCAGTCTCGTGTACTGTCATCTATGCTATGAGAACAACTGACACAAACTGTACCTGGCAGACTATTTGAATTTGCTAGTGCAATGGCCAAATTGTTTAACTTCAATGCTAATTAACTGAAAAACAGTGCAACATAAGAATTATTTCTCAGCACAGCCTACTCTGCAGCAACCTTACCAGCTACTTAAGTCAGATTGGGAAAAGACCTACCTGAAGAGATAAGTTTCATGAATAAATAAGCACATCATTGCCTTAGAAGGCACGAATACAAATTACTGTTGGCCATTAAAACTGCATCACCATGAAGACAGCATGTAAGAAACATCGACTTTGGCAAAATTGTGGCCTACCGAGACCGGTTTATAGTTCAATAATACTGCTGTTTGAATTGGGCAGGATCTCTAGCTGTAGCTGTGAATATAGAACTGATGGGTTCAGGAGGGCTGTGCACACTGTCAAGCAGGATTTTAGTAGCCCCACATGACTAGTATTCGAAAGACCAGACACATTTTTCATATGGGTGTGCACCATCGAACAGGCCATCATGTACTTTCTGTCAGGAAATAGGCTTGTTTGCAGCAAAACAAGTACCCACCTGGACAGTACGACGATGCTAGGAGCACCACAGAATGTCAGTATGATTACCACTGTTGCAGTTTCCCTTGTGTGGCAACATGGAGAGGTACTTGAACAGTGGTGCACCGAACAACAACACTGGACACAAGAGTGGCACCATGTCGTCTTTTCTCCAGTACCAATTCCGATTCACAACCGATGTACCCAAACACGAGAAGGAAAACAAGCACTGTCAGATTGTGATCGTCAATGTCGTACAGGCCGGTCACCACACGGAACGATACAGGATGTAGCTGCATGCACACCACAATTACTAATTTGGACAGCAGCCATTACATTTTTGCTCTGATACAATCAGTGGCTATGTAACGTCTTCAGTGTCTTTATGACATTACCTTTCAACAAATAAGGTGAGATCACATGCTGCCTGCACTGTCCTGACCTATCTATTGCCCTGGTCAGCACATTCTCTAGGTCTCTCATGCCTGTGGCCATGGGTCACAAAAAGACTGGAGCACCACCAGTAGTCAGCCAGGTATGGCTGATGAATTCTGGGATACTTGCACTTATCTGCCAAGACCAGTCCGATTTGATGCCCACGTGGATTAGGGCCACTGTTGCTGCCAGAGGTGGAATCTCTGTTTTTTTGCATCATGTACACCCACAAATCACCTACATATTTAATCATGTGTTCTGCCTACTTCACTGTATATAGACAGTAAAGTAAAATGTCACCATCTTATGTCATTCCTATTGCTGCAATTTTACTGGCCACCAGTGTAGTTTTTTTTCTAACACATTTACAAAATCATGTTATTAAGAACTACATCACTTGAATCAACAGGTAGTCATCACTATCATTAAAGGAAAGATGTAAACATTTATTTGGACCATTTTCTACTATAATAAGTGCAAGTAACTCAGCACCTGTCAAGCAATTTAAGAAGCGATACCATCTCATATCATCATCTTAATATATTATTCATTCACACAAGGAAAATGTGTTGTACCAAGACTTCAGTAAATTTTCCAACTGGCACCTGCAGATCCATCACCATCCTATCAGTAAAGTGAGCAATTGATTCCTCTTATTATTTAAGCGAGAACAGAAAATTTAAAAGTAATACAAAATTATTTTAAAATTACCTCAGATTCATTGAAAGGTGTCATGAGGAAAGATCCCTCCCCACCGCACAGGATCTGGAAACAAAGTGAAATTTATATCTAACAGTTTTTTCAACCTTTTCACTATTTATTGCTAGCTATAAACATCTTTCATTTGCTAGTGATGGCATTCTACACAGAAAGAAATATTACGACTATGATGAAGATAGTGGTGATAATGGATGATGATAAGTAAGAGAATACTCTTTTCTACAATGAAGTAATAAAGCAGTGTTCTCGATAAAAGTTTATAGTTCACCAGTATACTAGTAATCTCTCTCATGCTGCTTCTAATGAGAAAAATGCAAAGTAAGATATATCAAGAAATTTACTGATTTGCCACTGTAAAATGAGTGACTACTATTCTGTTGCTTCCATTCTTACATATGCATCTATTGCTGTCTGTGAGACTAGCAACTTACCACTGTATCCCTCACTATAAATCTAATATTCTTCCTTTGACAACTGCTATAACACTGCAAGATTAATCATAACACTGCAAGATTAATCATAACAACTTCTTTGAAGGTTTTATTCCAGAAATTTCCTTTGAGTGTAGATTACCACAGAAAATTTTGCGGACAGTTGTAAAGTAAATTCCGTCACAAATGGCACCTCTGGACATCAATGGCGAAAGTCTTTCTTATATTTATGGCATTACAGTTCAGAATAAGTGTGGATTGGAGGTTAAGTGGATAAGCGCCAGTCTTAAAGCACAAATGTCCAGGTTTGCCTGTCCTAGGATATTTTTTGTCACTTGTTACCTCTGGCAATGATTGTTAATAGGGAAAAATGACACAGTAAACATTAAATTGTAGGTCCTCCTACAACTGCCTAGGTAGGTTAGTTGGCAGGTTGGAGGAAGACAAGGGTGATACCAGTTGAAATAGAACCATGCCTAATAAACTACTGCAGTGTTCCAAAAAATGTTTCAAATGGCTCTGAGCACTATGGGACTTAACATCTGTGGTCATCAGTCCCCTAGAACTTAGAACTACTTAAACCTAACTAACCTAAGGACATCACACACATCCATGCCCGAGGCAGGATTCGAACCTGCGACCGTAGCAGTCGCGTGGTTCTGGACTGCGCGCCTAGAACCGCTAGACCACCGCGGACGGCTGCAGTGTACAAACCAACCTTTGAGTTGAGGACAACTTTGGCTTAATTTTATAGAATGTAGTGACTGCAGTGTACAATGAAAGTACTCAAAATTTATTTGAGGTATGCCACTAGTTTTGTTCACCAATTTCATGTTTCACTAACTACATAAGTGATCAATGTTTTGTCTGTGATAAAAAGATAGCCTCAATTTTCTCTTCTTATAGAGGCCTTGAGGCAGTTCTCACAAATGACACTGATGTAATTTGCAGTTGTTTGAGAGTGAATTCTTACAGGGCTCTAAAAGTGCAGTTCAGAAGGATAAATCAGCATTTGTTCTTTTTTGTGGCTTAGTTCCATAAAGATCAGTTGTATCACAAGAAACAAGAGAAGATGAGTGCCTTTCAGCTGCAGCAGATACTGGACAATTCACAGAAAAAACAAAAAGATACTACGAATCTGCAAACCGTTAGAGCATAAAAAAATGTTATACGAAGATAGTGCAAGATAGCAATGCAGTGACCATGAGCGGTGCCTTCTGAACCAGCAGCCAATACAGTGAATTATAGTAAGTAAATAAAAATATCTCTGATGGGCTTTCTATAGCTGACTTTGTTATAAAAGAGTCTATGCAGTAAAAACTACCTATAACACACTTGACAAGTACACTGCCATGAAGAAGAGCAGGACAAGAACACAGCTATAAGAATTTTAGGCACTGTATGAGAAAATGATAAAGGTGTGATAGTGGATGGATGTAAAAGTCCTACAGTTAGTTGAAATTGTATCACTAACTTCAGAGTAACACAGAGGAGGAACCAATGGGATTCACACTTGATACAAGTAGCACTGCCCACCATCAATGTGGGGCTCGCTGAGTGAATTCATGTGGGCCATGACCCTTGTGAGTTACGGTCTGCAAAGGAAGGGGCCCATTCTCACTGATACATCTGATGCAGTCCATTACAATCCATTGGCCAGGAATAATTATGAGTGCTCACCAGTCCACGGACTAGACTTTCCACCTACAGACTCAATTTTGATTGTTGTTCACAGTCACAGATGACCCGCTTTAACAACCTCAGACTTGTACTTGGTACCACTGACCTACACAACCATGCCACCATGTCATTACAATAATGCATAAACTGAAATGCCCCATTCATGCATGTAAATTTGTAAGCACACAGAATATTGAAGTTTTCTTAATACACTCCTGGAAATTGAAATAAGAACACCGTGAATTCATTGTCCCAGGAAGGGGAAACTTTATTGACACATTCCTGGGGTCAGATACATCACATGATCACACTGACAGAACCACAGGCACATAGACACAGGCAACAGAGCATGCACAATGTCGGCACTAGTACAGTGTATATCCACCTTTCGCAGCAATGCAGGCTGCTATTCTCCCATGGAGACGATTGTAGAGATGCTGGATGTAGTCCTGTGGAACGGCTTGCCATGCCATTTCCACCTGGCGCCTCAGTTGGACCAGCGTTCGTGCTGGACGTGCAGAACGCGTGAGACGACGCTTCATCCAGTCCCAAACATGCTCAATGGGGGACAGATCCGGAGATCTTGCTGGCCAGGGTAGTTGACTTACACCTTCTAGAGCACGTTGGGTGGCACGGGATACACGCGGACGTGCATTGTCCTGTTGGAACAGCAAGTTCCCTTGCCGGTCTAGGAATGGTAGAACGATGGGTTCGATGACGGTTTGGATGTACCGTGCACTATTCAGTGTCCCCTCGACGATCACCAGTGGTGTACGGCCAGTGTAGGAGATCGCTCCCCACACCATGATGCCGGGTGTTGGCCCTGTGTGCCTCGGTCGTATGCAGTCCTGATTGTGGCGCTCACCTGCACGGCGCCAAACACGCATACGACCATCATTGGCACCAAGGCAGAAGCGACTCTCATCGTTGAAGACGACACGTCTCCATTCGTCCCTCCATTCACGCCTGTCGCGACACCACTGGAGGCGGGCTGCACGATGTTGGGGCGTGAGCGGAAGACGGCCTAACGGTGTGCGGGACCGTAGCCCAGCTTCATGGAGACGGTTGCGAATGGTCCCGCCGATACCCCAGGAGCAACAGTGTCCCTAATTTGCTGGGAAGTGGCGGTGCGGTCCCCTACGGCACTGCGTAGGATCCTACGGTCTTGGCGTGCATCCGTGCATCGCTGCGGTCCGGTCCCAGGTCAACGGGCACGTGCACCTTCCGCCGACCACTGGCGGCAACATCGATGTACTGTGGAGACCTCACGCCCCACGTGTTGAGCAATTCGGCGGTACGTCCACCCGGCCTCCCGCATGCCCACTATACGCCCTCGCTCAAAGTCCGTCAACTGCACATACGGTTCACGTCCACGCTGTCGCGGCATGCTACCAGTGTTAAAGACTGCGATGGAGCTCCGTATGCCACGGCAAACTGGCTGACACTGACGGCGGCAGTGCACAAATGCTGCGCAGCTAGCGCCATTCGACGGCCAACACCGCGGTTCCTGGTGTGTCCGCTGTGCCGTGCGTGTGATCATTGCTTGTACAGCCCTCTCGCAGTGTCCGGAGCAAGTATGGTGGGTCTGACACACCGGTGTCAATGTGTTCTGTTTTCCATTTCCAGGTGTGTACATTTGCAACAATTTTGCATAACATTAACAGTACTTTCATCTTATGACCATTACAATTATGATTTACAAATAACAGATAATAATCCCACAATATAAATGCTACTTTATCTTTTATACACCAAACTTTTCACTGTAAGTCAGTACCTGGGCCTTCAGCCCACTAAACAGAAAAATTATGTACATATCTACCAACCCGGAATAATTAAATACCTTGGGTCCGATTACATACCCTGGGTTTGACTACAGCGGGAGCAAGATTATCAAAACGTGCAGTATCAGAAGCTGGTTCCTCTAGTTCCTAAAACAAAGATTTTGTATCAGTGTATCATCCTACACACATTAAGGAAGGTAATTGATTGCTCCTATGTATTACATTTTAACTTGGATTTTTGTTAGTCACTTTTCTTAAGTAATCCACATATTAATTTTTAAATTGTTTGAAAGAAGTCAGTGTCTGCTTCTGCAGTCAAGTCTTTTTTGCAGTGTGCTATTGAGCAACTTGTACTAACGTGTCACTTTCCAGCAGATTGGTCCAATACAAATTAAAATAAATATTTGACAATTAGAAGCGTACAATGACTTCTTTCAAATAATTTATTACATACGTGGAAACATATGTCATGAAAATAATTTTTATATGACACCTGCACTGAAATGTGCAAGTGTGTGTGTGTGTGTGTGTGTGTGTGTGTGTGTGTGTGTGTGTGTGTGTTTTGGGAAACCAAGTATTAGTTACTTTTAGTTAAGAAAAGTTCAGATCTACATGAAACAATGACTTTTTAAAAAAGAGTGGCGTTTTTAATAATCAAGACATGTGAAACAATTGTTTTGTTAAATTATATAACAATTATTTTATGTTATGGTAACTTCATATTTACCCAATTTATTGCTTCAAACATGCTGACATCAAGTGGATCTCCAACAAGATTGCCTTCTAAATGGGTGAGTGAGTGGCATGTAGCCATTGCTGTTACTAAGTGGCATTTGTAAGGAAGCTTTTTAATGTCAAGAACTGGTTCCACTTCAAATTTTGCATCATTCGAAGGTAAAACACCCCACATATCCAAACCATCTTCTGTCAGGGTTCCTGTCTGAAAATACAAGTTATATTATCAAATTTCAACATAACACACATTAAAAACATGCTGAGAAATCTTGACACATTATGTAGTACAGGGACTTCACCACATAATCAAAGCAATTTTCTCTAACAGGAAATAGAAACACACAACTACAGACAAAGAAGATCGATAAAGAACACCCTATTAAACAAATATTCAGAACAATTTTCACAACAAGAATTGTGCAAACACAGTCCACTTCCTGGTAAAGATCACCATTTTAAAGTCAAATTTTCACTTCTGTACTAACCAACACGTTTTCAGATCTGTATTTAGGCTGTTGCCTCCTTTTCATGCCATGTTTTTCCTCCACTGCATGTGATACACATCTGTTTTGATGCTATTTCTAAATACAGTACATTCTCAATCTGTCCACATATGTTTTCACTATGAAAATTACTATGACAACTCAATTCAGTAAATTCCTCATCCGAAACAAGCTGTATCAAAAGTTACCAACCAAACATTAAGGAAGTTTGAGGATAAGTTGCGTAGTTCTCAACCTGACACAGAGATGAAATTTTGTTTGGTAAACTGCAGTAACATTAATTAAATGTCGGCTTTATTTGCATGGTGTGAATTGCATTGCTTTTCAAAGTAGTGATGTTGTATCTGATTTGTTCAAACTGTTAAACTGGAATATTGTAATATCCTACAAATTTTTGTTTTTTACTGTGTAGTACCAACAGAAATTCATCTAAACCAGTTATCCTTTGCATAATATTGTTACATTACATCCTGGATTTTCCATGACGATAATTTCACAGCAAAGGTAGGACTTTCTGAAAAGAATCTAGCTTACCCTGTACATCATTTTACTGTTAAGGGTGAAACATGAGCCCACCATTTCATACTAGCAAGACACAGCAGTCAAAGCACTGGGTGAAAGAAGGTGGCTTTGCACTGAAATAGGCAAAATAGATTTTGATGAAAGGAGTATTATCATGAGACAGGTCACAACTATATATTTAAAAAGATAGTCAAAATTTATTACTAATTTCCATCATTTAAGGCCATTTTCAGGTTTATTAAATGACAGGTTCAGAAAAGTATTTCTTAAAAAATTAGTTTATTGGGTGCCTAAAAAAAATTATGTTTTCACAACCTGTGATTAATCAGATTTGAATATGATCATTAAGTGACTGAAACAAGTAGTTATTTGTGACGATCTGCAACTGAGTATGTTAAAATAAATATAAAAACATAGATTTCATTTGCTAAAAAGGTTAGAGCCAATCTTCTTCTTCTTCTTCTTCTTCTTCTTCTTCTTCTTCTTCTTCTTTGGAATGCTAAATACATTCACGTTAACGAATACTTTGAAAAGGGTGAACTAATGTTATAGTCATCATCTTTTTGTCTGAGGGTCTGTTTCAGTGAATAGATAAAATTAATGAGGGAGGAAATTATATATGTCATGATGATCTTGGATGTTGTCTAATGTTTGTGGCCTGCGTCCAAAGTATCCCACTCAATTCCTCAATGTTTATCCGCCTTGTAGAGACTGCTGCCAGTTACCAACTCCCGGATGATTTGACATTCAACTATTCCCAGGCATGTCATAAATCCTCCTATCTCTTCTCTTACTATCTGCCATATTAGCAGCATGAGATCCCGACGGCCTTTCAAGAATGCCATTAGTACGACATCTGGCAGTCCATTGAAAGTCTTCTACATAGTCTTCTAGGGCACAGCCTCCATATATTAGCACCACTTTTACTCCACTGCCATGATGACATCCTTCAAAAGATGTGTTTTATAGACTTCCTCTGCCATGACCTTCATTAGGTATGAAACTCTGATGGGTTTCCTCATATTTGGGCTCACTGTATGACAACAATAAAAAGAAAAAATTCAAAACACAGTATATGATTGTGTTGTTTCCTGCTTATGTTGGGCTTATTTCCAGTTCATTCCATTATGCTGACTTCTGCTGGTTGTCACAAATGTTTTCTTAATTTCAACCCAAAATTTTTTCTCTCACTGGGTTCTAACCATTGCTGGGACATGCCATCCATGTAAAGGCAGGCACTGTAAAGTTCCTGTCAATGAAGGCAATGGCTTTTGTGTTTCCTTATTGGGGCCACACTGATAATGATATGCCAGATACCTGGAATCTACACCAAACTAAGTGACATAGAATCCGAAACCAAGTATCAGTTCCGACAGTAGGGTCATAAAAAGAACTAACTCTTTACACAGAAAGCACGTTTCTTGAGTACATATGAAAATAGACATGGAACGGAATCACCTACTTCATCGAAAAGTGCTCCTGTTTACACACACGCACGTGGACATGCGCACACAAAATGTTCATATTAGTCTGCAGCTGGATCAATTCCTTAAACACTATGCTATTGATGCATGTTTAAAATCATGAGCAGCTGACTTAGAGGCATTATCTAGAAGCTCATAGTACCCAATTTTGCCCTGAAGATGCTGGTGATGTACTGCTGTATTTGCTACACAAAACAATTATTTACTATCACTCATCCGCTGTCCATGACTCACAGAGATTGGCTAGAAGTGGGACAAGGCATGCACATCTTACCTGAAAGTATCCCTTAAGTGCTCAATAGAACTGTAAATAGGTGACCTGAGTGTCCACAAACACACCTTTTTGTATGTGGAGTATTCCTCAAACTATTTGACAAAACTCAGAACAATGAGATGGAACATTGACTTACAGAAGGTCAGATCACATGTGGCATGCTATATACAAACAAAATGATACCATTTACTAGACAGTACGTTCCTGTATTATTTGATAGTCATGAGACTACATCAGAGATACAAGGGACTCCATCTCATCAAATATAAACATCCCACACACAAAAACTCCTCTACCTACAATGTGAACACTGCCCTTTTACCTATCAGAATGCATTGCCTTTTGTGGGTTTCAACATACTTGTACTCTGAAATGGCTATGTACCAATATACTGGGTGATCAAAAAGTCAGTATAAATTTGAAAACTGAATAAATCACGGAATAATGTAGATAGAGAGGTACAAATTGACACACATGCTTGGAATGACATGGGGTTTTATTAGAACCAAAAAAATACTAAAGTTCAAAAAAGTCTGACAGATGGCACTTCATCTGATCAGAATAGCAATAATTAGCATAACATAGTAAGACAAAACAAAGATGATGTTCTTTACAGGAAATGCTCAATATGTCCCCCATCATTCCTCAACAATAGCTGTAGCTGAGGAATAATGTTGTGAACAGCACTGTAAAGCATGTCCGGAGTTATGGTGAGGCATTGGTGTCAGATGTTGGCTTTCAGCATCCCTAGAGATGTCGGTCAATCACGATACACTTGCGACTTCAGGTAACCCCAAAGCCAATAGTGACACGGACTGAGATCTGGGGACCTGGGAAGCCAAGCATGACGAAAGTAGCAGCTGAGCACACGATCATCACCAAACGACGCGCACAAGAGATCTTTCACGCATCTAGCAATATGGGGTGGAGCGCCATCCTGCATAAACATCGTACGTTCCAGCAGGTGTTTATTAGCCAGGCTGGGGATGATGCGATTCTGTAACATATCGGCGTACCTCTCACCCGTCACTGTAGCAGTTACAAAACCAGAATCACGCTTTTCCTCAAAGAAAAAAGGCCCGATAATGGTAGATGTGGTAAATCCAACACATACCGTGACTTTCTCATCGTGCAGTGGAGTTTCCACGACAGTTCTAGGATTTTCGGTAGCCCAAATTCTGCAGTTGGGGGCGTTGACAGACCCTCTGAGAGTGAAAATGAGCTTCGTCGGTCCACAACACGTTACTCAACCAATCGTCATCTTCCGCCATCTTTAGAAATGCCCACACCACAAATGCCCTCCGATTCACTAAATCGCCAGGTAACAGTTCACGATGCCGATGGATTTTGTACGGATAGCATCGGAGGGTACGCCTAAGTGCCAACCAAACAGTAGTGTATGGAATGCCAGTGCGGCGTGCGACTGCATGAGCGATGACTTCCTCGTGCATAGACGAACCCGCTGCAGTCTCCATTTCTTCCTGAACTGTCTCAGCAGCATTACAGCTTGTGCTCAGTCGGCCACTACGGGGTCTACTGTCTAAACAACCCGTGGCTTCGAACTTCAAAATCATTCTCACCACAGGTGCATTTGTCAACGAACGTCTACCTATTTAAACTCCCCTTCCTATGGCGATACGATCGTAATGCTGAACTAGCACACTCCCCATTCTGAGAATACAGCTTCACTAAAAGTGCCTTTTCAGGCAACGTCAACATGCTGCGACTGCTAGCGCACCCGATTCTCTCTCTCATTACAGTTCCTTTTATACATGATTGTCATGCGCAGTCACTGATGTTTTGCTGTACAGCACCATGTGTCGGACATTTTGTGAACTTTGTTTTTTTTTTGTTCTAATAAAACCCCATGTCATTCCAAGCATGTGTGTCAATTTTTACCTCTCTATCTACATTATTCGGTGGTTTATTAAGTTTTCAAATTTATACTGACTTTTTGATCACCCGGTATACTGTAAATCATTAGCATGAGCAACCTTTTTCCATATGTCAAGCACACAATGACAGTGTTCTTGTTTCCATGCTAAACCTTGTGCTTTGTGACATGCAGTAAGTTGAGATACATGTGGGGAGCTGTGGTTTAGTAAGTACTGGACCTTATCATCAACAGGCTGTTGCTCACAGTAGTAAATTCTGCTGGTAGAGGTGGTGTTCCAGTAATCGACATACTCTTTTTACAGTCCTAAGATGGTGACGTGCAAAAAACGACATGCCTGCCTGAATTTGCAGATACAGAGTCCCATGCATCAGGCACCCACAATCATCATGAGATTGAATGTGCTGCTATCATGTCTTTTCCACCTACTGCTTGGCTGTCAAACCTACTGCCAGTTCCAGACTAACCAGTTCCACCTATTTTTATTCCACTGCAAATGAGTGTATAGTCAAGTACGAATACTGTCTAGTATTAATATATCAGCAAAGTCTTAATTAGACAAATAACCTCAGGTCTGTTGACCAGACACACATTATGGACATTTAGCAATGGTCTATTACCTATGATGGAAACCCAGTTCTAAGCAAAGAAGGGAAAGCAGAAAGGTGGAAGGAGTATATAGAGGGTCTGTACAAGAGGGATGCACTTGAAGACAATATTATGGAAATGGAAGAGGATGTAGATGAAGATGAAATGGGAGATATGAATACTGCGTGAAGAGTTTGACAGAGCACTGAAAGACCTGAGTCGAAACAGGCCCCCCAGAGTAGATAACATTCCATTAGAACTACTGACAGCCTTGGCAGACCCAGTCCTGACAAAACTCTACCATCTGGTGAGCAAGATGTATGAGACAGGCGAAATACCCTCAGACTTCAAGAAAAATATAATAATTCCAATCCCAAAGAAAGCAGGTGTTGACAGATGTGAAAATTACCGAACTATCAGTTTAATAAGCCACAGCTGCAAAATACTAACACGAATTCTTTACAGATGAATGGAAAAACTGATAGAAGCCGACCTCGGGGAAGAGCAGTTTGGATTTCGTAAAAACGTTGGAACACGTTCGGCAATACTGACTTTACGATTTATCTTAGAAGAAAGATTAAGGAAAGGCAATCCTACATTTCTAGTATTTGTAGACTTAGAGAAAGCTTTTGACAATGTTGATTGGAATATTCTCTCTCAAATTCTGCAGGTGGCAGGGGCAAAATACAGGGAGCGAAAGGCTATTTACAATTTGTACAGAAACCAGATGGCAGTTATAAGAGTCGAGGGGTATGAAAGGGAAGCAGTGGTTGGGAAGGGAGTGAGACAGGGTTGTAGCCTATCCCCGATGTTATTCAATCTGTATATTGAGCAAGCAGTAAAGGAAACAACAGAAAATTTCGGAGTAGGTATTAAAATCCATGGAGAAGAAATAAAAACTTTGAGGTTTGCCGATGACATTGTAATTCTGTCAGAGACAGCAAAGGACTTGGAAGAGCAGTTGACGGAATTGACAGTGTCTTGAAAGGAGGGTATAAGACGAACATCAACAAAAGCAAAACGAGGATAATGGAATGTAGTCGAATTAAGTCGGGTGATGCTGAGGGAATTAGATTAGGAAATGAGACACTTAAAGTAGTAAAGGAGTTTTTCTATTTGGGGAGCAAAGTAACTGATGATGGTCGAAGTAGAGAGGATATAAAATGTAGACTGGCAAAGGCAAGGACAGTGTTTCTGAAGAAGAAAAATTTGTTAACATCAAGTATAGGTTTAAATGTCAGGAAGTCATTTCTGAAAGTATTTGTATGGAGTGTAGCCATGTATGGAAGTGAAACGTGGACGATAAATAGTTTAGACAAGAAGAGAATAGAAGATTTCGAAATGTGGTGCTACAGAAGAATACTGAAGATTAGATGGGTAGATCACATAACAAATGAGGAGGTACTGAATAGAATTGGGGAGAAGAGGAGCTTGTGGCACAACTTGACTAGAAGAAGGGATCGGTTGGTAGGACATGTTCTGAGGCATCAAGGGATCACCAATTTAGTATTGGAGGGCAGCGTGGAGGGTAAAAATGGTAGAGGGAGACCAAGAGATGAATACACTAAGCAGATTCAGAAGGATGTAGGCTGCAGTAGGTACTGGGAGATGAAGAAGCTTGCACAGGATAGAGTAGCATGGAGAGCTGCATCAAACCAGTCTCAGGACTGAAGACAACAACAACTATTACCTATAAAAATAATTACTGATTGAGAGGCAATTATGCTGTAACTAACGGCATGTAAAAAATAGATATCATCCTGTGTACTACAATCTGTGACCCACTTATCAAATGTTAATCTTTGATAGGTTGTCAAATAACAACAGGTCATCTATCATAATGAATTCCTTTAGCAGTGAATAAATAAACAGTTTAGAAAAATGGAAAGTACAAGATCTAATAACAACAACATGGAAAGGGTAGATTGCTATATTGCTATGCACCACATAGAGGATGTGTTGAGCTGATACAGTTAAAAAGACTGCTAAACATTTAAGCTTTTGGACAAAAAATCCTCCTTCCAAAACAGAAAAAAACGTCAACACAACATAAAACAAACAAACACACACACACACACACACACACACACACACAAACACACAAACAAACGTGCGCGCGCGGCTACTGTCTCCTTCGGCGGCTAGGGACCCAGTAGCCGGAGACAGAACCGTGTGTGTGTGTGTGTGTGTGTGTGTGTGTGTGTGTGTGTGTGTGTGTGTGTTTTCTATTGCAGAAGGACTTTACTGTGCGAAAGTTTGTGTGTCTAGCAGTCTTCTAATTGTGCCTGTTTGCAACTCAGTGTACCCTCTAAGTAGTGAGTGGTAATTAGCCTTTTCATACGATTGCAGTTTAGAAAAGAGACACTTACTAAATTATGATAGCTGTTTTTATTGATGGTGATAACACCTATTGCAAGATGAATGGAAGTTTCGGTTTAATGTCCTGTTGAAGTTGGAAATTTGCCTTGTCATTTTGCAAATGAGCTATGACAGCATTTAACTTACACAATTTGGGGAAACCATGGATAAAACATATCTGGATGATTGGACAGGTATTTGAGTCCTGTCATCCCCATTGTGTGTACATTGCCCTATGCAATACATCACCTTGTTCTCTACTTTCATTAAACTGTCAAAGTTATACTGCTAATGAGAATCAAATAGTTTCATCACATTCATGCAACCAATAGTCACTGTTCACAATTTTTACATTCAACTGTGATCTGTGCCAATTTTAACCTCAGTTTTTCTGGAAATAATGGTTATCTGGGGATTTTTGCAATTAGCTTTATAGCAATGTAAAATTCAAAAACAAACTGAAAAAGTTTCTACTTGATAACTCCTCCTATCCCATACAAGAATTTGTATAACTACAATGTGTAACAAGTGGTGAGTAGGAATTACTGACTTCTGTATGTTAAAAAAATTCTTATAAATGTTCAACATGTACCCATACTTATAAATTAATTTGTGATGTTAATGTAAAATAACTTGTTCCACATCATTACGATTTATCATGCAAAATGATCCACAGGACATGAAACTAACCAACTGATAAAGGTTTTTTTCAGTAAGTGGTGCTCCATAGCTTGGAAGATTTCACTGAAATTCGTACTGAACCACCAACAGCTGCTACAATAAATAACTTTATTTGTGCAATGAGTTTCAACTGTGACACATCACCATCATTTTAAAATTCTGTATGAACTTAGTATTTATGTATGGTTGCAGCCACAATGTCTACAAATTTACAACCTGATGCAACACACATGAAAAATTTAACCTTGACTGGGAATTATAGAGCTGCTCTAGTGTGATGACTCAGTCATGACATAGCAGAAAAATTTCTGATGATTTATGTACAATATTCTAAGAATAATGATGGTGATGTTATACATCTGTATCCAGTGACAAGATTACAAAGGTATTTTTTGGATGTTAAGTTTCTAGCCGAACACAAATATCAAGAAGATAAACCTTTTTCGCATGTGAGAATGATCAGTTGCAATTGACAGTGGTTGCAAAAATAAAGTGATTCATCATAGGAGCTGTTGTTGGTGTAACATGTGTGATGAATAAATCAATAGAAGACTCATATGCAAAAAACTAAAGGCAGCTGATTGTACATACTTTCAATGAAATAATTTCACAATGGAAGATTATGATATGGTAAATTAGAGCTCCAACTACATTACAGTGTTTAGCATTTATAAAATTATATAAACTGAGGCAAAAAATAGTATTACATCATACAAAATAAAATAAAAGAAGAAAATTTTTTATAGAGGTGTTGGAGTCTCTTTAATTTCTATTGTATTATAAATAACTATCTTTATATGATGATTTTACATGCTTATTTATTTCAGCTTTTAGACTTTCAAGCCTACAGTTTTCTTGTTAGGTGTCTCAATAATAAAATAAAATAAGCATTTAATTTGTCTGAAGAATTCTTTCTTGATCTTTTGTATTTCGTTTCTCCACTTTTCTGGCACATTCTTTAATTTCGTTGCCAAAATATTATCAGCAATAAAACTGAACACACTTGAATATTCAAGATACACAAGCTACAGGAAGGAATAATACAGCCCCTAATATCATACAGTAAAACTACAACTCCAATGACAAAATTATGTAGGTTATTCCAGGGTATTTTCTAAGTATTTTGGTGTAAGGGACTTAGGCTGTCTGGTGGTCCATTACAGAGTAATATGTAACTATGATTTATTCAATTTGTTACCAGAATTATTTTTGTTTTTGCGAAAATATTTTCACACCACTGAAAAAGCAAATACCAACACAGATATACCTCCGCCACGCACCGTATGGTGGATTTCGGAGTATGTATATAGATGTAGATAACAAAAAGATCTGGTTATTCGTAAGCGCCAATGTAACCACACAAAAATGCTGTGTTGTTGTTGTCATAGGTGTGGGAACAGCTCAGTACTGCATGGTCATGCCACTTTTCCATTCCATTCAGTGAACCAATACACGAGACACACATTGGCTGATTCTTCATCAGTAAACCTATCCATACTGCCACTTATCACTGTTAATGTACAACTAACGTTGTCAGGAAAACAAACGTGAGACAGGACTGAGCAGTACTGAATGCAGGCTTGAGCAACAAGTGTAAAATAGGCATCACTGTTGTCAACAGCTAGTACTGTGAATGAATGGAACAAGTTTGTTTCCAAACAAGACACACAGTGCATAATGTCAACATCTGCACAGTCATGCAGATATTTTCAAAGCAATACTGGTATACAGGGTAAGAAATGAAACAAAATGTAATTAAACTGTAATGAGCCACCAGAGACCATGGGTCCCTTATATCAAAATACTTGGAAAAAATCCGTGAAGAATCTCTAAAATTTTGTGGTGGAGTTCTGGTTCATCATGTACATTGAAAAAAATTAACTGGTATGAAACTTTACACAGTGTATTCAGCACTATCTATTGATTCTTTACAATGCAGCAGCACTACTGATACTGCACAACCACAGATATCCATGCGGCCCCTGGATATCACTCACCAGGAGGCAGCATGCCACCATGTGGGAAAAAGGCAAAGATTTCATAGAGCATGATCAACCATTGTGTACCACAGATAAAAGACATGCAGCACAGCATACCAGCCACTTGTGTTGCTATGCTTGCTCACTGCCTGCCTCTGAGATAGCTTTAACAATGACAAAGACTGCTACACTACTCCAGCTTTACTCACAAACTCTACTTGGATTAATGGCGATTGTGCTACTGACAAATCTAGGCTAAAAACAGGTTTTCAATGAGAACAGATTCTCATTACTCTGCTGAGTGACAATCAGCAGTAGCCGCCCGAGACAGACACAAAAACAGGGAAGTAACCGATATTGTGTCATTTACGAGTTCCTAACAACGAGAGAATTTTATTGTATCATCTGTGTGCTTTAATAGTGTAGTTTCTTGAGTTTCTGCATGTAAATTTAATATCCAATAACCACAGTTGTCGCGTTTTCATCTGCGTCGGAAAGTAAACGAATTTTGTGACATATTACAAGTTCCTAATCAGGGGCAAATTATTTAGTTTCACCTGAGTGCTTCGGTAGTTAGGTTTTAGAATATCTGCGTATTACTAGACACAGTTTGTGCATTTCCATCAGGGTCTAGAGTTGTGCATCACGTGTTGATAGTCCATTTATCTGCATAGTTTAGTTTTCCATGGTCTTTAGTACGGACAGGGGCTGCGATTGTTGTGTGCAGATGCGAGCCGAGTTGGTGACACTTCACTCTCAGCTTCAGGCTGTGAGGGCTTCAGTTACACAGCTTGAGGCTGCAGTGGATGGGCACCACTGTTGTGGGCCGGCTGTGGGGATCCAATGGACGTCCAGCACGTCAGAGTCCTCCGATCGGTCCTCACTGGTGGCCAACCCAGTTACTGCTCGCACTGAGGTTAACCCTTCACCTGTGGTAGAGTGGGAGGTCACCCTGGGGCGAAGCAGACGGTGAAAAACTTCCCAGGCAGCCTCAAGTAAGACCTCCCCGGTTTGTCTGACAAACAGGTTCCAGGTGCCGCCTGTGACTGACACTGTCGGTGAGCTAGATGCTGTCGCCTGTCCTGTTTCAGAGGAAGCCACTCCGCCTGCAAGATCCGTGCAATCGCAGAGGGTGTGATTATTGGTAGTTGGGAGCTCCTTAGGGACTTGGCTGACAAGAAGGGTAAGAAAACCAATGTGCACTCTGTGTGCATACCAGGTGGAGTAATTCCAGATGTGGAAAGGGTCCTCCCGGATGCCATGGACAGCACAGGGTGCAGCCAACTGCAGGTGGTTGCCCACGTCAGTACCAATGATGTGTGTCACTTTGGATCAGAAGAGATTTCTCTGGTTTCGAGTGGCTAACAGAAGTGGTAAAGGCCGCCAGTCTTGCTTGCAAGATGAAAGCAGAGCTGACCATTTGCAGCATAGTCAACAGGACCGATTGCGGACCTCTGGTACAGAGCTGAGTGGAGGGTCTGAATCAGAGGCTCAGATGATTCTCTGACCATGTAGGCTGCAGATTCGTCGACTTGCGCCAAAGGGTGGTTGGGTTTCAGGTTCTGCTGAATAGGTCAGGTGTCCGCTATATGCAGGAGGTGGTTACACGGGTAGCAGAGGCTGTGTGGCATGGACTGGGCAGTTTTTTAGGTTAGAGGGTCTCGGGAAAACACAAGAAGGGCTTCAGTCACAAAGGGTGCAGGCTAAACACAAGAAGAACGTAGATACAGGAACCATTGGTATAAGAGTTGTAAATTGTCGTAGCTGTATTGGGAAAGTGCCAGAGCTCCAAGCACTAATAGAAAGCAATGATGCTCAAATCGTTATAGGCTAAAGCTGGATATAAGTTCGGCTGAAATTTTTGCGAAGAACCTAACAGTGTTCTGAAAGGATAGGCTAAACACGGTTGGCGGTGGCGTGTTTGTTGGTGTCAGAAGTAGTTTACCTTGTTGCCAAATTGAAGTAGAAACTTCCTGTGAGTTAGTATGGGCAGAGGTCATTGTTGGCAACCAGAATAAAATAATAATTGGATCCTTCTACCGAACTCCCAATTCAAATGATACAGTTGCTGAAAGGTTCAAAGAAAACTTGAGTTTGATTTCAAACACCTACCCGACTCATACGATAATAGTTGGTGGTGCCTTTAATTTACCCTCAATATGTTGGCAAAAATACATGTTTAATTCTGGAGGTACGCATAAAATATCATCCAAAATTGTGCTAAACGCATTCTCTGGAAATTATTTTAAGAAGTTAGTTCATGAGCCCATGCGAATAGTAAACGGTTGTGAAAACACACTTGACCTCTTAGCAACAAATAATCCTGAGTTAATAACGCGCATCAAAACCGATTCAGGGATAGTGAACATAGGGCTGTCGTAGCAAGATTGAATACTGTAATCCCCAAATCCTCAAAAAATAAGGGAAAAATATACCTATTCAAAAAAGCATATAAAAATTCACTTGATGCCTTCCTGAGAGAGAATCTCCACTCATTCCAAATTAATAATGTAAGTGTAGACCAAATGTGGCTTCAATTCAAAGAAATAGTATCGGCAGCAATTGAGAGATTTATACCAAATAAATTAACAAACGACGGAGCTGATCCTCCTTGGTACACGAAACGGGTTAGAACACTATTTCAGAAACAATGAAACAAACATGCCAAATTTAAACAGACGCAAAATCCCCAAGATTGGCGATCTTTTACAGAAGCTCGAAATTTAGCGTGGACTTCAATGCGAGATGGCTATAACAGTTTCCACAATGAAACTTGGTCTCGAAACCTGGCAGAAAATCCAAAGAGATTCTGGTTGTATGTGAAGCATGTTAGCAGCAAGAAACAATCAATGCCTTGTCTGCATGATAGAAATGGAGATATTATCGAAGACAGTGCTGCCAGAGCAGAGTTACAAAACACAGCCTTCTGAAATGCCTTCACAAGAGAAGATGAAGTAAATATTCCAGAATTCGAATCGAGGACAGCTGCCAACATGAGTAACGTAGAAGTAACTATCCTCGGAGTAGTGAAGCAACTTAAATCACTTAATAAAAGCAAGTCTTCTGGCCCAGACTGTATATCAATTACGTTCCTTTCGGAGTATGCTGATGCAGTAGCCTCATACTTAACAATAATATACAACTGTTCGCTCGACGAAAGATCCGTACCCAAAGACTGGAAAGTTGAACAGTTCACACCAATAATCAAGAAAGGTGGTAGGAGTAATCCACTAAATTACAGGCCCATATCATTAACGTGGATATGCAGCGGGATTGTAGAACATATATTGTGTTTGAACATTATGAATTACCTAGAAGAAAATGGTCTATTGACACACAGTCAACATGAGTTTAGAAAGCATCGTTCCTGTGAAACACAACTAGCTCTTTATTCACATGAAGTGTTGAGTGCTTTTGACATGGGATTTCAGATTGATTCCGTATTTCTGGATTTCCGGAAGGCTTTTGACACTGTACCACACAAGCAGTTCATAGTGAAATTGCGTGCTTATGGAATATCGTCTCAGTTATGTGACTGGATTTGTGATTTCCTGTCAGAGAGGTCACAGTTTGTAGTAATTGATGGAAAGTCACTGAGTAAAACAGAAGTGATTTCTGGCGTTCCCCAAGGTAGTGTTATAGGCCCTTTGCTGTTCCTTATATATATATATATATATGATTTTGGAGACAATCTGAGCAGCCGTCTTTGGTTGTTTGCAGATGACACTGTCGTTTATCGACTAATTTAAAAAAAAATCAGCAAGATAAAAACAAACTGCAAAACAATTTAGAAAAGATATCTGAATGGCGCAAAAAGTAGCAATTGACCCTAAATACCGAAAAGTGTGAGGTCATCCACATGAGTGCTAAAACGAATTCGTTAAAGTTCGGTTACATGATAAATCAGTCTGATCTAAAAGCCGTAAATTCAACTAAATACCTAGGTATTACAATTACGAACAACTTAAATTGGAAGGAACACACAGAAAATGTTGTGGGGAAGGCTAAGCAAAGACTGCATTTTATTGGCAGGACACTTAGAAAATGTAACAGACCTACTAAGGAGACTGCCTACACTACGCTTGTCCATCCTCTTTTAGACTACTGCTGCACTGTGTGGGATCCGTACCAGGTAAGACTGATGGACTACATCGAACAAGTTCAAAGAAAAGCAGTATGTTTTGTATTATCACAAAATATGGGAGAGAATGTCACAGAAACAATACAGGATTTGGGCTGGAAATCATCAAAAGAAAGGCGTTTTACATTGCGACAGAATCTTCTCACAAAATTCCAATCACCAACCTTCTCCTCCGAATGCGAAAAATATTTTGTTGACACCAACCTACATAGGGAGGAATGACCACCATGATAAAATAAGGGAAATCAGAGCTCGCACAGAAAGATACAGGTCTTCATTCTTTCCGTGCGCTATATGAGATTGGAATAATAGAGAATTGTGAAGGTGGTTTGATGAACGCTCTGCCAGGCACTTGAATGTGGTTTGCACAGTATCCATGTAGATGTGGATGTAGATGTAGATGTAGTGATCAGTCGTATAAATTATTTGTATTTTGCACTTTTGCAGTAACATAGGGCTGTAGGCCAACTTCAAAGTAATGATATTGCTAATTCTTAAAGTTCATTATGCAATATATCCTTCACACAACACACACACACTTTGCAAAATATGTTGAATGTTTTTGGTACTCTTCTTAGGTTATGTAACTTTACTACTCCATGAGTTATGAGGTAAATAATCCAAATATGAAACAATGAACCAATTATCAGAGTAATAACAAAAATATCACTCAAAATACTAACAGTCTGTATAAATATCACAATAAGAAATTCCTATGGAAAAACAGACAGAATTTATCAGCTATTGTGTAATCATTGTTTAGCATTCTAGAATGAGATGGTTATATCAAGTTATTCATGAACAATGACTGGCCACAAGCAAACATTTACACACACACACACACACACACACACACACACACACACACACACAATAGCATTACATTTCAATAAAAGTAACTCAAAACAAACTGTTTACCTTGTCAAAACATATAACTTTCATCTTTCCACATATATTAATTCTGGGAGGTGAAATACAAAACACACCCAGCTTCTTCAAACGATTTTGTGAATAAACCGTGCCTGATGTCATGGCAGCTGGTAGCGAAGGTGGAACTACTATCGTGATGACATCCAATGTCCGCAATATCAGCTCTTTCAAGGTCGCCTGTAAAACATAAAAATATTGAAAAGCCTTATTTGTGAAAGATCATGTTTAGAATCATCACTTTACAGACAGTTTCAAATCCAACAGTATGATAAAAACTATTTGTTAGTTGACACTTTGTGCCTGTACAGAAATTGACATACTGTCCTTACTGGAGGAAATTTGCAATCCATGGTTGTACAACAAATTTTGTTATGCAATTAGATTGCATTTATACTGAGAACAGTTCTGCTTTCATCAAATGATGTTAACATCTAGGTATATCAACTAAAAGAGTAATCTGTCAGTTTCTACACACAAATTTGTTCCAGAGAACAATACTACTCACAGAATAATATTTTATGTGGCATACTATGTGTATTTTTATCCCCGTTTTATGATGTAGCATGTAAATATGGATAAAGAAACTGACTGGTTACTCTTGTAGCCTACATACTCATATCTTAAGATGATTTAGCCATGTGAAGGCGGTTTGATGAAACAAACCGGTAACAATTTTACAAATATATTCAGTCTAAATTGACAATAAAATCTGTTCTTTCTTTGTGCCTTGAAGCACAGTTTTAGTTTAATTTTTATACAAACTATACCTCACCTGATGATTACACTAGTCAACTGCCATTCTGCATCTGGGATGTGATACATTGAGTAGTATGTATTTTGGTGTGTAGAATCTGAATATACCTGTCGAAATGTACTATCTTTGAGTGTTTAAAGGTTTTTTTCATTTTTGTATTCAGTATTTCGCTTTTTGCTGTTCTTCTGTTTTGATGTTTGTTTGTTTTTGATTTGCAGAGGAGAGCTAGAAGATCTACAACTCGTCAGTAAATGGTTGGTGTGGTAATCCAGTGGTGTGGAAGATATTGCAAACTTTGTGTTTAAAACTTACACTAAGAAAAATGGCAACTAGTAAATCTCATTGCTGTCTAAACCACCCCAACAATTTTCATTATGTGTGTGGGAAATTCACTCCAAATGCCCAAAGAAAAGCAATCACTGATTTGGTTAAGAAGGCATATAAATTGCATTTTGATTGTCCTGTTGGTGATCAAGATAAAAATTTTGCAACTACATCTACATCTACATTTATACTCCGCAAGCCACCCAACGGTGTGTGGCGGAGGGCACTTTACGTGCCACTGTCATTACCTCCCTTTCCTGTTCCAGTCGCGTATGGTTCGCGGGAAGAACGACTGTCTGAAAGCCTCCGTGCACGCTCTAATCTCTCTAATTTTACATTCGTGATCTCCTCGGGAGGTATAAGTAGGGGGAAGCAATATATTCGATACCTCATCCAGAAGCGCACCCTCTCGAAACCTGGCGAGCAAGCTACACCGCGATGCAGAGCGCCTCTCTTGCAGAGTCTGCCACTTGAGTTTATTAAACATCTCCGTAACGCTATCACGGTTACCAAATAACCCTGTGACGAAACGCGCCGCTCTTCTTTGGATCTTCTCTATCTCCTCCGTCAAACTGATCTGGTACGGATCCCACACTGATGAGCAATACTCAAGTATAGGTCGAACGAGTGTTTTGTAAGCCACCTCCTTTGTTGATGGACTACATTTTCTAAGGACTCTCCCAATGAATCTCAACCTGGTACCCGCCTTACCAACAATTAATTTTATATGATCATTCCACTTCAAATCGTTCCGCACGCATACTCCCAGATATTTTACAGAAGTAACTGCTACCAGTGTTTGTTCTGCTATCATATAATCATACAATAAAGGATCCTTCTTTCTATGTATTCGCAATACATTACATTTGTCTATGTTAAGGGACAGTTGCCACTCCCTGCACCAAGTGCCTATCCCCTGCAGATCTTCCTGCATTTCACTACAATTTTCTAATGCTGCAACTTCTCTGTATACTACAGCATCATCCGCGAAAAGCCGCATGGAACTTCCGACACTATCTACTAGGTCATTTATATATATTGTGAAAAGCAATGGTCCCATAACACTCCCCTGTGGCACGCCAGAGGTTACTTTAACGTCTGTAGACGTCTCTCCATTGATAACAACATGCTGTGTTCTGTTTGCTAAAAACTCTTCAATCCAGCCACACAGCTGGTCTGATATTCCGTAGCCTCTTACTTTGTTTATCAGGCTACAGTGCGGAACTGTATCGAACGCCTTCCGGAAGTCAAGAAAAATAGCATCTACCTGGGAGCCTGTATTTAATATTTTCTGGGTCTCATGAACAAACAAAGCGAGTTGGGTCTCACACGATCGCTGTTTCCGGAATCCATGTTGATTCCTACATAGTAGATTCTGGGTTTCCAAAAACGACATGATACTCGAGCAAAAAACATGTTCTAAAATTCTACAACAGATTGACGTCAGAGATATAAGGTCTACAGTTTTGCGCATCTGCTCGACGACCCTTCTTGAAGACTGGGACTACCTGTGCTCTTTTCCAATCATTTGGAACCCTCCGTTCCTCTAGAGACTTGCGGTACACGGCTGCTAGAAGGGGGGGCAAGTTCTTTCGCGTACTCTGTGTAGAATCGAATTGGTATCCCGTCAGGTCCAGTGGACTTTCGTCTGTTGAGTGATTCCAGTTGCTTTTCTATTCCTTGGACACTTATTTCGATGTCAGCCATTTTTTTGTTTGTGCGAGGATTTAGAGAAGGAACTGCAGTGCGGTCTTCCTCTGTGAAACAGCTTTGGAAAAAGGTGTTCAGTATTTCAGCTTTACGCGTGTCATACTCTGTTTCAATGCCATCATCATCCCGTAGTGTCTGGATATGCTGTTTCGAGCCACTTACTGATTTAACGTAAGACCAGAACTTCCTAGGATTTTCTGTCAAGTCGGTACATAGAATTTCACTTTCGAATTCACTGAACGCTTCACGCATAGCCCTCCTTACGCTAACTTTGACATCGTTTAGCTTCTGTTTGTCTGAGAGGTTTTGGCTGCGTTTAAACTTGGAGTGGAGCTCTCTTTGCTTTCGCAGTAGTTTCCTAACTTTGTTGTTGTACCACAGTGGGTTTCTCCCGTCCCTCACAGTTTTACTCGGCACGTACCTGTCTAAAACGCATTTTACGATTGCCTTGAACTTTTTCCATAAACACTCAACATTGTCAGTGTCGGAACAGAAATTTTCGTTTTGATCTGTTAGGTAGTCTGAAATCTGCCTTCTATTACTCTTGCTAAACAGATAAACCTTCCTCCCTTTTTTTATATTCCTATTAACTTCCATATTCAGTGATGCTGCATCGGCCTTATGATCACTGATTCCCTGTTCTGCACTTAAAGAGTCGAAAAGTTCGGGTCTGTTTGTTATCAGTAGGTCCAAGATGTTATCTCCACGAGTCGGTTCTCTGTTTAATTGCTCGGGGTAATTTCCGGATAGTGCACTCAGTATAATGTCACTCGATGCTCTGTCCCTACCACCCGTCCTAAACATCTGAGTGTCCCAGTCTATATCTGGTAAACTGAAATCTCCACCTAAGACTATAACATGCTGCGAAAATTTATGTGAAATGTATTCCAAATTTTCTCTCAGTTGTTCTGCCACTAATGCTGCTGAGTCGGGAGGTCGGTAAAAGGAGCCAATTATTAACCTAGCTTGGTTGTTGAGTGTAACCTCCACTCATAATAATTCACAGGAACTATCCACTTCTACTTCACTACAGGATAAACTACTACTAACAGCGACGAACATCAGTTGACAATTACAATACCGATTGCTGCTTGGTCCCCGCATGTCCTGACTTTGCCCCGCACCCGTTGAGGCTGTTGCCCTTTCTGTACTTGCCCAAGGCCATCTAACCTAAAAAACCGCCCAGCCCATGCCACACAACCCCTGATACCCGTGTAGCCGCTTGTTGCGTGTAGTGGACTCCTGACCTATCCAGCGGAACCCAAAACCCCACCACCCTATGGCGCAAGTCGAGGAATCTGCAGCCCACACGGTCGCAGAACCGTCTCAGCCTCTGATTCAGACCCTCCACTCGGCTCTGTACCAAAGGTCCGCAGTCAGTCCTGTCGACGATGCTGCAGATGGTGAGCTCTGCTTTCATCCCGCTAGTGAGACTGGCAGTCTTCACCAAATCAGATAGCCGCCGGAAGCCAGAGAGGATTTCCTCCGATCCATAGCGACACACATCATTGGTGCCGACATGAGCGACCACCTGCAGATGGGTGCACCCTGTACCCTTCATGGCATCCGGAAGGACCCTTTCCACATGTGGAATGACTCCCCCCGGTATGCACACGGAGTGCACATTGGTTTTCTTCCCCTCTCTTGCTGCCATTTCCCTAAGGAGCCCCATTACGCGCCTGACGTTGGAGCTCCCAACTACCAGTAAGCCCACCCTCTGCGACCGCCCGGATCTTGCAGACTGAGGGGCAACCTCTGGAACAGGACAAGCAGCCATGTCAGGCCGAAGATCAGTATCAGCCTGAGACAGAGCCTGAAACCAGTTCGCCAGACAAACTGGAGAGGCTTTCCGTTCAGCCCTCCGGAATGTCTTTTGCCCCCTGCCACACCTTGAGACGACCTCCCACTCTACCACAGGTGAGGGATCAGCCTCAATGCGGGCAGTATCCCGGGCAACCACAGTCGTAGTCCGATCAGGGGATGCGTGGGACGAGCTGGCCGTACCCGACAAACCCCCATCCGGACCCCCACAGTGATGCCCATTGGCAACAGCCTCAAGCTGTGTGACCGAAGCCAACACTGCCTGAAGCTGGGAGCGAAGGGATGCCAACTCAGCTTGCATCCGAACACAGCAGTTGCAGTCCCTATCCATGCTAAAAACTGTTTTGCAAAGAACGTCTGAACTAATCTACAGAGAGCGCAAACAAATCGACAAAATTTAAACGGTTATTAAAATACAAGATTGCCTAGTAAATGCAGTAATGCTGCTACTTGCGCACTGCTGACACTGCTCGGCGGTGGAAGGAGACTACGCGAATTTACACTATTCAGGTACTAAAACGCGATGCTACACTCTCAAACACTATAATACGCCCGAAATTTATGAATTAAACAATGCAAGTACCAAAAACACGCAAAGAAATTAAGAATTAAACTATGTAACAAATGAGTTACATATTGCCTGCATAAACTATACTACAACATTAACCGAGTGGTTGAAAGGAAAACGCCGAGCCATGCCACTTGCTGTTCTGATGGTGTGGTGTGAGCCTAATGACCATTATTTAGACTGTTACTTCTGTCTTACAAATATTTCGGAACATTCAAGCAAAACTAGACATAAAATAAAGTATCCCAATGTATCTTCAGTGCATTTGTCTGTTCCCCGTGATGAGAGGTTGCCTATTCCTGTCTGTAACTTGAAAGCCACAGGACCAGACATCATGTCAAGTTAATCAGAAAGTATTGAACATATAGAACAGTACTGCCCTCAGTATCATGACACTTTGCTTCAGTTCTTTAATCAATGGGAAGCGAATGATTTGGTTCGTGATCTAAAACTTGCAAAACAGCAAGCTGAACTCATGGCGTCAAGACGGCA
This sequence comes from Schistocerca americana, assembly GCF_021461395.2. NCBI lineage: Eukaryota > Metazoa > Arthropoda > Insecta > Orthoptera > Acrididae > Schistocerca > Schistocerca americana. The sequence goes on along the minus strand of NC_060130.1, from coordinate 513,284,707 downwards.
ACAACGCAACCTTCTAGCTCCAGGGACAACAATTTCCTGTTTCAGATGAAGAGGTGCTTCCTTCATTCAGTATTTCGATATGCAGAATTCAGTGTGTGTATGTAGAGATGTCAATGGTCTGATGATGCAGCTAGGTGTACAACATAATCCACAGAAGTGGTTACTATTGACTCCAGTAAAACCAGCTTGAAAGCAGTACTACTGCATAATGGCAATGCATTTCCATTGGTATCTTTGACTTACGCAGTAGACATGAAACAAACTTATGAAACCCTGGCTTCACTGCTAGAGGCAATCAAATATAAGGTTCATGAATGGCAGCTTTGCTGTGATTTAAAAGTTGTTGCACTCCTTACAGGTTTACAGGCTGGATTCCCGAAATACTGCTGCTTTTGTGCCTTTAGGAAAGCGGTGACACCAAGAACCACTAAACAGTCTAGGAATGACCTATAAGGAACCCCATTGGCTGAGCCCAATAAAATCATTTTGCCCCCCTTCAAATCAAGTTGGGCCTTATCAAGAACTTTGTGAAAGCTCTGGATAAAGAAGGTGAGGCTTTCAATCACTTAAAAGAAAAGTTTCCCAAATTAAGTGAGGCAAAGCTGAAAGAGGGTATATTTGTTAGACCACAAATAAGAAAACTGCTGAAAGCTCCAACCTTTGATACCAAACTTACAGATATCCAATTAGCTGCTTGGTCTTCTTTTAAAGCTATTGTGAAGGGCTTTTTGGGTAACAGAAAAGACAAAAACTATGTTAGCATTGTGAATGATCTGTTGGACAACTAAAAGAACATGTGGTGTAGAATGTCAGTTAAAACTCACTTTTTACATTCTCAACTTGATTTCTTCCCGGAAAATTTGGGAGCCGTAAGCGATGAGCATGTTGAAAGCTTTCAGACATTCTTATCATGGAGCACCGTTACCAAGGCCATTGGAACCCTTTGATGATGGGTGACTACTGCTAGGGTCTTGTTAGGGAGAGTGATGAAATGGCAAACAGAAGAAAAGCTCTGTCATCACATTTTTCAAAAACCAAAGACAATTAAAGGTGAAAATATCTTCTGAACTAATTTGAACCTTTTATTGGCATCATGCCCATATATACATACAAAATAGTATTGATTTCAAACGTTTTGTTTGACTTAATTGTGTCAATTTTCACTATTACCATTATTTATTCTGCTGTGTATCTAGGAAATGTGACATCATAGAGAAAAACTGATTTTACCAGTGTATTCAGCACCCCAAAATTAAGTAAATCCACCCATTTACAAACCAGATGCAGAAAAAGAAGTTTAAATTTGTTAACTAGTGTTATGTGCTTTTATTATATCTGACTACATACAACGTAGCTGAAGAGGAAGACTGATGATCTGAGGTCCAAAAACAACACAAAATAAAATTGCACAAGGCACTGTATTGAAAGGATAATCATGCCAATTTGTGTTCCATTTGTAGGAATGCTTTGAGAGGGAAACCTGGAAGCATTTCTAGTGAAGATAAATTTATGAAAGTATGTAACAAATCTTGATTTTTTTATCATATAAACAATCATTATTGTCACTTAATATGACACCAGTTGAGTCGAAACTATTTGATGGCAGTAAATATTTGTGAGTGGTTCACAAGAATCTCTATTTCAGGCACAAGTAAACTACCCAGAAAAGCATTTACTCCAACTGCATATCTGTAAATATGCATGGGCTTAGATTCAAGAGGAGCAGGGACTAAAAGAAAGTCTTATAAAATTAAAACATAAACTTTACTGTGACATAAATAAGTAACAATAACCAAAATAAAAGTCTTCTAACTTAGAATGTGAGGAAACACATGGATGTGAAAAAAAGAAATTTATTGGGCCACATAGTGAACTCAAGAAGGAAACAATGCAAGCAGTGTGCACATATCAAATACATTAACAAATGAGTGTCTAGAGGCCTGTGCATGTCCGTATAAATATGCTATTCCATTCAGGTGTTGATTCTGTAGGGCTACATGTGCACAGCAGACCAGGTGACAGTGATCGGTGACCGGGCTGCCCCTAGCGGCCACCTCAGGTAGTTGTAGGTGTACTGTCTGAATGTTGGTATGCACTACACTTGCTGTAGTGGCCAAACTTATGTCTGCTGGCAGTAGGTTTAGTGACCAGTGGGTCACTACACTCCTCATTCCTTCTGGGGGGAAAGACCAGACAAAATGGCTCTGAGCACTATGGGACTTAACATCTGAGGTTATCAGTCCCCTAGACTTGGACATCGCACACATCCATGCCCGAGGCAGGATTCGAACCTGCAACCATAGCAGCAGCGCGGTTCTGGACTGAAGCGCCTAGAACCGCTCGGCCACAACGACCGGCGAAAGACCAGACAGTGCCATCCATGATGCTGTGACTGCTGAGACATCCATGGCATCTGTGGTGGTGCAGAGGTGACAGCTAAAGGCGTAAGAAGTTTCCAGTCTAGACTGATGCATAAGGGAAAAAATGAGTGGAACAAAGGTACCCCTACCCCTTGTGGACCCTGTGGCGACGGGTGACTGGACTGGCAGTGGGGAAGGGAGCCATCTCGACGGCAGATTCCACAGTGACTGGTGTGGACATGGGCAGTGACGATGGTGGACTGGGGAGGAGAGGCTCTCTATTGACAGAGACCAGGCTTCAGTCCACGTTGCTGCCAGCACCTGCTCATCGCAGTGGGAGGTGCCAGCAACTGCCCATTGCAGTGGAGGTCCTGGCACTTGCCACAGGAAGCAAACTGCCATCAGCACTGACAAAGCCTCGACTGCCAAGATAGGCAGAACCTGACTCCAGAATGGCCAGACAAAGAACAAGGTGTCAGGCACATGGCCCAAGGACGGGGCCCTGCACCCATCCTAGGATGTAATTGGTTATGGTGGTGTGAGTTGATATCCGGTGTGAATCACGTAGATGTGGTGACCAGATGGGCTGTGGGCAACAGCCAGAATCCAGTGAGTGCAACACCAAACGCACTGCCCCAGACTGGTGTGCCAGGCATGAATGTCAACGAAACCAGCACCACAGAGGGATGCCTGTCTGGCTTCAAGAGGCTGAATGGCATCCACGGCTGTTGGCCATGTAGGAGTTCTGCAAGAGCTTAGAGAAAAAATATGAGAATCTCTTTGGAAGGGAAACTTTTAAGTACTTGTGCATCTGAGTCTGAAACATACGGGCAAGGTGTTCCACCTCACAATTTGACTGTAGAGGGAATGGCGGCACTGTGACAAGGTGCATGCCACTGTGCATACGAAAGTCCTTGATAGATTGTGCCACTGAGGACCAGAGTCTGAAACCCGAGGGCAAGGAAAGTCTTTTATGAAGAGTACCTCTGATAGGGCCTTGATAGTGGTATCTGCTGTTGCAGAGGACAACAAACGACATAACAAAACCGAGAAAAAGCACCCACTGCCAACAGCCGTGGACACTCTCATAAGGCTGTATAAGGGTCGGCCATGGCGAAAGGGCAGCGTACAGTGCTGCCTGCTAACCTCAACACTTGTGGCAAGCTGCAACAAGGTGTTGCCAACGGATGCCTGGCCAAAACATGTATTGGCTTGGAAACAGTTTTTTGGAGAGATTCTCCAGTGACCTTGATGCGACAGGCACAGGACCTTCCGGTGCATAGCTGCTGGAACCATGATGTGGGAGGGAACCCTTCTGTTAAGAGGAGAACAACACCCTCCAAGAAGGGAAAGTGATGGTGCAATGCAGAATAATTCTGAAGCAGCTCCAATGCCTAGCTCTTCAGATGGTCAGGTTACCCATGTTTTATCAGGTGTATGACCTGCCACAGCATCAGATCCACCGCCACAGCAGGGGAAAAATGGGAGACACTGATGGGAAAGCCATCCACTGTGTGCTTCACCTCCGTATCTAGAAGGAAACAAAGCAGTCCTTCCTGGTCAAATGAGGAGTCCAGGTACATGAAGAGCTGGGATGGAGCATCTGCATTCGCATGTTGCAACATGGAACAAGAATGGAATTTGTACTGGGATAAGAACAGAGCCCAATGCTGAAGGCAATGAGAGGCTTTGTCTGGTAAGGACCACAATGGCTAAAAGGGGAAACCAAGGGCTTATGGTCAGTAATTCAATGAAATTTTGTACCATATAAGAATACACGAAGTTTTCTTAAGGCATAGACAATAGCAAGAGCTTTTTCTCCCACTTGAGAATAATGTTGCTGAGCTGAGTTGAGTTTTTTCAACGCAAAGGAAATAGGCTGTTAGGAGCCATCTGAATGGTGATGGCAGGACCACCTCCCAACATGTAGTTGGACACTCCCATGGCTGGGATCAGATGCTCGCCAGGTTGAAATGTTTCAAGACGTGGCACGGAGCACACAAAATCATTACACTGCACTAAAGCATGCTCACAAGCTTCAGACTGAACAAAAGGAGCATGTTTCTGCAGCAACAGGTGCAAGATATTGATATACCACAGATAAGTGACTTTTTTTATTGCAAGAGGTCCACCTCCAGGGGCTACAGATATCATAAGCATATGCTTACAGCGATAGGAGGACAGAAAACTACACATATAAACAGAAAGTGACACTGGTTCCTATAGAGGAGCTAACTGGTACAGGAGGCATTATAAGAAAAGAGCTTTAGTGACCTCCCACTCAGAACACACTGAGCCACTTTTCATGAGTTCCAGTCTTTCGTGGATTCATCACAGGGTGGGAATGAAGGTTGAACAACTGGTGGTGGAGCCTGGTTCAATGTGTCCAACAACTGTTCCAACATGGTTGTATGTGCCTGCTGCTGTTGCAGAAGTGATAAGAGTAGAGCCTCTATGGAAGAGCCAATCAGCAGAAAAACCACACAATCTGGAACATGCGAAAAGTCAACCCTCACTAGTTGTCACTTGTGTTCTAACTAGGAACACAAGGAGACACACATGCGTTAAAATTATTGGGTCAAAGAGTGACATCAACATGATTACAATGCAAGTAGTGAGGATCATGGAGTGACACCAAGAAGAGCACAAAGCAAGCAGTGCACATATATCGAATACAATAACAAATAATGCCCTGGAAATCTGTGCCTGTCCTTATAAAGACACTGTCCACTTCAGATATTGCTGCTGTGGTGCTGCACACTCATGAGGGACCAGGTGACAGTGGTAAATGACTGGGATGCTCCTTACAGTCATCTCAGGTAGTTGTGGGCATGCCGTTTGAATGTCGACACGCACTATGCTTGCCGCAGCGACACGACTTCTGTCTGCTGGTGTTAGGTGTAGTAACCAGTGAGTTACTACAAAAGGCTATCTGCTCAAAAGTGCACACCTATGTACACCTGTGAAATCAAAATCTGTTTCTGGGTAATATTTAATGCAGTGTCATTCCACCCTGTGCATTTTAACATGTTTGGATTCTCCTTGGTATTATACCCTCAATGTGGCTGAGACATTGCTGCTCAAGCCATTTGCTGAAGGCAGTCTTCCTCAGTATGTCAAGTATGTGAGGATTCCTGCAACAATGTACTGAAAGTAGCAAGCATCCTCAGTTGGGTCTGTATCAGTAGATACCCAAATAATTCCATCTGGCTAATTTCTGTTTCCTGCTTGAAGGCATTCGTGAGATGGTTGCAGCATGCATATGCATTATTGTCTTGAAAAACAAACAAGTCACTGGAATGCTGCCTGCAGGTCCAGACAATAGACTACACAATCTTCTCCCAATATTGCACAGTACTCAAATTACCCTTCATAGTGATCAGACACATTTGATATCATTATATATATGACAGGCCCAGCTACCTGCTGAACCTGTGGTGCTACATTGATACCTGGTTGCTGTAACACTCTTTTATAGTTGTTTTATTTTGTTTTAGGGTGCAAAAACAACTAAGTCATATGCACCCATGTCGCAACTGTACAACACTAAGATGAAAAAGGAGTTAAAAGCGATTATACATTAAGCCCAATCGACAGAAGGGAAGACAGCTAAAAACAGGGACTTCCTCTTGGAGAAAGGTCCATAAAATACACCATAGAGACAACGGAATTCCAGAACTAAAGATTAAATGTCCTTCGCTGTACTGCTGCAATGGATAAAAAGTAAAATGCAGTTGAAAGCCCACACGTTGTTACCCAATATGGCCTATAACTCAGACAGCAAATGTAAATTAGAACGTAAGTGGTTAAAGAAAGGGCATTCGGCCAGGTAATGGCGAACCATCAAAGGTTGATGACAATGAGCACGAAGTGGTGGGGGATCATCACTTAACAAATGGCAATGGCTAAAATGGCAGTGCCTAATACACAACCTAGCTAAAATGATCTCCTTGTGGTGAAAGGGCCGAGAGGAGGTCGGTCTAGCTGCTGGGAGAGGTTTAATTCTCTGGAGTGAAGACCAGTGGTGATGCCAAAGTGGCACCACCTACTGACAGATGGCAACACAGGGATCATCGGAAGGAATGGAAGAACTACTTGGCTGGGGTAGGAGGGCTGCAGCCTTGGCAGCAGGATCAGCAGCCTCATTTCCTGTCAGACCAACATGACCAGGGACCCACATAAACATCACAGTGGCACCATCAAAGGTGAGCAAGTGCAGGCTTTCTTGGATCTGTTGCACTAAGGGATGGGCTGTGTACAGCACGCAGATGCTCTGAAGAGACAGAAAGAGTTGGAGCAAATGACACAATTGAAAAGTCGTGTCACTGGATGTATTGCGTGGCAGGACGAAGAGCTCCACTGTTAATACCGAGCAGTGTTCCAGAAGTAGATACTGAAAATCATTGGTGCCAATTACAAAGGCACACCTGACACCACGGTCAGTATGAGAACCATCAGTGTACATGAAGGTACTATCGCGAAGTTCTGTGTGAGGGTCGTGAGACTACGGCAATAGAACGAGTCTGGAGTAGTGTCATTAGGAAGCGAATGAAGTCCAAGGTGAACAAGGGCCGCCACATGAAGCCAAGGTGGTGAAAGTGGCAGGTAACATGAAGTTAAGCTGCCAGAACAATAGCCGAATGCGAACACCAGGTCACACAGAAGAGACACGTGCCCCATACAGGCTGTCAAAGGAGTCATTGAAGAATGACACATACAATGATAGGCAAGGCATGGCAGACAAATGGCATGCATATCCACTGAGGAGAACATTGCGTCAGCATGACAATGGTGATTTGGCAGTTTCTGCCTTTAGACTCAACAGGGCTAGTGTAAAAGGCGACAGTGGCTAAACGGATGCCACAATTTTATTTAGATGGCATAAGAGGGATGCACATGCAGATGCATAAACGAAACACTCATAGCCTGGTTTTGAATGGACAAGGGATCGGTACAAATGGAAGAGGGCGGTCCTATCTGCACCTTGGGAAGTACCGTTGAGGACATGCAGGAGAATGAGGAACTGGGTACAGTGGGTAGCCAGGTAAAATGTGCGAGGACCAAGAAAGTTTCCTATCAAGCATGAGCCCCCAGGAATTTCATAGTTTCAGTGAATCGAAGAGAAACAGGGCCATGGTTTAAGGACAGTGAAAGAAACCCACTGAGCTGCCAGAAATTCATACAGACAGTTTTGTGAGTGGAAAAGTGAAAGCCTCTGTCAATGCTCCACAAGTAAAGATGACAGACATCACTGAAGATGCCACTCAAGGAGACAAGTCTTTGGAGAGCTGCAATACATACCAAAATTGTCAACAAAAAGGGAGCTGGAGATGCCCGGTGGGAGACAGGCCATAATAGGGTTAATGGCAACAGCAAAGAAGATGGCACTGAGGACAGAACCCTGAGGCACACTTTTCCTGGATAAAGGTGTCCAACAAGGTAGAATGCATATGCACCTTGAAAACTCAGTCTTTTAAAAATTCCTGACGGAGACAGGGCAGGAGGTCTCTGAAGTCACACGTGTAGAGGGTACAGAGGGTATGAGTCCTTCAGCAAGTGTTGTAGGCTTTTTTCCAAATCAACAAAACATGGCCACAGTCCAATATTTCCACAGAAAACCATTCATGACATGAGTTGACAAAGTGACAAAATGGTCAACTGCAGAATGGCGCACTCAAAATCCACATTGTGCAGTGGTTAGTAAATTATGATACTCGAGCCACCATACCAGCCAAGCAGAAATCTTAAGTTCCATGACCTTGCAAATACAGCTGGTGAGAGAATTGAGATGGTAGTTAGAAGGAAGGTGTTTGTTCTTACTGGCCTTGGATATGGGTACGGCGGTGGCTTCACACCAGTGTCTGGGAAATGCGCCCTCTGTCCACGTGCGATTATATGCATGAAGAGAAAGTGCTGGCCCACAAGAGAAAGGTTCTGCAACATCTGAATGTGAACATTGTCCGGCCCTGGAGTTAAGGGTTGGCATGAAGTGAGAGCATGATCTAGCTCCCTCATAGTAAAAGCAGCATAGTAGCACTCATGATTCTGAAAGAAGAACGGTATCACCCGAGTTGCCTTCACTCATTTACAATGGAGGAAGACATGGTGATAGTGGGTGGAGCTCGAAATCTCTGGATAATAGCGGCCCAAGGTGTTGAAGATAGCAACAGGGTTCACTATGAAATTACCTGCTATAGTCATGCCGCAAATTGGGGAATGGGCCTTGGTCCCAGAGAGCCGTCTGAGGTTGGTCCACACAATGGAAGAGGGGGTGAAACTGTTAAAAGAACTAGTAAACGAAATTCAGCTAGCTTTTTTGCTATACCGAAGAATTTGACGACACTGCACAAACAACTGTTTATAATAAATGTGGTTCGCCTTTGTAGGATGAGGGTTAGAAATGTAAAGAGCACATCTTCATGTGCAAATTGTGTTGTGGCATGCCTCCACCCACCAGGGTACTGGGACATGGCACGGTAAAGAAGTAGTGCGAGGAATGGAATGTTGCATGGCAGTAAGGATAACGTGTGTAAGGTATTTGACCTGGTCATCACAATTGGGAAAATCTTGTTCGATGAAGGTCGCCAGGGAGGAGTAAAGCCTCCAGTCAGCCTTAGAAAGCTGCCATTTGGGTTTGCACATAGGTGGGGTAGGAGTCAGCAAATTGATAGCACATGGAAAATGGTTGCTCAAGTGTGTGTCAGAGAGAATGGACCACTCGAGATGATGGGCAAGCTCGACAGTGCAGAAAGAGAGGTCCAAATGGGAATAGGTGTGCATGGAGTCTGAAAGGAACATGGGTGCTCCACTGTTAAGGCAAATGAGGTGTAGCTGATTGAGAAAGTCAGCCAAGAGGGCACCTCTTGGCCAGTTTCTGGGAGAGCCCCTTAGGGGATGGTGCATGTTAAAGTCACTGAGCAGCAAAAATGGATGAGGGAGTTGACCAATAAGCTGGAGGAAATCTATCCTGGTGCCACCAAATGATGGAGGGATGTAGACAGTACGAAGAGAAAAGGTGAAGCGAGGAAAGAAAATGCAGACTGCAACAGCCTGCAGACGGGTGTACAGTGAGATGGTTTGACTATGATCATCATCCCAGGTGAGCACCATGACTCCCCCATGAGATGGAATGCTGTCATTGGGAGAAGGGTCAAATTAAACCAGAAAGAAAGAAATGCAAGAGGTCAAAGCAGTCATGAGGATGCAATTTTGTTACCTGGAGGCAGAGAACAAGTGAGTGTTGCAATTTTAAGAACAGCTGTAATTCTTCCTTGTTGGATCTAAGGTCATGAACATTCCATTGAAGGAGAGTCATGACACGGAAAGGGGAGGAGGGAAACAATGAGGGGGTGTCACCTTGGCAATTGCCAAGTGCCAGCCTTCGAAAACACTCTGCTACAGTGTGCAGAGGCTGGAGGATCCTGCTCCATGAGATCTACAGAGGTGTCAGTGTTCTCCCTCAGTTGGTCTGCGGATTCCAAGGCAGAAAAATGATTGGCAGTGTGCACGGACGACATGGAGGTCAGCCGGGTGAGAGGTATCACGCAGTGACACTGCTGAAGAAGATTTTCCTAGTTGGCAAAAGAGGAGACCACTGATTTGTTTGATTTGTTGAAGTGTTTGCAGTTGGCAGATGAAGATTCAGATGTTTATTGGCTGGAGGGATCTACAAAATCTTCATGTGAGTATTCTTTCCATCATGTCCAACCTGCTGGTTGAGGGGAAAATTTGGTGGCTTATTGCACTGCTGGAGGAGAGGGAGATGGGAATGCTACTATGACACTGGGCGATTTTGCAACCGTGTTACTGAATTTGAGGCTGCAAGTCTGTGTGGCCCACATCAACTAGTGTCATTGTTAACACAAAAATTTGGATCACCAGGAGGTGTGCCATGTGGGAGTTTCTTCCCTGAACAACTTATACCTAGTTTACTTTCAACAGTGTGGCTTGCTTTGTTTGTGAACTCATTACCACCGAATTTCTTTTAATTGAATTTCTTGATGCATGGCATATTTTGTATTTATTGCACACTAAAGGATATATACTTCCACAAATATATGTAGCACTTGGGAAACAAACATTCAGTAACGTGAACAAGCTGCTTCAGTGAAACAAAAGTAAATACTAGCAAAGGTAATCATTAACAGACACTAGAAACCAGCACTGTTACCAACATATACAATGTATCCTAAGTATAATCACTGGAAACAAAAATGTTCACAGTTTCTCCCCCCCCCCCCCCCCCCCCCGAAGTAATACTGGTTTCTGTAACAGAAATAAAGGGGGCATGGTGGCATACATGACTGTAACTTTAAAATTTGGTATATATAGGTCATTTTTCATTTAAAACCCTATGATTATATATATAGACACACACACACACACACACACACACACACACACACACACACACACACACACACACACACACACACACGCACAAGGTTCCTTTACAAATATCTGCTTGTGTCTGTGTATGTGCGGATGGATATGTGTGTGTGTGCTAGTGTATACCTGTCCTTTTTTCCCCCTAAGGTAAGTCTTTCCACTATCGGGATTGGAATGACTCCTTACCCTCTCCCTTAAAACCCACATCATTTCGTCTTTCCCTCTCCTTCCCTCTTTCCTGACGAAGCAACCGTTGGTTGCGAAAGCTAGAATTTTGTGTGTATATTTGTGTTTGTTTGTGTGTCTATCGACGTGCCAGCACTTTCGTTTGGTAAGTCACATCATATAGGGAAAGACTATAGAAGTTAATAAAGTCATTAAAAAAATTCGATTTTTCCACCATTAATAAGTACCCTGTATCCTTAAGCAGCTAAAGAGGTCCATCTGGAGATGAGACGGAAATTTCTGGTGCTGCCTCTGTTTGGCATGCTTTTTGAATGTGTGCACACTGTCATGGAACCAAGCAGGTGATCTGTGCCATGTTCAATAGTTGAAAATTGATCCACAACTTATTTTCACTATTGTCTTGATTGTGATACAGTAGTCTTTGAGCATCAGGGGTTCCACTTTTCTGGTTATTCCCAGTTCTTCAGAGAGAGACAGCCTGCCATTTCACTCTTTGCCATTTAAATTTGTTTGACCACAGTGGAAGCATCTGTTGCCACACACTTCCATCGAACTTGGTATGAACTGCTGCACTACTAATAATAATTTCATGTCGCTCATTGGCCTAGTGCAAGACTTTCAACTGGATGGCACTTCACTTCAGCAACATGCTTGTACTCAACATAGCCCAGTTAATCCAACGGAGGCAAGGAGACTTACAGCAGTTTAACATGGAATCCAAACCATGTGTCATTTCTGGCGATTGCTCACATCATTGAGATGTGACGGCTAGGTTAAAATGCAGACTGAAAAATCCATGGTCCAAATAAGATTATATCCCGTGAACTCTCAATTTCCAGACACACGCTTTATTGCTAGACCACTGTGCCTAATAATTACCACATGATACTCCACATTAGCAGTGAGCTGCACCATTTTGTTTTGACTACTGCAGGGGCATACTATGGTTCTTTCGGTATGGTGATTTCAATATGTACTGGGACCAAAGACAGGCACGTGCTAAAAAATGTACTATTAATTATTTAACTCTATTTTTTGAGGCAATAATTAAAACTTTATGACTAACTCTTTTGTGTTCATTGTACAGCCACTGACATACTCAGCTTCAGCTTCATTTAATAACTATAAGTGTGTGTTCTGGCAGTGGAGACAGCCGTCTCCTCATTTGATTGAACCTTAACTGAGGAGCAACTGACAACTCTTGAGACATGTGAGGGATGATAACTAACATGTAGTTTCAATTAGACCACAGTATTATTACATGAGGATGCTGTACGGGAATATTTCTCATATTTATGGTAGATCACAAAAACTATGAAACATTTAAAGAATACAAATAACATAGAAAGAGAAACATGTTTATTATCCACCAAATTTGGCCTGCAAATTATATACTTCTTGTCTTATAAACCACTAAATGTTTGTTATTTGCTGAAAGAGAGAATTTATTTGCCTCATTAGCTGTGCAGTATGTTTAACTACCAGATATTTCTGCGTAAGCAATGAGATTTTCATGTTACCCATGTGCTCATTCCTACTTGGGGCATATTTTTACGCACAACTTGTTCCTCTTTCCCCCGATTAATACAAACTTCCAAGATTTTTCAGTGAAAGAGAGCACTAATTTAAGAATATTTGAAAATAAAAAAATTTAGCCAATGTTGAACAGATTCACTCGTGCTAGCTACACCAGAGAGCACACAAATTAGTAGGTATTCAAAGTCTCCATTTATTTCCATATTCAACAGAAAGCGTGTTAACTGTTTGCAACTCTAATGGACAAAGTATTCATTTTGTAACACTTGAAGCAACCTACATAATTTTAATACTTAATCAACCAGTCCAATTCAATTTCATTCTCCCTAACAAAAATTTACTGGAGAAAAGAAAAGGTTTATCATTTTAAGTTTTCTGTCACAGCTTTTGTCAGCCATAAATATTAGCACACACAGTACTGAATGTCTACATTTCCTTTAATTAAATTTCCTGTGTGACTAAATTCTTGCACAAACAGCACAAGAATAATTTTGTGCAAAATTCTTGTGACAAACTACAATGATACTGGATCATGTCATGAGTCAGTTAATTGATTCGGAGAGTGTTAATAGGGACTGCATTAACACCAAAATAAAAATTAGTTAAACTATTATATAGATACACCTGGATTTTCTTTTTTACAAATGATTTAAATTAATATGAGTATGTAACTGATGTATTATTTGCTACCACATACCATTTTCTACAAATACTGCACCCAGCTTACCACTACGAAGGTATTACTTTACTTTGTCACATCCAGGGTGTCCCAGGAGGAAGGGTCAGTATTAACGGATACGACAGGAACAATTATCCGGAGCAAAAAGTCTAGCAAACATGGGCTCTTAAAATGCATACCTTAAGAGCTATGAGTTCTGTTTCAGCTTCGATACTATGAAACATATCTCTTCTACTGCAAGCTCTTTGCTTTCCATATTTTGAGATGACGTAGTATGGACCAAAAAAGAGGAAACTGTCCAGTAAACCTGGGCTCTGAAGTCCATACCTTAAGAGTTATGAGCACTTGTTCAGATTTGTGACTGTGAAACATCGCCTCCACCGAACAAGTGTTCATAGCTTTTAATGTATGCATTTTACAGCCCATGTTTACTAAACATTTTTGCTTCTAATGATTGTTCCTGTTCTACCCCCTGACTAATGACCATTACTCCTGGGACACCCAAATTAATAAACATTGTACACATTAAGTAAAAAGATTATTCATCAATTTGTATCAGATGTGTTTTTGGAAAGCAGTTAAAGCAAATTTTAAAAATTACTAATATAAAAAAACCTTAGATAACATTTACAAACCATCACATACTTTATGCCTCAGGAATACATAGATACAGAAGGCCATTCCCAGAAGAGAAATTGCGAAGAGAACCAATATAAACTTCACAGAATCTTGATAAAATTTAAACCCTATGGGTTTAGGGAACATGATGGATCGGATTAATTCGCCTTTTAGAGTAGAAAATCCTGTACGAACTACAAGAGCAGAAACCTGGAAAAAACACAAGAAGTACTTACACAACAACTAAAAGAAGCATGCACTTTCAATGCAAAATAATACAAGACTCCAAAATAATATACCACAAGGATAATTAAATTAAAAACAATAAATGAGCAAAACAAAAATAAAGTACAATTCAATTGATAAATATTTTTAAACTTCCAAACATGAAAATCTCATGAACAAGTTTCTGAAATGGAAGGTGAAATGTCACAGTTTTCAAATGTTTTGCATCAAAAGTAATATTCACTTGAGAGATATGTAAAATTATAAGGAGACTGACTGGCCAGTACTTACATTCATACCACTAATGGACACATCTAAAAGAAGGAAAAAACTATAGCTAGCTTTCAGAACTGTTAGTTCTTTCGTCAGGAAGGAAACAGAAGTAGATTTGGGAAGGCCAAAAAGAAGGGAGGAGATTACTCAGACTACAGATTAAAAGGGACACACTGATGGTTAGAATGTAGGGAGTCGAAGATGAAGGGGGAGGTGTCAATGAGAGGAGGAGGAAGAGGAGGAGGAAGAGGAGGAGGAGGAGGAGGAGGAGGAGGAGGAGGAGCTCGAAAATACTACATCGGTAAGCACTGAGCCAGCTTCAGACCAGAGATGATAAGGTAGAGTGAGAAGTAATGAAGTATCAAGAGGAAGATAAATGAGACCCGGAATGAAGGGAACAATTAAGAACTAGTAAAAAACCGGATAAGGAGGCAGGAAAAAACTAAACACAAACATGCACATACACATGCAGGAGTGGGAGGATGGGGGGAGGGGGGGAGGAGGGGGATGGGGATGGGGAGGAGGGGGAAGGGGGAGGAGGGGGAAGGGGGAGGAGGGGGAAGGGGGAGGAGGGGGAAGGGGGAGGAGGGGAAAGGGGGAGGAGGGGGAAGGGGGAGGAGGGGGGAAGGGGGAGGAGGGGGAAGGGGGAGGAGGGGGAAGGGGGAGGAGGGGGAAGGGGGAGGAGGGGGAAGGGGGAGGAGGGGGAAGGGGGAGGAGGGGGAAGGGGGAGGAGGGGGAAGGGGGAGGAGGGGGAAGGGGGAGGAGGGGGAAGGGGGAGGAGGTGGAGGGGGAGGAGGTGGAGGGGGAGGAGGTGGAGGGGGCGGAGGTGGAGGGGAGGGAGGGGAGGAGGCTGGAGGTGGAGGGGGAGGCGGGAGTGGGAAGGAGTGGGACAGAAGAGAGAATGGGGCAGAGAGGGAGATCAGGAAAGTGGAACAGGGGTGTGTGGGTGTGCGGGCGCGCGTATGTAATGAATCAAAGATGCTGTACACGAGATTAAGTCACAAGTAAAATGAAAAAGGAACTAAAAGGAAGGCACAGGAAAATGACACTAGCTGACCACACATGTAAAATTTGGGTGAGCCAGTCACCCTGTGAACATGCTAAAACCACTGGACTAAAATCTTGGTGAAAACAATGGACAACTCACAAAACTTCAAAACTCTAATTACATTTGTTTGATCATTACGGAAAATAGATTGTAGATCCATCAGCAAATCAGCTGCAGCCCACTGGTTGGAAAATAAAACTCAGTGCAATAAAATTTAGTTCACAGTGATCTGTACGCCACGAGTGCCAGACATTGGTGGGTCCTTTCACTGGAGCAAGAAGCCATGCAGCAAGGGGCTGTGTCATATGCAAAGATGAGTGATGAGAACCTCATCCCATCAACATGGCTGGATGGAGGTATGCCACGTCCAAGTTGTAGGCTTTACTACATGCAGCTTCTTGTCTGTCACTTCCAGCCACTCATCCTCCCATCGATGCCAGACACTGGAGCTCAACAGTGAGATGGTAGCATGCAGGGGGATGGCACACTGGAATACCAGAGGATGAAGACACGCCTCATTGGCTGCTAGATTCACTCTTTCATTCCCCACAATTTCTACATGCCCTGGTACCCAGCAGAAAGACACCTCCAACCCCACTTGTAGTTGGAGGAGGGCATCCTGGACAGTCTGACCTCCTTTATCTGCAGGGTACAAAAGTGTCAGCAAGAGTAGGGCACTCAGAGAATCAGAAAAGACAAGAAATTTAACACTGGAAGAGAATCTTATCTGCTCCAGCGCCCGCAAGATCGCAAATAATTCTGCATAAAAGACAGTAAAGGCTCGAGGCAGTAGGACCTTGAGGGCACAATCTGGGAAAACAACAGAGCAAAGAACAAAACCCCATTCCGACCCATACATAAAAAGAGCTACACAGTTACGGCGCTCAGATAAATGTCACAAAATGTCGCAATAAAAATGGAAGCAGGAGTGCAATATCTCCTGTACCACACCAAATATAAAATCACTCTGGGCGTCTCCAGTAACCAGGGTGGCAGATGGTTCAAACCCCGGATTTAGGGTCGTACTTGCTCAACACCAAGTGATTCCAGCACATGCTGCATGCAGATCCCAAATGGCACTGTGACCCATGGACAGTTGGAGAAAAGAAGTTCCAGAGGTGGATGAACAACAGTATAGTGTGTGGGTGAAGTCAGAGCTGCGAGGAACTTATATGCCTGATTCATCATGAGGAGCTGCCGCCGAATAGTGAGTGGCAGTTCCCTGGCCTCAACACAGAGGCTGGGTATGGAACTGGTCCTATAAGTAGCCATGGCCAGCTGAATCCCCTCATGGTGGACAGCATCAATGATCTACAAATAAGAAGGCTCTTCAAATCCATACCATGCAGAAGTAGTCCAGCTGCGAACACACAAAAGCCCTATAAAACTGGAGGAGACGTGCCCTGTCCACTCCCAAGACCTGTGGCTAAGGCACTTTAAGATATTCAGTGCCTTCAGGGTTCTGGCTTTCACATCCCTCAGGTGTGGCAACTATGACAATTTCGAGCCAAAATATGATTAAAAGGAACACACACACACACACACACACACACACACACACACACACACACACACACACTCACAAACACAAACACACACACACGAGAGAGAGAGAGAGAGAGAGAGAGAGAGAGAGAGATCTGCAGAAAACTGAAAACCCGTCTCTGTGGCCCACTCCTCTAACCTCTGTTGCAACTGACGGTTCACTGTTGCTGCACTGGAGAAGGAACAGAAAACAGTAAAATCATCCACAAAGAAGGAGCACTCTACGGGACTTATCACCATGGATGTGATACTGTTCATGAGACCCAGAAAATATTAGATACAGGCTCCCAGGTAGATGCTATTTTTCTTGACTTCCGGAAGGCATTCGATACAGTTCCGCACTGTCGCCTGATAAACAAAGTAAGAGGCTACGGAATATCAGACCAGCTGTGTGGCTGGATTGAAGAGTTTTTAGCAAACAGAACACAGCATGTTGTTATCAATGGAGAGACGTCTACAGACGTTAAAGTAACCTCTGGCGTGCCACAGGGGAGTGTTATGGGACCATTGCTTTTCACAATATATATAAATGACCTAGTAGATAGTGTCGGAAGTCCCATGCGGCTTTTCGCGGATGATGCTGTAGTATACAGAGAAGTTACAGCATTAGAAAATTGTAGCGAAATGCAGGAAGATCTGCAGTGGATAGGCACTTGGTGCAGGGAGTGGCAACTGACCCTTAACATAGACAAATGTAATGTATTGCGAATACATAGAAAGAAGGATCCTTTATTGTATGATTATATGAAAGCGGAACAAACACTGGTAGCAGTTACTTCTGTAAAATATCTGGGAGTATGCGTGCGGAACGATTTGAAGTGGAATGATCATATAAAATTAATTGTTGGTAAGGCGGGTACCAGGTTGAGATTCATTGGGAGAGTCCTTAGAAAATGTAGTCCATCAACAAAGGAGGTGGCTTACAAAACACTCGTTCGACCTATACTTGAGTATTGCTCATCAGTGTGGGACCCGTACCAGATCGGGTTGACGGAGGAGATAGAGAAGATCCAAAGAAGAGCGGCGCGTTTCGTCACAGGGTTATTTGGTAACCGTAATAGCGTTACAGAGATGTTTAACAAACTCAAGTGGCAGACTCTGCAAGAGAGGCGCTCTGCATCGCGGTGTAGCTTGCTCGCCAGGTTTCGAGAGGGTGCGTTTCTGGATGAGGTATCGAATATATTGCTTCCCCCTACTTATACCTCCCAAGGAGATCACGAATGTAAAATTAGAGAGATTAGAGAGCGCACAGAGGCTTTCAGACAGTCGTTCTTCCCACGAACCATACGCGACTCGAACAGGAAAGGGAGGTAATGACAGTGGCACGTAAAGTGCCCTCCGCCACACATCGTTGGGTGGCTTGCGGAGTATAAATGTAGATGTAGATGTAGAACTATGGCAAAGAAGGTAACACTTGAAACGCTGCCCTGATGGATGCCATTCTCCTGCTCAAAGAGATCTGACGGAGTCACCAACTCAGGTACTAAATAACCGCTGACACAGGAAAGGCCATATGTTGTTTTGCAAGAATACAGTGTCTTGTAGTAGTATCTTACACCTTACTGACATCAAAGAGTATACCAATACAGGAATGTTTCTGTAGGAAAAACTGCTGAACAGCTGCCTCTAACAGGGTCAGGTTGTCAACAGTGGACTGAAATCTCCGGAATCCACACCAAGAGTGGCTAAGGAGTTGCCTGGTCTCTAACAACCAGACCAGACAATGGCAAACCATTTGCTCCATGGTCTTTCCTGCACAGCATGTTTAGGCAATACTCCGATAACTACTGGGACATGTGTGGTCCTTTGCTGGTTTCAGGAGAGAAATGAAAAGTGCCTCTCCACGAGCTGGGGGAAGTTACCTGTCTGTCATGTAAGATTAAAACATTTTTAAGAATAATTTCCTTTGACGCTGCTGGCAAATGTCGAAGCATGCAGTACAGGATTTTGTCGCGACCAGGTGCAGTATCACGAGTCTCAGACAGGGCCGATTCCAGCTCCCACAGGTAGAAAAGATAGTTGTAAGTCTCAGAATTGTGGGATCTGAAGGCCAATTCTCCCCTTTTTACAGATGCATGGTAACGATGAAACGCAGGATCCTCGCTGGCATTGGCAGTGGTTTGTGCAAACTTCTCTGCCTGCGTCTGAGCTATGTCTCTGGGAGCTATTTGGAGACATCCCATTTCAGCACTGCTGCTATTGGTAAATGACAGTGTTTATCAGAAATCATCCTGATTTTTTCCCATACTTTCATAGAACAAGTGGAATTGTTGATGGAGTTCAGGAATGCTTGCTATGACCTGTTCTTGCTCTCCTTAATTACACATCCAGCTTTTGTACGCACGACTCAAAAGGCTATGAGGTTTTCTGCTGTAGGGTGACATTTTAACCGTTGAAGAGCCACACGCCTGTCCCAGATGGCTGAATGCCACTCATGTGTCCACCAAGGTACAGGATGCCTCTTATGATGACCTGAGGACTTTGGGATGGACAAGTCAGTAGCATGATACATCACTTGCACGATGTGGTCCACCCACCCATGGATGCTGTTGTGGTGTCCAAACACAGCCAATTGTCTGAACAGCATTCAGTTAGTCCTGCTGACCATCCATGTTGGTGACTTCACTTCAGGTAGTGCCCCATTCAATAGATGAATGAGGAGTGGGAAATGGTCATTGGAATGAATACTGTCAATGACCTCCCTCTGAACAGAATCTACGAGGGCGGGAGAGCAGAAAAAGAGGTCGATGGCTGAGAATGACCTAGTAGCAGTGCAGAAATGAGTGCGAGTAACTGTGTTGAGGATTCACAGCTCGTGAGACATCATGAGACTCTCCAAATCCTGACCCCGATGGCAAGTAGAGGTCGAGTCCCACAAGACACGATGGGCACTGAAGTCCCCCAATAAGAGAAATGGTCACGGGAGTGAGAGCCTCAGAGTCTATTGCATCTGGTGGACGTAGATACAGTGAGAAAGCAGTGATCCTCTGATACCCATGAATTTCGACAGCAACTGCTTGCATGTCAGTAGCCAGGGGGAGGTCAGAGGAGTGATGCGCGTTGTTGACAAGCACAGCAACCCGTGTCTTGGGTCTCTCCCAAGTCAGGTCATCTTTTCCGTGAAGGGCATAGCCCCATATCACAGGATTGTCAGTGGCTTTAAAATGTGTATCTTATAAACACAGGCACAGGGGGTGTTCCTGCACTAGCAGTTTCAATTCCTCTGCATGTATCCTGAACCCGTTACCACTCTACTGTAATATAAGAGCTATCTATCATGAGGGTTGCTTCTTTCACCCCGTCTTTCTGCTGAGGAGGAGAGCCCGTAATGGGTGGGGGCTCTGTCTTGGGGCGGATAATTGCCCCCATCTGACATCAAGCTTCATTAGCTCTACCAGAGAGTCAAGAGAGATGTCAGATAGTATAATATTGACATCGTCAGACTGTTTGCTACCCAACTCAATCAGTGGGGGACACTTGGCCTTTGACTTTTTGCCCTGGGTAGGCTTTGGAGCCACAACAGGGGCAGCAGTAGTGGCAGTGGACCAGACTGAACCTTAGGGGGAGCAGGGAGCCCTGCAACATTAGCAACCACAGACTCGTCCGATGTTTTGAGAGGAAGTGTAGCCTGTAAAGAAACTGTAGCAGCACAATTACACTGACAAACACAGGTACTTGTGCTAACACTAGCTACCTCTGTGTAGCAGCATCAGTTTTCTGTACTGGCTGTTTAACAAATGACGCAAAGCAGGTAGTGAATGTTTGGGGGGGGGGGGGGGGGCTGCATGGTCTTATAAATTTCCTTGGCCTCACCATAGGGGATCTGTTGTGTGGTTTTTATCTCCGGTATCTTCCGTTCTTCAAGGAAGACACAGCAGTCCCTATTCTAGACAGGATGAGCCCCAGAGCAATACACACACTTTGGAGGAGATGAACATCTGACTACTCCATGGGCAGACTTGCCACAAGTGGTTTCTCCCTTACATCCAAGTGCAGTGTGCCCAAATTGATGGCATTTAAAACAGCGGATGGGACTGGGGACATAGGGCCACATGGTTATGTGAAGAAAACTTGCCTTAATATGCTCCGGGAGTTTTGTGCTATTAAAAGTGAGGCTTAACAAGTTGGATTTAATCATATTGCCTTCCACCTTTTTCATAACATTCTGCACATCTACAATGCCTTCTTGGGCCCATTCAAGTTTCAGGTCTTCTTTGGGGATGCCTACCACATCTGTGTAGGTCACAACACCTTTACTGTAATTTAATGTGGGATGGTATATTCCCCAAGGGTTTTGGCTTCTGCAGGTTTGTTACTTGTAGGGAACTTGATGTCTGCACCAACAATGTTCCATTTCGTAACCACTTTACTGATTTTAAAGTACCTGCAGTCCCCTCTAAACTCTTTTCAAAACTCCCCTCTTTCCATTTACTCAATAAAAACATACTCTGGCCAGCAGCATGCATTCTGTTACAAACCCACTTAAATTCTTTAATGTCCCTGTGTCTGGAGGACTGGGTACATGAGCCCTCTCATTTGATTGGGTGTTAGTACCTAAGAGTGGCCCACCCATTCCGCTGGGAGGTGGAAGAGAAGACTACGAAGGATCCATCTCGGTTCCATGAGCAGCTAAGGAAATAAAAGTCCACCCAGACAGAGCCCTACATGCCTAGGCAAGCCTTGTAAAACTGAGGTGCAGCAGTTTCCCCAGAGGTTGCCTGAAGATCCCTGTTCCCTATGACACACAATGTTCCACTGCCGTGCCTTACAGTGGTAACTGGAGCATGCTCAGAGCTTATGGTGACAAGGGTCTGGTGGTGCTTACCAGTCCCCAGCTCAGGAACCCTGGGATCACTAAGCCTGTACCCAGCAAATGAATGATAAGCTCGAGGTTGACAGGGGGTGGGAGATTTATTTTTACTTCTCACTCCGTCCTCCTGTCATCTCTCAACTGAAGCACTTACTAACGTACTATTTTTGGCCTACTACTCTCTCTAACACAATCTCCCCACCCCTTTTCTCATATTTGTCTCCCCTCGTCCTCACAAGACGTACATCTTTCTCAACCTGAGGCATGAGTGATCTACTCCTCCTTTCCAACTGTCACCAATTTCTGCCATTCTTCCCCCCACCCCCTTTTCTTCCCTGAGGAACGCAGTAACATTCTGAAGGCTAGGTAGTTTTTTCCTTCATGTACTTTATGAAGTCCATCACCTTCATCAGTACAATAACTGAGATGCTAAAATAAAGCACAGTATGACTCAGCATAACTTGTCAGTTGGCATCAATAGGCACCTATGATGATCCTATGACAAATTTCAGCTGTTTGACCATTTAGTATCAACAGTTTAACCATATCAAATTTACTTTCTAGAAGTCCAGGTAGACAATTTAGAATATCATAAGTAATGGAATACATACAATGAGACAGTAGTGAACATCATACAACGAGTTGCATGTAGTCAGTTAAAGAAATCACACAAAATTTATTCAGATTATTTCAGAAAAGTGGGGGAGGACAGATAATTTTAGTTCTAAGAGCAAGGATTGAGAAACAGATTTAAATGTGCGAAGTCACAATCAATCATTTTAGACTTGAGTAACAATTAAAATAAGTCCCATGAAACCAGGCCATAATGGATGGAGTCAATATTTATCGTTATCTAGTAGTTAAAGTTATCTACTTAAGCCATTCTCAAGTGAGACGCAAACGGAACATGAACACCTACATGGTTAACAGAAAAAATACATTGCATGACAGAAAAAGTTAAGCACCCAGACAACACAGTCAGGTGTTAATGTAACTTTCTATATTTACATACCATGGGCAGTTAGGAAATGACTTGGAGTTTCAGTTCTCTGTAACAAGTAGAACTGCAACCAGTGTACACAGGTGTTATTCATGTTTGGTGTTGTTAACTGACACGGTTTGGTATATACGAGGGTCACTCCAAAAGAAATGCACACAATTTTTTTTTAAATCCATCTTTCATTCTACATGTTTGAAAGTTTTACAGTATGTGCATACATCCTTTAGGAACAATATTTTCATTTCTCCACATAATTTCCCTCTCTCTCAACTGCCTTACGCCATCTTGGAACCAGCGCCTGTATACCCGCACGGTAAAATTCTGGACCAACCTGTTGGAGCCACTGTTTGGCAGCCTGCACAAGGGAGTCATCATCTTCAAACCTTGTTCCATGAAGAGAGTCTTTCAGTTTCCCAAAGAGATGATAGTCACATGGAGCCAGGTCAGGACTGTAAGGTGGGTGTTTCAGTGTTGTCCATCCGAGTATTGTGATCGCTTCCATGGTTTTTTGACAGACATATGGTCGTACATTGTCGTGCAGCAACAAAACATCCTGCTTTTACCAATGTGGTCGAACACGACTCAGTTGAGATTGAAGTTTCTTCAGTGTCATCACATATGCATCAGAATTTATGGTGGTTCCACTTGGAATGATGTCCACAAGCAAGAGTCCTTCGGAATCGAAAAACACCATAGCCATAACTTTTCCAGCAGAAGGTGTGGTTTTGAATCTTTCTCTTGGGTGAATTTGCATGCCACCACTCCATTGATTGCCTCTTCGTCTCTAGTGAAAAATGATGGAGCCATGTTTCATCACCTGTCACGATTCTTCCAAGAAATTCACTCCACCATTCTTGTACTGTTCCAAAAGTTCACTACATACCGTTTTCTTTGTTTCTTTGTGAGTCACTGTCAACATCCTGGGAACCCATCCGGCACAAACCTTTTTTAACGCCAACACTTTCAGTATTCTGCAAACACTTCCTTCCCGTATCCCAACATAGCATGACAATTCGTTCACTGTGATGTGATCTGTCTGTCAGCAATCACCAATTCATTAACACTCTGCACATTGTCTGGAGAGTGTGCAGTACGAGGCCTGCCACTGCGAGGACAATCCTCAATATTGCCGTGCCCGCTTTCATCACGTAACCTGCTTGCCCACCGACTAACTGTACTGCGAACGACAGAAGCATCTCCAAACACCTTCTCAACCTCTTGTGAACGTTTACCACTGTCTTGTTTTCACAGCACAGGAATTCTATGGCAGTGCGTTGCTTCTGACAAACGTCAAGTGTAGCAGCCATCTTGAAGACATGCTGTGACGGCGCCTCTCACAGGAACAGGTTGAACTAAGCTTGAAAACAAGCGGGAAGGACGTATCTACACACTGTAAAGCTTTCACACATGCAGAATGAAAACTGTATTTTTACAAAAATAGTGTGCATTTCTTTTGGAGTGACCCTCGTAAAATGGACATGAACAGTGCCATACTGCAGATCTGAAATGGCACCAAAATGCTCTTTTATTTAAGATAAGGGAGATGGAACATTAAGAGCTCTCTGAGAACATCAACAATACTTTTGTTTACTTGTTCTCTCCATTTCTAACCATAATTGTATCACTAGTTCATCAGCTCTATTTTATGCAAGACATAATCAGGATTGATAAATCAGCAGAAATAATGATCAATGAATCCCATCCTATGTGGGTTGCATCTGAGATCACCAAAGCTTGTCAGCACAACCTTTTCAAGAATCACCAGGGTATCACTTCACCGGTATTCAACATGTTGACACTACTCAGGTGACTGTTGTATCACCAAGAATCAGCTTACACAGAGGCATTTGATTTACTATTGCCTAAAACAAGTTGCAGTCTGAAATTGGGATCAGTTCAGAGGAGGTGAAGATATTAATTTTTATGGCTAGAGTTACCTAGAACATCCTCTGAGAAATTAAAAATTTGGGACCAATTGCAAATACATTGATTACAGACACTTACACCATCACATAACAATAATTAAACAGTCATAAATGTACTTCATCTTATTTCCCCTCACACAGTTCATTCTTTGAGAGAAGGTGATAGGAACTTATCCTTAACAAAGATTACATGGTGCCCAGAATATACCCTTGTGGGGACATAGAGATAACAGATTACTGCTTGGTGAAGGCAGTCAGGAGAAAGAAAGTGGATTGCTGGAATTTACTTCAGAGTGACACTTTAGTGCTTTACAGAAATTTCATTTTATGATTTTACCAATATTGAAAAAGACCATAAAAGCAGCATTTGGAGATTAATTGTGAATCTTGTTAAGATTTGCTGCTTGTGCTTGTATTCTGAGAGGTTTCCCAGTATTCTTGCAAAAGTGAATAATGTGAACAAAAAAGTAAGACAAATCAGACAGTTGTTACAGAAAACACACACCAAAACAAAATGACTTTAAAGAATTGGTATAAAAAATTTGAAAGCAATCTCAGAAAGGTAACTACCGTATTTACTCGAATCTAAGCCACACCTAAAAAATGAGACTCGAAATAAAGGAAAAAAAAATTCCCAAATCCAAGCCGCACCTGAAATTTGAGACTCGAAATTCAAGGGGAGAGGAAAGTTTTAGGGCGCACCTCCAAATCGAAACAAAGTTGGTCCATTGTAATACGAGACACAATTTAGGTCGAATGAATGACGATACAGCTACAGTAGTTTGGTTCGAGTCGAAAGCTTAGCAGTTAAGCTTTACCAGGTAGCCATTGCTATGCGTCAGGCGCTCCGTCTGTATTTATACGGATACCCTTCCTTTTTCACGTGCTTCGTCTGGTTTGAATCGATTGCTTATTTTGCTTTGATCTGATAAGTGCCGTTTTCTATGTTATAGGTGTTTATGTCAGGCACTCTAAGCTGAAAATGCATTACTATACTGTGTCATGCATTGTTTGTCGCATTCTGATAGTGAGTGTTTATGGCATATCGCTGCTCGTGGCATGGCTTGCTTTTGTGCGCACTACCGCCGCCTACAATTAAAAAAAAAAGAGAGGAATCGTCTCATTAGCGAAACAATGGCAAGAGACTGCTATTTGTTGTTACTTACACTGCTGCTTTCTTTGATAATGGTCAACAAGAACCAAATAATAGACTGCATATGATAGAACATGTTCTGAACGAGAGTTTGGCGAAAATTTTTCTCCGTTTGAAAATCTTTGCGGCCGCTTCTTTAGTACATCAAATTCTGCACAGAAATTAGTCATCTTAGATTTAAAAATTAGTCAGTTGCCGTGCTTCATTTCTGACTGTATCACTATTAGGCATAAGAGTAATACAAATATAAACATGACACGATACGTGTATTCTTCCGCGTTTGCTGTTGTCTCACACTAGTTTCGTAGAGTATTTGGCAGACACGATTTAAATGAGATAGAAGCAAACACGAAAGAATACATGGCAAAATGTTTATATTCGTATTATTCTTATGATGAAGAGAATACTGCATGTGATTCACATTTCATCAGGTTCCTATTAGCAACCATCTCTTCTCACAGGTAGGAAAAAAATTCAGAACGTAGAGTTGGGCATATTGACAAAAATCCCAGTATTACCAGTCGGATTTTCGTAGTACATTGAAATTCGAAGATGAACAATACGGACTTTGTATTTACTTCGTTGGATAATGTATGAAAATGCAGTGGTCGAAACTCGAGAGGAGAAAAAAAGCTCGTCTTCCAATTTTTTTTTTTTTTAACTTTATTTACTGACGCAAAGGTTTTGGCGCCAGTATTTATCTTTGTGGCTACAAAGGATGCCTGTGTAGTGCTACATATATTCGACGGCAGAAGTTAGTTGTGGCGGCACCTATCAACATTTTTCAGAACTTCCGCTTGCTTTGCACTCGATTGTAAGCCGCAGGCGGTTTTTTGGATTACAAAAACCGGAAAAAAAGTGCGGCTTAGATTCGAGTAAATACGGTATTTAGCTTTTGGTTGGTGGTTGTGGACAGTTACCCATTCCATCAAATGGCTTTAGTTCAAAGTCCAGGAAAAAAATTATAAGGTGATTGGTGACAAGTGATTATGAAAAGAGGGGCAAGTTCTCGGCCAGCACATGGGCTGTCTGTCCTTTAGTAAAGAGGACTCACTCATGCAAAATGTGTCTTAGTGATATTCTTCAACCACATATTTGCCTCCCCCCCCCCTCTTCACCTATCTTATGACTTCCACATTGCTGGCAATGGGTTATACACAATGCTGGTGACTACTATGAAGGTCAGTAAAACTTTGAAACACGTATCTATTTTGTACAAGCTGTAAATAAATAGTTGCCACTATTAAAGTTCCAACCCTCGTATATGTACAGACAAAAAAATGATTACAGTTTCAGAAAACATGGATGATTTATTAGAGAGAAAGAGCTTCACAAATTGAGCAAGTCACTAACATGTTGGCAAGTATCTGGCCCTTGTGCAAGCAGTTATTCAGCTTGGCATTGACTGATGGAATTATTGTATGCCCTCTTGAGGGATATTGTGCCAAACCCTGTCCAATTGGCACATTAGATCATCAAAATCCCAAGATGGTTGGAGGGCCCTGCCCGTAGTCCTCCAAACGTTCTCAATTGGGGAGAGATCTGGCAACCTTGTTGGCCAAGATAGGGCTTGGCAAGCACTAAGACAAGCAATAGATATTCTTGCCGTGCACAGCAGATGTTATCTTGCTGAAATATAAGCTCAGGATGGCTTGCCACGAGGGGCAACAAAATGGGGTGTAGAATGTCGATGTACCACTGTGCTGCAAGACTGCCACAGATGACAACCAAAGCAGTCCTGATATGAAAAGAAATGGCACCCCAGGCTATCACTCCTGGTTGTCACACTGTAAGGCTGGAAACAGTCATGCTGGTATCCCATCACTGCCTGAAGTGTCTCAGAAATGCCTTTGCTGGTCATCAGGGCTCAATTCAAAGCAGTTCGCATCACTGCACACAGTTCTTCTCTAGTCAATGATATCCCAAGTCTCAAGGCTTTTTGCAGGTGATGCAGTTATCTATAATGAAGGATTGTCTGAAAGAAGCTGCACAAGCATTCAGTTAGAGATTATGATATGATTTTAAAGTGCTGCAAAGATTGGCAACTTTCTTCAAATGTTTAGGAATTTAAAACTGTCCACTTCACAAGATGAAAAAACATAATGGCTTACAACAACAACATCAATGAGTCACAACTGGAAGGAGTCAACTTATACAAATACCTGGGTGTAACACTTTGTTGGGATATGAAATGGAATGATCATGTAAAGCCAACCATAGGTAAAGCAGTTAGTAGACTTTAGTTCGTTGGTAGAATACTACGGAAATACAATCAGTCTATGAAGATCATTTACAAATCACTCGTGTGACCAGTTGTAGAATACTTGTTTGTATTGCCAGTAATATGTAACCACAAAAAACAAATTTCATTCATAATTTCATTTAATGAGTGATGCCACTAGGTGGGAATTTTAGGTGTTGGTTCTTGTTGCACTGTTCAGGATTTCAGAAACAAATTCCTTGGTGAGTACTGTTCAAAAGGTATCCAAAAGAACAGATACCATCTTCACATAGATAAGGCTTACCAGCCAATGATCTTCTTCAATGCAGATGCACTCACATAGCCATAACTCTTACGGTAATCAGTAGATTGACTACCGCGGGTCATGAGTATGGTGGGCAAGGACACTACAAATGTAGTGTGTGGACAGTGCATTGGAAATGTGGATCTCACAGGGAGCGTGCCAGAGATAAGTCCCTGCAGTCGCACTATCCTCTGTGTCCTCGATGGCTTGGTCGGATAGAGCGTCTGCCATGTGAGCAGGAGAACCCGGGTTCGATCCCGGTCAGGGCACACATTTTCAACTGTCCCCATTGATATTTATCAATGCCTGTATGTAGCTAATGGTCTGGATTTCATTTTAATTTCAACATATAGTGAGGTTATCATGGATTCTGAATGTGAATTAATCTGGGTGAAGTTAAGCATTAAAGGTAGGACAAAAATGATAACCAGATGTTTCTACAGACCACCTGTATCAGAAGCAGTAGTGGTACATCACTTCAGAGGGAACTTTCAGAATTTCGTGATTAAGATTCCTGATCATGCTGTTGTAATAGGGGGTGACTTCAACTTGCCAATAGAGATCAGTGAAACCCCACTTTTACTCTTTTCAAGGAACTAGAAAAAAA
Organism: Schistocerca americana; assembly: GCF_021461395.2. Lineage (NCBI taxonomy): Eukaryota > Metazoa > Arthropoda > Insecta > Orthoptera > Acrididae > Schistocerca > Schistocerca americana. Next base: position 513,255,829 of record NC_060130.1, on the reverse strand, counting down.
GGTGTAAAATGCAGGATAATGGAAAAAGGGGGAAATAATGTTGTAAACATTAAAAGTTATGTATAGGATCCCCACTTGCATTTTTGCACTTTATGTACGATATTTGTACATAATAGGTATCGAAGTACTTGTTAGAGACTTGTTTGTATCTAACGATAGTTTATTAGCCAATAAAAACTACCGATGTAACTGGAAATGGTAACTGTCAGGGAAGTAGAAATGTTTGACTTAATTTAATTTCCCTCAATCTGTGTTTGGAAAGTCTGCAAATGTCATTCATTACATAAATTATGAAATACGGCATCAGTTACGTATTTTTTCCATGCTTAGTATGGCATGGTTTGAGAATTTGTTCTTGTTGCGAAGTGCAAATATTTACATATATATATTTTTTGTGGTGTTTGCATATGTATCGTTCTGCGTGTCTTGTACTATAATCATCTTTTCGAAGTTATCATGTATTGTACCTCATTAATTGTGTAGAAAACCCCACACATGCAAACTATCACTCATATTACCTGTTTGTGAAACATCACAAAAAATACTGACATAAATATGTGCACTTGACAACGAGAATAAATATTTGGAACATGTGCTGGCAAGCATGAAAAAATTTGCAATATATGCACAAACAATGTTGACACTCGGCAGGGTGTCTGATGGGAGTGATTGTATATGGAAAATGCCTTTGTGGTTTCCCCCAGAAGCCACTGCACCGAGTGTCAACTTAGTTTGTGGATAAAGTAACTGGTGCTGTGTTTAAACCATAAACATTTGCCGCAAAGTGAGCAACTGTGTCAACTAGCACTAAAAGTGGCCAACAATGAAACACATTAAATATGGTTCAAATAATGCAAATTACGACAATCACAACAATCCCAAAGATGCACATGTGCAGTAGAGACAGTTTGGAAATGGTAGTATTTGGTCATGATACCTTTATTTGAACGAACTTAGTTACTCTCATCAGCCACCACGTCTAACATTGCTTGGCAGAGGCAGGAGACAAAGACGAAATGTTCAGACGTTTCCCAGTTTACCACTTCAGACCTGCTGAGTAGATGCCCTGGTGCCAAGAAACTTAACCATATAACATTTGTAAACACTACCTGATGGACAGCGCCATGACATTGTAATGTAACGTCTGTCACACCAATTCTTTCCATGTGCCATTGGCAAATGGGGAAGGGAAGGGTGGGCTCAGTGGTACCAGAAGTACCTCTGCCACACACACCTCCAGGTGGCTTGGAGGGGGGAGGGGGGGTGCTGATGTAGATGTAGCTGTAGCTGTAGATGTAGATGTTCTCTCAAGAGTTTAAACAATAACACAGACACCAAAATACTTATAATGAAGATACAACACAAACTCTTGTACTCTGCACATCCAGCATTACCATCAGTTCCAAGACGCAACCGCCATGTTTGTCAAGTTCCTTGAGCGAGTGGATAGATTATTAGCTAGCCATCATCTGAACAAGCCAATGTGGAGAGAAATTTTCAAATTTGAGAACAGCAAGGTCAGCAGTCATGAGGTAGCCTCGATACACAATCGGGCATACATAAAGATCAGACTGTTAGAAGATGAAGTGAAGGAGGCAATGACTTCAAAAACAGGAATCGACATCAAGATTATACAGCTTTAAAATAAATCTTGTCTCAGTTGTATGTTAACAGAAGACTTCAATTAGTAATGTCCCACAGTTAACTAATGACTCCTTTAGTAATGTTACATCTAACACATCAGAGGTAGGAGACAATACTGTCAGCAACACCACAGTGCACAGGACAGCAATGCATGGAGAGGGCTGCAGAAAATGCAAGCCTGACAAACTTAAAAGTTTTGAATAGTGAGCAGAGCAAGCAGAAAAGCCAAAGGGATCTGATAGACAACAAAACAAGCATGGAAAGTTGCAACAACAACAACAACTTTAAGTGTGTAATACCATAGAGACCTGGAGATGACAAAGAGCATTCAGCAGTAATTAAGAACATTGAATACGGCCCGATGATGAAGTATCATTAAAAATTCTTTGTTAAGTCATACTACGTCCCTTTCTTGAAGAAAGGTTCCACAAAAAAGGGAATAAAGCATCTGTTAGATTGGGGCATCATTGAAAAGGTAACCATTGACTACCTTCTTCAGAAACATAGCAGAATCACTAAAAACAGTTTGATCGGGGCAGGTTCCTGACTCCAGGAAACTAATGAGCAACAATATTTACACTGACAAACATAAAACATAGCTGAGAAAATGAATGGAGCCACTAACAGTACCCACTGTAAGTAAAGTGCAAATGATCATATTTAATTAAAGATTCAGTCAGTTTTAGGCAAGAGATGGGTATAAGAACTCAGCTACTATGAGCACCAGTGATAAGTAATGCACTGTGCACTTACAGCCTGTGGTAGAGGAAGTATGAAAAGTAATAACCTAGATTGCTCCACAACTGCTTGGCCAAGTTCAAGAAAATTTTAAGGTTTCATATATGATGGAAATACCAGAGAAACAACAAATAATTATGTCATACTGTAAGGCTTCTTGTGACAAAATATAATTAATTTTATAGCTGTATAAGAGGATCAAATTTATTTTGTACATTTGTATATAAAAGCAGTAAAAAAAGGAAGTGCTAAACATGTGTAGTGTGGCAGTATTTATATAAAGATGAAAACAAATATTATTATGATTATGTTAATCTGCATTCAATGGAACTGAACCAAAAACAGATGAAAATAGCTCCTGCATTATTAAGGTAAGAAATCAAAAAATCTTCAGAGCTTTTGTGGACAGCTTCTACTAATTTATGTTAAATGAGAATTATGAAGTACATATGTCAAACCCAGAAATTTGAAGAGGAACAAGTTCTTGTCAATTATACCAGGAGAAAATGTTTTAAGAGTAAAGGAGGCCACTCACTGAAAAACGCTCACACATGCGCTTGCCCTCACAAACTCATGTTGAGAAACGATTTACTCTGTAAGCTAGTAAGTTTTCTGCTTTTTTTGTGTGTGCCTGTTGGTGACTCATGTTTCCACTTTTTGGTAAGTGGACTCGCTTGCTTCTAAAGTATTTACATTCAACCAAAACTTTCCCATTATACAACAACAGGGGAAAAAGTTGTTAGTCTATTCCCTGTACTTCCTGCCAGCAGCTTGGAGAGAAAACATGAGCAATGTGAAGCTTAGGTTAGTTAGTCTCAACCCTACTCTTATCAACAGTGGTGCCACTTGCTGTCTAGGTCACTGCCATCACAAACACCTGCAACTAACCCACAACTGAAGCCACTTTCGCTGTCCCTGGAGAGCTATCATCATTTGTGAAAAATCCTGCAGACTTCTCACAGTTTTCAATGTATGTTTCAGAAGAATATTAAGTATTCTTTATTCCACAGTACAGAAAATAATTTAACTTTAAATTGTGTAATATAAGACAAAATTATTAAGAATTAATATAAGTTGTTGTTACATTTCAGATTCTGATAGTCTTGTGCAAAATGTTGCTTATTTTAAAAATATTATGGCTTCTTTAATATGTTTCAGGGAAAGGGGCTTCAAAGTGGCTGTGTGAGGAGTACCAGTGTTCTCAAAGTGCTCTTCTGTAAACAATGATATGTTTAATTTATAATCTCATAACATTTGTTTAATACTGTGTACTGAGTGATAATACATACTGAGATGTCAAAAGTCATGGGATATCTCCTAATATGTTGAACCACCACCTGCCTGGAATAGTGCAGCAACTTGCCATGGCATGGCCTCAACAAGTTGTTGGAAGTCCCCTGCAGAAGTAATGAGCCAAGCTGCCTCTACAGCCATCCATAATTGCGAAAGTGTTGCTGGTGCAGGATTTTGTGCACGAACTGACCTCTTCATTATGTACCATAAATGTTCGATGGCACACTTGTCAGGTGATCTGGGTGGCCAAATCATTTGTTCAAACTGTCCAGAATGTTCTTCAAACCAATCGCAAACAATTGTGGCCCAATGACATGGTGCACTGTCACCCATAAGAATTCAACATTGTTTGGGAAGGAAGTACATGAATGGCTGCAAATAGTCTGCAAGTAGCCAAACATAACCGTCTCCAGTCAATGATCAGTTCAGTTGGAACAGAGGATGCAGTCCATTGCATGTAAACACCATTATGGCGCCACCAGCAATTTGCACAGTGCCTCATTGACAACTTCAGTCCATGGCTTCGTGGGGTCTGCGCCACACTTTAACACTACCATCAGCTGTTACCAACTGAAATCAGGAATCATCATCAGACCAGGCCACTGTCTTCCAGTCTTCTTCAGTCCAGCCGATATGGTAATGAGCCCAGGAGAGGCGCGGCAGACAATGTTGTGCTGTTAGCAACATCACCCGCATCAGTCGTCTGATGGCACAGCTCATTAATGCCACATTTTGTCACACTGTTCTAATGGATATGTTCATTGTATGTCCCACATTTATTTCCATGGTTATTTCATACAGTGCTGCTTGTCTATTAGCACTGACAACCCTCTGCAAATGCTGCTGCTCTCAGCCATTAAGTGAAGGCTGTTGGCCACTGTGTTGTCCATGATAAGAAGTAATGTCTGAAGTTTGGTATTCTCAGCACACTCTTGACACTGTGGATCCCGGAATATTGAATTCCCTCAGTTTCTGAAATGGATTGTCCCACGTGTCTAGCTCCAACTACGATTCTGCATTCAAAGTCTGTGAATACCCATCACGCAGCCATAATCATAATCATGTTGAAAACCTTTTTACATCAATCAGCTAAGATAAATGACAGCTCTGCCAATGTACTGCCTTTTTATACCTCATGTATGCGATACTACCGCCATCTGAATTTGCGTATATTGCTTTCCCCATTACTTTTGTCACCTCAGTGTAAGTTCAGTTCATGTTCATAAACTTAACAGCAGTGAAATTCAGTTATTGTGCCAGAGAAAGGAGTGTGGAAGTGACATGGTTTGGTTATTTATTTAAATGTTGCAAGTACTGTAGAAATGTGAGGCAACATTTCTTGCCTTTTGGCACAATTCAGGGCAGTTTGGGGAGAGACAGAAATATGATACAGCATCATACAGAACAGCCTTGCAGAGGAATACAAGGGATGTTTGAAAAGTCCGTGCAAAAATGAAAACTACTTACGTGTTTGGGGTGAACCTTTTGTATTTTTCAACAGTCTCCTTTTAGACTTGTACACTTTGTACAATGCTGTTCTAATTTGTTGATCCCTTCTGAATAACAGCAACTGTCCAAGTCGGTAAAATAGCTGTTAGTTGCTGCAATCACCTCGTCATTTGAATAAAATCTTTGTCCCACCAGCCATTTCTTCAAATTGGGGAACAAATAGCAGTCCAATGGAGGGAAGTTAATTTTGTGACTACAACTGCTGAGGTGTGTGCTGGTGCATTGTTGCGATGGAAAAGGGACTTTTTTGCGGTCCGATCACCGGCGTTTTTCTTGCAGCTCTGTTTTCAAAAAGCCCAATAACCATGAATAATATGCACCTGTAATAGTTTTACCCTTTTCCAGATAGTCGATGAGGATTATCCCTTGTGAATCCCAAAAGACAGTCGCCATAACCTTTCCGGCCAAAGGCAGATTCTCCCTTGGTAACCCATTGTTTAGATTGTTGTTTGGTCTCAGGAGTATAGTAATGTTTCCATGTTTCATCCACAGTGATGAAACGACACAAAGTCCTGCAGATTCTTCCTGAACAGCTGCAAACCATCCTTGCAACGCTTCACATGATTCCGTTTTTGGTCAAGCGTGAGCAATCGCGGAACCCATCTTGTGGATAGCTTTCTCACGCCCAAATGTTTATGCAAAATATTATGTACCTGTTCATTCGAGATGCCCACAGCACTAGCAATCTCATGCACCTTAACTCTTCTGTCATCCATCACCATATCATGGATTTTATCAATGATTTCTGGAGTCGTAACCTCCACAGGGCGTCCAGAATGTTCAGCATCACTTGTGACCATATGGCCAGTCTGAAAATTTTGAAACCACTTATAAACTGTTCTAATCAAAGGTGCAGAGTCACTTTAATGTTTAACAAGCTTCTCTTTAGTCTCCTGAGGCATTTTGCCTTTCATTAAGTAATGTTTAGTCACCACACAAAATTTTTTTCGTCCAGTTTTTGACAATCACTCGACTTCCTTGATTCACACGAATGCCAAACACAAAGAAATATACCAATATGGCTGAAACTTTGTGTGCATTCTTTCCAAAGATGCTACTAACTAAACATGACCTCAATACGTGCTGGTGATGCCATCTCTCGGACTTTGCATGGACTTTTCAAACGCCCCTCGTACTTTTGCTGATGTGAAGGCTGTGCATAGAAAATGCAAGGCAACACGTACCTTGGAAGGATGAACTCTATCAGGCCCTCAGCTGTCATCTGTTCACATCTCTGGAGTGGTAAATTATATATTTAGCTTTTCCTTGTTTCCCTAGTAGTATATTTCTTCAATTTCATGTGTTTTCTATTTAAGAGGTTTGATCTAGCCTTTTCAACTATAAGTTTAATTTCATGCAGTCTGTAGCACAATTTTCAATTCTCCTGAACAGACAGCTACACAGCTCAGTAAGGAATTAGCATCCACTGGGAACATGTTAGGAGGATGAGAAGTTGCACATCTAGGTTTGTGTCTGCTTTGAGTTTAGTTCTTCAGTTAGTCTGCTAGGATAGGTAGGATGTGTTTACGGTGTGTGCAGATGCAGGAGGAGCTGGCTGGAGTTTGCGAACAGCTGAATGCACATTTGGCAATGGTCAGATGCCTTCAGACTGCTGACTTTGCATGTAGCAGTGTCAGAGAATCTGGCATGTTACATGGGACACGCCAGGTGTCACTTGGGTTGTCCATGGGTTACATTGCCAAGAAGCCTCCTAACATACCCAATGTGGTGCATCCACCCTCACAGCAGGATGGGTGGTGGGTGATAATGCTTTCATGTCACCCAAGGTGGAGGCAGCTGTCCGTCTGACCTCACCAATTCACCTTGTTAGTGAACAGGTGGCTGTTCCTTCAGCAGGGTCCAAGCAAGCACATGTCAGTATGGGTTTGCTAGTTATCGGGAGATCCACTGATAGGCACATTATGGAGCCCATGAGGAAGATAGCATTCAGGGCTGGAAAGAAGCCAGTATACACTCTAAGTCTGCTGAGGGGACCACATCTGAGATGTGGAGGCAGCCTTACCTGCAGCTATCCAAGTGTGCTGGGTGCAGTCATCTGCAAGTTATGGCTCACATTGGCAAAATAATGTCTGTTTCATGGGTTCTGAGGCCATCCTCAGTTCATACAGGCAGCTAGCGGAGGTGATGGTGAAGGCTGCTGGCCTTGCACACATGGTGCAGGCACAGCTCGCAATTTGCTGCATGGCTCTCAGAGGCGATAGGAGTACCAAAGGCTTCATCGACTCTGTCATGGTCTTGGTTGCAGAGGTCTGGACCTGTGTTACCGGGTGAAAAATTGTAGGAATCCCCTTGACAGATTTTTTGGTTTGGTTTGGAGATTAAAGGGGCTAAACTGTGTGGTTATCAATCTCTTTTTTTCTTAGTCACACAGGTCTCAGATTAAGACCATACCCCAAAGGAATCCTATCGCTTTAAGTCTGGTGAAGGAACAAACTGAGTAAAGCTGTATGTGTAATCACACTGAAGTTGAAAACTAAAGTATCAAGCCAAAGATTGAAATCATTAATGAGAAGGAAAATGGTGTTAAAAGGAATACAGCACATGGCCTTGGCTCGCTTGATCACAAGAATAAAAAATGATGAACCAGTCACTCACCAGCACCATAACATTCCCAGCCTAAAAACCCAAGACAAGAGAAACACAGATGGTGAAAAGACTAAAACCAATTCAAAAAGACAGTACCAGAGGGGGCGAGGAAGAGTTATAATGCAGGTAGGGTGAAGGCCTGGGAGAGAAGGCTACTTGCCCACCCTTAGATTGAGTGATAAAAACACCCCTCTCAAAATGGTTCAAATGGCTCTGAGCACTATGGGACTCAACATCTGAGGTCATCAGTCCCCTAGAAATTAGAACTACTTAAACCTAACTAACCTAAGGACATCACACACATCCATGCCCAAGGCAGGATTCGAACCTGTGACCGTAGTGGTCGCGTGGTTCCAGACTGAAGCACCTAGAGCCGTTCGGCCACACTGGCCGGCTCACCCCTCTCAAACAGAACTTGAAACTAGACCAGCCATTGAGGCATTGTCACCTAAAACCGTAGGTAGTGCATCAGGAAGGTGAATAGTCCATCTCAGGGTGGCTAAATTTGGATGTCCAACAAAATGTGGACCACCACACATTCATCGCCTCCTTTACCATATGTAACTTGTTTGGCAAAGTCAGAGAGTGCCATTGCATATTCCAGAGCCCAAAACTTTTCAGCGTAATACCAATCTAAGATAGTGTTCCAGTATGCCAACCTCCAGATACTGTTTACGAGTAGCCTCTTCGGCTAGCCTGTCGGCAAGTCCTATTTCCCGGGATTCCAACATGTCCCAGGGTCCACATGAAGACCACTGACTGTACCCATTGTTCAACAATGTAAACAGACTCTTGGATGGCCATTACCAATGGATGGTGAGGCTACCACTGGTCAAGAGCTTGTGAGGCGCTCAAAGAGTCGCTACAAAAGAGGAAGGACTCTCCAACACAGAAGCAGATATTCTCTAGAGTGCAAGAGATGACTACCAGCTCTGCAGTGGAAACACTGTAACCATCTGGCAAGGAGTGTTGTGCAGCATGTCCTGCATGAGCATGAGAAAACTGAACATGACCATCATCCAATGAGCCATTAGCGTAAACTACCTCTGAATCATGGGAAGTGTCAAGAAGAGAGAAACAGATGGCAGAGGGCTGCAGGGTGAACTGAGTCTTTTGGAACCTGTGAGAGGTCTAGACAAAGCTGTGCTCAAGGTATACACCATGGAAGTGTACGTGAGTGGACCTGGAGGAGATGTGGTAGAGGGAAAGTCTCGAGTTCAGTGAGAAGGGAACGGACACAGACAGCAATTGTAATCCTCGACCTGGGCCACTGCTGCAGGAGATGGATCGCTGTGTCAGGGAAAAGGAGATGGCAATTTGGATGTTTAGATGAGCTACAAATATGTGCAGCCTAATTGGTGAGCAGTTGTTGTCACCTGATCCGCAATGGAGGAACCCACGAGTAGGCTGTTTACTGGGCTCATACAGAAAGCTCCCATTACAAGTCAAACTCCACAGTGGTGAATAGGTCCAGCATCCCCAATGCTGAGGGCAATGCAAAACCATATGCCAGGCTCCCATACTCGTGACAGGATTGTACAAGGGCCTTTACACCTGCAACAGTGTAGGGTGACCTGCACCCCAGTTGATATGACTCAGGCATCTAAGAATGTTAGGTGCTGCCAGCAGTTTTGCTTCAGCAGACAAATATGGGGAAGCCAATTTAAGCAGACATCAAAAACCTGTCCTAAAAAGTGATAAGAGAGTACTTCATTAAGCAGATGGCCATCATGATGAAGTTATGGTTGTAGGTGAACTGTAAGACGGTGACAGTTGGTGGTTGAAAACTGAAAGCCGTGGGTGAGGGGCCACGACTGCACCTTTTGGATGGCTCCCTGCAGTCAACATTCAGCCACATCAATAGCAGACGAGCAAAAACTGTGGAATGCTTCATGATTGTGTGTGTCATCCTTGCGCAGGGCCACGCTAATCTTTTCTGTGTCATTCCTGTTGTAGTATATGTACTACCGAAGCGAGTACCCTTGATAGGTCAGGGGTGTACTACAGAAAGGAAGCAGCTACTCGGGCAGCGGACAACTTGTGGCCTTCACATTGGGTTTCCTTAGGCTAGGTGGTAATTTGAGGTACTCTGATGAACACTCACCAGTCGATATGCAGATAGTGAAATCAGACTGCATTCACAATGAATGCACTTCAACTGTCAAAATGTTATTAGTAAACTGTTGAAGTATTCATTACAAAGTTCCCAAATTTACAGCCCTGCAGGAAAGTTCTCGCAGTCAAATTATTCTTGTGACAGAGAACCGGCTGAAACCTGAAATAGAAAGTTCTGAGATATTTTGTGAGTCATGGAACATATATCGGAAAGGCAGATTATATGCCACAGGAGGCAGAGTGTTCATTGCAGATGGCAAAAGTATTTTCACTATTGAGGACAATGTTAAGTGTCACAGTGAAGTTATCTGGTCATGTATAACATGCCTAGATGAAATCGAGTTAATTGCTGGATGCTTTTACCCACCATGTGATTCTGCTGTGACAGTTCTAGTGTCATTTAAAGCAAGTTTACAGTCAGTAGTGCACAAATCACCAGATCATGCAATACTAGTTGGAGGCAACTTTAACCTACCAAGTATAGACTGGGATACCTATGGATTCATTACAGGGGGTACAAATAGACAATCTTTCAGTCCACACACAATGGAAATACACTACTGGGTATTAAAATTACTATACCAAAAAGAAATGCAGATGATAAATGGGTATTCATTGGACAAATCTATTATACTAGAACTGACGCGCGATTACACTTCCATGCAATTTGGGTGCATAGACCCTGAGAAATCAGTACCCAGAACAACCACCTCTGGCCGTAATAACGGCCTTGATACGCCTGGGCATTGAGTCAAACAGAGCTTGGATGGCGTGTACAGGTACAGCTGCCCATGCAGCTTCAACACGACACGACAGTTCAGAGTAGTAACTGGCGTTTTGTGATGAGCCAGTTGCTCGGCCACTATTGACCAGACGTTTTCATTTAGTGAGAGATCTGGAGAATGTGCTGGCCAGGGCAGCAGTCGAACATTTTCTGTATCCAGAAAGGCCCGTACTGGACCTGCAACATGCGGTCGTGCATTATCCTGCTGAAATGTAGGATTTTGCAGGGGTCGAATGAAGGGTAGAGCCAAGGGTCCTAACACATCTGAAATGTAACGTCCACTGTTCAAAGTGCCGTCAATGCGAACAAGAGGTGACCGAGACGTGTAACCAATGGCACCCCATACCATCATGCCGGGTGATGACGAATACATGCTTCCAATGTGTGATCACTGTGATGTCGCCAAACACAGATGTGACCATCACGATGCTGTAAACAGAACCTAGATTCATCCGAACAAATGACGTTTTGCCATTCGTGCACCCAGGTTTGTCGTTGAGTACACCATCGCAGGTGCTCCTGTCTGTGATGCAGCGTCAAGGGTAACCGCAGCCATGGTCTCTGAGCTGATAGTCCATGCTGCTGCAAATGTCGTCGAACTGTTCATGCAGATGGTTGTTGTCTTGCAAACGTCTACATCTGTTGACTCGGGGATCGAGACATGTCTGCACGATCCATTACAGCCATGAGGATAAGATGCCTGTCATCTCAACTTCTCCTCCTTACACGAGGCATCCCAACAAAATTTCACCAGGCAACACCGGTCAATTGCTGTTTGTGTATGAGAAATGGGTTGGAAACTCCCCTCATGTCAGCATGTTGTAGGTGTCACCACCGGTACCAACCTTGTGTGAATGCTCTGAAAAGCTAATCATTTGCATATCACAGCATCTTCTTCCCGTCAGTTAAATTTCGCGTCTGTAGCACGTCGTCTTCTTGGTGTAGCAATTTTAATGGCCAGTAGTGTATCTTACACCTTGTAGCTACAAACAGGCTGGACCTTACTGTTGCATCAGCATAAAGAGGGGGATTAATTACAATGGTATCATAGCAACTAAGGTTACGAAAGTTAATAAAACAGTCAAGAAGGCTAGAAGAATGGTTCTGATAGAAGAGTAGATATGCAGTTGTTAGACAATGAACTGACATCATTTAGTTCCAATATGACAGACAGAGGAATTATGGGCAAATTTAAACAGATTGCACATCGTGTTCTGGAGAAATATGTGCAATTAAGGATAGAAAAGACCTATTTTTTATTTAACTATGAAATTCAGAAAACGTTGAGGAAGCAAAGGCTGTTGTGCTCTCAGTTCAAAAGAGAATGCACAAATGATGACAGGCAAAGGTCACTGGAGATTTGTGCATTGGTGGAAAGATCTATGCATAAAACCAACAACAACAACAACCACCACCACCACCACCACCACCACCACCACCACCACCATCACCACCACCACCACCATAACTTAGCAAAAGATATGGCCGAGAAACAGAGAAAATTCTGGTTCTAAGTACAGTTGATAAGTGGATCTAAGACTTCCATCGAGTCACTTATTGACCTGTCTAGTGTTGCACTACAAGACAGCAAAACAAAAGCCTAAGTTTTAAATTTCATCTTTAAGAAACCATTAATGCAGGAGAATTGTACAAGCAAACTGTCATTTGACCATCACACAGTCCTGTATGAATGAAACAGTAATAAGCATTGCTGGTGAAGAGAAACAGCTGGGAAAAAAAAAAAAAAGTTGCCAGATATGGATGGAATCCTAATTCAGTTTTACAATGAGTACTCTATGGCATCGGCCCCTAACTTAGCTTGCTTTTACAGTAAATCTCTCACCCTGGGCAAAGTCCCAAGTGATTGGAAAATAAGGCAGGTGACTTCTGCATATAATACGGGTAACAGAATGGACCCGCAAAATTACAGACCAATGTCCTTAACATTGGTTTGCTGCAGATTTGTAGAACATATTCACAGTTCAAATATAATCAAATATAATGAACTTCTGTGAGATCAAAAAGCTTAGAAAGCATTGCTCATGGGAAACTCGGCATGGCCTTTTCTCACAAGACATAATGTGAACTATAGATGAATGGTGTAGATGAAAGGCAAAAGGCAGATCCCATATTTCTAGATTTCCAAAATGCAGTTGACACAGTGCCCCTCTGCTGACCATTAACAAAGGTACAAGCATAAGGAATAAGTTCCTGATATGTGAGTGGCTCCAAGACTTCTTAAGTAATAGAACCCAGTACATTGTCCTCGATGATTAGTGTTTAGACTCGAGGGCATCATCAGGAGCATCCCAGGGTAGTGAGATAGGACTGCTGTTATTTTCTATATACATAAATGATCTGGTGGACAGGCCGGGCAGCAGTCTGTGGTTGTTTGCTGTGGATGCAATGGTGTATGGGAAGGTGTCCAAGTTGAGTGACTGTAGGAGGATACAAGATAACTTGGACAAAATTTTTAGTAGGTGTGATGAATGGCATATAGCTCTAAATTTAGAAAAATGCATGTTAATGCAGATGAGTAGGAGAAACAAACCAATAATGCTTGGATACAGCATTAGAGTGTCCTGCTTGACACAGTCATATCATTTTAATATCACGGCGTAATTTTGCAAACTGATAAGAACTTGAATGAGTGTGTGGGGACTGAGGTAGTGAAGGTGAATGGTCAACTTCAGTTAATTGGGACAATTTTAGGAAAGTGTGGTTCATCTGTGAAGGAGACCACATATATAGGACACTAGTGCAACTCATTGTTGAGTACTGTTTGAAGTGTTTGGGAACTGCATCAGATCAGATTAAAGGAGGACACTGAAGCAATTCAGAGTTGGGTTGCTAAATTTGTTACTGGCAGGTTCAAACAACACAAAAGTACTATGGGAATGTTTTGGAAACTAACAGAAATCCCTTGGTTCAAGGTGACATACTTTTTGAGCAACATTACAGAGAAAATTTAGAGAACTGGCATTTGAATCTGACTGCAGAATGATTCTGCTGCCACCAACGTACATTTCACTTAAGGAGCACAAATATAGGATGCGAGAAACCAACACTTATAAAGAGGCATATAGAAAGTTGTGTTTCCCTTGGTCTACTTGTGAACACAAAAAGAAAGGAAATGACTAGTAGTGGTACTGCCCCACAGTATAAGATATGTAGGTAGATGTAGATCAAAAGCAGCAGTCCAGGAGTAGGCGGAAAATAGTGCACACATTTAAAATGTCATTGCATCACTAAAGAAAGGACATGGTTAGCTTACAAACAGGCATGCTAACTCAGCCTCCAGATTCTTTGCAGGGCACTGCATATATAGTGAAACTTGTCAACAGCTTGCCGTCCACCTTTGCTGTACAGCAGTACTACACCACCATTCTAAGTGCAGTAAGTGTCTCTGAATCATTGGGAAGGTGTTATCGGTTTCCACACCACTTCTGTAATGCATTTACGTGAGCCACAGCTACTATTTATTCACATTTTGAAACTCAACTCAACTGAAAATGATCCCGAGAGCCAATTAACTATGATCAGTGAACCCAGTGATTGCAATTTGTAACTGAGTAAGTGCTCAAATAATGCAGCAGTTTGGCACAGTATAAAAGTCTCAAGGGGCTGTAACAACAGCACAAAATCAGGTTTCTTTTACTAAAAGTTGTGTGGTAGTTTGATGTGTTCCATGCCTACCCTTAAATCGTGTAGCAGTGTATCAGAAAGGGGGGGGGGGGGGGCACCTCTCTGGCACCATTACTGTCTGCGATAGTTTCCTTGCTCTGGTGCTCACATTTACAGGGTGTCCCATTTATCCTGACCACCCTAAATAACTGTTTGTCCAGATGCAAATTACAAAATGTTTCAAATAAATGTTCTTTAGCCATCAGGGGGGGACATCAATCAGCATGATTGCCTTTGTTGTAGCTTTGTTTTTTTACAAAGATATGAACTGCAGTATGACTTTTTTAAATGGCACCCCGTATTTTTTTTTCAGTAATTCATTTCCTCTCTTAAAGAACTATTCAAAAATGTATCACAGAATACCATTCACTGAAACACAGCATTATTAATTACGTAACACAACACTGACATTGACATTGACTCTCCCAGTGCTTAGTGCAGGTACTCAGGATAATGCGACACATCCATGTGCTGACGTTGGCGGAGGACAAATGTAAACATAAGTAGAATGTACACCCTTTATTCCGTCAACCATTGTCAGTTGAAGAGTTGTGTGAACAGAATGTACACCAATGAAGAGAAGGTAAAAATGTAAGTTAGCAGAACAGTAATTGCAATACTGTTTTCTTATGTTTGGGTACATTTAGTACAGTAGTTTAGTCCTTTTAAATACTGTTGTTTAGTGTAGGCATACAGTAAAGGCTGTTCTTCATACAAACTGCATCAACATAACGTTTCTATTATTGTTGTTGTTGAAGGTAGGTGAAACACTACGCAGGCAGCGGAACTGTACAGAGAGCGATATCCAGACAAGAACCCACCTTCCCGACAGATGTTTTCTTGAAACTTCCTGGCAGATTAAAACTGAGTGCCGGACAGAGACTCGAACTCGGGACCTTTGCCTTTTGCGGGCAAGTGCTCTACCAAGGAGACGAGATACTGGCAGAAGTGAAGCTGTGAGGGCGGGGCGTGAGTCGTGCTTAGGTAGCCCAGTTGGTAGAACACGAGATTGGCATCCCTAAAACCAGTGTACATCGTATTCTTACATATCACCGGTTCCATGCTTACCATGCACACCTACATCAAGAATTGCATGGGAATGATTTCCAGAATCATGTACAGTTCTGTCAGTGGGCACAGCAGCAAATCCTCGCCAACCTGAACTACTTCTACACTGTTCTATTTACCGATGAATGTTCCTTCTCAAACAAAGGACAGATAAATAAAAGGAACATGCATTATTGGTCCAGCAACAACCCACAATGGCTTAGACAGGTGTAACATCAGCGTCAATGGAGGGTTAACGTCTGGTGAGGGATGCCTGGTACTAAAATTATTGGCCCTTATTTCATCAAGGGTAGTCTAAATGGGACAGTGTATGCCAACTTCCTCAGACAAATTCTTCCTCCTCTTCTGGATGAAGTGCTGCTAAGAACCAGAATGCTTATGTGGTATCAACACAATGGATGTCCCCAGCACATAAAGCCTTGAGTGCACGTTGTGTTCTGAACTGAAGGTATCCTGCCAGATGGATTGGTTGAGGAGGAACAGTTACTTGGCCTGCTAGGTCTCCTGATTTAAATACCCTGGACTTTTTTCTGTGGGGATGCATTAAAGACGTTGTCTATTGCAATATTCCAAGAACTCCAGAGGACATGGAGGAACATATAGTGCTTCCTTGTAAATCTCTTCAGCAAGCAACACTGGAAGCAGTAAATAATTCTTTCATTCAACGTGTGCGTCAATGTATTGGTGTCCAGATTCACCACTTTGAGCACCTTTGAATGTTATACTCCTGGGCAACGGTACAGGAGAGTCAAAGCCAATTTTGTGTTATGTTTTACTTGGTTTTCATTTGTTTTCTGACAACTCCAGCAAGTGGACGAGTTTGTGATCCAGCGCTCAAAGTCAATGTTGTGTTACGTAATAAATAACCTTGTGTTTCAGTGAATGGTACAGTGTGGCACATTTTTGAATAGGTCTTTAGTAGAGGAAATCAATGACCAAATAAAAAATACAGGGTGTCATATAAAAAAGTCATACCACTGTTCATATCTTTGTAAAAAAACAAAGCTACGATGATGGAAATCATGCTGATTGATGTCCCTCTGACAGCTAAAGAACATTTGCTTGAAACATTTTGTAATTTGCATCTGGACAAACAGTTATTTAGGTTGGTCAAGATAAATGGGACACCCTGTGTATGTAGTTTCCGTGTTCCTCTGCAGTGTCACCTGAGCTTCCCTTTGAAATTATGAAAGCCTAGACTTTGTGTCTTTTTTGCCACAGCCATTAGAATATTACCCACTAAAAGAACTTTGCTGAGCAACATGTATACTGACTACATATAGAAATACACTTAAAACATGGTCTCTGTATTAACATGTGTGCAGAAAATTGGGCAGCACCTTCTCAGAATTTCCCCCTTATAGCCTATGGCAAGTGATCCTTTATACAGGATCCACATCAGTTTTGTAAGCCAATGTGTTCAGAGAGATATGGTAGAAATAAATGTCCACTGAGATACACTGACATACCTCTTGAGCACAAATCTGAACCAATGGTCAACAACTACAGCCCCATCAAGCTCCTTCATAGTCTAGTACCCAGAAACACGATACTGTATCTACTGCATAAAACGTCATCAGCTGCCACCTTAACTCGCTCAGCTCGGTATGTGGACGGTGTTCCAGCCTGTGTACGCAATAGTGAGGGGCATCCAGGATGGAAATGCTGGCAGCCACTGGTGCCTGGCCTTTTCCACACCAGTGACGGCCAAACAGTTGCTCTATCCACTGCTCCTGGCACCACCGCCATCTCAGACACCAGCAGCCTCAGCTTTTGTCACTGCATTGTCAGAGATGTTCCAACCACTGATGCCATCACCTCCACCTTAAAGATCACAAGTCCTCTCCTCCACAGCAGTGAACCAGAAACCATCCTACCACTAATGGCTACACTTATCACTAATCTAACCATTAGAGTACTGACTGGACATCCAGACTCCAAGGTAATACAACAATTGCCTGCAAGGAGCAGAGTTTCTGGCTCTTGTCTGCACATAAGACAATGGATTAGGGACCAGCTTTGGCATTGGCTTCAATGCCATACACACATCTCTCTGGATCAACTGCCCACACCTTTGTTGCTGACCTCAAATCTGATAGAATGCTTACTGGACTTTTAACTGTATTCTGGTCACAACCTCTGTGCTTCTCAGTAGATAGCTAAAAACAATCTCTGAATGGTCATTATCACCACTCATCATGAACTGCACACACCTGTTAATTATATTTGCTATAAGTATTCCTTAGTGTGGAATTTGTTCATAAAACAGTCATGTTCTAGTGAACAGATTCCACAAAATTACCAGAACTTTTTTTCTGGGTTATACACTAATCATTCCAGCATTCTTTAAAATGCCATAATTCTGTACTAGATGTCATTTTATGTATTATAATATCTTGAGAATAAAGTTTTCCAATTCTAAAACTGTGGAAACGAGGAGCTGGCATATTACAGCATTGACACCATGTTCAGTCCAGTATTGCAGTAAAGTATAAGAAAAAAAGTTGAACCGATTTAGAGAGAGCTACATGGATGATATGAACTATTACAAGAACAACAAAAAATGCCCTCATTTTTTAATGGCATAATGACCTAGAGTAAATGAGAATTTGTGCAAAGAGAACTGTGCAAAGATAGCGTTTCTAACTGAAGTATGTACCTTTTTCAGTTGTGTATTTTATTAGTACTGAGTTAACTATTAGTAGTGATTTTCATGAACCGTGAATTACTCTCATGTCCACTGAAAATCTTTCCAGTTACTGCCACCACAATACTAATATTTACATGCAGTAACTGCCACTTGAAATCTGCTTAGCAATCATCAACACAAAGTTCCCTTCGAATGTTTCAGAGCTTCACTAAACATGGTTCTATACTTGTCTTATACAGGCCTATGAACTTGCTCAATGAGTCACACTATTGGTAGATCTAATGTTGAACACAGAATACGAATCATTGTGCAATGCAGCATTTGTCATACAGGAGCAAAATTCTGATTGTTATATCACATTTTAGAAACATCCCAAGACCAGCAGGCAAACACAAAATTTTTGCATTTGTAATATGACACTTACACAGTGAAAAACTGGCTACCTATTAAAGATTATTTCTAACACTACTATAACGAACTAAATGATCTGAGAAATATGTGACAAAGATACCTGAGAGGACAATCGTATACATATTTTGTTGCTTCCTTTGTGTCTGCAGTAAGACAACCATACTATGAAGAGTGGGGCTATTGCTTTTTCATTATTTTGGCTACAACAGGGCCCAAGTCATAACAAACAGTCTGAATGATCACTTTTTTAACACAGTGGTTGTCACTGGATGAAGTGAAAACTTCCCATTGTTTTCAGTGCTAAGTACAATTCGCAAATAAGATCATACTTGGGTCAGAGTGCAGGAACACATCAATTCACAAACATAATGGTGCAGTCTTAGGAGGTTGGCCACATTATCAGACTTCATACTCTAAGGTATGGCAAGTGAATCTAGCATAGTAATTATAACCATAAAGGCAGGCTGAATATGGTTCTAATTTTCGTCTTCTACACACCTGTGATTTGCTCGGTGTATGTCCATACTGTTCTAAGGGTATGCTGCATAAATACTAACTACTGTTTTAGATGTACTTGCTGTGATGCCTTTGACTGTGAAGTCTGACAGTTTCCAACTTTCTATGGTTAAACCCTTAAATATACAAATTGACAAGTTCTTGGACTCTGAGCTGTACTTACGCACACACTTGGTAATGACTTCACAGCCAAAACCATACAGTAACAGAATTAAAGGGTACTACTACTACTTCATCCAATGGCAGCCAGTGTGGTAAAATGTTATCACCCAGACAATACATCTTGTACTCTACTGGCTACAGTGTTTCCTAGCTAATGGTTCAGAACTACCATTCAATAGGGCAAGAAGAAGTCTCTTTCCATTTCATCTCCAGTAAAAAGAAAAAAAAAAAAGCATAAAATATTACTTCTCACTACTCAGAAATGAGCTTATCCTCAAACTTAAAGAGGATTTATTAAATATATATTTCTAAGAAAATTTGTTTGTGTTTCTCAGCTGAGCACACTGTAGCTTAAATTTCAGATGTTTCTCCACAAACGAAACAGGGTGAGGGTGGTGAACAAGATTCGAAGATGTTCACCTGTTTGAAAACATCTGAAATTCCCTTACCTGATGATTTGCATAAAACCGTGTCTGCAGAACTCGAGTGCCAGAGAACAAAGTATGCCGTTTGTGTTCTTGCAGACTGTACACAGCATCTGAATGCGAAGGCTGGGTTTTTGTCACAGGCACACTTTCCCCTGCACATCAAACACAATTACTCACACATGAATTTGCCAAGATCATCTTTCACAATTCACTGTTACATAGCTAGCAAAACACCAAATTTCAAGTTATGAAATATAAATAAAATGTCGTTTTAAAAGTACAATAAGCAACTTACAACATTAAGAATCACGTTTCTCAGGCACTTTCAGCACCTACACTATTACTGAACGAAATGTGTAAATGGAGCCTTTACTCCAGGGTATAAGTTTTCAGGCAAAATTTTTTAAGAAACTACTTCCATCAATATTTTAAAAACATGTTCAGAACAAATAAATGGCAAAGTTAAAAATACACAACATGTCCCTAATATGTAGCATTACTTCTTTGTCTATGTATAAAAGTCATTGAAGATTCAAGCAACTGAAGTTTTAAGATCTTTACTGAAGTAATTTCACTGCTGACTACTCATAAAAATTGTACTGTAATTAATTTATCTGTAGCTCTATGAACAATGTCCAGTAATCCTGCAGTTAGTGAATTATGCCATGGAATCACTGACATTGCTTCATTATTTGAAGGCTGCATCAATTGGAAGAAAATGTAGAATCAAAAAATTGTGGCAATCAAAATGTTACACCAAATGCATTTTATGTGAGAATCCGTCCAGTCTGGTGTCCATAATCCAGGCGAAGCCACGTATGGTACTTCTCCAATTTTGCATAGAAGCAATTGTACCTGTATATATGCTATTGTTATTATGGGATTGCCACTCTCAAAGACATTTTAAAGCTACTGCCAGCAATGGGTAGGAGGAGGGCAGTTGTTACCCCCCTCCCTGCCCCCACTTGGGGGGGGGGGGGGGGGGGGGGAACTCTGCAAATCAAATGTGCATCATGTCCTGCTAAACAGACAGACATATAATATCAATTCCATATTTTCTGGAAGAAAACTAGAATATGTAATGGATACTGAATGTAAACTTTATTTGTCTACATCATGAGCTTATAAAATGATACATGTGGTTTTGACGGTGCTAGCAGTCATCTTTGGGTCTAAAAAAAAGAAAAAAAATGTTGTCCATAAAGTGTGTTAGCAACTTACAATGTGTAAAATGTAAAAAGAAACATAAGGGACAGAGAAGATACCATAATGCTGTCATTATCCATCTTGTAAAATCATCACATGATCAAAACCAATTGCAAAAAGGCTAGGCAAGGTATCTGTATGGGGCAAATACTGGAAACTGACTAAATAATGAAAAGTGTGAAGTCATCCATATGAGTACTAAAAGAAATTCACTAAAATTCAGTTACATGATAAATCACACAAATCTACAGGCTGTAAAGTCAACTGAATACTTCAAGATTACAATTATAAATAACTTGATTTGGAATGGCCACATAGATAATGTTGTGGGGAAAGCAAACCAAAGGCTGCAATTTACTGGCAGCACATTTGGAAAGAGCAACTGTTATATAAAAGGGACTGCTTACATCATGCTTGTCTGCCCCTTTCTGGAGTACTGCTGTGTGGAGTGGGTTCTGCGTGAGATGGGACTGGCGGAGAACATCAGCAAGTTCAAAGAAAAGCAGCTCATTTTGAATTGTCACAAGACAAGGGAGAGTGTAACGTGGACATGATATGTTAATTGGGCTGGCAATCATTAAAACAAAGGTTTTCTTCTGTTGTGGCACAATCTTCTCATGAACTTTCAATCACCAACTTTCTCCTCCGATTGTGGAAATATTCTGTTGGTGCCCACCAACATAAGAGGAAATGATCATCATAATAAAATAAGAGAAATCAGAGCTCACACAAAAAGATTACAGTGCTCATTTTTCCCGTGTGCTGTTTGATAGTGGAACAATAGAGAAATACCTTGAAAGTGGCTTGCTGAAGCCTCTGCCAGGAACTCGATTCTGAATTGCAGTGTGATCACGCAGATGTAGACAAAGTCCTGTAATACTGCTGTTAAGATAATGACATACATACACTGCTAGAGGGAACAACTGTATGCACAATACAGTTTATCATAGTAAAACAAAGTTAAACAAAATATACTAGAAAAAGAATTTTAGTAGTTTAACTTACAGTAGTACCTTATATTGATAATTAAGATCACTTTCCCGCAGTCTTGACCATGTTACACCTTATAATGGGTACTGACTAGTAGCAAGTATGTTGCTGTTGTTGTTGTCGTCTTCTTCTTCTTCTTCTTCTTCTTCTTCTTCATCTTCAGTCCAGAGACTGGTTTGATGTAGCTCCCCATGCTACTCTATCCTGTGCAAGCTTCTTCATCTCCCAGTACCTACTGCAACAACATCCTTCTGAATCTGTTTAGTGTATTGATCTCTTGGTCTCCCTCTATGATTTTTACCCTCCATGCTGCCCTCCAATACTAAATTGGTGATCCCTTGATGCCTCAGAATATGCCCTACCAACCGATCCCTTCTTCTGGTCAAGTTGTGCCACAAACTCCTCTTCTCCCCTATTCTATTTAATACCTCCTCATTAGTTATGTGATCTACCCATCTAATCTTCAGTATTCTTCTGTAGCACCACATATCGGAAGCTTCTATTTTCTTCTTGTCTAAACTATTTATCGTCCATGTTTCACTTCCGTACATGGCTACACTCCATACAAATAATTTCAGAAACGACTTCCTGACATTTAAATCTATACTCGATGTTAACAAATTTTTCTTCTTCAGAAACTCTTTCCTTGCCATTGCCAGTCTACATTTTGAATCCTCTCTACTTCGACCATCATCAGTTATTTTGCTCCCCAAATAGTAAAACTCATTTACTACTATAAGCATCTCATTTCCTAATCTAATGCCCACAGCATCACCCAATTTAATTTGACTACATTCCATTACCCTCGTTTTGCTTTTGTTGATGTTCATCTTATATCCTTCTTTAAGGACACTGTCCATTCTATTCAGCTGCTCTTCCAGGTCCTTTGCTGTCTCTGACAGAATTACAATGTCATCGGCGAACCTCAAAGTTTTTATTTCTTCTCCATGGATTTTAATTCCTACTCTGAACCTTTCTATTGTTTCCTTTACTGCTTGCTCAATATACAGATTGAATAACATCGGGGAGAGGCTACAACCCTCTCTCACTCCCTTCCCAACCACTGCTTCCCTTTCATGCCCCTCGACTCATATCTGCCATCTGGTTTCTGTACAAATTGTAAATAGCCTTTCGCTCCCTGTATTTTACCCCTGCCACCTCCAGAATTTGAAAGAGAATATTACAGTCAACACCGTCAAAAGCTTTCTCTAAGTCTACAAATGCTTTCAAATTCTGAAGGTGGCAGGGGTAAAGTACAGGGAGCGAAAGGCTATTTACAATTTGTGCAGAAAGCAGATGGCAGTTATAAGTCGAGGGTCATGAAAGGGAACCAGTGGTTGGGAAGGGAGTGAGACAGGGTTGTAGCCTCTCCCCGATGCTATTCAATCTGTATATTGAGCAAGCAGTAAAGGAAACAAAACAAAAGTTCAGAGTAAGCATTAAAATCCATGGAGAAGAAATAAAACTTTGAGGTTCGCCGATGACATTGTAATTCTATCAGAGACAGCAAAGGACTTGGAAGAGCAGTTGAACGGAATGGACAGTGTCTTAAAAGGAGGATATAAGATGAACATAAAAAAAGCAGAGGCATTTTTCATGAAATCTCAAAACTATTTCATCATTCAAAGCAAAACTAAATCACTTTCCTAAATCTAGATCAGAGCCTGGGTATAGTTTTGTCTCCAATGACTAGTAATGCTGGATGTAAGTAGAAAAGTGATTAAAACGTAAAACATTATCACAATGACTACAGTAAAACTCACCAGTAAGCATGCTCTCATTTACAATGCAACTGCCACTCAACAAGATGGCATCACAGGACATCAAGCATCCATGCTGTGGAATTATGATCACATCACCTGGGACCAAATATTTTGAATCAACCTCCACACATTCTGTAAATCAAAAAGATGAATAAAATTCAATTGACAGTTATTCAAAATGTTTTTTTCTTTATTCACGTATCTAAAGCACATGATACGTCATGGATTTTTCCTGCTTCACTTTGCAAGCTAGACACTAGTCACAATTTCCTGCCTGTTTCACCTGAGTACACATAGCACATATACACTCCTGGAAATTGAAATAAGAACACCGTGAATTCACTGTCCCAGGAAGGGGAAACTTTATTGACACATTCCTGGGGTCAGATACATCACATGATCACACTGACAGAACCACAGGCACATAGACACAGGCAACAGAGCATGCACAATGTCGGCACTAGTACAGTGTATATCCACCTTTCGCAGCAATGCAGGCTGCTATTCTCCCATGGAGACGATCGTAGAGATGCTGGATGTAGTCCTGTGGAACGGCTTGCCATGCCATTTCCACCTGGCGCCTCAGTTGGACCAGCGTTCGTGCTGGACGTGCAGACCGCGTGAGACGACGCTTCATCCAGTCCCAAACATGCTCAATGGGGGACAGATCCGGAGATCTTGCTGGCCAGGGTAGTTGACTTACACCTTCTAGAGCACGTTGTGTGGCACGGGATACATGCGGACGTGCATTGTCCTGTTGGAACAGCAAGTTCCCTTGCCGGTCTAGGAATGGTAGAACGATGGGTTCGATGACGGTTTGGATGTACCGTGCACTATTCAGTGTCCCCTCGACGATCACCAGTGGTGTACGGCCAGTGTAGGAGATCGCTCCCCACACCATGATGCCGGGTGTTGGCCCTGTGTGCCTCGGTCGTATGCAGTCCTGATTGTGGCGCTCACCTGCACGGCGCCAAACACGCATACGACCATCATTGGCACCAAGGCAGAAGCGACTCTCATCGCTGAAGACGACACGTCTCCATTCGTCCCTCCATTCACGCCTGTCGCGACACCACTGGAGGCGGGCTGCACGATGTTGGGGCGTGAGCGGAAGACGGCCTAACGGTGTGCGGGACCGTAGCCCAGCTTCATGGAGACGGTTGCGAATGGTTCTCGCCGATACCCCAGGAGCAACAGTGTCCCTAATTTGCTGGGAAGTGGCGGTGCGGTCCCCTACGGCACTGCGTAAGATCCTACGGTCTTGGCGTGCATCCGTGCGTCGCTGCGGTCCGGTCCCAGGTCGACGGGCACGTGCACCTTCCGCCGACCACTGGCGACAACATCGATGTACTGTGGAGACCTCACGCCCCACGTGTTGAGCAATTCGGCGGTACGTCCACCCGGCCTCCCGCATGCCCACTATATGCCCTCGCTCAAAGTCCGTCAACTGCACATACGGTTCACGTCCACGCTGTCGCGGCATGCTACCAGTGTTAAAGACTGCGATGGAGCTCCGTATGCCACGGCAAACTAGCTGACACTGACGGTGGCGGTGCACAAATGCTGCGCAGCTAGCGCCATTCGACGGCCAACACCGCGGTTCCTGGTGTGTCCGCTGTGCCGTGCGTGTGATCATTGCTTGTACAGCCCTCTCGCAGTGTCCGGAGCAAGTATGGTGGGTCTGACACACCGGTGTCAATGTGTTCTTTTTTCCATTTCCAGGAGTGTAGTTATCCATCACTGTCAATAATTTGAGAGAAATAATGTCACATTTTTAGATAACATATTACCAGAATGTCATGTTACTCAATCTGGCAACATTTTCACAATAAAAGGCATCTTTATCTGAGCGTATTAATTATAAAAACAATCTGTAAGTTACACAGGCCTTCAGTTCCAATGTGTCTATGTCTTTATTCTACTTTCTTCTAACTCAGTTGTTACTACCTATCCCTATTTGGATCTATCTTAACTCCTGTATCACTCTACTATTTGCCCCAAATACTTCACTTTTTCATTCATGATTTTCATTTTTTCCCATGCAGGCATCTTCCCAGAGAGTCGTGTGGCAAAAGAAGAGTGTGGGAGGAAGCCTTCAGTCATATCTGCCTGTACTTACAGACGGTGTGCCAGTATGACACTGACACACTCTGAGCCCAAGCACACTGGGACTTGCTCACATTGAACTGGAAACAACCTCACCAGAAGTGCAAACACACCTAATCAAATAGTTAACAGCCTTGCAGGTAACTATACATTCCTGGCTCATGTAGGCAAACCGAAGTACCTGATCCACATATACCATACTGACAACAGCTTACTGAATGTTATGCAATACATCACTAACATCTCCAAATTTTAGTTACACGCTAACTGTAGTAACAACTGAGTCTCCTTCATGTCCAAATCTTATGACTGCAGTCTGTTTTCTGTACAAGTTATAAATAATAATTCACTCTCAGTATCTTTATCCTAGCTACCTTCAGAATTTCAAATAGTATCTTCCAGTCAGTATTGTCAAAAGCATTATCTAACTCTAAAAATGACATAAATGTAGGTTTGCCTTTCATCCACCTATCTTTTCAGATAAGTGGCGGGGTTAGTATTGCCCCTCACGTTGCCTCTGAAGTTTCTCCAGAACCCGAATTGATCTTCTCCACCTTTTTCCATTTTTCTGCAAATAATTCTCGTCAATGTTTTGCAATCATCACTTATTAACTTGGTAAAATTATTACAGTCTTCCTTAGAAATAGGAAGGAACAAACAAATGAGAGAATGAAGGAGGATCAAGGTAAAATGTCCTATCGACAATGAAGTGATTAGAGATGGTGCATGAGCTCAAGGCATGGGAAGGATAGGGAAGGAATTGCCTGTGTCCTTTTGAAAGGAATGATCCTGTCACTTGCCTTGAGTGACACAGGGAAACCATGGAAGAGAAAAATCTCCATAAAGTACTCAAAATGGTCTTCTTATGATAATGTGAAACTTAACATGTCTGCTACATATAACACACATTAATCAATCTTCCACACATCATTAAGTGATAGAATCCCTCAAGCATCCACAAAAGCTTCCAGAAATTAATGGGTATAATTTAGTAGTGAACACTCCTCATGTAACTAAAAATCAACAATGGGTTTACTGTATACCACATTCAAAATGCTCAGGTTTTAGGGAATGTGGTGACTATGCATGATTTTTTTAGTGCCTTAAAACTGACAGTTTTGTTTGTCAACAAAATCTTTCAATGGGTCTCATGTCAGTCATATGAAGATTACACCAATCATGGCAAACATTGCAACTTACATCCATTTGGATTGCTTACTGTATACGAGCCTTGGTGTCTCTCTACAATTATTACCTCCCCACACTTACTTCCATCGTTAAGTACACAATTTGTTGATGCTGCAGGATGTGTCCTATCAACTGATCCCTTCTTTTGGCCAAGTTGTGCCATAAATTATTTTTTCCCTCAATTTGATTCAGCACCTCCCTCTTTCTTACCCATGTGATCTTCAACATTCTTCTATAGAATTACATTTTTTTCCCCAGTCCACAATGTCATATGCTCATTTCCATTTTCAAAAGCTGCTATCTTCTTCTTGTCTGAACTGCCTATTGCCCACATTTCACTTACACACAAGGCTACATTCCAGACAAATATCTTAAGAAAAGACTTCATAATACTTCAATTTATATTGCATGTTGACAAATTCCCGTTTTTCAGAAACAAATCTGAATCAACAATTTTTTAATTCGATGTTACACATTTCTTACCAGAATTCAGCAGATTTTGTAAAAAGTGGTGCAGGTATATAATACTAGTTAATATCAGCAGTGTAACATTTTGAAAAAGTAGGAGGGAAGTGCATCAAAAGTAATGCCTAAGTGTACTGTTTCAGTGGACATTTGGCCCCATTAGCTGTTGTTTAAACAGAACACAAAGTAAAACTGCACTGTTACAGCAGCCCCGGCCATCACTTTCAGCAAATATTAGGGCCATTTTTGTAAAGATTTCACTCAAAACTTTGACAAGAGGCCTACCACTGTCATCCTCTGTTCACAAGCAAATGCAGCTGAAAAAGGATAGGTAGATACGAGCGTTGGAACTGAAATAGTGGTATCTATTTATTCACAACCGATACAAAAAAGTTACATGTTTGCACCTGTTACTGTCCTTCAAAGTAGTCACCAGTGTTGTGTAGAACCCGTTGCCAGGTATGTGGAAGGTATAGTAATACTGTTAGCAGAGCCTGTTCTGTTGATTGTGCAAATGATGCGGTCTACTGCCTGTCGAATCTCTGGAACAGTTCTGAAGTGAATGCCATGAAGTGGTTCCTTCCTCTTTGGAATCAAATCAAGGTCACAAGGACTTAAGTCCGGGGAGTATGGTGGATGGTACAGTACTTCCCAGTCCCATCGACCGAACAGAGCAGCTACAGCCTGTGCTGTATGCGCCCACACACTGTTGTACAAAACGATGGGTGGATTGTGTAGAAAGTGTCGCCGCTCCTTTCACAAAGCTGGTCGCAGGTGATGCTCCAAAAATGAACAGTAATACAACTTAAGTCCTTGTGACTGATTTGATTCCGAAGATGAAGAAACCACTTCGTGGCATTCGCTTCAGATCTGTTCCAGAGATTCGACAGGCAGTAGACCGCTCCATTCGTACCATCAACAGAACAGGCACTGCTACTGGTATACTACGCCTTCCACATCACTGGCAATGGGTTCTACACAATACTGGTGACTACTTTGAAGGACAGTAACAGGTGCAAATATGCAACTCTTTTTGTATCGGTTGTGAATAAATAGTTGCCACTGAGTTCCAACCCTCGTACAAACATTTTATATGTATTAACTAGTAAATTTATAGCAAATGGGGTGAGCAGTACTGTTGTGCAGTGTTTGTTAAGCTCTACTGTTGAGCAACATATTTCATTGTGGTCACAAGCGGAGGTATGCTTATCCACATGGAGACACCATCTCCACTTCTAATTGGTTGACTATAGTGACAGCCATAGCCAATTGCAGTCCAAGTTTGTAGTCTGGGCAGACATGTTCACTGTTCAGGGTGGTTAGTATTGATTCAGTCCTATCAAACTGTTATTTTATAACTTTTAAGAGTTGGTTGGTGAACACCGATAAGAGCCATGGGGAAGTGTGTTAGTTGCTCAGGATATTGATCATTATTATTGATAATAAGCATTACAATTAATGAGTTCAAGTTCATGACTTGCATTCTGATTAGACTGACGAACCAGTTCTTCATGTGGAATGTTGAGCAATTGTAAATGACTACATTATGAACAGTGTTGCGGCAAGAATTGCAACACTGAATAAATTAATGGCATCCCTTAAAAAGACACTCTTCACTAGAAAGTAGACTCGCATGTATCTCATAACAGTTTCGGTGCCAAACCATAAACAGAATCATGACCGCACATGACCTTCTGCGAGAGGGACATCGTCTTTAGAAGATGCAAGGTGGGCAAAACAGAACTCTGCGAAGTCTACCTGATACTGCACACATCCGAATGCAACTCTCACTGCATAGTTACAAAAGAGGTGTAGGACATGGCATCTCTTGCGGGGATGAATCTGAGTGGCTATGAATGTTATGGATTGCATCCAAAGTGATAAACAGTGAATTGGCACTACCAGTGACTTTGTGATTTTGATCAACTGAACAGTGACTTTCATTGGTAAAAGAAACAGAGCACAAGATAAGGGTGAACTGTGAATTTTAAAATACTGACCACATGTGAATCTCTAGATAAGGAGCTTGAAGTAACACTGATGATTGATTATAGCTGTTGCTCAAAATCATGCAACAGTACTGATCAGTGATAGGAATTATTTTGGTAATGTACACAACACAAGTGGCAATGAATGCTATGTACTGTGATATTGATGCAATATAAAACACTAACATCAAGAAAAGAAGACAGAGATTTTGTGTTATGATGCAACGCACTGAGGAGGACATATGTGTCGAGAGGCTGCCAGAAGTGGAGAGTGGTCACCGCATTCTCTGCAGCCTCCGTCGTAACAGCTTGTGGGGCAGCCTATACGGAAAGGGAAAGTCACTGGCCCAGCTGATGAACAAGAGATGACCCTCACCTCGATAACAGGCAACTTGTCTTTATAAAATCTTTTGGTAGACTGATGTTTGTCTCTGTTAAGGCTCAGGGTAGCAATAGCTTGGCAGAGTGCAGCACAGTCTGTAAATTTAGATTAGCAAATAGTGAGCACAAGTTGTATTAATTATTGACAGTAACATTTACAAACATGAATAACAAGAGAGGAAAGATGGTTGTTCTCAGGAATAGGATAGTACATTACTTTCAAGGGGGACATGAAGGTGATGAGCATCCATCTGGGTTACATAATGAAAGTTCAGTGTTGCTGCAAGATACTTGTGATGTCATAGAAGTTTGGCAGAGGTACATTCATTCACATGATGATCATGGGTCAGATGTAGTGGCACCAAATGTAAGTCACCACACCCATTCAGCAAACACTATAGCTGTTCATCTAATAGTGAATCATCAAGTGAAAGTACGGTAAAGATATGTTCACGAGGTTTCTCAAGGAATCTCAGAAAAATCTTGAAAAATCATTTAACATTCATTTGAAGAAACTAAAATTTAAAATTTCCATTAAAGAAACTAAAATTTCCATTGGAAAAAAGAAGAAAAAGAAATTGCTAATGAAGTATTTAAGAAATGAATAAAATCCACTTGGGAAAAATTATAATCAAAAAGATGAGTTTTGCTTAGAAACTTCAGTCTTACTTAAGGAGTATAAAGAAAGGATAAGTAGAAGCACACATGAGCTCCACATTACTTGCCCAGAATCTAATGCTGTACAGTTAGCTAACGATCAAAAAGAAACTAATATGTGTTGTAAAGTGACTAATAAGCAGCAAGATTTAAAGGCTCAAACTGATATGGATAAGAAGATAGAGATGGTTAAAAATACATGCACTGAGAATGCAGCTGAACATTTAGAACTGAAGGAATGGCAGTAAGTATGGGGTAAAGTTAGAGTCGGTGGCTCCGTATGCCACTCAGGTTGAAGCAGAAATAAAGCAAAGGTTATAATCTTGACATGAGCATGAAAGATAGTAGGATAAAAATAAAAACTACGTGATATCTGACAATCAGTATTTAACAGTGTGTAAATATCATAGTTTCTCTATCAGAGGGACACCCAATTACATTAAAACAACAATCTGAAGAAATATTTCCTATTCAGTGGGACAATAAAAAAAAGATTAGTTGTGTGACTAGTGCACAAGAAGGGGAAGCACTATCCAGGGGAATGAGGTAGAATCACAATGCAACACATACGACCAATTCATAGGACTGTTAACAAATGAGTATTGGTCCAGCGGCATGCAAAACTGTCAGAAGAGACCTGATTTGAAGTTCAAATTATCACAAACATTGGGAACAAAAGTTATAAAGAGGTCTTCCAAACATATTTGGAAAAGAATTTGCATTTAGACAATATACTGAAAGAGTGACTTGATTTCAATCATTATTAAGTTACAAGTTAACCAGAATGCCAAAGACAGATGTTAGTGGAATGTACAGGCTTTGGATCATTTATATGCTTTAGCAGGCAAAAGTCAGAATTTAGAAGGTTGGTGCAGAAAATGGTGGAAAGGAAATGACACATAAAGATGGGCTGAAATGCTGCCACCGAGATTTACACAACACCAGCGCCAAATGATATGCATCAGGAATGCAAGGAGTGTTGCAGTATGAAAAGTAGGGTTCATGTAATTACTCTCATAATCGTCCGAGATGAAGAAAAGGTGGATTTAATAGTGGAAGAGTAAATTATTATGGGAAGTCTAGGGATAACCATAGCAATGGAAATTATGAACAAGAGACTTCATCTACGAGAAACTCACTGGTTGTTTAAGATTCGATAATGAACTAGAGAGACCAAAGGACCACAAAAGCTAAACTTTTTGGAATATGATACCAGGGATAGTATTAAAGTGGTGCTGATGGTTCGGGGGGGGGGGGGGGGGGGGGGAATTGACAGACAGACCAGTGAGCATTACTCTGGGTGCAAGGGCAATTAATAAAATTATATGGCCACAAACAGATTGACTGGAGGTCCCGGAAGACCTAATACAGAAATTTAATGATATTTTACTAAGATACCATCAGTGACCAAGCAGCTCGTTAGAATGAAATTACAATGAAATGAACACTCTTAGCTGCTTACAGGCGTTGACATACGTCAACGGGGACAGATGAAAATGTGTGCCCCATCCGGGACTCGAACCCGGGATGTCCTGCTTACATGGCAGACGCTCTATCCATCTGAGCCACCGAGGACACAGAGGATAGTGCGACTGCAGGGATTTATCTCTGGCATGCCTCCCACGAAACCCACATTTGCAACATATTGTCCCGCACTACATTCGTAGTGCCCCTGCCCATTATACTCATTACTCGCGGCGCGTTGCTGATTCCCGGACATGTCTGAAAGAACAGATACCATCTTAGTAAAATATATAGTTAAGGCTCACCGGCCACTTGACCATCTTCTTCTTCTGTGCGAATGCACAAACAGTGCCCGAACTCTTACGGGAATCGGAAACGCGCAGCGAGTAATGAGTATAATGGGTGAGGGCACTACGAATGTAGTGCGGGACAATACGTTGAGAATGTGGGTTTCGTGGGAGGCGTGCCAGAGATAAATCCCTGCAGGCACGCTATCTTCTGTGTCCTCGGTGGCTCAGATGGACAGAGCATCTGCCATGTAAGCAGGACATCCCGGGTTCGAGTCCTGGGCGGGACACACATTTTCATCTGTCCCCGTTGACATATGTCAACGCCTGTAAGCAGCTAAGGGTGTTCATTTCATTGTAATTTCAATTTAATGATAATTGGGTAATGTCTAGCACAGATATAACAGATAGCTTTTGGCAAGTGCATTTACCTAAAGAGTGTGGAAGATAGCCTTCATTTATGGTAGTCAAGGTTACCAATTCAAAGAACTTCTGTTTGCAAGATTTCCAGATACAGGAAATTAAGCACACAGTTAATGGATTGGTGGTACCATTTGATTTTTTATTTGAAGACATCTACTGCAGCATTTATTTTCATGTTAGATAAAGCACTGGAGATGACTTACTAGCTAAGGTAACTGTCTATGCAGACAATATATTGCTACCAACAAAAAACTGGCATGAACATAATAAAATATTGGAAGAAGTTTTAGTGGCAATTGCAGCAGATGGCATCAGAGTAATTTTTGAAAAACCAGAGTTTGAAAGAAAGGAAATTAAATTCCTAGGACACATTATTTCAACTAACAACGTAAGGGCAAATCCTGACGAAAATCAAGCTATAAAGAACTTTCCTGAACCAAAAACAAAAGGCAAATAAAAGGATTTCTTGGTCTATGCTGATTTTATTGTAAATTTGCAACAAATCAAGTATTTAATGCCAAGGCATTTTTAGACTTAACAAAAAAGAAAGCAGTTTGGGTATGGATCAGCCAGTGCAGTAAGGAATCTGAGGACATTTAGGAAGAGTTATGCAAAACTATTACACTGTTACACCCTGATATATCACAAGGTTTTTGTTTCATTGCAAACATGTCCGAATATGGGACTGGTTCACGATAGTTTCAGATAACAGGACAAGAAAGGGAAAGCAATCAGTTTTGTGAGCATAATAATAAACAAGTGGGAACAAAATTATTCTGTTACAGGAAAGGAAACTTTGACAACAGTAGGGCCATTTCAAACGTTCAGATACTTCTATGTATACAGAATACAGAGCCATAGCTTTCTTGTCAGACTGCAAGTTAATGCATGGAAGACTCAGAAGATTCTTCTTCTTCCTGGCTCTACAGTCCTTGATGGGCCTTGGTCTGCTCTAAGACATCATTCTATTTAGCCCTGTCCATTGTCTTGTTGTGTCTTCATCCTCAGGCACAAATAATTTTTAAATCATCTTGTATGTCATCGAAGTATTGCAGTCTTGGTCTTCTCCCACTTCTTTGTGCTGCTGGGTATTGCAGCAGTGCTATTTTCATTGGGTTCTCATGTTCCACGTGAAAAACATGGCCAACCATTTCAGGTAGTTTATTTTAATGAACTTTACGATTTCAAGATCTTCATATAATCTGTAAAGCTCAAAATTGTACCATCTACATCATATTACATCTTCATTAGTCACCCAATAGCTTTGGCATAACACCTTTCATTCATTGGGACATATTACTGGCTAGTTTCTTTATTGATAGTTGAATCTCTTGCATCGAGGGCATCCAGTTATCCTTGCCTTCCATTTGTCGGTATCAGTTAGTTCCCACACATCAGCATTCTCTGACTACATTAATTCCTTGAAGTACTCTGCCCAATGATGGCACACTCCTTCCTGTGATGCTATCAGTTCACCATTTCTTTTTTTTCTCTACACTGTGTTGCTTTTGGCTGAAATTCCTTTCTATGGTTATTGATCTCTCTGCAGAAATTCCTGCTTTCATTAGTGTTACTCAGTGATTCAATGCCCTGCAACTGTCTTTCAAAAAGGCTTCTCTTCTTTGATTTCAGAATCCGCTTTTCTGCACGCCTTTTTTTCCTACAAACATTCTTGTTGTTCTGAGCTGCATTTTTTATACGCTTCATTCTTTGTTCTTGTTGCCTCCTCACACTCTTCTTCATACCATTTTATACCATTCATTCCTTATGGCCAGTTGTTCCATAGCAATCACTTCCTCTGCAGTAGCCTGTATTTCATTTATGATTTTACTCCATTGCTCATTTAAGTTATGAGTATAGTTCTGCAGGATTTCTGTTAATTATTTTCCAAATTAATAGATACATGTTCAGCCTTCCTTGGGTCATTACATTCTGATATATTATACTTATTTTGCCCTTCTCCTTTAACTTTATATGCTTTTGAAATTCTCCCTCTAATTTCTGCTATGAGGAGGTAATGACCAGAATTCATCTTAGCGCCTATGAAACTATTGCAGGCTAGTATGTCAGAGGCATGCCTGGTAGCTATTAATATGATCAGTTTGATTCCTAGTAATGTTGTCTGGTGACACACAGATCAAAATATGTATATTCTTACATTGAAACCACATGCCAGAAGAAACTGTCATGTTAAGTGATGCTGCAAAATTTATCAGGGTTCAAACGAGTTACTGATGAGAAAAATATGAGTTTATGCAAGTGAAAGTCACTTAGCTTCTCCTACTCAACTGTCTCTGAACTTCAAGTTGGTGAACCATGGGAACCTTAGAAACCCGTGAAAGATTGGGTACCCAACTCAGTGGGAAACAGAGGTGAAGGCAGACGAGAGTGGGAAAATTGTCCTCTGAAGAATAGAGGGTTCAATTACAGGCGGATAAGTCATACCTGGGGAAAAAGTTTTATTGTGAAAACTGAAGGAAATACAGGTGGATGAACCCTAAGGCAAAGACATGGCAATGTAACAAGGAATATGAGAATTGTATTGTGGAATGTACAGACATTATATAGAATTGGAGCCATTGGAAAAATGGCTGAAATAGCGAAACATACAACATGGCCTTGCAAGAAATAAGATGCACTGGACAGGATACCTTCCAGAAACAGCAGTGTACTATGTACTACAGTGGCCACAACACTGAATACATATTTGGTGTGGGATTTATAGTCAATCAAAGCACTGAACAACTTGTGACAGGTTTAAAGCAATAATTCCAAGGATATGTTGTATGTAAATAAAGGGGAAATCCTTTAACTACTGTCTCCCAAATGCACATGCCCCTACTGAGGAGAAGATAGAAGAAGAGAAGATGATCTATGAGGAACTGGAGCAAGCTTATCAACAGTGGATAAAAAATAACATAAAAATGGTGATAGGAGATATTAATGCTAAGGTAGGGCAGGAGCAGGTCTTTTCCCCTACCACTGGTAGATACAATCCCCATAAAGAGAGTAATAACAATGGACTCCATTTATTAAATTTTGCAGCCTTTATGAAATAATGTGTATGTTCATAAAAACTGAGTCGTCCTTTATGTGGAAAAATGGGGGGAGATGAGCGCGCGTGTGGGCGCGCTCACGCGTGTGCGCGCATGTGCATGTTTGCAATTCTCAATACTGTTGGCAATGAATTACTGTTTGCTACAGGATACATAACAGTGTTCATTTTTTTATGAGAAGCACTATCTCACAAAGATAATTTATAAACTCTGTTGAAGTGTTATTTGAAAACTGAGCCATCGGATTCAAGACATGTACATATGAGGATTTGTTTCCAAGATAAATCAAAAGTTAGCTTCAAGATACATTAATGTAATGATTATGTCTAAAGTACTGAATACCTTTGTACACATATCCACAGATTTTCAGCAATGTGAGCCATTTTCAAGCAATAAGATGCACACCTTAAGATTTTGGCTGTAGTTTTCATGTTCTGGGAATGACTAAACAATAGATCAGGGTTCATTTCGTATTTGCCTACAATTTTTTCCACAAGCACCCATCACGCATTTTCACCCATGGCAATGCTTTGTGTATGTGGAAAGTGTGAAACTGCATCACGGTCCATACAACGTATTAAACTATAGGTCCCCATATGACTGATTTTGAGGGCTAACTGATGGCAGTAGTTCACCTGGAATACAACCATATTCAATAAAGCATTGTGGCATTCAAATCAACATTCAAGTTTCCACCTCAAACAAGTCAAAATGAACGTAAAATAGTTTGTTTGATGAACAATGTAAATTATTGTAAAATAAAAGGGAGATTAAAATATTTAAGTTTCATGAACTACCAGAGGCAAGTTTGTCTTGCAAACATAGCATACTAACAAAGTGCATTACTACCACAATTTAGTAACAACAATGAAAATATCTTTTGAAAGTAATCTCTACTCTTTTTGTAAGTCTCACATCTTAACGTAATTATTAACTATAATACAGTTTAAATTTCTGAAGATAAAGGTACCAAAGCAGATTGCTACTCATCTCACTAAGCAAGTGTCAAGCAATGAGTAAGAAGAAAAAAATTGTAATTCTAGTTTCAATGGGAGCAGACATTCTTTTCTGTATAGGAGAGAGTCCTAAACAAATTTGCAACATAGTCAAGGGTAGTCATATGGCTCCTCAAAATGATAACATATGTTTGTGCCATCTACAGTCATCCAACCCCACCAAGCTATTAAACATTCAGTATCACTGTTTTGG
Organism: Schistocerca americana; assembly: GCF_021461395.2. NCBI lineage: Eukaryota > Metazoa > Arthropoda > Insecta > Orthoptera > Acrididae > Schistocerca > Schistocerca americana. Next base: position 513,219,037 of record NC_060130.1, on the reverse strand, counting down.
TTCAAACTTGTTGACAATGTTTACCTTCCTCCAAACCAGAAAACCTTTTCTCCCATCAATTTCATTTGGTCCTTTCCTGCTCAATGAGCTATCTTTCTGTACATCTCTTCCATAAATGATACACAAAAACATTCCATAAGCACAACCAAACATTCAAATCATATGCATGTCACAGGTGAGTTTTTGGCTACAATGGAAGCAGTTTGTTGTTTGTCATATCCAATCACTCATCATCCCATTGATGCACAGAACAGTACCTCAACTAAAAGTAGTGGGATGGTGTACTGAGCCACAAAATATTCTTAATTGATCATCACATTTGTTGATTCAGTTCCTTGTATATCTATGTACTTCAGCACCCAGCAGAATTAAACATCTTTCCAAGGCTTTGTAGACTTACCTGTGGGATGTATAAGCTGCACACTTTTAAGGGTACTCAAAGTGTCAGAACAGATCAGAGATATCACTGAACAAACACATCTAATCTGTTTTGACCAGAAAATATTCAGAATGCATTTATTGTTCAAGCAAATACAGACAGAAATAGTGAGCCCTCCTAAAGAAGAATGCGATCAAGATAAATGTCTGTTTTGTTCCATCACCTTTGAGAACTTTTTATTCCGCATCAGATGAATTTGTTTATTAAATAAATTCAAGGAAAATCACTTCCTGCTCACACCCACCAGTGAACAGAATCACAATCGTGATCATATAAAATTTCATACAACACTGACTTAAAACCATAAGGAGGACTATTACAGGTACATTTAAGATAAATCTGGATTTCATCAGAAAGCATGGCAGCAGGTGACTAATCTTGAGCATAGAATGATATTTTTTCCAGACTAAGTTCTACTAAGTTGTGTTTGCACAGAACTCAAACGACCTTGTTTCTTGCAGGTGATTCGAGGAAATACATCACAGGGCGAGCAACAATCAGAAACATGATTTTCAAACAGCCCAGAATTTTGTGTGTAAAGAACCATGAAGAAGTAAAATATTTGTGTGCAGTGAGTAATAAATTCTGACATAGAGACTGATATATCAAAGTTTTTATTTTTTATTGTTGCACAGTTTTGAATCTCTTGCAGACATCTGTTTTTTTAATACACCACACCTTGCCATCTGCTTTCTGTGGGGGCTTTGTATTTCTGAAACCTGAATGGCCAGTTCTTTCCTTCATCACAGCCTCACTGCATGCACTCTTTCATCTGCTGCCTGTTCCAGAAGCAGAAACTTTTAGTGTTAGGAAAATCATTTTCTTTGAAAATGTCTCACAATTATACCTGCGCTATGCTCAAGATTACTTTAGGACTGACAGCTACAAAGGCGGTTGAGGGGATAAGTTTCACTCGCGAGGCACAATACACATTCAGCCAATTTCATGAGACCCCTAGTCACAGCAACCACCCTCACACTGTTAGAATTTCTCCTGGCCTATTCAATTGGAAATTTACAGCTGACATAGAAACATATTCAAGAGAATGTAGTTTTATACAGAAGTTAGTTTGCTTTTGTAATTTAGTGCCCTAGTATTTTGATAATCTTTTCTTTCTTTCTTTTTTAACAAATCATCTGATGACTTGATAATAAGTCAAAATAATGCCATTTGTGTGACCTCAGGTTGAAATATAACATAAAAATTTCCATACACTGTCTTAAAAATTTGTTGCTACAAATGAAACTAAACTAAAACCCCAGACCAACTCTTCCAGAACTCACTGATGTCAGCTCTATGCAACTCCGTTCTGCACCTCCACGTGATTCTGCTGAAGCATCAATCCTAAAGTAATTCTAAACAGAGTAGTCATGAGGCAAGTTCAGGATTTCATATATATTTTTCTGTGTGTACTTGGTCTTTTTTTAAATTTTGGGACTTACTTCCATTTTCACATTGTAGAGTCACTTTATTTGAACAGGATTCCTCAGCAAGTTTGCTCAGTGAAATGCTTTGCTGAAAAAAAAAAAAAAAAAATCACCATTATATTATTATTATTAATGAAATACATACATAAATACATTCTACTACTACTACTACTACTACTACTACTACTACTAAAGGTGTTTTTTGGTTAGGACAATTTCTGTGATTAAAATGCAAATATTCTTATGTTCGTTAGTCACCATTAATTAAAAGTCAGTAGCAGACAATGATCAGTAAGACTATATACACTTAATTCTTTTTTTTCCTTCTAGGCTGTCTGCTCCAAAGGTACCATACATGAACAGAATGTACTTAAAAATTATATTAACTAACTGAAATTTACAAATCATGAGCAATCTATGAACATTAGATGGCTGCCCAAATGCTGCTTGTCCAAGGATTGTCATAATAAGTTTGTATTAATAGGCATTCACTGAAGGACAGTTAGTACTACATATTCGCAGCAAGTATTCTTTGCACTGCAGTCAACAATTATAATCTGAACACAACTAGAAATTTCTTGCCATATTGAATATTTTATCTGTAGATTAAACACACAAATCATGTTTACTAAAGCCTTTACAGCCAATGGCAACACTTCCCATGCTGTTAGAAGGAAAAAAAAGTGTGTTTCAAGAAAAATAAAGAAGAAATAATAATTAGATAAAATCCAGCCACAATACAGAAATATGTCAGAGTCCATTATTAATATTGGTAATGGCTTAGAACCATGACAATAACATTTTTATCTTTGGAAACATTACTGATCATTTGTTGCTTTGTGAACAGTTTAAATGGACGTTAGAACTGTATCTCATTAGCTCTAGCACAAAATAAAGATTTCAACTGCATTTAGTGACATATTAGGAGAGAAAAATATTTTTAAAAAATGTGAATAGTTGTACAGATTTACTACAATTTTTCAAAATGCATACACAATCTTTCTGCAGTGATCTTCTTTTGTTGACTCTTTAGTCTACATGGTATATAGACTTTATTGAACTAAGCCAAATACACTCACGTTCAGAAAAAAAAAAAAAAAAAAAACAGAACACCTTGAACAACTAGAGACAGCACATTCATATTCACAGGATATGTACATTAGTATGTTCTGCAGAAATGATGAGCATATGAACTATGCAGGTTCAAGGTCAATACTGATGGTGCAGCACACAACCACCTACTGATAAAATGCGCCTGGGCTCTCGTTCTTGCTGTAAACTGAAGGTAATGGATCAGTGTGACTTGAGAAGATGTGCAAGATACCTTGCAGACATACAAACGAACTTTACCATCAAATCAATGAGTTTGAAAGAGAGCGCATTATTGTTGTGAGAGAATGTGATGCATCCCTCAGGGAAACTGCTGCTCATGGGGACTAAGTATTTCAGTAGTGGAAAGGGTGTGTGCAGAATGGTTCACAGAAGGCTATAGAACATGACGAGATGGGTCAGATCACACCACCCAGACCATCCCCCATGGAGAGAGACAGCTCTTCCGATTGACATTGCAGGGCAGATCTGTGCCCTCCTCAGCTCTGATGCAACAGTGGAACAGTGTAACACATCATACACTATCAGGGGTAACAGTCTGTCATTGTTTATTACAGCATGGGTTGTGTGTGCTTCGCCCACTTCTCCATCTACCTTTGACGAACGTGCAGAAACATACTAGACAGTAGTGGTGTATGGAACGATGTCACTGGGGACAGGAATGGCATCAAATCGTGTGCCAGATGAACTCAGGTTTTGTTTGAATATGATGGCCACATCTTGGTTTGTCGCAGACAGGGATGCAGCGTCGCAGTGACTGCATATGCACAAGACAAAGCGCCAACTCAAGGCCTTATAGTGTGGGGTGCTATTGGGTATGACCACAAATCAGAGGGGGTGTGTGTCCAGGGCACTGTGACCAGTGTGACCGATGTGAATGACATCCTGCGATCCCTTTCTGCACAACACCCCAGTCATCATTTTCAGCAAGACAATGCACGGCCCCATGTTGCTGCATGAACACATGTCTTCTTGGTGTCACAGGATGTCAGCCTTTTGCCCTGGCCCTCCAGATCCTCAGAATTGTCACAAATCAAAAAACTGTGCGATATGGTGAAACGACAGGTGCAGAGCTGACTCCAATGCTAACCATCACAAATGAACTTTGGAACCAAGTGAATGCCACATGGACAGTTATACCACGGGCTGCCATTCATGCTTTATATGCATGGATGCCATCATGCATGGAACAAGTTTCAGGGCTCATGATGGACCCTGTCCCTACTATGCAACAGCACACATGCTGAGCTGAGGTAACAGAAATGCTAATCATTTCTGCAGAACATACTAATGTACATGTCCCGTGAATATGAACATCCCACCTCTACTCATTCAAGGTGCCCCGTATTTTCTGAACATGAGTGTGTTTTTTAACCCAACATGAAACAGTATCAAGAAGGTATCAATGTGTTGGTATGGTGGTATGGGGTGTGGATGGAGGGAGGGAAGGGGGGGGGGGGTGAGTGAGAGAGAGAGAGAGAGAGAGAGAGAGAGAGAGAGAGAGAGAGAGAGAGAGAGAGAGAGAGAGAGATATTCATCCTCACTGTAAGACAAACAAGTGACCAGTCGATATTCATTCTCATCGTAATACAAACAAGTGACGAGTCTATGGCATCATTGCTACATAAGCCGTTCAAATCACAGTGTTTTTTGTGGTTTAAGAAATTACCATTTACCTATAAATTACTGTTCATTTATTTCACACACTCAAGAGTTCACCTTTATAGTCATTCTCAAGTGCAATCTGAAATGTCACAAAATGTCAACTAGCACCTGAAAATGGCTATAAAGCTGAAATCATGATTGTGTGAAATAAATGAATAGTAATTTACATTCAAATGGTAGAAATTTCTTTAAAAAAGTTCTATACGACTGTGGTCTCCCATGAAGCAAAAATCACATATCTGAGTAATTTTTTTTATTCACTACGTCAGACGCAATATTGAAATCACAATAAAATTATAATTACACTTTTCTTTAGCCCTCTGTACATCATAATACAGACAAAGGGTGTCTCCATGCACTCTTATTTCAATTGCCACCACCTGGGCAGTGAGTATGACACAGAGAATTGTGCCAGTTACTTTGTGGAAACAATGAGGCCAGTGATGAACAATTAGGTCATACATTAAAACAAAATGTGTGCTTTCATTCAAATATATTTACATAAGCATTACAATGCAAAACTTTTGAAACTCTTCAGGGGAGGGGGCAGTTTCCATCATCATTTTACTCAAATTGTTTATAAATCAATCACTTTCACTCGTTTTCTCTCAGACATTCCTCTAAAAGTTCTACAGTCTCTTCTCAGGGAGAACTGTGCATGAAGAACTGGTCATTTCGCACTTAATAACTTTAATGTAATAACTACAACCTCTCTTTCAACACAACTGCTCCAGTTTGATGAACAGTTAACACAGACTATCCTAGAGGGCATACTATGCAGCATTAACATCTACTACAGCCAGATTCAAGAATGGAGAATGTGAAAGCCACAAAAAATCATGCAGAATGAGGCTCAAACTGGAGTGAAAAACAAATTTGGCAATGTCAAACACCACTCGCTTTTAGAGTGGAAAGGGTAAAACATCTATATCAATAAAGGAAGTTCAGTGCACACACTACCATCCAGCCTGTGACTACCCGGTGTCTGTACTATCCAACTTACTTGATTAATATTGTAATAATACTTTAAAATGAGGATTCATTGATTTTATGTACCGTACTTCATCAAAGCTTTAGCAAGCATGCACCGGCTACAACACCGTGTGGCCATTCAAAATATTTTTGCTTCTAGCACATCTTGAGTCACGATTACAAGTTATGTACTGTATTGTTACTGTTGAATAAATTACTGGTATCACTTTTCAACATACGATACTCACAATCAACAATGTACACACACAGAGCAGTAGCTCTGTTGGTAACCCTGTGTTCTTTGTTCCTTCAGTTGCTTATCAGACATCTAAAGTGCACACATAGTTAAATCATTATTTTGTGTGGTCCTTTGTATTTAATTAGAAAGTCTGAAATGGGTGATAAATGAACAAAAAATACCTGTAGTGACTACGGACCTTACGTTATGAGCTGTAATGTAATCGGATCCTACGGTAGCAGCCAAAACTATTGCTTTGGAGTTAGGGATATGAAAAAGAACTATTGTATACGGGAAGAAAAATTGAGCAGAAATCGAGAAGTAGTGTGATTTACAAGCTAGTGGAAGTGAAATAAGAATAAGGGAGACAATGTTGAAACCTAAGTGTAAAGTAGTTGAAGAAACCTTAGTTTTGTGGCATGAACATTTAAGAGGAAAAGGTTTGCCTGATAATGGGGAAATATTGCAAGTAGTAGTATTGCAATTTCAGTGGCAAATAGATGATGATTCAGAATTTACTGCCAGTGATGGATTCTGGGATCACTGGAAAAAATGATTATGTATTTGTCAGATTACCATCACTGGTGAGGCTTTATCTGCTGACAAAGAGGCTATGTCATTGTTTAAAGATTACCTTTCAAAGTTAATTAATGAGGAGAGAATCTCTGGCAAACAGTTTTACAGTTGTAATGAAAAAGGTTTAAATTGCAAGATTCTCCCTATGAAAATACTTGCTTCAAAAATAGGCTGCAGAAACTTGATACAAGAGAAGCAAGGAATGAGTTACCATACTGGCTTGCAGCAAAGCTAATGACAACCAGAAATGTAGGGTTACATTGATAGGGAAATCATGGAAACCCTGAGCTTTCAAAAACCTGAAAAATCAGGAATCATTGCCCATACATTACACTCATCAAAAGAAAGCACACACAAATTCAGCAAGCTCTAAAATTTGATTACAAAATGAATTCATACAAGTCACAGAGAAATATTTAAAAGACAACAGTTTACCAAGGAAGGCTCTTCTGTTTCTTGATAATGCACCTTTGCATTATACCAGTTATGCACTCACAGATGGAGATATCGAAACATTATTTTTACAGCCAAATGTGACTGCTCTGTCAGCTGATGAACTAGGGCATCCTTGAAATGCTAAAGTAGTAGTACTGCTGCCATCTTCTCAACGATTGATGACAATTAAGACTGTGCAAACATTCTGAAGAGGATTGAATTACTAGACGTCATAGGATGGTTGTCCGGGGGTGGGTATAGATTCTGAACATATCACTTGTACGATCTTTGAACATTTTCTAGACCATGAAAGTGGATATTACAACTTTTCATCCATGAGTGCAACTGAAGTCAAAGAGGGAAATAATGATATCTTTTCATTGCTAGAAAATGTACCGGGCTGTGAGATGTTGATGCTGAGGACATCACAAAATGGGTGGCAAACGGTGAAGTTGATGAAGTAAGAAGTCAAAAATTGTTAATAAAATTAGGTTTGGTACTTAAAGAAGAGTGTTTTGAATGGTATGGGTGTGCTCGGAAAAGAGAATTAATAGAACTCCAGCCTATTTGCTTTTTTGTTATTTGGCTTGACCTGCCACATAAATCAAGATAGATAGAGTCTACTTTATTATAAAAATATAGCCTTTATTTTAACATATCTTCATGTAATACTATCTTTATTGGAACATTGCCAGTAACATTTATTTAACCAGTATATGTAATAATTCTGATGGGTTGTCAACATATTCAATACATAATGCTGTGGGCAGATACTCCACACATGCGCACATGCACACACAGTATTATGTATGAAATGTGTTAACAACCTATTAGAATTGTTACATATATTAGTCACATAAAAGTTAGTGACAATGTTCCAATAAAGATAGTCTTCATTTTGACCATAAAGCAAACCAATGTAAATATATTTATGTTAAAAGATTATATTTTACCTGTTTGGTATGCCACAAAGATATTCCAATAGAAAGTGCTGATAGCAGGAGGACACACCCAGCATAATAATAATAATTATCTAATGACCACAAAGTAATACTGAAGACTTGAAAAATATAAAATGGATTCACAACTTCATTCACAAACAATGACCAATAAGACTTGACTTTCACTGACATGGTATTTTCACCATACAGGAAACACCTGAAAAAGAGAGAGAGAATCACCTTAGCTTCTATTGTTAGAGTGGCAAAATTTAAATCTGTTATAATACAGTGCAGCATTGAAAGTTGGGGTTAACATTATAAACGTTTTTCTTTAAACTGCAAAGTATCACAAATGCTGAAACAGAGTGTGGGACATGGGAATCAGCAGACATGGAGGGCACTTGTATCATGTGGTGAGAGGGGGTGGAGCAAAAAGGCCAGACATAGGGCGAGGGAGGGGGGGGGGGGGTGAAAGGGGTAGCAGTAGGTGGTAGTGAGGGAGAGAACAGTGTAGGGGCTCAGTGAGAGGGGCGGGGGGGGGGGGGGGGGGCAAAGCTGTCTACAAGACCTAAAGATGGGATGGGGCTGCAGGGGGTTAGAGAGATGGGGTAGAGTGAGGGTAAGAGAGGAATGAATAATTGTTTGATTAATTGAGAGGGGTTATGGGACCAAACAGCGAGGTCATCAGTCCCAAGGTTCCGAAGTGAGTTACAGAAGAAAAAGGGTCTGCTAAAAGAGGATAGATTCAGTCAGGGGAGTCAAATTATAAAATAATGAACATTAAACACACTCAGTAAAAGCATAAATGGTGAGACCAAATTTAAAAACTGGAAAAAGGGGGTGGGGAGGGGTGGGGGTGGGGGCAGTCATGGGATCACAGACCGAGAAGACTGCAACAAAAGAACCAACCACAACCAACCTGTCCCTGCTCCAAGACTAAAGGAGAATCTCATATCTGGAAATAGAAACCACTTTCACGGAGGAAACTGAGGACCAGTGCAACCATCCATGAATTTTCTGCTAATCAGGATGACTACTTAACATGAAGGGCCGAAAGAAGGGGACATTCCACCAACATGTGAGATATCATCAGTCTGGCTCCACAACCACATTGTGGGGGTGGGTCATTACATAGGAGGAAACAATGGGTGAGCTGGGTACGACCAATGCATAAATAGTGTGAAACAGTGGACCACTCCCGAGAGAAGCAGAAAGAAGAGTGCCAAACTGCAGTAAACTCCTTGATTGTGTGGAGTTCATTACTATGAGCAGTAGCACTCCAGATAGAATTCCAATTCATTCCCTGGGATGCCCACGTGACTTGGGACCCAGAGAAAGATGACTGAACAGGCAGCACACTCAAGGGCAAAGAGAAGATCATGGATAGCACAGATAAAGGGTGGCAAGAGTAGAATGGGATGGTCTGCACCCCAAGATGTGTGGGCCAGGAGGCAGAGAGCATTAAGCTTCTGTATACATGTGGCCTTTAGGTGGTGAATGTGGGGCAGCCATGTCAGCTTGTTATCAAAAATACAACCCAAGAAACAGGATTGTGCTACAACATCGAGGAGCTGGTAGCCTAAATGAAGTTCTAGATTGGGATGTACTGTGGGTTGATGACAAAAGTGCATAATCTGCATTTTGGAGGGAGAAAACTGGAAGCCTGCTCAGCAGACACTACCACGTGGGAGCTGCACCAGATGCAAAAATCGCCGACGTACGACGCCGGGGTAACCAGAAACCACACAGAGGTTGCAAGCCCATTGATGGCAATGAGGAAGATTGGGATACCATTCTCCTGAATCTGAGGGGTGCTGAGTGAAGTGCCAGCTCGAACCCGGAAGAGCCAGTAAGATGATAACTCGTGGCTAAAAATTGGAAGGGGACCACGGAAGCCCCAGTCATGGAGGGTAACTAAAATGTGATGGCGCCAAGACAAGTCATACGCTTTATGTAGGTCAAAGAAGATCGCAACAAGGTGCCGGTGGTGAGTAGAAGCTAATTGCAATCAGAGTAAATGATCAGTTGGAGATCCCCCTGCCCGGAAGCCACATTGATATGGGGACAAAAGGCCCCGAGATTTGAGTACCCAACATAATCTGAAGTTGACCATACTTTTGAGGAGTTTACAAAGTACATTTATAAGGCTACTTGGGTGGTAGCTGTCGAGACACATTGGGTTTTCCCAGGTTTAAGGACAAGGATAACTATACTACCTCACCATTGTGATGGAAAAGCACCTGTGAGCCAAATGTGGTTGAAGACCCTGAGAAGCCGTTGCCTCTGGGGAACGTCCAAGTGTTGGATCATCTGGTTGTGGATGAAATCCAGCCCCGGGGCTGTGTCTTGTGAAGAACTAAGAGCCTGCACCCACTCCCATTCAGAGAAAGGTGCATTATAGGAATCAACATGATATGGGATGAAACTGAAGTGGGTCTGTTCAACTCTGCATTTCTGCCGGAGAAAGGTAGTAGGATAGGAAGAGGACAATGATGCTGTCGCAAAGTGTGTCGAGAGGTGTTCTGCGAGGATCAATGGATCAGAGCACAGGGAACCTTGGAGGTTCAGACCCTGGACAGTTGACTGTCACTGGCAGCCCAGAAGGCTACAGAGCTTTAACCAAACCTGTGGCGAAGAGGCATCCATCCCCAGGGAAGAAACATAGTGCTCCCAGCATTCCTTTTTACTCCGTTTCATGAGGTAATGAGCCTTAGCATAGAGACGCTTAAAAGTGAGGAGGTTGGTCTGTGAAGGGTGTAGCTTGAAACGCTGCAGCACCCGTCGGCAGTCCTGGACGGTGATTTCGACATCCTTGGTCCACTGCGGTACTGGCCAATGACGAGAAGGACCTGTGGATAGGGGGACAGCAGTGCCAGCAGCATGGATGCCTTGCACAATTACTTCAATGAAATTCGAGAGCGGGGGTCCCCACATGGCTCACACTGAAAGCAGTAAATTTTGAAGTGGAGGTCAAACCTCAAGTGGGGACATAAATGCCAAAAAGGATGAAAGAACAGGCAAAAGGAACAAAATTGCAATGAATACAGGAAATCAGGTAGATAGCCAGGTCGACATAAATCAGTACACCAAGAGAGGGGAAGGAGGTGGCAATGGGAAAGAAGCAAGGATAGGGAGGGAGGGGGCAGGGTGAAGGAAATTCAGCCAGGGAATGAAGAATGGGCCGAAACAGCTTGGGGCTTCATGTGTGCCAAGCACGAACTCAAAAAAGAACCTTGAGGCTTCTGTGGGGAGGGGGAGGGGGTAAGAGAGGAATAGAGAGATGGAGGGGGGGGGGCAGAGATACAGAAATTCAAGTGAGTAGGGAGATGGTGCTGTGATTGAGGGTGGGGAAGGAGAGGTGGCGAAGGGGGAAGGAAGATGTTACTGTAACTATGGGATAGGAGAAGGGAGATGGTGCTGCAACAAGTGGGAAAGGACATGGAACACAAATGGGGTGACACAGAGGTGGGGCAGAGAAGGAACAAGAAAGTGGAGGGTGGGAGGTGGTTGGTGGGCAATGGGTGGGGGATGGAGGGTTCCCTAGGGCAATGAGGGGGATGGGGTGGGCAGGGGCCACAAGGGGTGGGGGCAACCTGGTATTTACTTACAGCATACCTTACTAAAAACGACAAGTTTTAGGCCCATGTTTTGAAAAGGAATATTTCCGTAGAACCCAATTTAAAATAATACAAATACAAAAGCCTTAAACCACAGATTTGTTTTTTGCCATAATTTTATTACAAGAAATTGTAAAAAAAGAAAAATGTATTTTTGAGGATCCTCAATTTGCCAGTGCTTTGGAATAGAGTATATTCATAGCTCACAACTGCAAATGACGTAATCCAATATGGCATCATCCTAGTTGTGCTTGTGATGCAGAAAGGAATGCTGTGACTCACTGGCACATTTCAATCCACACACCAAAAATCTGGTGTGTGTGATTCCTTCTTTGATGTTTAGAAATACTCTGCAATGTGAAATTACAAGTTGTGACATCACCAAAAATTGTCTAGCTCCAAAACCATATCTGCTCTCATGTTAAGTGTGAGAATGCCTTAAGAGGATGCATTACTGGCTGCACATAAATTCAGTACAATCACACCAATGGGGAATGAAAACCAGGACAACAATGCTGACCACCAACACCTTGCAAGCTTGCATACATTGGGGTCCGCAGGCAGTTACTCTGACAGGGGGTTCTGGATATTCAAGTCCCATGTCGCTATGATATAACACTGCCTCCTGGCAAATGCACTTTCCTAGTGAACCAATGGATACATTGGTGAGCCACAACAGCTAGGCACAGTTGCACCTAAAGATTACAAACAGTTGTCACAGAAATATGCTGCAATTACCACAACATCAACTGCTGGAATGCCTGAAAAGTTTTCAACCATCTAATGGATTTCCTATTCCTACAAGTACATAAGGTAACATCTAGTCTAGATAGAATGAGTTTTGCTGCAACACAGGGTGACAGACATACAGGTGATTTTCCCATTCATGAGCTGCTTTTCTGCAGCTTCTACCAATTTTTAGTTCTTACATGTGGCTGTGGTGTATTAAAATCACAGAAATTTTAAGCTTTTTAAAGAATTGGACATGTAAGGTCGGTCATACCGTTAGGCATATCAATTATGTAATAAATTATGGAACCTACAGCGTGTTAAAATTCAGTTAATAAACCATAACCTTTATCAGATATCTTAATTCTTGTACTTTTCATATTGCTTTTGACATTAGTGTTCCAGTTTTCCCTTAAGTGTTCATGACAAACTGCTGAAAAGAATTAGGGGAAGACAGCTTTGGACATCTGCCCCATACCCCACTGAGCAATAGCTAAGGACTGGATACGTTGTCAAGTTGTACCTTTATCTTTCACCAATTAAGTACACAATGAAACATCATTATGCCCTCAATCATTTACATAAAAATAACTAAAATGTCTGACATGTATCAAAAACAAAGCGGAAACAATAATTCATCCTGTTATCCAGGGTTCTTTTCATTGGACTTTGAGAGGTCCAATAACATGTATGTCATCTGTGAGCGTATTTCACAGCCTGACATCTATGTGGCATGCTCTGCATGAGTCTACAGAGATCACCATGTGGTATCCGTTCTCATTCTTCAATGAGAGCCTATGAGATTTCTTGGAGAATCTGTGATGGAACAGGATGACCACGAACACCTCTGTCAAGCATGTCCCACATATGCAGGATGGGGATTAGGTATGGACTCGTGGCCAGCCATGCCATTACTTCTATGTCCAACCTTCAAAAGACGCTGCTGATGCCTGCTGCATAAGTACAGCCAGTAGAAAAATTCAGGGTCCCTACTCTATGCAGCAGCCAGTAGATGTTCCAACAGGATCTAGTTTATGTACTGCCTGGCATTAAGGTGACCATGGACAATGGTGAGATCTGTACAGATGCCAACACTTAAGCCTCCCAACAATATCACAGAATTGCTCATCACAGGTTTCCAACATGATCACGGCCATCATCTTGCGTCAGAGTATACCTTCACTTGTCTGTGAATAACATGTTTGGCCATTGAGGAAGTTGGCAATTGACACAAGAAAGGCATAACTGAAGGTGAGATGCAAGGCATTGTTGGGTCAAGCAGGATACTCGAACAGGATGTCTGAGATGTAAGATCGTTTCACATAACCTGTTCATTACAATCTGATCGGACACAGCGGCTCCAGTGGCCCTTCTGAGATTGTCTTGTAGTGCTCTGGTAGTATCTGTATGATGCTGCACTACAGAGGTGGTCAGATATCAGTCTTCATGTGAGGTAGTAATGTGTCTGCGACGTTGTCCAACTCGCCTCACGTACTAATCTGTCTCCGCAACTTACAGATGATGCACGGAGATATCGGTATCTGCAGCAACATGACAAAGTCCATTTCTGGATCAAACAGACTGCCCTCGTAACCTGCACTGCATTAAGATGTCACAGTGCATGTGCTTGGCTGAATCCACAGTCCACAAATGACAACTGCCATCTGTTTACCTCACTACAAAACACTGGGACATAGATACTCACTTCCTTCTGAGGGGTGACCTGACACTGTAATGAATAACACAGCCGACAGCTGGTGAATGATTTTAATTGTTCTCTACATTGAAATCAAAGATCTCAAGTCATGCAATCAGACCCCATGTTATGCCTGTATCAAAATAGATTTAACATACCGCATGTTGATACACATGCTCCCCTAATTCTTTTGAACTGTGATTTTTGCATGACAACCCCTTCACTGTAATTTAAGAGAGTTGTGCAACTTATTCACAACTAGATACTCCTGTGACAATTAGCATTCTAGAACAATGCTGCTTAGTGAGAGGTGTAAGTCTCTATTAACCCATTTCTGTCCGCCCCCGGTAGCTGAGTGGTCAGCGCGACAGAATGTCAATCCTAAGGGCCTAGGTTCGATTCCCGGCTGGGTCGGAGATTTTCTCCGCTCAGGGACTGGGTGTTGTGTTGTCCTAATCATCATCATTTCATCCCCATTGACACGCAAGTCGCCAAAGTGGCGTCAAGTCTAAAGACTTGCACCCAGTGAATGGTCTACCCGACGGGAGGCCCTAGTCACACGACATTTATTTTAACCCATTTCTGAGCCTTTCCACCACTATCAGTATTCCAACAAGTCCAAACAACACATTCTGAATAAAAAAATTGTGAATGCTTTTCTAAGCTTTCCTCATCTCTTTAGAATTAAAAACACATTCTGACAAATGAATTGTGTGTCCTGTTACTAGTTTCTAGTATAATCTTTGCTTGTGCATGTTCAAGCTCAACCAAACTACTGAGAGTTCTGCTGTGAGAATTAATATACTCCATATCTTTCCCATAAACAGCTACAGAAAGTATGATCAATAAAGACACACAGCTGTGCACATCTGCACAAGACTAATACATTTGGGGTGTGGTATATGCTCCCGAGGTTCTCCTCTAAATGGCGTGTTTCATCTCAACAGCCATCCACTTGATAGGCATAAAAAACAGTTTGAAACCGAGTTTTCTTTAATAAGTGTTTGTACCATCCTTGTGGTGCAGGTTGTTAAATCAAGATCTTCATTCTGTGTGACACACATTTTCTACAGTCAAGTCACATGGTTGATGAAGCATGCCTAGGTCTCTCAGTAATAGAGGGCTGGCACTGCTCACCAGCCCCTAGCTCAGTGCTTCCAGGGCTACCAAACTTGTACTCACACAGAATATCTGGGCTCCCCATGGTGCTTGTGACTTCACATGTCCCAATAGCATAGTTCATTTTAAAACACTCAATGAGTTTTCTACTCACATCCATAACAGATCACAACTGTATGGAAAGCTAAAGCTGTTCCAACACTGTATTAATCATGTTGGTTTAAATGTTTTGATATTTCAATAATGATGCATGCTTAAATAAAAGGTAGGTACGGTGAAGAGCCACTGGATTAAAGGTCCAAAACCAATAAGTCTAGTATCAATACGTAGACTAATCCTCATAACTCATTGTGGTTCTACATCCATTTTTCCTTTTTATCCCTGGAGACAAATGTGTTTCATTTTCCCTTAACTCTGGTCATTTATTCAGATCGCACAGTGTGTACACAACTACTGACCTAAGTAATATCCAATGATTGCTCTTGTCCTTCCAAAAATGGGCCTAAAGCACAATTCACATAGTTTCTAATTTGTTTTCCCTTGAAAGTTTCATGTAGCTTCCTAAGTTGCTGGCTTTGATTCATTGTGGTGAATCTATTTCTTCTATTTCTTCCTGTAAAGTTTTTTACTCAGTGTTTGAACGTGTGTGTGCATTTCTTGTCACTTCCTTAGCAACAAAAGGAGATTCTTATTTTAAGCTATTGTTCTACTACTCCTGAGAGGCTCTCCGTATTGGAGATGGTCAGGGGACGCTCAGTATCTTTTTGGATTTATACTAACTCTGAAAAAGGATTTGTTTTTGTGTTCAGAATGTACCATTGTTGTGAGGTGAGCTTTTCTGAGCCAAGATTTAATCTGACTCTGGGTTGCGCTGTTACTAGATCTGATATCTGGTTGAGAACAAACAAATTGTGCTTTAGTACCTCATCCATTTTCACCAGAGTCCACAGAATATGCTGGCATTATACGTGCATAAGATGTGGGCCACTTCGTCTGTGCCTATGCAGTCGTCAGATTCAGATGAGCTGTTCTCATAGCACCAGGGCTATAGATTTGGGTCACAAGCACATGACAGAACTTCTGTTTGTTTATATTTTCTTGTTCTGACCATCTTGCTTTTCATTTGTGGGAGTGAGTGTGTTGCATATGAAGACCTATGTTTATAGCAAGCTTTTTGCCATAAAGACACCCATCACTGTGACTCTCAGTGGTTTCAGCATATTCTCCCACAGGCACCATCAAGGTGGTCCTCAGATTACCACCTGGCATTACTCGATTCTAAGATATTTGCAATAACTACTAAAGATTGCCTTCTTCTCTGGCAAATGCACAAACTGAGCCTCTACTCTATTCACTGGTGTAGTGTGCCATCCCAGTTTCTCATGTGTAGCCTCTGAAAGCTGGTAGTTGGAAGCTCCTGGTCATGTAGCCACTCCACTCACAATTTGTGACTCCACCCTTTGGTTTGGCTGCCCCTGACGAGGGGAGCAGATGTATCTGGCAATTGCCTGCTGCAGATGAGATCCTAACAATGCATGTTGGTCCATTCCTTCCCTCTGTTGACATTCTAATATTTCATAGTTACATGTTTTTAAGTTGTTTTTTTCTTCTTTTAACGAATGTGTGTGCAAAACATTCTATTACATTTGTCACTGATACAAATGTACGGCCGAATAAAGCTTTTTTCAAGTACAATAGAATCTCTATAAGGTATGAGGAGCCACGATGTCTGCAGCACTACCAACAGGACGTACAGCTGAAGATTCAAATGGGTAACATGAAGAAACTTCCTGGTAGACTAAAACTGTGTGTTATAACTGTATTGAACCTTGTGTTTTACAGGCTATGCTCTTACTATGTGAGCTAGCCAGGAATAACCCACAATCTACTCACCCATAATAGCCCACTCAGAGTATTACCCACAAAAGGCAGAGAGCCCACTTTCATGTCCTGGGCGAGCACACAGTTGTAGCCTGACACGAAGTTTCAGAACAGCTCTCATGCCAGAGAGAAAGCTGCATTGTGGCAAATATGATGACTGATGTGGACAAGAACATATATTTTCTGTTACAGGGAGATAGATTTTGGGGCAGGGGGCAGAGAGATACGTTATAGTGTTGTTCCAACAATTTGCATACACCTGTAGTCATGTAAACAACAGAGAAAGGAAGATTAGATTAATTGTCCCATCATCAACGATGTCATCAGAATTGGAGTACAAGCTTGGATTGGGGAAAGATGGCAGATTCTCCTCCTCCTCCTCCTCCTCCTCCTCCTGCTTCTTCTTCTTCTTCTTCTTCTTCTTCTTCTTCTTCTTCTTCACAAAGATAATTAACATATAAGAATGAATTGACTTTTATGATTAAACTGTAGCTAAACTGATTCAGTGTGTCTTCCACATGGATTAATGGTTCTCCAAAATGCCACAGAAACATCTCTCAGACCTTAACAGAGTCCTCATCCACACTGAAGTCCATCCATCTTATGAAGCACTGAATATGACTCATAAGAGGGCAACTCATCCTTGGATGAGCAGTAATCATATTTTAATACTGTTAAATGAATCTGAACTACTTCTATTAATTTATTGAGATGAGCATTGGTACAGACATCAAATGTCAGCCTTGACACCACAATACTTAGGAATGTTTACTAATCTCTTGAGGGAGACATAAGACTGGTTGTCCTACGCTTTACATGGACAGTGAGCTGTGCGACTGCTGTGTGTTGACAAGCTTCCATGTTCCATCAAAGCTGACCCCCACTCGCCACACTCTTTACTCAGAGACACACAAAGTTCATAAACTTTACAATTCCCTACCTAGCAACTTTCTTATCTGAACTAGAGCTGGTAACATCTGGTTAGCTGACACATAACTGGAGTTCCCGACAAACAGTGTGCTTCCTACTGTGACAGCAGTAATCTGCGCATCTCTATTATACACAACAGGCTGTTTCAAGTCATTTGCCTCCACACAATTTGTTAAGCCCCATGAGGGGAGAGGAGCCGGCAGATACACTTGTGCAAACAATGTTGTTAGAAACTGGCTAGAGAGGAAAAGAAAAGGGGAAAAGGAGGGGAGGGGGTGGCAAGAAGAAGGTGTACACAATGTGGTTGTGGAAAATTCAACTTAGCACAGATTCAAAAACATTTTGTTAAGCTTGAGGAACACAGTAATACTACTTTTTTGCTAGTTAGGATCAGTAGGAAAAACAAACCTGTCATGTTTTGTATACAGCATTAGTAGTGTCCTGCTTGACACAGTCACATCATTTAAGTATCTGGGTGTAACGTTGCAAAGCGATATGAAATGGAACAAGAATGCATGGATTGTGACAGGTATGGCGAATGTTCAACTTTGGTTTATTGGGAGAGTTCCAGGAAAGTGTGGTTTATCTGTAAAGGTGTTACGCATATGCTGAAGGAACTCAAATGGGAAACCATGGAGGGAAGGTGATGTTCTTTTTGAGGACCTATATTGAGATAATTTAGAGAACCGGCATTTGAAACTGACTGCAGAATGATTCTGTTGCCTCCAACATACACTGTGCGTAAGCACCACGATGATAAGGTAAGAGACATTAGGGTCCATACAGAGGCACATAGACAATAGTTTTTTCCCTCATTCTATTTGCAAGTGGAGCAGGAAAAGAAATGACTAGTAGTGGTACGTGGTAACCTGTGCCGTGTGCGTAACATGGAGTGCAGAGTATTGATTCAGAGTTATACGTACAAAAAAAAAAGGGATTACCAACACATCATTATTGCCAGTCTGGCAGCAAGTTGGTTACTTTTATCACACTTTAACTGATCAGAGCTGTGCTGAGTGATAACCTATAGTTCCTGTGCATCTATTTCTGCTTTGTACTAGGTAGCTTATAACATACAAGAATATATTTTTACCAAAAATTGAACCATGATGATGTGTTCTGTAAGTTATTGTTGCTACTACTGATATGATACAGTGTTAGACATACAGCTGAAATATTCCCTTATGTTACACGAGATAAACATACTTGTGGTAAGACAGGATTCCACAGTGAACATATGCTTACCATGACAGAGAAGGCAAGCACTTTTGGTTCCAGTGTTCTATGGGTCACATTTGGAACAGTCTCATTCAGAGGATGTAATGAATCACTACTTAAATGACGGTGTGTGCATAGTATTTGTTGTGTAATGAGACACTTACATCTGTTGCCGTACTTCAGAATTGTGACCTTTGCTTCCATCCAGAATTTCAGACAACGTTAGACTCTGGTCATCCAGTCCATGCAGTCGATAGAATCTGTTTAAGCTACTGCTCCATATAAACTTCAGTTCCTGATGGATAAAATATCGTAATTGACCAATGGCATAATCATTACAAATGCCATCAGTTGTAACCACTGCATGAAAATATTTCTGCCCTTCGGACTCCTGCAAAATCAAATATATGCAAATCTGATATTAATATAATAGAGGGAAACATTCCACGTGGGAAATACACATAAAAACATCTACAATGACTATTTAACTAGGATTTTATTTCATTACCCTAGCAGATTACTTTAACAACAACACAGTTGTAAACAAACTTAGCATAGGTTGCTGCATGTGAAACCCAAATTGAAAGAGCACCTTAAATTAAAAAAAAAACACACACACACACACACACACACACACACACACACACACACACAAAATACAAAGTCAAGGTGATGTCTGGTGAGAAGACACATCAGGAAATTTTAAGATGACAGACCAGGAAATTTCATACTGTACCATCAGCTGCTACAGTTATTGCATTGCCACCATGTAACAGGACATTCAAAAAGTAAAGCAGCACCAGTGTGGGATTCATGATATAAATTAAATGGCTTTCGTAAAGGATGAAATGTAAACTATTAGAAGTTCTGACACTTATAGTTTGGCAGATCTTACACTAAATAAAATCTGATTTTTAATACATTTACACTGAAACACATGAGACAGTCACTAACACCTCATGCCAAGAATACATTCCTGGCTGACTCAAATGTTGAAGCATTTCGCCATTAGGGAAGCAACCTGTGTTCAGTTAGTATCCAGCCAGTGTTTATGAACAGAACAGTCATACCAGTATACACTCCACTATAGAATAAATGTTTCCTACTGAGTATTTTTATAGTATTCAGCAAACCCTGCAAGAGAGGCGCTCTGCATCGCGGTGTAGCTTGCTGTCCAGGTTTCGAGAGGGTGCGTTTCTGGATGAGGTATCGAATATATTGCTTCCCCCTACTTATACCTCCCGAGGAGATCACGAATGTAAAATTAGAGAGATTAGAGCGCGCACGGAGGCTTTCAGACAGTCGTTCTTCCCGCGAACCATACGCGACTGGAACAGGAAAGGGAGGTAATGACAGTGGCACGTAAAGTGCCCTCCGCCACACACCGTTGGGTGGCTTGCGGAGTATCAATGTAGATGTAGATGTAGATGTAAACACACAGGTAAGGTTGCCACAGTTTTAGACATCTCTCTATTTAATGCCTTTCTTGGATACATGTGAACTCTGTAGATAGCAAAAACAATTTTTGTTTAATTTCTCCTACCATATTTATGTACGAATGTAGATTTTTCAAGTATATATTGTTAGTGAAAAGTTCTAGTAGTTCCAGCTAGGTGATAAAGCCACTTCACCAAAAAGTTATGGCCTTGACACTCAGTTGAACCACTGTGGAATATCAACACTGTCATCCAGTGGAACCTAAGAGCTTTTCTTCATCAGACGTGCGGATACTACATATTCTCAACCTGGAATACATAATCAATGCATTTTATTAGAGCCACAACAACCTGTGATGTGGTTTTTGGTACCATCAATTGTTTCAATTATGTTCATACATTATGAGTATTCATGAAAGTATCGCATAATTTTAAGTACTTTCTATTGTGTAAATACTTTCCATTGTGTAGATAAGTGATTAGGTACACTAAAGTATTAGGCAGACAAAATCAGGGACTAAAAATATATAAAACAGAAATCTATGATCCTAACAGGAGCAATCGGTCTTATGGTAATGTCGCTGAACTTGCACATTTTATACGAAAAGACAAAATATGATTAGAGTATAATGTCTGTTGACAAGGAGATCATCAGGGATAGTGCACATACCCAAATTGGGAAATGATTAGGAAGGAAACTGAAAATGTCACTTTTACAAAAACCAGCCCTGGTTTTACCTTAAAGGATTCAGGGAAACCACATAAAATCTAAATCTGTGCAGGCATATGGGGATTTGAATCACTGGCCACATGAATGTGAATCCAGTTGGTACAGACCCCTGTTAAAAATATTCAACACACAAGCGTGCTAAGTGCCAATAGAGTGGTCAGAAATTGAAAAGAAACAGTCATTAGTGGGCACCACAGGGGCACTTGCTGCACTTCAGGTATATTAAGATCCGGTTTCAGTTTGGGAGTAGGGGGTCACAGTTCTTTTATTGTTTGTACCAAAAAATAATTTGTCCTCACTCCTAATCAATCCTATATTTAACGTGTCACAGATACTTAGGATTCTAATAATTATAATAATAATAAAATATATAAAAAGCCTTAATACAATCATAATAACTTGATTGTGTCAGTGGTCAGTACACTGGAGATTTAGCCCCTTTAGATCCACACCTGACCACAAGGTGGACCTGGTACTTGCATTTACAAGAAACCCATTTCTAAGATTCTGAAATCACTGCACTAAGGGACTCAAGACCTCCACAAAAAGGATGACCTCACAGTGCAGAGAGATAAAAGGCTATATCTGTCAACAGCAGATACCACATACCGCTGTTAGTCTTCTCCCATCATTTCAGTCTCACAGCAGTCACTATTAATGTTCATGTGCCACACAGTGTAAATACACTTCCAGTCACATTAACGTGACCACCTGTCAATAGCCTGAATAACCACCTCTCGCAGTGCAGACCACAGTGACACATGCAGGAAGAGAGTCAATGAGGTCCTGGAAGGTACTGACAGGGATGTGGAATCATGCCAACTGCAGTGCCACATCCAGCTGTGCTAGGTTTCTCAGCTGAGGATCCATGGGAGAGGCAGCCCGATTGAGGTCGTCTCACAGATTCTCAATTGGGTTTACGTCCAAGGAGTATGGTGGCCAGAGGAGTATGGTAAACTTGTTCTGGTGCTCTTCAAACCATGCACATACACTGGGAGCAATTTGACTTATTGCATTGTGCTGCTAGTAGATGCCATCATTCTGAGGAAAAACAAATTGCATGTAGAGGTGGATATCATTTCAAACAATAGATGCACACTTGTGTTGATCCATTGTGTCTTCCAAATTGACAAGATCTCCCATAGAATGCCACAGAAACATCCTCCAGACTGTAATGAATGCAGGGCGTTTGCTTTCAGATGTTTCATGCAGCACATGCCAATGGTCATCTGTCTGATGGAGCATTGAATGGTTACTTATTGCGACTCAGTGGAAATCCAGTTGCAGTACTGGCATGCATATTCCAGTGTTCATTGCCAATAAACAGAAGTCAGCATGGCTCCATGAAGCAGGAGCCTGCTGCAGAGGCCCATACACTGCAACATTTGCTGAATGGCCATTGAGGAGACACTGTTGGTAGTACCTCGGTATAATTAGGTGTTAAGTAGCTCGACAGTTGCATGCCTGTTTGCCCACACACACCTCCACAGCCACTTTTCACCCGTGGCATCTATGGCCCGCAGAGCACCACAGTTTCATCGTCATCAGTTTTGGATACCGCCATTTTGCCATGCACGGTATACTTTAACCATAGCAGCATGTGAACAGTTTCCAAACTAGGCCAACAGATAAATCGCTCTGTTTCCATATTATGACAATGACTGCACTGTTTTCCATGTCCCCCAACATGCTTTATATACCCTTCACTGCTAGTGCTGCCAGGTGCCTTCTGTGTGTGACCACTGCACACTGACATCTAACATTAATGTAGCTAGATCATGTACACTACCTGCAGTTGCAAAAAGGTAAGAAATTAAGGAGATGGGACCTGGATAAAATGAAAGAACCAAATATTGTTGAGAATTTCAGAGGGAGCACTGGGCAACATAGGATGGAAACAGGGAAAAATCAATACAGCAGAAGATGAGTCGGTAGCTTTGAAAGATTGAACAGGGAAGACAGCAGTGGCTCGAATAGTTAGAAAGACAAGGCCAAATATAAATCTCTGGATAACACAAGAGATACTGCATTTAACTGTTGAAAAGAGAAAATACAAAAATGAAGCAGTCGAAAGGGAATACAGACATCTAAAAAATGAGTGACAAACTGCAAAATGGCTAAGCAGGAATGGTTAGATGACCAATGCAAGGCTGTAGAAGCATGTATAACTAGTGGAAATATAGAAGCTGCCCATAGGAAAATTAAAGAGACATTTGATTTGAGAAAAGATAAGCAACTATACTAATATCAAGAATTCATATGGCAAGCTAGTACTAAGCAAATTCGGAAAGCTGCAAAGTACAGGGAATGCAGAGAGGGTCTGTATAAGAGGAATGAACTTGAGGACAGTATTATAGAAAGACAAGAAGAAAAAGTAGGTGCAGATGAGACAAGAGATACGATGTTGCAAACAGATTTTGACAGAGCCCTAAAAGACCTATCTGGAAGCAAGGCCGCTGGAGTACATGCCATTCCCTCAGAATTATTAAGATTCTACAGGCCAGGCAGAGAGAGAGAGAGAGAGAGAGAGAGAGAGAGAGAGATGACGACGACGACGGGTTTAAGGAAATAAGTATCTTGCCTATGAGTCCCTTGTTTCACTGGAAATTCATGTAAAATGAGAAAAGGAGGATGGTCAACCCGAGGATATGTGACCTCCTTGTTAGGGTTGATTTGAGTGATGTTAGCTTACAACAGGGAGTTAAAAGTTAGAGGAAACAAAGGTAGCTAGAACCATAGCTGGTAATGGGAATTGTATTCTGGCGCAGAAGCAATCATGGGTGGAGCGCGCCACGCCATGCCATCTGTGACAAGAAGTACACTCTAGTATCCTGCACAACACACATCACTCTAGGATACACAAGAAGGGTCATTACACTGAGTACAATTGAAATGGGGTGAGAAAATGAAGACTGTACAGAATAAAGCGCTAATTAGTTTATGCAGTTAGATAAATATAACATGCATATAAAAATTTGAAAATCCTTGAAAGTGCAGAGGGTGAAAGGAACTCAAAACCACTTGGGGCACACACCTCAGGGAAAGAACTCAAAACTTGAAATTTTCAGCGACTCCAAGTAACTGGTTACTAAAGTAAAGTCCTGGATGGGAGCCACAGGCACGAGTTGACCAATGTGAACAAAATGAGTTTATGTGGTAGAAAATGATTCAGAGCCCAGTCATGCACTTCCTGTATGTCTCTCTCAAGGCGGCACTTTGCTGTGCATAATGATGTGGAGCTGTAATACTGGGAAAAGATCATCTACATACATTGATGGTGTGACTGTGGGTCCCACTGCAGTCACGATACCATTGATTGCAACGGCAAAGAGGGTTATGTTCAAGACTGATCACTATGGGATTCCAGTTTCCTGTACATATCGGTTGCTGTGACAACACTGGAAGCCCCACTCACAGAGTGTGAACAGGATGTGATGGTGCCAGGTGTTATTGTAAGCCTTCTCCAGGTCAAAGAACAGTCATCAGGTGTTCACAATGTGTGAAAGCATTTTACACTGCAGATTCCAGACAGATCAGTTTGTGAGTGATGCATCAGAGTGCACCAAAGGCATCTTGGAATTGTAACTAATGTCTTCTGGCTTCCAAGCACCAACAGCTGTTTGAGCATTCTTTCAAATAAATTATGCAGCCCATTTACTAGAGTGATTTTTTGATAATCAGCCAGAATCTGAGAGTCTTTTGCCATTTTCAGGACTGGAATAATAATACACTCCAGCCATTGGGAGGAAAATTTCCCTTCTCACCGAATACAATTGAAAAGCCTGAGGATGAGTTTTATGTAGTCATTGTTAAGGTGTTTGGACATTTTATTGCAGATTTTATCAGGACCAGGGGCTGTTCTTGACACACTGCTAAAATGCTGCAGAACTCCCATTCAAGTAACTGGAGCACTGTATGACTTGAGGCCTTGTACAAAAACAGATAAGTAGTTTTGCTCTGCCAAGCATATCCGGGTCAGGAATTAGGATGGTGCTTACTCCATGCAGACATTTCAGTGAAGTGTGCCACAAAACATTCAGTAATGATAATGGGCTTAGTGCAGATGTCATCACTAACTGTGGACAGTTGGTGGCACAAATGTGGCAGAGTTTAGTCCATATTTGAGAGAATGGGATGTGGACTCTCACAGACGATACATTCTGTTCCCAACATCTCACCTTTCTCTTTTTTATTAATGGCTGTGTCTTCACACGAAGTTTCTGAAAAGCTATTAGACGTTCCTTAGAAAGACAACATTTGTGTCGAAGTGCCCGTCTATATTATCTGATAGCTGGACCTATTCCTCCAGACCACCATGGCACACATTTCTGGCAGGAAGGTCTGAAGAATAGGGTGTCATTGCTTCTGTAGCATGTATAATTATTCAATAGTATTTTATATCACTCCTTTGATATCCTTCTCTTTAGCTCCTAAAGAAGCTTTGGAGGTGAAAGCTTACCAGCTGGCTTTCTAAAGTGACCAATGTCGTGCATGTTGCACTGGCTGGTGGCTGGAGAAAGAAAGAAAGAGAGAGAGAGAGAGAGAGAGAGAGAGAGAGAGAGAGAGAGTGCTAACTGTCTCCCAGGTGACCATTCAGCAGGACACAAGGCACCAGCTGTCATGTGTTACTCAATCTGCCCATGCTGACACACAGTGCCTAACCTCAGCCACCAGGAGGCGGTCTCTTAGACAGCACTGACAGATGTGCATCAAGAGTGGCATGTGCAACTACCATGCAGTGCCACCACAAGGAAAAGTCACATGCTATTCTACTTAAGCTTGCAGCGGAGTGGCTTCTGTCTCATTCTGTACAATTTATGCTCTTTCTAACTTCACTCTGCTGTCTGGTACCGATCCGGTTGTATACAGGGACGATGTTTTGAACATATTTGTGGTTTTGGGATTAAAGTGATTGTAATTTTTGAGAACATTTCTCATGGAAAACAGTGGTTATCTTTAGACTTTAAAATGGACATAATCTCAACCACAAGAAACCTTTATTTTAGTATTTACCAGTTTTGGTCAATTACTGACCGTCTTCAGACCTCCTACCATGTTGGTAGGTGGTGGCAGTGACAAGACATCAACTGTTGACGTTTGTGGAATTCATAACACTTGCTCCATTCACAACCACTGCCTGCCAACATTGTAGGGGGTCTGAAGATGGTCAGTAACTGACAACAACTGGTAACCACAAAGATAAAGGTTCCTCACGGTCAAGCTGTTGATGTTCATTTTAAAGTGATTGTATTTTTATTGGTGTTCTCAACTGTGTATGTTACAACATCACCAGCTGTTACCCTAACCGACAAGTGAACATGGACAGCCACAGCTTCTAATGCAGTGGTTAATGGTACCTGCTCATTGGAAGTGTCCCAGCATATGAGCATGTAGACCCCTCTAAATGCCCTCTCAGTGTAAGAGTGATTTCTGCAGCAGGATTTCTAATTTTGAACAGTAGCTTGTTGGGTTTCTAAGAACCATGTCTCCTGAAGTGCTACGCAGACTGTAGAGTAAGCAAGCAGAGTTCAACCAGGTGGTGATGGTGGCAGTTACAGCTCCATTGAAGTAACATCAGACTGGGATTTGAGAAAGCAATGAAACAGAAATGGGAGTATGAATTACGTTGCTGCTGAGTTGTGCTCCGCCTGAAAGAGTAATTCTTCATCAATATTTACAGAGTCAACCTCAAAGCGGGTGGGGGTCATATCGACTGGAACAGCTACGTTTGGTTTAATTTTCAATTTTTCCTTCTTCTGTCTGAAGTTTCAGTTCCCATGGTGAATTTCTTGTCTTGAATTCTACGACTGATGTGGAAAATTCTTTTCTACAACCCACAGCTTGTGGCTCTTTCAGCCACTGGTTGGAGGTAGAAAGGTGGTCTTTGTCCTGGGAAGGGGGCACATTGAAAGGTGTCCTCTTCCCTGGTGATGCCAGATGATGATGAGGTACCCTCCAAATGTGCTGATGGGGAAGTTGCCACCTTTGCTGTGGGGTTTGGGGATTGAGGCACCCGACAGTCTCTACCTCATCTGAAAAACAGGCACAGGCATGTGGCCAGTGCCAAGAGTTGGTGTTTGGGACCTAATTATCAGGC
The DNA here is from genome assembly GCF_021461395.2 of Schistocerca americana. Taxonomy (NCBI): domain Eukaryota; kingdom Metazoa; phylum Arthropoda; class Insecta; order Orthoptera; family Acrididae; genus Schistocerca; species Schistocerca americana. The sequence continues at coordinate 513,191,781 of NC_060130.1, read as the reverse complement.
TCAGTGTGGACTTTGACACGATGTTTGCAAAGTTTGGCATCTTATCGATTGGATGGCGACATTCAAACTTATTTTAATGCCCTGATATGACACAGTCACATGTTCTATGTTACCGTATTTTCTTCTTCCTCTTGAAAACTGAGCATGTTAACAAAAGAGGGGGGATGGGTGTTCTACAGTTTACACATATAGGGGGCTGTTCACTAAGTCTCCCTTCATTCGTCGTCGTCCTGCCTATTCCAAACATAGCCTCATTAGTACAATTGCGTGTGTGTGTGTGTGTGTGTGTGTGTGTGGGGGGGGGGGATGGGTTCAAACCTCTTGCACTGAAAACATATGTTCTTGTTGTGGTCTTCAGCCTGAAGACTGGTTTGATGCAGGTCTCCATGCTACTCTATCCTGTGCAGGCCTCATCATCTCTGAATAACTACTGCAACCTACATCCTTTTGAATCTGCTTACTGTACTCATATACTGGCCTCCCTCTACAATTTTTACTGCCAGACACTTCCTTCCAATACTAAACTGGTAGCCCTTTGATGTCTCAGAATGTACCATGTCAACTGATTCCTTCTTTTAGTCAAGTTAAGCAACAAATTTCTCTCCAACACTGTTCAGTACCTTCTCATTAGCTACACAGTCTACTTTCTAATCTTAAGCATTCTTCTGTACCACCAGATTTCAAAAGCTTGTATTCTCTTCTTGTCTGAACTGTTTATGGTCCACATTTCACTTCCACACAAGGATACACTCCAGACAAATGCCTTTACAGAAGACTCCCTAAAACTTAAATCTATGTTCAATAGTAACGAATTGTTCTTCAAAAACAATTTTCTTGACACTACCACATTTTATATCCTCTCTACTTCAGCAATCATCAGTTATTTGACTGCCCAAATAGCAAAACTCATCTACTATTTATAGCATCTCATTTCCTAATCTAATTCCCTCAGCATTGCCTGATTTAATTTGAAAAAATTCCCTTACCCTCTTTTTGCTTTTTTTTAATGTTCATCTTATATCCTCCCTTCAAGACATTGTCCATTCTACTCAACTATTCTTCCAAGTCCTTTGCTGTCTGTGACAGAATTGCAGTCACTAGAAAACCTCAAGTTTTTATTTCTTCTCTGTGAACTTGAATTCCTTCTCCAGATTTTACTTTGGTTTTCTTTACTGCTTCCTCAGTGTACAGATTGAAAAACATTTTGGGATAGGCTACAACTCTGCCTTACTTCCTTCTCAGCTGCTGCTTTCTTTTCATGTCTTTCGACTCATATAACTGCAATCTGGTTCCTGTACAAGTTGTACATAGCCTTCAGCTCCTTGTATTTTACCACTGCTACATTCACAGTTTTGAAGGGAGTATGCTAGTCAATGCTGTAAAATGCTTTCTCAAGATCTTCAACAGCTATAAAAGAAATTTGCCTTTCCTTAACCTATCTTCCAAAATAAGTGGTAGAGTCAGTGCTGCCTTGCATGTTTCACAGTTATCTAGAAGCCCATCTGGACCTCCCCAAGGTGGGCTACTACCAGTTTTCCATTACTCTGTAAATAATTAATGTTAGCATTTTGCATCTATGACTTATTAAACTGATAGTTCAGTAATATTCGCATCTGTCTGCACCTGATTCCTTTGGAATTGAAATTATTGCATTCATTGTGAAGTCTGAAGCTATTTCACATCTCATACACCTTGCAACTACGTGGAATAGTTTTCTTATGGCTGGTTATCCCAAGGATATAAGTAGTTCTGAGAGAGTGTCTTCTACTCTGGGTCCTTGTTTAGACATAGGTCTTTCAGTGCTCCATCAAATTCTTCTCAAGTATCATCCCATATCTCATCTCCATCTACAGCCTCTTCTTTTTCTATAATATTGCCCTCAAGTACATTTCCCTTGTATTGCCCTTCTATATACTCTTTCCACCTTTCTGGTTCCCTTTCTCTGCTTAGTATTGGTTTTCCATCAGAGCTCTTGATATTCGCACAGCTGCTTTTCTTTTCTCCAAAAGTTTCATTTTCCTATATGTAGTATCTATGTTCCTCTAGTTATATACACTTCTATATCTGTACACTTGTATTCCAGCCATTCCTCCTTAGGCATTTTGTATTTCCCGTCAATCTCATTTTTTAAGACTTTGTATTTCCCTTCACCTGCTTCATTTTCATATTTGCTCCTTTCATCAAATTCAGTATCTCATCTGTGATATTCTAGAACTTCTATTACACTTTGTCTTTCATTTTTTTTTTTTTTTGATTTTTTTTTTTTTTTGATTGATTTCTTTATTAATCCATGTAACAATTTACATTGTGTGGATTTCGTCAGCAAAATCATATACAATACAATATACCTACAATTATACACACAAAATTTGTATTTACACACATTTTTGATGTATCTTAAATTAGTTTTATATCCTTGTGTAATTTGTAATTTTCTTATAGTACTGTACAATTTTTGATTTCATATTATAATTATTTCCTCATGTATTACAATGCAGGCTACTTTAATTACACTACATGTTTTAATTCAGATAGTCCATTACTGCGTAATAACTTTTATTTAATAAAAAAAATTTACCTATTTGATTGCTGCCATCACAATTTCATTTCTCAAAGCTAGCCATTTGTCTTCTGCTGAAGTAATATTGCCCTGTTTCAGTCAATTGTCACCTAATGTTCCCATTGAAATTCTCAATAACCTCTGGTTCTTTGAAGTTATCCAGGTCCCATCTCCTTAATTTCCTACCATTTCTGCCATTTCTACAGTTCATAATCAGTAAATTGTGGTCAGAGTCCACATCTGCTCCTGGAAATATCTGTAAGTTACAATCTGGGTTCTAAATTTGTCTTACCATTATATAAACAATCTCAAAAGTTCCAGTGCCTCCAAGTCTCTTCCATACGTACAACTTTCTTTCATGATTCTTTGACCAAGTGTTAGCAATAATAAAATTATGCTCTGTGCAAAATTTTCCCAGGCAGTTTCCTCTTTCATTCCTTTACCGCAGTGTATATTCACCTACTATTTTTGCCTTCTCTTCGTTTTCCTACAATGGAATTCCAGTCCCATATCAAAAATTTTCCTCTCCCTGAACTACGTGGATAATTTTGCTTATCTCATCACACTTTTTTTTCAATCTATTCATCATCTGTGGAGCTAGTTGGTACATAAACTTGACTACTGTGGTGGATGTTGGCTTCTTGTCTATCATGGTTGCAATAATGCATTCACTAGGCTGTTCATAGTAGTTTACCTGCATTCCTGTTTTCTTATTCATTATTAGACCTACTCCTGTATTACCACTATTTGATTTTATATTTATAACCTTGTAATCATCTGACTAGATGTCCTGTTCATCCTGCCACTGAGTTTCACTAATCCACACTACACCCAACTTCAAACTATCAATTTCCCTTTTCAGATTTTCTAACCTTCCTGCCCAATTAAGGGATCTAAGATTCCACATTGCGACCTGTAGACCGCTAGTTTTCTTTTTTGCTGTTGATGACATCCTTCTGAGTAGTCCCAGCATGCAGATCCGAATGGGAGACTATTTCATCTCCAGCATATTTTACCTACAAGGATACCACATCATTTAATCACACATCTCATAGGAGGAGGTAAATTGGGTTTGACATCACACCTATACAATATGACCTTAAATTTCTATAGTAAAATGTTTCCATCAAAGGCTAGGATGAAGGCTCCACTGTCCACCCTGTTATCCTTAAGATCTCTCTGAGTGGGGCAATTCTATTTTAGCACACAGTTCTTCAACCATTTGTACCATTAGGTTCTCATGGAAGATGAAACCTTGAATCCTGTTGAGTTTATTCTGAGGAGAGGTGGTGATCAGTATATCCCCAAGCTTGTCACAAGCCTGAAGTGCCTGATTTGTTAGCATTCGAAGTTTTGATCAATAAAGATCCTACTTTCATTTTCTCTACTGCAACAACTTCTCTGAACATATCCTCAATACTTTCAACAAAAAAACAACAGTGTATTCATTTTTGCAAAAGATCCTCAGTCCGTTCTTGAGCATACCAAGAATTGGACGAACTATCCATCACCATTTTTCCTTGCTTGACTCTCATCCTATGGTGTGGTCAAAGATGAAAATGCTAAGGGGTTGAATGTCGCTGGATGAAAGTCTTTTTTTCTATAGCCACCTGTATGGATGGGGTGGTTTCATTTGCGGATCATCCACCCTGAAGTCACTCCTGCTGAGGCTCTCGCCAAGGGTGACTTAGTAACTGTTGCTGGGAGTCCAGGTGCCTCAAACTGGACAGGCACCTACTACACAGCATACATGGGGAAATTACAATTCAAGCATCACTAATGCAATCCCTGCAGTGTCGAGGCTACAACCATGAGGGTACATGACAACTTTCTACAACAGATTGGCTACTGCAATAGATTTCAGATGTGAACATAATTCCACTTAACAGTAGGTGCAGGCGATCAAAGGGCACGGTGCATAGATCATAAATTATGTACCTTGCAAGGTACCCTTCCCCAAACAGCCTGCACTGACATGAAATTTAGAAAAGAGGAGGTCAAACCCCAAAAGGGAACCACAAGTAATCAAGCCAAAAAGGTTGAGGGAGAGGTTTGAAATGAGCTAAAACTGGTGGGTGTCATAATAATAGCCACGTCATCAACATAAAAGTGTGATTAGCTATAACAACCCTTTTAGTCAGGACACGAAATGAATTATCTGAGGTCTGTTGTAGCCCCAACATCAAAGGGCTGGGAGGTAAAAATTGTTGTGAGAGATCAAAGCTTGAATGTTCAAATGGATTTAGGTTGGGGTAGTTATCCAGGGATTAAGAGGCTTGTATAGGATAGACAAGCATGGAGAGCTTCATCAAACCAGTCTTCAGACTGAAGACAACAACACAACACTTAGTTGCTCATAATAGAAACGTAGATCACGAGGCTCTCAAGGGCCTTACTGCAAAGCTCTCCTGCCATCCCTTCCATGTTGCGACTTCAACACATGAGGTTCCTTCACCACATGCATTCAGGGATTGAGCTAGAGAAAACCTCATGTCTTGAGAAGGGTTATATCTTTTGAACCTGGTGCAGATCACTGACTTTAGCACTGCTTTGGGGTCTTTCTCTACCATAACTTCTCAACATACTCTCCAACCCTGCTCACACTGCTCAGTGAGATGTGTTCCATGACTTGCACTTTAATGGCCACTTCCTGTTCTGGATTACTTGTTACAGCAGTGTCCAGAAAGAAGCTGCCCAGACTGGTGCACGACAAGGCTAACCAGTAAATCAGAAAATTCACAAGTGCACAGAGTCATTGTTGATTACTGCACTCACTAAAGCTAATGATGTAAAAGTCCTCAGGAGGGTTAAAAAAGACAGTTGGTGTTGATAGTATTCCAACAACTGTCATCCAGAAATGTAGGCATACTATGAGTCACAGAGGTGAGTTACTGACAGGTACATCCTCAGTGTTACTGAAAACTGTACAAGTTATTTCTGTTTTCAAGAAAGGAGAAAAACACACATGAACAGCTATTGGTCTACCACAATTGCATCATCCTTCTCTGATAATTAAAAATAATAATAATTGCACAAAAAAGTGACAGGCTTCACTGATAAAAAAATATACTGAGTAATTTCAACATGGGTTTAGATACAAAAAATCTACAGAAATAGCTATGACTGAATGAATATGATATTAGACTTTTTGGAAACAAAACAAGAAATTACAGGTATATTTCTAGATTTGTCAAAGGCTCCTGACACAGTGGGTCATAAAAAAAATTCCTGTTAAAAATTTAACAGTACGATATCAGAGGAATGGCAAAGAAATGGATTGCATTGTTCCTAAGCAATTGCTCTCAGAAGGGAATAACACAGCAGCAGTACAGAAAGCTGTGAACTTTGCTACTTTACAATTCAACAACTGGTCTAATTCACAGAGTAACCAGCCATCAACATTAAACAGGTGGTTTCCATAAACATCAGGTGGTTTCCATAAACATCTGTACCACACAAAATGCAATAATACAACAGTAAATAATCAACCAACTGAATTCAGATTGCCACGTCTGTGGTTACAAGATAATCTGAAATGGAATAACTACACAGTCCAGTCGCAATAAAGTGACCACTGGCTCTATTCGACACCAACATACAGTAGCCACTCACAGACGGCAGGTAGCAGCACTATCAGTGGAAGGTATATAAAGCACGTCAGGCAGATGCGTAAAAAAATGCAGTTGTCATCATAATGCACAAATGAAGCAATTTATCTGACATCCAAAAGGGCATGATCATTGGCTTTCAGGCCTAAGGACGCAGCATTTCTGGAATGGTTAAGTCTGGAAAATTTTTCCCATGCTGCTGCTGTTAAAGTATACCATGCATGGCAAATTGGCACCATCTAAAACTGGCACTGAGGCAACTGTAGTGCACCATGGGTCATAGACGACAGGAGTGAAAAATGGCTATGGAGATGCGTATGGGCAAACAGATGTGCAACTGTTGAGCTACTGACCACCCAGATGAACCAAGGGGCTACCAGAAGTATCTCCTCAACAAACATCCAGTGAATGTTGCTGTGTATGAGCCTCCACAGCAGGTGCCTGGTCCATGCATCCATGCTGACTGCTGTTGAATGGTAACAAAGACTGGAATTTGCACTCTAATACTGTGACTAGATGCCACTGAGTGGTGAAAGGACGTCTTTTCAGATGAATCATGTTTCATGCTCCATGGGACAGATGCCCTCTCGTGTGTACAATGTGAAACATCTGAAAGTAAACATCCTGCAACAATTGTTGGATAGTTATGGTCTGGGGAAATGTTTTCATGGCATTCCCTGGGTGATATCGTCATTCTGAAAGGCACAATTAATCAACAAGAGTATGCATCTATCCCTGGGGGCCATGCCCATTCCAACATGTGATTTGTTTTTTTTCCTCATCACAATGGCATCTATCACCAGGCTAATGCAAAGTGTCAGACTGCTCACAGTGCACATGCGTGGTTTGAAGAGCACTAGGATGGGTGTACCATACTCCCCTGGCCATGGCACTGGAGTCGGCATGGCTCTTCATCCCAGTTGGTACCTTTGAGAACCTCATTGACTCTCCTGCATGTCCGTGCTGCAAAAGATAATGATTCAGGGTTACGAGAACACCACATTCATGTGACTAGAAAGTGTATATTGATCAGGTTTACACTTACATTAGTGCTGCCTGCTATGCCCCGAGTCTGCTGCAAGCATGTACTAGCCAGAATACCATGCATATGTCTGCATACTATGCATACATACAGGCTCACCCAAGATATACACTATGTGATCAAAAGTATCCGACACCTGGTTGAAAATGACTTACAAGTTCGTAGCGCCCTCCATCGGTAATGCCAGAATTCAATATGGTGTTGGCTAACCCTTCGCCTTGATCACAGTTTCCACTCTAGCAGGCATATGTTCAATCAGGTGCTGGAAGGTTTTCTTGGGGAATGGCAGCCCATTCTTCACAGAGTGCTGCACTGAGGAGAGGTATTGATGTCAGTTGGTGAGGCCTGACACAAAGTCGGCATTCCAAAACATCCCAAAGGTGTTCTACAGGATTCAGGTCACGACTCTGTACAGGCCAGTCCATTACAGGGATGTTACTGTCATGTACCCCCCCCCCCCCCCCCCCCATGAACCATGGACCTTGCCGTTGGTGGGGAGGCTTGCGTGCCTCAGCGATACAGATAGCTGTACCGTAGGTGCAACCACAACGGAGGGGTATCTGTTGAGAGGCCAGACAAACGTGTGGTTCCTGAAGAGGGGCAGCAGCCTTTTCAGTAGTTGCAAGGGCAACAGTCTGGATGATTGACTGATCTGGCCTTGTAACAATAACCAAAACGGCCTTGCTGTGCTGGTACTGTGAATGGCTGAAAGCAAGGGGAAACTACAGCCGTAATTTTTCCCGAGTGCATGCAGCTTTCCTGTATGATTAAATGATGATGGCGTCCTCTTGGGTAAAATATTCCGGAAGTAAAATAGTCCCCCATTTGGATCTCCGGGCGGAGACTACTCAAGAGGATGTCGTTATCAGGAGAAAGAAAACTGGCGTTCTACGGATCGGAGCATGGAATGTCAGATCCCTTAATCGGGCAGGTAGGTTAGAAAATTTAAAAAGGGAAATGGATAGGTTGAAGTTAGATATAGTGGGAATTAGTGAAGTTCGGTGGCAGGAGGAACAAGACTTCTGGTCAGGTGACTACAGGGTTATAAACACAAAATCAAATAGGGGTAATGCAGGAGTAGGTTTAATAATGAATAGGAAAATGGGAATGCGGGTAAGCTACTACAAACAGCATAGTGAACGCATTATTGTGGCCAAGATAGATACGAAGCCCACACCTACTACAGTAGTACAAGTTTATATGCCAACTGGCTCTGCAGATGATGAAGAAATTGAAGAAATGTATGATGAAATAAAAGAAATTATTCAGATTGTGAAGGGAAACGAAAATTTAATAGTCATGGGTAACTGGAATTCGAGTGTAGGAAAAGGGAGAGAAGGAAACATAGTAGGTGAATATGGATTGGTGCTAACAAATGAAAGAGGAAGCCGCCTGGTAGAATTTTGCACAGAGCACAACATAATCATAACTAACACTTGGTTTAAGAATCATGAAAGAAGGTTCTGGAGATACTAAAAGGTATCAGATAGATTATATAATGGTAAGACAGAGATTTAGGAACCAGGTTTTAAATTGTAAGACATTTCCAGGGGCAGATGTGGACTCTGACCACAATCTATTGGTTATGACCTGTAGATTAAAACTGAAGAAACTGCAAGAAGGTGGGAATTTAAGGAGATGGGACCTGAATAAACTGAAAGAACCAGAGGTTGTACAGAGTTTCAGGGAGAGCATAAGGGAACAATTGACAGGAATGGGGGAAAGAAATACAGTAGAAGAAGAATGGGTAGCTTTGAGGGATGAAGTAGCGAAGGCAGCAGAGGATCAAGTAGGTAAAAAGACGAGGGCTAGTAGAAATCCTTGGGTAACAGAAGAAATATTGAATTTAATTGATTAAAGGAGAAAATATAAAAATGCAGTAAATGAAGCAGGCAAAAAGGAATACAAACGACTCAAAAATGAGATCAACAGGAAGTGCAAAATGGCTAAGCAGGGATGGCTAGAGGACAAATGTAAGGATGTAGAGGCCTATCTCACTAGGGGTAAGATAGATACTGCCTACAGGAAAATTAAAGAGACCTTTGGAGATAAGAGAACGACTTGTATGACTATCAAGAGCTCAGATGGAAACCCAGTTCTAAGCAAAGAAGGGAAAGCAGAAAGGTGGAAGGAGTATATAGAGGGTCTATACAAGGGCAATGTACTTGAGGACAATAATATGGAAATGGAAGAGGATGTAGATGAAGATGAAATGGGAGATATGATACTGTGTGAAGAGTTTGACAGAGCACTGAAAGACTTGAGTCGAAACAAGGCCCCCGGAGTAGACAACATTCCATTGGAACTACTGACGGCCTTGGGAGAGCCAGTCCTGACAAAACTCTACCATCTGGTGAGCAAGATGTATGAAACAGGTGAAATACCCTCAGACTTCAAGAAGAGTATAATAATTCCAATCCCAAAGAAAGCAGGTGTTGACAGATGTGAAAATTACCGAACTATCAGTTTAATAAGTCACAGCTGCAAAATACTAACACGAATTCTTTACAGACGAATGGAAAAACTAGTAGAAGCCAACCTCGCGGAAGATCAGTTTGGATTCCGTAGAAACACTGGAACACGTGAGGCAATACTGACCTTACGACTTATCTTAGAAGAAAGATTAAGGAAAGGCAAACCTACGTTTCTAGCATTTGTAGACTTAGAGAAAGCTTTTGACAATGGGACTGGAACACTCTCTTTCAAATTGTAAAGGCGGCAGGGGTAAAATACAGGGAGTGAAAGGCTATTTACAATTTGTACAGAAACCAGATGCCAGTTATAAGAGTCGAGGGGCATGAAAGGGAAGCAGTGGTTGGGAAGGGAGTAAGACAGGGTTGTAGCCTCTCCCCGATGTTGTTCAATCTGTATATTGAGCAAGCAGTAAAGGAAACAAAAGAAAAATTCGGAGTAGGTATTAAAATTCATGGAGAAGAAATAAAAACTTTGAGGTTTGCCAATGACATTGTAATTCTGTCAGAGACAGCAAAGGATTTGGAAGAGCAGTTGAACGGAATGGATAGTCGCTTGAAAGGAGAATATGAGATGAACGTCAACAAAAGCAAAACGAGGATAATGGAATGTAGTCTAAGTCGGGTGATGCTGAGGGAATTAGATTAGGAAATGAGACACTTAAAGTAGTAAAGGAGTTTTGCTATTTGGGGAGCAAAATAACTGATGATGGTCGAAGTAGAGAGGATATAAAATGTAGGCTGGCAATGGCAAGGAAAGCGTTTCTGAAGAAGAGAAATTTGTTAACATCCAGTATTGATTTAAGTGTCAGGAAGTCATTTCTGAAAGTATTCGTATGGAGTGTAGCCATGTATGGAAGTTAAACATGGACGATAAATAGTTTGGACAAGAAGAGAATAGAAGCTTTCGAAATGTGGTGCTACAGAAGAATGCTGAAGATTAGATGGGTAGATCACATAACTAATGAGGAAGTATTGAATAGGATTGGGGAGAAGAGAAGTTTGTGGCACAACTTGACCAGAAGAAGGGATCGGTTGGTAGGACATGTTCTGAGGCATCAAGGGATCACCAATTTAGTATTGGAGGGCAGCGTGGAGGGTAAAAATCGTAGAGGGAGACCAAGAGATGAATACACTAAGCAGATTCAGAAGGATGTAGGTTGCAGTAGGTACTGGGAGATGAAAAAGCTTGCACAGGGTAGAGTAGCATGGAGAGCTGCATCAAACCAGTCTCAGGACTGAAGACCACAATAGCAACAACAACAACAACAACAACAACAACTGTCATGTAACTACTCTGCCACAGGCCATACATTATGAACATGTGCTCGATCATGTTGAAAGCTGCAATCACCATCCCCAAATTGCTCTTCAACAGTGGGAAGCAAGAAGGTGCTTAAATCAATGTAGGCCTGTGCAGTGATAGTGCCATGCAAAACAACAAAGTGTGCAAGCCGTCTCCATGAAAAACACGACCACACCATAACATCACCACCACCACCACCACCACCTAATTTCACTGTTGGTACTACACACGCTGGCAGATGATGTTCACCGGGCATTCACCATACCCGCACCCTGCAATCAGATTGCCACATTGTGTACTGTGATTTGCCACTCCACACAACATTTTTCCACTGTTCGACCATCCAATGTTTACGCTCCTTACACCAAGTGAGGCGTCATTTCGCATTTACTGGCGTGATGTGTGGCTTATGAGCAGCCACTCGACCATGAAATCCTAGTTTTCTCACCTTTCACCTAACTGTCATAGTACTTGCAGTGGATCCTGATGCAGTTTGGAATTCCTGTGTAATGGTCTGGATAGATGTGTGTCTATTACACATTACAACCCTCTTCAAGCGTTGGCGGTCTCTGTCAGTCAGTAGACAAGGTCCGCCTGTACTCTTTTGTGCTTTGTGTGTCCCTTCACATTTCCACTTCACCATCACATCAAAAATAGTGGCTCTAGGGATGCTTAGGAGTGTAGAAATCTTGAGTACAGATGTATGACACAAGTGACACCCAATCACCTGACCATGTTTGACGTCTGCGAGTTCTGCTGAGCTCCTCATTCTGCTCTCTCACAATGTCTAATTACTACTGAGGTCACTGATATGGAGTGCCTGCCAGTAGGTGGCAGCACAATGCACCTGATATGAAAAATATATGTTTTTGAGGGTGTCCAGATACTTATGATCACATAATGTAGTGTGATATTCTGGGGAAATTTTCCAGTCACCCTTAGAAATTTTAAGATCCAGAAGACAGCTATGTGGATCATATATGGAAGCGAAACTGCAGAGTCTTGCAAACACATTTTCAAAAAAAACTTGAGATCCTAACAATGTATTGCTTATGCATTCGCAAGACTTTGAAATTCATATGGAAAACTACATAGGGCCACATGAATGCAGACTTAAGAAAACAGTTAAATTCACAAACATTACACTATGATAAATTCAAACCTGTGTATGTTATATACTAATACACAACTCTGTCAAAAGGGAGCATTCCACATGGGCCTCCAGCTGTTTATATTTCATGGGAGCTTATTAAAGTCTAGTGAAGACAACACACAATTTTGTACAGCCATGAAGTCTTATTTGCAGTGTCCTGTTTTTATTCTATAAAAGAATACCTAGAACAGTAAATGTGCTGATTATGATAACTGCAACACATGAACTGTTCAGCAAATCAAATATGCTGTGACGTGTTGCAATGCATTGTAAACTATAATGTACTCAACTTAAATATTAACATATTTTGTCCGACATCTGCAGCACACTGTGTAATATCAGATCACATGGACCAAATGGATAAATAAATAAATAAATAAATAAAACTGGATAGTTTATATCCATCTTTCTGAGCCTGACACTGCAACAGTGCATCAAATTGTGGCTTATACTACTAAAATGATCCACTGTGACACTGAAGCACTTTCAGATCAGTTTTGGTTGGTTGGTTTGTGGGATTAAAGGGACCAGACTGCAATGGTCATCGGTCCCTTGTTCCAAAACTTAAAAACTACCACACAGAGTAAAAAACGGATAATAGAGACAACAGACAACACAGGACAAGAAAAACTCAGACAAAGAACAGACATAACAAATTAAAATCACATGGAGTGTGGCAGTGGTTGGCCGACCATAGAATAAAAAGGGAAAAGCCAACCACCGAGAACACATTAAAAACTCAGTTTAAAACCGTAGGCCAAAGGCCAGAATCAACACAAAACAATAAAATGAAACATAAACACTCATATTAAATAGTAAAAACCCCCTGCCCGAATAAAACGTAAAACTAAGCCAGCCATAGCAGGGTCATCAGTTAAAAGGGCAGGGAGTGTATCAGGCAGCGCAAATGTCCGCCTGACCACAGCTAAAAGGGGGCAGGCCAACAAAATGTAGGCCACTGTCAAAGCTGCCCCACAGCGACACAGAGGAGGGTCCTCCCGACGCAGTAAGTAACTGTGTGTCAGCCGGGAGTGGCCAATGCGGAGCCGACAAAAGACGACTGAGTCCCTGCGGTTGACTTGCATGGATGACCGCCACACAGTCGTCGTCTCCTTAATGGCACGGAGTTTATTGGGCGTGATCCGATCACGCCATTCAGTGTCCCAAAGCACAAAAACTTTTCGGCGGAGGACCGCTCGCAAATCAGTCTCTGGGAGGCCAACATCCAGAGATGGTTGCCTGGTGGCCTCTTTCGCCAGGCGGTCAACATGTTTATTGCCCGGGATACCGACATGAGCGGGGGTCCACACAAAGACCACAGAGCGGCCGCAACGGGCAAGAGTATGCAGGGACTCCTGGATAGCCATCACCAGACGAGAACGAGGGAAATACTGGTCGAGAGCTCGTAAACCGCTCAGGGAATCGCTACAGATCACGAAGGAGTCACCTGAGCAGGAGCGGATATACTCTAGGGCTCGAAAGATGGCGACCAGCTCAGCAGTGTAAACGCTGCAGCCAGCCAGCAAGGAACGTTGTACGGAATGGTACCCTAGAGTTAGCGCATAACCGACACAACCAGCAACCACCGAACCGTCAGTGTAAACAATGTCAGAGACCTGATACGTGGCCAGGATGGAATAAAAGCGGTGGTGGAAGGCCTCTGGAGGGACTGAGTCCTTCGGGCCCTGTGCCAAGTCAAGCTGAAGGCAAGGGCGAGGAACACACCATGGGGGGTGTACGCAACGTGGCCCGAAAAGGAGGTGGAATAGTGAAAACCCTAAGCCCGGAGAGAAGCTCTTTCACGCGGACCGCGATCGTACAACCTGACCGGGGCCGACGTTCTGGCAGATGGACGACCGATCGCGGGAGCAGGAGATGATAGTTTGGATGCCCGGGCAAGCCAAAAACATGGGCAGCATAAGTGGCCAGTAAATTTTGGTGCCTGAACCACAATGGAGGGACACCTGCCTCCACTAGTATGCTGTCCACAGGGCTGGTGCGGAAGGCACCAGTGGCAAGGCGTATTCCGCTGTGTAGGATTGGGTCCAGTACCCGCAGCGCAGATGGGGATGCTGAGCCATAAGCCAGGCTCCCATAATCCAGACGAGACTGGATTAACGCCTGGTAGAGCCGTAACAGGGTAGATCGGTCGGCGCCCCAGCGGGTGTGGCTCAAGCATCTCAGAGCATTTAGATGCCGCCAACACGCCTGTTTAAGCTGCCGAATATGAGGCAGCCAAGTCAGCCGGGCATCAAAAACTACACTCAAAAACCTGTGGGTCTCCACCACAGCAAGGAGTTCGTCGGCAAGATAAAGCCGCGGCTTAGGATGGACTGTTCGGAGCCGGCAGAAATGCATAACGCAGGACTTGGCAGCCGAAAACTGAAAACCATGTGCTACAGCCCAAGACTGCGCCTTGCGGATAGCGCCCTGTGGCTGACGTTCAACAGCTGCAATGCCAGTAGAGCGGTAGTAAAGGCAGAAGTCGTCAGCATACAGGGAAGCGGAGACAGAATTTCCCACCGCCGCAGCGAGCCCGTTTACTGCGATTAAAAACAGGCAGACACTGAGGACAGATCCCTGTGGTACCCTGTTCTCCTGGACTCGGGAGGAACTATGGGAGGCCGCGACTTGCACGCGGAAGGTACGATACGACAGAAAATTTCGGATAAAGATCGGCAGAGGGCCCCGAAGACCCCATCCATGAAGTGTAGAAAGTATGTGATGATGCCATGTCGTATCATACGCCTTCCGCATGTCGAAAAAGACAGCGACCAGGTGCTGACGGCAGGCAAAGGCAGTACGGATGGCCGACTCCAGGTTCACCAGATTGTCGGCGGCGGAGCGACCTATACGGAACCCACCCTGAGACGGAGGCAGAAGGCCCCGAGACTCCAGTACCCAATTCAAGCGCCGGCTCACCATCCGTTCGAGAAGCTTGCAAAGAACGTTGGTGAGGCTAATGGGGCGGTAGCTGTCCACCTCCAAAGGGCTCGTGCCCGGTTTCAAAATGGGGATGACAATGTTTTCCCGCCATTGCAACGGAAACTCACCCTCGACCCAGAGATGGTTGTAAAGGTCGAGGAGGCGTCGCTTGCAGTCCACTGAAAGGTGTTTGAGCACCTGACAGTGGATGCGATCTGGCCCAGGAGCGGTATCAGGGCAAGCGGCAAGGGCACTGTGAAATTCCCACTCACTGAATGGAGCATTGTAGGATTCAGAATGGTGGGTGCGAAAAGAAAGGCTCCGACATTCCATCCGCTCTTTAATGAAGCGGAAGGCCAGGGGGTAATTGGAAGAAGCGGAACTCAGAGCAAAATGCTCTGCCACACGGTTGGCAATTTCGTCGGAGTCTGTACAAACTGCTCCATTCAGTGAGAGCGCAGGGACGCTGACAGAGGTCCGATAGCCATAGAGGCGTCGGATCTTGGCCCAGACCTGCGATGGAGAGACATAGAGGCCAATGGTGGACACATACCGCTCCCAGCACTCCTGCTTGCTTTGGCGGATAAGGCCGTGGGCCCGCGCACGCAGACGTTTGAAGGTAATGAGGTGTTCAATGCAGGGATGTCACTTGTGACGCTGGAGCGCCCACCGGCGATCTTTAATCGCTTCAGCGATCTCAGGCGACCACCAAGGCACAGTACGCCGCCGAGGGGACCCAGAAGAACTGGGAATGGAAGATTCGGCGGCAGTAACGATGCCCGTGGTGACCGATTGAACCACCGCATCAATGCCATCATTAGCGAGAGGCTCAATAGCGGCAATGGAGGAAAACAAGTCCCAGTCAGCCTTATTCATTGCCCACCTGCAAGGGCGCCCAGAAGACTGACACTGTGGCAGTGACAGAAAGATCGGGAAGTGGTCACTACCACACAGGTCATCATGCACTCTCCATTGGACAGATGGTAAGAGGCTAGCGCTGCAGATCGAAAGGTCAATGGCGGACTACGTGCCATGCGCCACACTGAAGCGTGTGAAGGAACAATCATTTAACAGCGAAAGATCGAGCTGTGCCAATAAATGCTCAATGGTGGCGCCCCGACCTGTCGCCACTGACCCACCCCACAGAGGGTTATGGGCGTTGAAGTCGCCCAGTAATAAGAAAGTTGGCGGCAATTGGGCTATCAGCGCAGCCAGGACATGCTGCGCGACATCACCATCCGGTGGAAGGTAAAGACTGCAGACGGTAGCAACCTGTGGCGTCCACAGCCGAACAGCGACAGCCTCTAAAGCTGTTTGTAGAGGGATAGACTCGCTGTGAAGAGAGTTAAGGACATATATGCAGACGCCACCAGACACCCTTTCATAAGCTGCCCGGTTCTTATAATAACCCCGATAGCCACGGAGGGCAGGGGTTTGCATTGCTAGAAACCTAGTTTCCTGAAGAGCAATGCAGAAGAAAAGGTGAAGGCTGATAAGTTGTCGGAGCTTAGCTAGATGGTGGAAGAAACCGCTGCAGTTCCACTGGAGGATGGAATTGTCCATGGCTGAGAAAGGCGCGACGGGACTGGGAAGGCAGATTACGCCTCTGGGTCACCTGCTGCCTCCGATGGAGAACCCGTGCAAGTGCTATCCATTGCGTCTGAGGGACCGGCGAGATCGAGGTCCTCAGCGGACACAAGAATCTCCACCGCATCCTCAGACGCAGAGCTTGTAGGTAGCGGTGGAGTAGGTGCCACCGCAGGTGTCTTGGTCTTACAGGTCTTCAAAATCGTTTTCTCTCGCTGTTCCTTTGGTTGTCGTCGTTGAGAGGGCTTATTGGAGTCAGTCTCCAGGACCGAAGATGATCGCGAAGCTCGACGACCAGCGACCTGTGGCTTCTTCAGCCAATGGTTGGTGTCTGCTGTGCCGCTGGTAGGAACCTGGGAAGGGAGTGACCCAAGGGATCCCTTCCAAGCGAGAGAAGCCGAAGAAGACTTACGCTTCTCTGGCTTAGAAGTGGGGACTGGTGTCCCCGGTAGTTTAGTGGGTGCTGCTCCTGAGGTAGATGGTGTGGGAGCAACAGCAAGAGAAGGGGCCCCCATCATCAAAGGGGCAGGTGAGGTCCTCTGACTCTGAGAGCTGACTGTTTGTGGCGCAGCTAAAGGACCTGGAGCAGGAGTGACAGTTGAGGCGTAAGATGCCATCATGCGCACGGGATGTAGCCGTTCAAATTTCCGCTTAGCCTCAGTGTAAGTCAGTCGGTCCAGGGTCTTATATTCCATGATTTTGCGTTCTGTCTGTAAGATCCTGCAGTCTGGCGAGCAAGGTGAATGAGGCTCTCCACAGTTGACACAGACGGGAGGCGGAGCACATGGAGTATCGGGATGAGATGGGCGTCCGCAATCTCGACATGTGAGGCTGGAAGTGCTGCGGGAAGACATATGGCCGAACTTCCAGCACTTAAAACACCGCATCGGGGGAGGGATATAGGGGTTGACATCACAACGGTAGACCATCACCTTGACCTTCTCTGGTAATGTATCACCCTCGAAGGCCAAGATGAAGGCACCGGTAGCAACCTGATTGTCCCTCGTAGCCCGATGAACGCGCCGGACAAAATGAACACCTCTACGCTCCAAGTTGGCGCGCAGCTCGTCATCAGACTGCAAAAGTAGGTCCCTATGGAAAATAGCACCCTGGACCATATTTAAACTCTTATGTGGTTTGATGGTAACGTTAACATCCCCCAACTTGTCACAAGCAAGTAACCCGCGTGACTGGGCGGACGATGCCGTTTTTATCAAAACTGACCCAGAGCGCATTTTGGACAAGCCCTCACCTCCCCAAACTTGTCCTCTAAATGCTCTACAAAGAACTGAGGCTTCACGGAGACAAAGGATTCCCCATCAGCTCTGGTACAGACGACATACCGGGGCAAATACGTGTCACTGTCATTCATTGCCTTTCGTTCCTCCCATGGTGTGGCCAGGGATGGGACCGATTTGGGGTCATAAACGTTACCTTTAAAATGAGCCCTCGAACACTTAGAGACTGCTGGTGGCTTGCCACCAGCAAGAGATGATGTGCCACGCTTCATTGCGTGTCATCCACCCTGATGCCACCTACTCCGACCAAGGGCCCTCCCCATGGGCGCCACCCAGCCACAGCAAGGGCCACCTGGCAGGATGGCCATTGCTGGGAGTCCTGATGCCCCAGGGAGATGGTCATCTACTCCTTGGCATACATGGGGAGTAAACGGCGCAGGCATCAGTAGAGCGATCCCTGTGTTGTCAGGGGGCTACAACCAACAGGGTACATGGCGGCCCCACCACAACAGACTGGCTACCGTGCTGGATCTTAGGTGCAAAAATGTATGAGGTCGTCGTCGCAGCGAAAAACAACACTGCACAGTGCAGCACGGAAATCGCACCCATGGACGTATTTTCGCCCAAGAGGTGGAAAACGAGCTGGACACCATTGCAACAACGAGAAAGCCGGCTAAAGGTCTCAATGCACCACAGATACAGTGCACCATTTAAGGCGCCCTTCCCCAATTGGCTCGCTCTTCGGAACAATTTAGAAAGATGGAGGTCGGACCCGAGAGGGGACCATCACATAAGGCCGAAACATTTGAGACTCCTTTTAGTCGCCTCTTACGACAGGCAGGAATACCGCGGGCCTATTCTAACCCCCGAACCCGCAGGGGGGGATCAGTTTTGGAAGCAGTCTGGGACCTAGTGGAATAAGAAGTGGAACTCTGCAATCGAGGGTAGGAAACCGGCTGTGTTAGGTTCAAGAGCAGGCCAACTAGAAAGAACATTGCAGTCTTTGAGGTGGTGAGGGCGAAATGTTAGCAAATTATTATGGAAAAAGAGAAGAAATCATGGGAAAGTACCTCAATAACATACACCTTTCCACTGAGAGCATGGTTACAACAGACCATCAGGATGATTCCTGGGGTACATGGGAGGTACCCAGTTGCTGCTCTAAAATGACATTTAGTATTCCCACCAGTGGACATTGGTATGGACGCAGATAAGGTGGCGTAGGCCTCATGGCATAGTAGTGTGGTGAACTGTTATGAACAGTGAGTGCAGTAAGAATGGGCCAGGCCCACTGACAACAATCAATATGGACCTGGCCTTCGCTTCCGCCATGTTCTATTGCTCCATGTGCTGGTTGTTCAGTCATTTGCACTGTTTGCCTTTTGGACTTTTTCCATTTCCATCTCTACATGGTATTCTGACTCTTTGCTCCCTCACAGATTGACCTGGGTGGCAAGTTTGTTTTTTTCTTCTGGGGTCCAGCTCCCTGGCTTATCTAAGTGAGGCCTCACTGCCTACGGTAGTTACATTTATTATGCCAATATAATGGTTTTGAGGCACTGTCGTGGTAAGCATACAAAAGTGGCATTGGAGGTAATTCTTTCATGTGCGACACTTTTATTTTTTCATAGTCTTAATTTGTGGCCACTATGGACTCAATGATTTTACAATGCTGCCAGGAACAGGAGCAGCAACAAAACCTGCAGCAGGAGTAGATGTAGGTGCTATTCAAACAGAATGAAGAATTGATCTGCTCTCATGCCATTCTGGTGACAGGCCACACACCTGCAGAGAAACCTTCTCCATTGATGCCATTTGCCGTTTTTGACAAGTCTACAGAAAGCTGAGAGAATTACCTGCACCAGTTCTTGCTGCACTACCAAGCATAGCATTGATCCAACAGATGAGGCCACCTGTTATTATCCAGCAGAGTGGGGCTGTATGGAATCATGCAAATTTTGAAGCGCTCTACTGAGTTCGAAAAACAACTTATTGAGGAACTCTGCCAGAGGCTTGTGCAGTATTTTGGACATCAAACACGTTTGGTGGTAGCACAGTTACAGTTTAACCAGCACCACAAGTGCCCTGAGTAGTTGTATGTGGCCTGGATCGCTGACCTGCAAGGACTCTCATGCAAGTATTGGTTACAACGTCCCCTATGAGCCACCTCGTATGCAGATTCACTGATCAAGGGCACGATTGTCTCATCAACACCTGATGCCAACATCCAAACTAGAGTATTGGCCTTGTCTGATCCTTTGCAGCAGCAGCAGCAGCAAAGAACATACTTTCTCACAGCTGCCAGGTGTCAAAGTCAGTCAGATATGTGTGGTAAACAGGCCCCAATGCCCTGTGGAGTTGGTCAGGTGACCTTGCCTTCCACTCAGCAGCTGTGTGCTGATGACATTGCTGATTGGAGTGCAGTGACTGCCCATTATCAGTAGACAGTCATGCGCTATTCAGTCCCTGAAGTATTGTTTGTGCCCTGACCACTGTTGGGCCCTTTTTTTGCCACATAAACCATTAACCCTGGCTGCTGACGCATCCCAGTATGGCATAAGCGCAGTTGTGTTTCATCAGAATCCAGATAGCATTGAGCAGTCCATCACACATTGAAGCTGCTTTCAGCAGTGCAACAACTATTCAGACATGTAAAAGGAGGCACTATCATTTTTGGTATTAGAAAGTTTCACTTTTTCTGTCTGGAGCAAACATCTTACTCATCACTATCTTCATTATTCGGCCACCACTCTAAGCTATCAGATAGGCACATAGGACTGCCCAGAATTGCAGAGGTGCACTCTAACTCAGTAATTATTGCCATGACATTCATTAGAAATCCCCTGCACAGCTTGCTACTGCAGATCGGCTATTGTGGTTGCCAGTGGGCTCCTTTCCATAGTTAGGAGGCTCTTGTTTTTGCATTGAATGATATTGTGCAGCAGACAATGACGAATTTACCTTTGACTGAGCAGGAGATTGGGTGCACCGTGGCTGCAGACCTACTTTTCTAAAAAATCATTTCAATAGTCCATACAGGATTTTCCAGAGGGTCCTCATGCTTGCTGCACAGGAGGAAAGCTGTCAAGTGGTTGTGTCCTCGCATACTCCAGATGCTGCATGCAAAGCAATGGGGTATTTCTCATATGAAGGCTCTGGCATTGGGTCATGTCAACTGACCACTAATCGATCATGAAACTGCACATCTTGTGTGGGTTGTGCATAGAACCAGTATACCTCACAATGCCAGTTTTCCCCTCAGTGCCCTTGGAACAGAACGCACTTTTTTGGTAAGCATGTGATTGTTGGTAGAGGATACACTGCCCAATTTCCTGTAGAATGTCAGACTGTATTCCATGCCACAGACAGCAACTATTTGCACATTGTCAGTCACTTTTGCTATTGAGGGCTCCTCCCGGGACCTACACATTCAATAAATGTTAGCAATTAATGTCATGGGAGTTTTTGGATTTTTGCATATGCAGTAGTATCCAGTTTCACCAGGCTCCTAACTCAGAGGTGGAGTGTTTCACGCTAGCAGTATGACCAAGATGAAGAAGTCTGTGTTTGTCTTGTCTTGTGAGGATGCACTGTCTAGTTTTCTAACCATGTAGTGGGCAATGCTGGTTAATAGGTGCAATCCGACAGTAGTTTGCATGGATGCCAGCTGTAGGGTATCTCTGGTTTGTTGCATGTAGCATGCCCCAGAGTGTCACAGCCTGCCACATTTTCCTTGCGGGACTGCTGCTTGGGCCCGGTCTTTCGGCTGGCAGCATGGGTGGCTGCCAAACATAGTGGTGAGCCACAAAGGTCAGCATTTGTCTGTGTGGGATGTCAGTCCAGGGTAGCTGACCCATCATTCTAATCAGTTGTGTCTGTCACCTGTTGGACCTGTGATGCTGTCATCTCAGCACAAGCCAGGTGACAAGGTCAGTCATGGTTTCTTCCCAGCAGGAGAGTCCCAACTGCAGCAGCATGCACTCTTGCTGCCACCTCTACTATGCCCTCTGCCACCCTACTTTCGCGCATCGAATATAGCACCTGTGGCAATTGTTCCTGCGCCTTCCAATGCAGAGCCCACGGACTTGGAACTGGCGCCCTCCTTTTCCTGCTTGTTATGGGTCACCACTGGTGTACTAGCTGTCATGCCTGCCTCTGAAATCTTCCTCCATACCAGCAAAGTTGGCTGCATTAGTGTTCCCTACTTTGGTGATAGATCTTCTGTTGGGAAATCTCATGCCGTCTCTAGTTTTGTGATGGAGTTTGCAGCACAAACCTGGCCATTTTTGGCCCTATGTGACATTTTCAGGGGGGGAGCGATATAATATCACCACCAGCAGACATTGATATGGACACAGACAAGCTGGCATGGGTCTCGCGGCAGAGTAGCGCTGCAAGCTGCAATGGACAGTGAAAATGTAGCATTGTATGGACAGATCTGCAGACACTAGTGTTTAGTTGACCGTAGTGATATGGCAATAGACCAAGCCCCTTCAGTTCTTATGCTAATATCAACCAACTTGAATCAGGGCTCCACACTGTGCCGTGTTCTTCATTCTGCAAGCTAGTTATTTGTACTGATTGCATTTTGGGCTTTTGTCCACCAACATCTATAAGTGGTGTTCGGACATTCTGCTCCCTTGTAGACTGATATGCACGTCAAGTATGTTTTCCCCTTTTGGGGTTCAGCTCCATCGCTTCTGTAGCCGCTGCTAGCTGGAGTAGTTACATTTGTGCAGAGAGAACGGTTTTGCAGTGTTGTTACACCATGCACATACGAAAAGATGAATGTTTCCTGGACAGCTACAACACATTGCTCAGACTATGGCAGACCAATTTACTAGTGGTACCACCATGCCAGTCAGGATCAAGCTTTCCAAACAGAAAGCAAGATTAGGGTTTAGAGATGGAAAAGCTCAGATTGTTTGAAGGATAAGGAAAGAAATTGGCTGTGCTCTTTCAAAGGAACTATCCTGGCATTTGCTTTGAGCAATTTATGAAAATCACTGAAAACCTAAATCTGGATGGTTGTTCGTGGATTTGAACCTACATCCTTCCAAATGCTAGTTCAGTGTGCTAACCACTGCACCACCTCACTTGAGTTTTCCGGGACCACAGAAGGGTCATGTGGGTGTGGGAGGGGGGTGTGGGAGTGGGAGGGGCCATTCTCTGTGTGGGAACTGGATTCTTGTCCTATACATTTGCTTTTGCTCGTGATGCATCAAAAATAGTATCTTGTACACTGTGCTGGGGCAGCTCACTGAGAGATTTAAGGAAATCCTCCTCACTGATTCATGTTTTATCTGAGTGGCAGGAAATATTTTCCTAACCCTCTAGACACCTGGTAAGGATCACACATGCTTCAGCAGCTATAGCAGTGCAACCCTTAACAGCTGCAGTGGGAAGACATTGACTGGATCTCACAACTGAGACAGTTCTTTGGTTATTTTCAGCAAGGGTTCTGGATACATGTAATAATCAACAGATGATAATGTAACAGTGCAGGAGGTGGCTATATAACAAGTTTTCCTGCATACACATAGGTATTTACAATCACCTCAACAAGCCCAATCGTATTACTTGGGGCTATATTATCCTCAGCTAACTCCACCAGTAGATCTTTATGTGGTCCATACTCTCCCCATTTTATTCTATATATTGAGTTAGCGGATGGTTAGTTGGTTTATCTAAAAGAGGGGGGAAGGGACCAAACTACGAGAAGTCATTGGTCCCTTGTTCTGAAGAAAACAGTGCCACAAGGGTGAGAATAAGACAATGAGACAGCACAAAGCAGAATGAAAGGAAAAACCACAACAATGACTGAAGGACAACAAACACTTAAATGGACAAAAGGGAACAAGCAAACTACAAAGACACAAGAAACACGTAGAAGAGGTTAAAACAAGAAAGCAAGTTACCATGGCTGGCTGACCATGAGGATAAAAAGGAAAAGTCAGCCACTCTGCAACACATTAAAACCTACACCCTGAAAGCACTAAGGTGGAGGACACACAGGGACAAAGGGCATGTGCTGAAACTTAAGAGCAAAGGATAAAACTCACCCTCACTAATAAAACGTAAAGCTAAAGCTGCTGTTGACGTATTGTCACCCACCACCGAAGGTAGGGTGCTGGGAAAGTTAAAAGTCGGCCGCAGAGCGGCTAAAAGTGGGCAATCCAGCAAGAGATGGACGACAGTGATTCGTGAGCCACAGCGACACCGAGGTGGGTCCTCGTGACGGAGGAGGTAACCATGCGTCAGCCACGTATGGCCAATGTGGAGCCGAAAGAGAACCACAGAGTCCCTGCGAGAGGTGCGCACAGAGGTCTTCCACACATTCGTAGTTTCCTTAATGGGACACAGCTTGTTGTGCGTACTGAGGTTATGCCATTCGGTCTCCCAAAGCCGCAAAACCTTGTGGCGTAATACTGAATTCAGGTCAGTTTCAGAGAAGCAAATCTCATAAGCGGTTTCTGTGTAGCCTGTCTGGCAAGTTTGTTGCCTGGGATTCCGACGTGACCTGGGGTCCAGACAAATACCACTGAATGATTGGACCATTCCAGGGCATAGGTGGACTCCTGTATGGTTGCTACCAAAGGATGACGAGGGTAGCACTGGTTGATAGCTTGTAGGCAGCTCAAGGAGTCAATACACAGGGGAAATGACTCACCTGGGCACGAGCGGATGGGTTCAAGAGCACGAAATACGTTTGCCAGCTCTGCAGTGAAAACACTGCAGCCATCTGGTAAGGAGTGTTGTTCTATATGTCCTCCATCAACATAGGCAAAGCCAGCGTGACCATCAGCCATCGAACCATCGGTGTAAACCACTTCATGGCACTGGTACATGTCGAGAATCGAGAGGAAGTGACAGCGAAGAGTCGCAGGGTTAAATGAGTCCTTAGGGCGATATGAAAGGTCCAGGTGAAGCCGCAGCCTAGGTGTACACCATGGAGATATTCGTGAATGAACCTCAAGTATATGTGGTAAAGGAAAGAACTCCAGTTCGGAGAGAAGGGATTGCACACGAACTGCAATTGTAAGCCCTGACCTGAGCCACCGATGAGGGAGATGAACCGCTGTGGGCGGGAAAAGGAGAGAGTAATTTGAATGCGCAGGAGACCTACACACATGTGCAACAAACTGGAGAGCAATTGTGCACACCTAACCTGCAATGGGGGGAACCCGGCCTCCACCAGGACGCTGGTCGCCGGACTTATCCTAAAAACTCCTGTTGCTAGGTGAACACCACAGTGGTGCACTGGGTCGAGTAAACGCAACACTGAGGGTGCCGCTGAACCATAAACCACACACTCATAGTCAAGGTGGGATTGAACAAGGGCTCTGTAGAGCTGCAGCATCGTAGAGCAATCTGCATTCCAGATGGTGTTGCTCAGGCACAGGAGGGCAGCACTTCCGCTTAAGCTGACAGAGGTAAGGATGCCAAGTCAATTGGTCATTGAAAACCAGTCCTAAGAATTGATAAGTCTCCACTAGGGTTAGTGGATCATCATTAAGGTAATGTTCTGGTTCCAGATGAATGGTACAACGCCAACAGAAGTGCATAACACACGACTTTGTGGCCAAAAACTGGAAACCGTGGGCTAGAGCCCATTACTGCGCCTTGTGGATGGCTCCCTGTAGGTGTCGCTCAGCAACACCAGTCCTGGTGGAGCAGTACGAAATGCAGAAGTCATATGCATACAGAAAAGGTGAGACAGACACCTCTACAGCTGCTGCTAGAATATTAATGGCCACTAAAAATAGAGATACACTCAATACAGAGCCCTGCAGGACCCCACTCCATTCTCCTGTACATGGGGGAACTATGGGAGGCACCAACTTGGACATGGAAAGTATGAAGCAACAGGAAATTGTGGATAAAAATCAGGAGCGGGCCTCTGAGAACCCACTTGTATAATGTGGCAAGGATATGCTGTCGTCAGGTCATTTCATACGCTTTTCATAAATCAAAAAAAGATGGCAACCAGGTGTTAACATCTGGAAAAGGCACTTCGAATGGCAGACTCGAGGGACACAAGATTATCAGTGGTAGAGTGACCTAGGCGGAAGCTGCCCTGACATGGAGCCAGCAGGCCATGTGACTCCAGGACCCAATCCAACCGCCGCCACACCATACATTCCAGCAGCTTACAAAGAACATTGGTGAGGCTGATGGGCCGATAGCTATCCACATCAAGCAGGTTTTTACCAGGTTTGGGCATCAGAATGACGGTGCTCTCCCGCCATTGCAATGGAAAGAAGCCATCACACCAGATCTGGTTAAAGATGATGAGGAGATGTCGCTTGTAGTCAGACGAGAGATGTTTAATCATCTGACCTTGGATCCGATCTGGCCCAGGAGCTGTGTCGGGGCAATGTGCAAGGGCACTAAGGAGCTGTAAATAGGGCATTATAGGGTTCACTGTGCCGTGTAGCGAATGAGAGGACTTTCTTTTCTATTCACCATTTGAGGGTGCGAAAGGCTGGGGGACAGTTCTCCGATGTGGAGGCTCGAGCATAGTGCTCAGCAATTGCGTTTGCGTCAGTAGATAACATGCCATTGATTGTAATGCCAGGGAAACCTATTGGGGTCTGGCACCCAAAAAGACACCTGATCTTTGTCCAGACTTGGGAAGGTGACGTATGGCACCCAATGGTCGAGACATATCTCTCCCAACACTCCTGCTTCCATCTTTTGATAAGCTGGTGAACACAGGCACGAAGCTGCTTAAAGGCTATGAGGTGCTCCAGGGAAGGGTGCCACTTATGCTGCTGTAGAGCTCGTCGACACTCCTTAATTTCCTCAGCAACTTCCGGTGACCATCAAGGGACCTCCTTTCACCAGGGGCACCCTAAAGAGCGAGAGGTGGCATTTCCGCTGCAGTAACAATTGTTGTTGTCACCTGCTCAATCATCACATCAATGTTACCGTGTGAGGGAGAGTCAATGGTGACTGCAGAGGTGAAAGTTTCCCAGTCTGCCTTGTTTAAAGCCCATCTGGATATGTGTCCGTGGGCCTGATGGGGTGGCAGTGACAGGAAGATGGGGAAGTGGTCACTACCACACAGGTCGTCATGTGCTTTCCATTGGATAGATGGGTGAAGTCCTGGGCTGCAGGTGGATAAATCAATGGCCGAGTAACTACCACGAGCCACACTGAAATGTGTGGCAGCCCCAGTATTTAAGAGGCAGAGGTCGAACTGAGACAGTGAAGTTTCGACTTCTCTGCCTCGGCCAGTAAGGATGGTGCCATCCCACAAGGGTTTTTTGGTGTTAAAATTTCCCAAAAGTAGGAAAAGTTTAGGGAGTTGATCAATCAGTGCAGCCAATGCATTCAGGAGTACTGCACCATCTGGAGGAAGATATACATTGTAGATAGTTATTTCCTGTATCGTCCTTATTTTGACAGCTACAGCTTCAAGAGGGGTTTGAAGGGGCCCAGTTTCACTACAGACTGAGTTTAGGACATAAAAGCAAACCCCACCTGACACTAAATTATAGTCTCTACGATTCCCGTAATATCCCTTATAGCTGGGGAGGGCAGGGGTCCGCACTGCCGGGAGCCAGGTTTCCTGGAGGGCAATGCAGAAAGCGGGTGTAAAGGTTAACAGTTGCCGTACCCCAGCCAGGTGGTGAAAAAACTGCCGCAGTTCCACTGGAGGATAAAGTCATCGTGAGACTGGGAAGGCATGGAACAGTCAATGAGGCAGTTTACGCCTCAGGGTCACCTGCTACTACCGACTTATTGCCTGAGCAGTCTATGTCCATTGTGTCTTGAGGGTCCAGCAAGATCTAGGTCCTCAGAAGACGCCAGAATTCCACCTTATTCCCAGACACAGAGCTTGTAGGTAGTGGTGGTGTGGGTGCCACTGCAATTTCCTTGGTCTTAGGGGTCTTCTTTTTGGACTTTTCTCGCTGCTCCTTGGGTTTTTCTGGCTGGGAGGGCTTCACTGATTCAGTCTCTGGGACTGAGGATGATCATGAAGCTCTACGACCAGCTGCTTTTGGGCACTTCAGCCACTGGCGAGCCCCATCTTTCCCATTAGCAGACACCTGGGAAGGGAGTGACTTCTTCTCCGGCTGAGAAGTGGGGACTGGTGTCCTTTGGACAGAGGATACTGTTTTTATCAAGACCAACCCAGATCGCATTTCGGACAAGCCCTCCACCTCCCCAAACTTGTCCTCTAAATGCCCTACTAAAAACTGTAGCTTCATCAAAACAAAGGAGTCCCCATCAGCTCTCATACATACAAGGTACCATGGTGGATAAGGTTCGCTGCCATCCTTAGCCTGGAGTTCCTCCCATGTTGTGGCCAGGGAGGGGAACAATTTAAGGTCATACTTTCTTGCATTGTACTGAGACTTGAAATGCTTAGAGACTGCTTGTGTTTCATCATCAGAAAATGACAATGTGGTACGCTTCATCGCACATCATCTGCCCTGATGCCAACCACTGCGACCAGGAGCCCTCCTCACAGGCGCCACCCAGCCGCAGCAAAGGCCACCTGGCAGGATGGCCATTACTGGGAGTCCCAATGCTCCAGGATGACTGACATCTACTCCTTGGCATACATGGGGCGTTAACAGCAGAGCGATCCCTGTGTTGTCAGGGGGCTACTACCAACAGGGTACATGGTGGCCCCACCACAATTGACTGGCTACCTTGATGGATGAGGTGCAAAGAAGTCCATGGTCATCGTCGGCACAAAAAGCGACAGTGCATGGTGGAAAACACACCCAGAAATGCGTCCTTGCTCAAGAGATGGAGAATGAGGTGGACTGCAGTGCAACGACAAGAAAGTGGGCTAAAGATCTCAAGGCACAATAGACACGATGCACCATGTAAGGTGCCCTTCCCCAATTGGCTCGCTCTTCGAGAAAATTTTGAAAAATGGAGGTCAAACCCTACAAGGTACCATCACATAAAGGCCGAAACGTGTGAGACTCCTTTTAGTTGTCTCTTATGACAGGCAGTAATACCTCAGGCCTATTCCAGTCCCTGGACCCACAGGGAGCTTGAGTTAATGATTTCCTGTCTGATCACTTTCAACAAGAAATGGTGTTCCCTAATTGTGACTGTTTACCTTAGCTATACTGCTGGACATTATAATTGTAATATCATAAACATGGCATAGAATGAATTCAAATAGTCATGAGTAGTACTACAGGTTTTGATATGCAAATGATTAGCAGTTCAGCACAACTGTGACAATGGGCAACAATGTATGTAGGAGTAATGTCACCTGCATTATGTATATATGGAAAGACAACACAGTGGGCTTCTAATTCAGAAATCACATTTGAGTATTGTTTGTTTGTGAGAAGATTAATATTATGTCTTGTTAAGGAGCAGAAAACTCTACCAGCATGTATCGGAATTTTACAGTGGCAGGATCATGACCTATTCACACTGTGGTTTATCATTCTGTGATGTAGCTGCCTGAATTTGGCAGGATTTCACAACTGTCATGTGAGTATGGAATTGATGGGTTCAGGTGAGTCATAGTCACCACCATGCAGTATCTTAATGGTCCCAACTGTATAGCACCCAAAAAGCCAATCTATTTTTCAGTCATCCGTGAATGATTGAACAGCCATGTCACATACCTTGATTCAAGAAATGGGTTTGTTTGCAGCATAACAAGTATCTACATGGTCAGTATGACATCATCTGGAGCAACACTGACTGTTAGCAGAGCAACAATTGTAATGGCTTCCCTTGACATGGCAGCAGGGAGAGGTGCCCTCACAATGCAGTGCCCAATGACATCAGTTGACACAGGAGTGGTTCTTTGCACAGCTTCATGATGGATGTATCCATGTGTGGAGGTTCTGCAGAGAGAAATGCTACATTTGCCATCATGATACAGGTCCAAAATGAGATCTGATGGTATGGAGTTCCTTTGGGTGCACACAGTTATCTCTGGTTCACATAATTGGTATTTCAGACAGCAGCTACTACATTTCTGACATGTTAAGGCTAGTTGTTGTGCCTTACCTTTGAGGTCTCTGCGACACCTTTCAACAAGACAGCGAAAGACCAAATGCTGCCTGTGATGTCTTAATCTATCTTAATACAGAAGATGTCCAACTGCTGTCCTGGTCAGCATGTTCTCCAGATCTCCCACCCATTGAAAACATACGGTCATAGGCTGCCGAAGACTGCCATGCCACCATTTGCCAACCACTAAGATTGATGAACTCTGGCATAGAGCGGAATTGATATGAAGTGACGTCACTGTAACTGTCATCTGAGCTCAGTCTGACTCGGCGCCCAGCAAGGTTAGAGAAATTGTTGCTGCGAGAAGTGGTAGCTCTGTGTATTCAAATTCGCACCCTGCATACCCATAGATCACCTACAAATTTAGTCTCATATTCTGTATACTGTATAGGCACAATAAGAAAATTTTCATAATTTGTTATCCTTCCTGGTGTTGCAATTTTAATTAACAGCATAACTTCTACAGGGCCAGCTTTGCTACTATAAGCTGTCAGTTGCAAATGACAAGAATGGATAGAGGAGAAATGCTCTAAGTTCTCAAACGAGAAATCTGTTTGTGTCCTTTCTAATTTCCCTGTTGATGAAGAACACACTTCAAATTTTGGAAGAAATGGTGATGTTTTTGGGTCTGATACATAAAATTAAGCTTATCTTGTTGTCACAGATTCAGAACATGAAAATACAGGATCTAAAATGTTGGAATATTTTTAAAAATTATGAAACTTTAGGCTGTCCTGGTTCAATAATGGGTTTATGATTCATGGCTGCATCAGACCAACCTATTTAGAATGAGAGATGTGGTGTACTATGGGATAACTGCAGTGGCTGCAGGTAGCTTTCAGGACCAGCCCTACCCTCAGATTCTGAGACTTTCCCTTCAGCATTTGATGTTGGATTTAATAGTACAGTACTATATACTATCTCAGATGCAATGTAGCAGGTGAGACCTTAGTAAAGCAAAGGTTTCTCACTGACAGCAATTCCCTCAGAGCCCTAAAAGCATTACAGTAGATGTATCCAAGCTGAGAGTGGCTATAATTTGCAGTCTGTGAGGATAAGTGTCAAATTCTGATGTATCTCCTACAAGTCACTCCCACTCCACGGGACAAAGTTAACCTGATCCGACTGACTACAACAGTGACCTCCTCTAAACAGCTTCCTTGTACTCCAGTTGGAGTCTCCCCCTTCCCAGCCTTTGGTTCTCATAGCATATGAATCACAATATTCCACATTTTACCACAGTAGACATTGTCTGAATTCTGACCCAAGCTTTTGGGCTGAATATTTTAGTACCCATACATTACCCCTAATTGCAATCATCACCCTGACTTCTAATCCAGTCAGAAGTACAGGTACATGTGAAAGTAACTAAATCTGCCAGCTGTCATAAAAACAAGGTGCAACATTCTATGCAGGTATGACAGGCGATCAGCTATCTACGCCTAACTGTCAAATTCTGCATAACCACGAGCTGCAAACCTGCTTAATATCTCATAGAAATATTTATTTTATGGCATCAGCTTTTGACAATATAGAAAGAATGTATCAGCCTGGCTTCAACTAACGACAGCACTGACCATATTGCATTTTAAGAGAAATATTTTTCAGAATCCTTGCCAATTTCCTTGGATAAATTTATTTTGTTACATATGGGCTGTTATATCTGAGCACAGAATAGTTTAATGATTCCGTTAAAAATAGACATGAATGCTATAAGAAAGTAATTATGTGGGGTAGATCATCTTCCTTTGGTTGGTTGGTTTTGGGGTATAAATGGACCAAACTACAGGGTCATCAGTCCCTTTTTCCTGATGCAAGCAAGGCTCAAGGTACAAAAACACCGAAAGTATGTTTGAGAAAGTAAAAGAGGGAAAAGGAGTGGGGAACCACACCTAAAAAGAAAACAAATGGAATGAAAAAAAGGGGAAAACATACACCACAAACAAAAGCAGAAGAAGGTATTACAACTATAGACCAGATGGTCTGGGCTGTCTGATCACAATAATAAAAGAAGATGAGTCAGCCACTCTGCAACACATTAAAATGTCCACCCCAAAAAGATGAGATGATCACATGTAGGAAAAAGATGACCACCAAGACAAACAAATGCAAAGAAAGTGCGACAAAGTTAAAATGGTGGCGGCCTCGGAGAGAAGGCTAAATGCCCACCCTTAGATGGTGCGATAGCCCGCCCCCCCCCCCCCCCCCCACGAATAAAACGTAAAACTAAATCTGCTGTTGAAGCATTGTCACCTAACACCTAAGGCAGGGTGTTGGGAAGGTTTAAAGTCTGCCACAGAGGGGCTAGACGTGGACAACAGTCATA
Source organism: Schistocerca americana (assembly GCF_021461395.2). Lineage (NCBI taxonomy): Eukaryota > Metazoa > Arthropoda > Insecta > Orthoptera > Acrididae > Schistocerca > Schistocerca americana. The sequence goes on along the minus strand of NC_060130.1, from coordinate 513,159,562 downwards.
TGTGAGTCACAGTGACACTGAAGTGGGCCCTTGTGACAGAGGAGGTAGCCATTTGTTAGCCACGTATGGTCAATGCGAAGCCAGCAGAGAACCACAAAGTCCCTGTGAGAGACCCGCATAGAGGTCTTCCAGACATTCGTAGTCTCATTAATAGCACGCAGTTTGTTGTGCATACTGAGACTATGCCATTCCATCTCCCAAAGCTTAAAATACTTTGTGGCTTAATAACGATTGCAGGTCAGTTACGGGGATGCCAATCCCCAGAAGCGGTTTCTGTGTAGCCTGTTTGGCCAGCCTGTTAGCAAGTTCATTTCCTGGGATTCCAACGTGGCCTGGAGTCCACACAGCCATCACGAAACGACTGGTCCCCTCCAGGGCACAGAGGGACTCCTGGATGGTCGCTACCAAAGGATGGTGGGGTAGCACTGGTCAAGAGCTTGTAGGCTGTTCAAGGAGTCAGTAAAGAGAAGAAATGACTTGCTAGAGCAGCAGCAGATGTGCTCAAGAGCACGAGAAATGGCCACCAGCTCTGCAGTGAAAATACTGCAGCTATCTGGCATGTAGTGCTGTTTAATATGACCGCCAAGAACATACACGAAGCCAACATAACCATCAGCCATCGAGCCATCGCTGTAAACCACTTCATTGTCCCGGCACACGTCAAGAATTGAGAGGAAGTGACAGCAGAGAGCAGCGGGGTTAACTAAGTTCTTGGGACCATGTGAAAGGTCCAGGTGAAGCTTTGGCCTACGTGTACGCCATGGAGGTGTACATGAATGGACCTCGAGTATAGGTGGTAAGGGCAAGGTTGGTTGGTTGGTTGGTTGGTTGGTTGGTTGGTTGGTTGGTTTGTTTTGGGGTTTGATGGGGGCTAAACATCGAGGTCATCAGTCCCCAGTTCCAAACAGACATACTTGTAAAAGGCCTATACAGTAAAAGCGTAACCTCTGCACCCAGAGGGAGGGAACACCAAGAGGTACAGAGCGAAAATGAACCTCACAGTACCACAAAATAGAGGACAGTGAAAAGGAGCAGAGCAAATAGTTGACTAGAGTAAAACAGACTACAGTGGTTGATGGATCAGATAAAAGGTCAGCCACTCAACTACAAATGAAGAACCTCCAGCTGGAAAGTGTTGATAGAGGTAGCAACACAACTTGTTACCAGAAACGACACTAATTTGGTATCCACGTCACAATTAAAAGTCGCTGGAGTGGGTGTAGCCTGAGAAATCATGCTAGAGTGCCCACACTAGAGTGAGTGATAAAACCCAGCTGCACGGATAAAACGTAAAACTGAATCAGCTATAGAGGCATTATCACCTAGAATTAGAGGAAGTGCAGCTGGTTAATTAAAGGACTGCCGCAAGGGGGCTAAAAGGGGGCAGTCCACCAGAAGATGGACCACTGTCAGCCCTGCATCACAGCGACACTTGGGCGGGTTCTCACGACGAAGGATATAGCTGTGGGTCAACCACGTATGTCCAATTCAGAGACAGCAGAGAACAACTGAGTCCCTACTCGTGCCCCTCAAGGATGAGGTCCATATGGCCGTGGACTACTTGACCATGCGGAGCTTATTTGGTGTGTTCAAGACAGACCATTTAGAGCTTCAGAAATCGCTGACCTTGTGATGTAGGGCTGACTGGAGGTCTCTTTCCATGAGACCAAGCTCCAGGGGTGGCGAAGTGGTGGCCTGCTTGGCCAACCGATCAACACATTCGTTTCCTGGATTGCCGATGTGGCATGGGGTCCACACAAACGTCGCTGAATGACCACACTCGGCGAGAGCAAAAACAGCATCTTTAATACCGTGCACCAAAGGGTCCCGAGAAAAATGCTGGTCGAGTGCTTGCAATCCACTCATGGAGTCACTGCATATGACAAATGACTCCCTAGGGCAGAAGGAAAGGTGAGCGAGTGCATGATAAAGAGCAACCAGCTCCGTAGTGAAAACACTGCTCCCACAAGGCAGGGAAAGCTGCTCAACGTAGTCACCATGGATGAAAGCAAACCCAGTGTGTCCATTGACCACAGAACCATCAGTGTAGACTACATCTGCATCAAGAAACGAGGCAAGAAGAGCGAGGAATTCTTGACGAAGACTGGCAGGTGGAACGGAGGACTTGGAGTCGCAGGACAAATCCAAGCAAAGCCGCAAGTGAGGGAGGGACCATGGAGGGGTAGAAGAAGAGGGCCGGAAGGATAGAGGAAGGGGAAAGGACTCAAGTGATGAGAGAAGGGAACGAACGTGGACTGCAATCGGGAGACCTGACCTAGGCCGCCGTCGTGGGGAGGGGAGTGCAGAAGATGGAAAAAAGGAGCCTGCGGTTTGGGTGGTCGGCAAGGCATGGATGCGGGCGATGTACGACGCAAGCAACTGTTGTCGGTGGAATCGTAGGGGAGGGATTCCAGCTTCTACAAGAAGGCTAGTCACCGGACAAGTAGGGAAGGTACCTGTCGCCAGTCTGATGCCACAATGGAGAATCGAGTCGAGGATCTGCAATGTTGAAGGTGCTGCTGAGTCATACACCACGCTCCTGTAGTCGAGACGGGACTGGACTAAGGCCTTATAGAGCTGTAGGAGAGTTGTTCGTGCAGCCCCCCAAACGGTGTGGCTGAGGCAGTGAAGGATGTTGAGGTGCCGCCAGCACCGTTGTTTAAGCTCGCGAAGATGAGGTGTCCAAGTGAGCTGAGCATCAAACAGCATGCCAAGGAAGCGATGCATCTCCTCAATACGAACGAGTTCATTCGCAAGGTAGAGCTCTGGATGGAGGTGGACCATGCGACGACGACAGAAATGCATCACTCGGGTCTTGGAGGCTGAGAACTGAAAACTATGGTTGGATGCCCAAAAATGTGCCTTACGGATAGCTCCCTGCAGCTGCCATTCAGCGACCTGCAGCCGCCGTTCAGCGACACTGATGCTTGGGGAACTGTAATAAAGACAAAAGTCATCAGCATAGAGAGAGGAACAGACCGATGAGCCCACCGCAGCCGCAAGACCATTAATTGCCACCAAAAAGAGGAGAACACTGAGAACCGAGCCCTGTGGGACACCGTTCTCCTGAATATGAGCAGAGCTAAAATATGTGCCAACTCGAACCCGAAAGGAGTGATTGGAGAGGAAATTCCGTAGAAAAATTGGAAGTGGACCCCGTAAGCCCCATTCGTGCAGCGTAGCAAGGATATGATGGCACCAGGTGGTATCATATGCCATCTGAAGATAAAAGGAAACAGAAACTAGATGTTCTCGCCGAGTAAAAGCTGTATGAATAGCCGACTCTAGCGAGACTAAATTGTCGATCGTAGAGCAGCCCTGACAGAAGCCCCCCTATTGCTGGGCTAGGAGGCCCCGAGCTTTGAGGACCCACATGAGCCGCCGACCCACCATCCATTCCAGGAGTATCCACATAATGTTGGTAAGGTTGATAGGGCGATAGCTATCAACCACCAGCGGATTTGCACCAGGTTTCAGCACCGGGATGGTAACGCTATCCTGCCAACGAGTTGGGAAAACGCCCTCCATCCAGATGCAGTTAAACAGGGCAAGTAATTCACCTTGACAATGTGCGGAGAGATGGCAAAGAAACTGGTTGTGAATTCGGTCTGGACATGGAGAGGTATGAGGACAAGTTGTAAGGGCACTTTGGAACTCCCATTCACTAAACGGGGCGTTGTATCGTTCCCAACGGTGTGTGCGAAATGACAACTGCGTATGCTCAGCCTGCTCTTTAATTGCACAGAATTCTGTGCTGTAGCCTGCTGTCACGGAAATATGAGCAAAGTACTCTGCCAGATGTTCGGCGATGGCAATTGGGTCAGTACAAAGTGTACCCCAAAGAGAAAGGCAAGGGACAGACGCATGAAGGCGAAAGAAAAAATGCGGCGAACCCGCGACCACACCTGAGATGGGGAGGTGTGAGAACCTAAGGTGGCAACATCATTCCCAGCAGTCCTGTTTGCTCCACCGGATTAACTACCGAGCCCGGACCTGCAGCTGTTTAAAGGCAACCAGATTCTCTAGGGAAGGACGATACCGGTGTCATTGCAGGGCTCGCTGGTGGTCCCGGATAGCTTCTGCAATCTCTGGTGTCCACCAAGGGACTGACTTACTCCTTAGGGTACTTGAAGAGCAGGGGACAGTTGCCTCGGCTGCAGAAACAATGGCCATAGTGACCTCATCCACTGCCAAATCAATGTCACCAGGAAGCGGAGCAATGGCCATAGTAGCTGAGGTGTAGGCTGCCCAATCAGCTCCACGAAGAGACCATCGTGGCAGCAGGTCAGGGGGTTGGGATTGAAGAAGAGAAACCAGGATAGGAAAGTGGTCGCTACCACAGAGGTTGTCGTGGACCCTCCAACTGAGGTATGGAAGAAGACTTGGGCTACTAAGAGAGAGGTCAATGGCCGAGTATGTGCCATGAGTCAAACTAAAGTAAGTGGGAGCACCAATGTTAAGGAGGCAAATCGCCTGCTGTGCCAAGAGAGCCTCAACATACCTACCCTGGCCCGAGATCTGGGCCCACACCATAAAGGGTGGTGGGCATTAAAGTCCCCCAAAAGGAGGAATGGCAGGGGGAGCTGGGCAAACAAGGCAGCTAGGTTGGCAAGAGGGACAACCTCATCCGGGGGAAGGTAGAGGGAACAGATGGTATGCTCCATTCCTGCCCGGATTCTAACAGCCACAGCCTCGAGAGCCATGTGAAGTGGCACTGGGGCACTAGGAACAGTGGCAAGAACATAAACACAGACACTGCCAAACACCCTGTCATATTCTACGCGGTTCTTATAGCAATCCTGGTAGCCACAGAGGGAGGGGCTCTGCCGAACAGGAAACCAAGTTTCCTGTAGGGCCAGACAATTGGCAGGGAAGCGGCACAAAAGCTGTTTCAACTCAGCAAGGTGGTGGAAAAAACCATGGCAATTCCATTGAAGGATAATGGTATCCGACTGTGAAGACATGAAAGAACCTGTGGGGGTGGGGGGGGTTTACACCTTAGAAGCATTCACCGCCACCAATTGTGAAGTAGCCTGATCAACTTCCATAGGAGCTGCGGGTCGAGCAACATCTAGCTCCTGAGGGGACGCTAGATGCTCCACATCATCTTAAGGTGCAGTGGTGAACTACTTTTCTGTCTCTATGTCCTCCTCCTTTTGCTTTTTCTTCTCTTTGGTAGGGTCCCGTTTGTCCTTCGGTTTATCAGGCTGGGTGGGCTTTTCCGACCCAGTCTCATGGACTGAGGAAGACTCGGAAGCCCTACGGCCCTCAGGTGGTGGCTTTTTGAGCCACTGGCTGACATCTGGAGGGGCAGTAACCGTGGAAGGGAGGGCACCACGTGATCCCTTCTGCATGAGGGGAGCTGGAGGAGGCGGGCACTTCTCCGGCGCAGAGGTGGGGACTGAAGTCCCCAAAGAAGGAGGGGTTGTTACTCCCGATGTTGATAACAGGGGTGCAATGGAAGAGGGTGTTCCCCCAACTACCTGGGGGGGGGGGGGGGGGCCAGGAATAGACGGCCGGGCTGGAGGGCCCACAAAAAGCGGCTGAGCTTGGGGGCTCATCACCAGGGACAGCAAGATCGAAGCTGCTGCAGCAAACGTCGATGAAATGCGCACAGGGTGAAGTCGGTCGTACTTGCATTTAGCCTCTGTGTAAGTGAGCCTGTCCAAGGTCTTATACTCCATAATCTTCCATTCTTTTTGATAAACCACGCAGTCTGACGAGCAAGGTGAATGTTTCTGTCCACAGTTGACACAAACAGGTGGCAGCGAACACAGGACATTGGGGTGGGAGGCACGTCCACAATCCCGACAGGTAGGGTTGGCGTCACATCTCGATGACATATGCCCAAACCTCCAGCACTTAAAGCAGCGCGTGGGAGGAGGGATGTAAGGCTTAACATCACATTGATGTATCATCACCTTGACCTTCTCGGGAAGGGTGTGACCCTACTATCTTTAGGTCACCTGAAGACACGTCGTACAAAGTGGACACCGCGGCGTTCCAGATTTGCACGAAGCTCGTTGTCAGACTGCAACAACAGGTCACGATGAAAAATAAGTCCCTGAACCATAAAAAGGCTCTTATGAGGCGTAATGGAGACTGCAACATCACCGAGCTTGTCACAAGCAAGCAATGCCAGTGACTGTGCTGGGGATGCTGTCTGTATGAGGACAGCTCCAGGCCTCATTTTAGAAAGGCCAACTTCTATGAACTTGTCCTCTAAATTTTCCACAAAAAACTGAGACTTTATGGTCAGAAATGAGTCCCCATCTGTTCAGCTGCAAACCAGAAATCGAGGAGAATGCATCTCACCAGGTAATTTAGATCACCGTTCCTCCCTTGGTGTGGACAGGGAAGCGAACGATTGGGGGTCATACTGTAAAGCATTGAACTTTCCTTTCTTAGAGACTCGTGCTTGCGCACTATTTGTATTTCATTTCATGGTGATCCCACGAACAGCCAGGGGAAGGAATGTCCACTCAGACAGGGCCCAGCTTGCCTGGGTAAGCCTAATACAACCGAGGGGCGGCAGGTTCCCCAGAGGTCACCCGCTAGCAACTGTTCTACCTCAACAGCCATGCATCTCCTCTCACCTTAAGATTGAGGTTTTTTTTTTTTTTAATTTTTTTATAGAGGTTTATACCATCCTCGCGACCCAGGCAGTTAAGCCAAGATCCCCGGGCTCTGTACTGTACAACGTTCCACTGTCGCGCCTTACAGCGGTCGTTGAAGCACGCTCGGAGCTTATGATACTGAGGACTGGTGGCGCTTCCCAGTCTCCAGCTCAGGAACCCCGGGGTCGCCAAGCCCGTACCCAGCAACTAAATGCTGAGCCCCCTGAGGGGGTAAAGGCAAGGACTCCACTTCAAGCAGAAGAGATTGGATGCGAACTGCAATTGTAAGCCCTGACCTGGGTCTCCGATTTTTTTTGTTTGTTTGTTTGTTTTGCTTTAGGATGCAAAAACCAACTGGGGTCATACACGCGCAAGTCAAAACTATAGACAAAAGCACAGAGACGAGGGAAATGACTATAGGTCAGTCCTAATGGACAGAACAGGAGACAGTTAAACAAGGCACATGGAAAAGGGGCTAAAAAAAAACACCATACAAAAATGGAGGTCCAAAACCAAAAATTAAATGGCCTTTGCCATATTGCTTTGACGGATAAAAAGTAAAACGCGGTTGCCAGCCCACACGCCATTTGCTAAAACGGCTGATAAATCAGATGGCAAACCCAAGCTGGAACGTAAATTGGTAAAAAAAAGGGCATTCTAGCAGGAAGTGGTGGACAGTTAAAATTTGGGCGCAATGCATACAAAGTGGTGGGGTACTGCCACTGACCAAATGACGATGGCTAAAAAGACAGTGCCAATATGCAGCCGAGTTAAAATAATCTCCTCCCGGCAGGAGGGCTGACAGGAAGTCGTCCAAGGCACTGGAAGAAGCTTAATAAGCCAAAGCTTGTTCCCGTGAAGGGAGGACCATTGGCGATGCCAAAGGGACACCACTTTCTGACAGACAGTAATGCAGAGATCATCAGACATAATAGAGGTACTCGAGAGCTGACGTACGAGGACTGCAATCTTAGCAGCAGTGTCAGTAGCCTCGTTTCCTGGCAGACCGACATGACCAGGGACCCACAGAAACATGACATTGGCTCCACCAAGAGTGAGCAGGTGTCAGTTTTCCTGGACCCGCTGCACTAAGGGATGAGCAGTGTACAGCACACAGAGACTTTGGAGGGTGCTGAATGAGTCTGGGCAGAGGACACAATTGGGAAGGATGTGTCGCTGGATGTACTCTGTGGCCTGATACAAGGTGAAAAGCTCGGCTGTAAATACTGAGGAGTGTGCTGGAAGCCGATCTACATCTACATCTACATTGATACTCCGCAAGCCACCCAACGGTGTGTGGCAGAGGGCACTTTACGTGCCACTGTCATTACCTCCCTTTCCTGTTCCAGTCGCGTATGGTTCGCGGGAAGAACGACTGTCTGAAAGCCTCCGTGCGCACTCTAATCTCTCTAATTTTACATTCGTGATCTCCTCGGGAGGTATAAGTAGGGGGAAGCAATATATTCGATACCTCATCCAGAAACGCACCCTCTCGAAACCTTGCGAGCAAGCTACACCGCGATGCAGAGCGCCTCTCTTGCAGAGTCTGCCACTTGAGTTTATTAAACATCTCCGTAACGCTATCACGGTTACCAAATAACCCTGTGACGAAACGCGCCGCTCTTCTTTGGATCTTCTCTATCTCCTCCGTCAGACCGATCTGGTACGGATCCCACACTGATGAGCAATACTCAAGTATAGGTTGAATGAGTATTTTGTAAGCCACCTCCTTTGTTGATGGACTACATTTTCTAAGCACTCTCCCAATGAATCTCAACCTGGTACCCACCTCACCAACAATTAATTTAATATGATCATTCCACTTCAAATCGTTCCGCACGCATACTCCCAGATATTTTACAGAAGTAACTGCTACCAGAGTTTGTTCCGCTATCATATAATCATACAATAAAGGATCCTTCTTTCTATGTATTCGCAACACGTTACATTGATATTGAAAGACACGGGTGCCAATGACGAAGGCACACCTGAGCCCACGGTCAGTCCAAGAGCCATCAGTGTATAAAGAAGTACTATCACTAAGTTCCATGCAAAGGTCGTGAAATCGAAGGTGATAGACTAAGGCTGGAGTAGTGTCCTTGGGAAGTGAATGAACGCCAAGGTTGACATGGGCCGCTTCACAAAGCCAAGGTGGTGAAGGGTTCACACTCACTGAAAAGGTTGCAGGTAGCGTGAAGTTAAGCCACCATAGCAAGTGGTGAAAGCGGACTCCAGGAGGTACCAGAGAAGAGGGACGAGCCCCGCACTGATGATCTAAGGAATCATCAAAGAAGAAGGCATAGGAGGGGTGGCCACACATGGCAGACAAATGGCATGCATACCTGCTGAGGAGAAAGTCATGGTGGTAGGACAGGGGTAGTTCAGCAGCTTCAGCATACAGACTCTCAACTGGGCTGGTGTAAAAGGCCCCCGTGGCCAAACAGATGCCATGATGATGGATAGGATTGAGACGGCGAAAAAGGGATGGGCGTGTAGATGCATAAACAAAGTACCCATAGCAGAGTTTTGAACGTACATGGGACCAGTACAAACGGAGGAGGGTAGTTCGATTGTCACCCCGGGAAGTACCATTGAGGACACGTAGGGCATTGAGGGACTGCGTACAGCAGGCAGCCAGGTAAGAGACATGGGAGGATGAAGAGAGTTTCCTATCGAGCATGAGCCCAAGAAATTTCATAGTGTCAACGAAAGGAAAGGCAACAGGCTCAAGATGTAGAGATGGTGGGAGAAACCATTTGCACCGACAGAAATTCATACAGATGGTTTTGTCAGTGGAAAAGCAAAAGACATTGGCGATGCTCCAGGAGTGAAGATGATCAAGACAGCGCTGAAGATGCTGCTCAGTGAGACAGGCCTGTGGAGAACTGCAATAGATGGCAAAATCATCGACAAAAAGGGAGCCGGAGACTCCCGGCAGGAGACAGGCCATTATAGGGTTAATGACGATAGCAAAGAGGATGACGCTCAGGACGGAACCCTGAGGCACACAATTTTCCTGAATAAAGGTATCCGACAAGGCAGAACCCACACGCAGCTCGAAAACTCGGTCTTGTAAAAATGTCCAAAGAAAATGGGGCAGGTGCCCATGTAAGCCCCATGTGTAAAGAGTATGAAGGATACTAGTTCTCCAGCAGGTGTCGTGGGCCTTCTCCAAATCAAAAAACTCGGCCACAGTCTGTGATTTCCGCAGAAAACCATTCATGACATGGGTGGACAAAGTAACGAGATGGTCAACTGCAGAATGCTGTGCTCGAAATCCACACTGTGCATTCGTGAGTAAATGGCGAGACTCGAGCCACCATACCAGCTGGGCATGAATTGTACATTCCATCACCTTGCAAATGCAGCTGGTAAGAGGGATGGGGCAGTAGCTAGAAGGAAAGTTTTTGTCCTTACCAGGCTTAGGTATGGGTACAATGGTGGCTTCATGCCAGCATCCAGGAAATGTACTGTCAGCCCAGATGCGGCTGTATGTGTTAAGCAGAAAGTGCTTGCCCACAAGAGAGAGGTGCTGCAACATCTGAATGTGGATAGCGTCTGGCCCTGGGGCGGAGGACCGGAATCAACTGGGAGCATGATCTAGCTCCCTCATAGTGAAGGCGGCATTGTAGCACTCACGATTCGGAGAAGAGAAAGGTATCGCCCGAGCCTCCTCCACTCATTTCCGATGGAAGAAGGCAGGGTGATAGTGGGACGAGCTCGAAATTTCCTCAAAATGGTGGCCCAAGGCAGTGAAGATAGCAACAGGATCCACGATGACATCAGCACCTACTGTCAGGCCAGAAATGGGGGAATGGATCTTGGTTCCACAGAGCCATTGGAGGTTGGCCCACACGACAGAGGAAGGTGTGGAACTGTTAAAAGAAGTAGAGAATGAAATCCAACTAGCTCTTTTGCTATCCCGAAGAACTCTAAGACACTTTGCATGTATGTGTTTATAATGAATGCAGTTTTCCAATGTAGGGTGGCAGTTAAAAATGCATCACGGCATGCCTCAGTCCACCAACAGACTGGGACACAACATAGTAAAGAGGAAGTGCAAGGAATGGAACGTTCTGCAGCAGTAAGGATAATGTTGGCGAGACAGTCCACCTGGTCATCACAACTGAGGAAATCTTGGTCTGCGAAGGTCGCCAGGGAGGCGTAAAGCTGCCAGTCAGCCTTAGTAAGCTGCCATTTGGGAATGCATGTGGATGGGGTAGGAGTCAGCAGATGGAGAGCTTACGGGAAATGGTCGCTCAAGTAGGCGTCAGAAAGAACGGACCACTCAAGATGATGGGCAAGCTGGGCAGAGCAAAAGGATAGGTCCAAATGGGAATAGGTGTGCGACGAGTCAGAAAGGAAAGTGGGTGCTCCAGTGTTAAGGCAGAAGAGGTTGAGTTGGTTAAGAAGGTCAGCCAAGAGGGCATCTCTCTGGCAGGTCCTTGGAGATGCGCATGAAAGTCACCGAGTAGCAAAAATGGCGGAGCTAGCTGCCCAATAAGTTGAAGGAAGTCTGTCCTGGTGACAACAAAGAATAGAGGTACATAAATGGTACAGAGGGAGAAAGTCAGGTAGGGAAGGTGTGGTGTGCGTACTGTAAGACCTTCGGTACACACACCATCAGATTATTTGACTTGTCGCTCTAACGAAGCAGGCGAGTGTCAGCAATATGTCTCGTGGTCTTATCGTGGCGTGTTTATCTTCTGCCGTTAGGTCAGACGATAGAAATGCCACTTGCACGCTTAGAGTAGCAGATTGACGGTAACCAACTTTGAACATAACTTGATTAATTTTCACACACATTTATTAAAAATAATAAATAACATAGACAGTACGTAACTTGATTCTGGATGTAGTTTACAATTGACAATCTGAAGTTCCTTTGGTCTCGGTACGTTAATCTTATTCTCACACATCTCTGATACTTGACAAAGTGTCTATACATTTCTCTTCATGGCTACGTACAGGAATATGATAATCTTATTAGGCGCAGACTGAAACTTGACTATAGACTGGTACAGACTAATGCAGACTGGTGCAGACTAATGCAGACTGGTGCAGACTAATGCAGACTGGTGCAGACTGGTGCAGACTAATGCAGACTGGTGCAGACTGACTAATCGGAGGTCTGTACACTCGTTATAATACCTCACGCATTCATGTATCACTACACGAGTGTGATCTGCGAGGAGAAAAGGTTCTATGTTAGCAGCAATCTCACTGGCTGCGTTACATATTAATACGCGGATTGGTGGAAGCAGAATCTGGTCCGTCTCTAAGACAGCGCCATCTCGTAGTGCGGAGATGGACGAGTGCTGCGCCTGCGCTGTTGTGCTTAGTGGGGCGCGCTCTATTGGGAAAGTTGTGTACGCGCTGAGTACACGGAACTATGTACACAACAGAAGGAAAAGGTGAACTGGAACAGCTTGAAGATGGGTAGTCAGGGAGATGGGTTGACTATGAAGGTCTTCCCGTATGAGCAGCATAACGTCCCCATGACATGGGATGCAGACCTCAGGGGGAAGGTCAAAATGAATTGGTAAGTAATGCAAAAGCTCAAAGCGATCTTGAGGGTGCAATTTCGTTTCCTGAAGGCAGAGTACAAGGCGATGCTGTGATGTTAGAAGCAGCCATATATCCTCTTTGTGGGACTGAAGGCCGTGAACATTCCATTGGAGGACAGTCATGAGAAGGAAGAGATGTAGGGGTGTCAACTCAGTGGCCGCCGAGGGACAGCTGGTGGAGAGTCGTTACTACAGGGCACAGAAGCTGGAGGATCCTGCTCGTGGAGTCCACAGAAACATGGGCGTGCTTGTGCAATCTGTCTGTGGAGTCCAACGCTGCAAAACGGTGGGTGGTGCACACCAGTGAGACAGAGGACGGCTGGGCTAAGTGACCATGTGGCGACACTGTGGAGCAGGATCTTTGAGTTGGTGAAGGAGAAGTCCGTTTGTCTTTAGTGGACTTCTTTGAGCCCTTCTGGTTAGAGGAAAACTTTGGTGGTGTTTGGCTGGAGGGATGTAGGAAGCCTTCTCGGGATTACTCCTTGTGTCCTTTCCTGCCTGCCGGTTGTGTAGTGGGTAGCTTCACTCCTTTAGGGGAGATTTTGACGGTTTGTTGCATAGTGGGATGGGGGGACGGAAATGCTACCTTGACACTGGACGACTTCACAACCTCAGAGCCAAATCTGAGGTCGCGTGTCTGCATGGCCATATCCTTCATGGAGCGAAGGGTAACAAGAACTGAACTATAGGTGCCAGACGGGAGGACACAAGGTTTGCGACTAGCCAGTAACTTGTGAGCTACGGGGTAAAGCACTTTTTCCTTTACCTGAATGTCTTGAACAGCCAAATCATCTAGAGACACGGGACAATCCCAGGAGAAGGTGGCATGGTTGCCATTGCAGTTGATACAGTGTGGAGAAGGAGGTGGACATTCGTCCTCTTGTGCATCCCTGCCACAGGTTACGCATGTGGCTGGGTGTCGACAAGACGTTCTAGTGTGAATGAACTGATGACACTGGTAGCAGCATGTCAGATTAAGAATGTACGGCCGGACTGTGATGATTTCATAGCCTCCTTTAATCTTGGACGGCAGCACCAGACTAACAAAGGTGAGGAAAAGAGTTCGGGTGGGCACCAAGGAGGAATCAACCTTTTTCATTACATGATGGACAGCAATGACATCCTGATCAGAGAGGTAATATTATATTTCAGCCTTGGTTAGACCGTCAAGCAGCCTGGTGTAAGTTACACTACAGGAAGAATTCAAAGTTCTATTTGCTTCAACACGAACAGGGTAGCTGTGGAGGAGTGAGACAGCAAGCAGTTTTTATGCTTGAGAATCAGAAGCCACCCCCAAAAGCAAAGTGCCACTCAGTAAACGAGAGCAGGATTTTACAAGGCCAGCAATGGCATCAACACCTTTCTGAATAATAAACGGACTGACCATCTTCAGCAAGTGATACCACAAGGTGCAGTGGGAAGGGTCTTCGAATCAGTAGCCTCATTACGTTTATGTTTCGTCGATGTTGATGGAGAGGACAATTGACTCATTGCAAGGAAATCCCCCATGATTGCCAGTGTTTCCGATGGTGCACTCCTTCCAACTGGGGGGGCCCCTTCACAAGGGGACACACCTGCCATAGGTGATTGTTCATACCTCTGGTCCCACCTCCTGAACACCTGACGGAGGGACCAATGGGCGATCTGGGAAGGTTACAGCTCAAGCAATCACCATTCCCTGGGCCTGGCCTGTACCAGGGGGTACGTGCGAACCCTACCTGTGGACCCGGGGCTGGAAATTGCATGTTACCCAGTCACCTTTTACACATCAGACGTGTGGGCCGGCTTTCAGGAGTACACAGGGAGGAAGAAGGAAAAAGAGGATCCTCAAAGGCCAAAGCAGAGGAATGAGAGGAGAAGGGAAACACAGAAAGGAAAAGGGAGCCAAAAAGAAAGTTGAGACTGTTCACAGGTCAGTGACAGAATGCAGAACATTCCCAATAATACCCCAGACATGTTCCCCAAGGGAGGGGAAAACGAATAGCACGAGGATAGACATACAGCACGGAAGGGAAAAAGGGCTGCAAAGGCTGGGGCCGTGGGGTAGCCAAGCACAAACCCACCAAAGAGAGACGAGCTCCGTGGGGGGAGGGGGGGTGGGCTCAAATGCATGAGATGAACCGCCATAGATGGGAAGAGGAAACTGTAATTCAATGCTCAGCAGAACCAAAAATGTGTGCAACAGAACTGGTTATCAGTTGTGCATGCCTAATCTTCAATGGAGGGACTCCGGCCTCCACCAGGACGCTGGTCACCGGACTCATCCTAAAAGCTCCCGTTGCCAGTCGAATGCCACAGTGGTGCACTGGGTCAAGTAAATGCACCACTGAGGGCACCGCCAAACCATAAACCAGACTCCTATAGTCAAGGCGGGATTGAACAAGGGCTCTGTACAGCTGCAGCAGCGTAGAGCAATCTGCACCCCAAATGGTGTTGCTCAATCAGCGGAGGGCATTGAGGTGTTGCCAGCACTTCCGCTTCAGCTGACGAAGATGAGGAAGCCACATCAATCGGGCGTCGGAAAACCAGTCCTACGAATCAATATGTCTCCACTATGGTGAGTGGATCGTCATTATAGTAAAGTTCTGGTTCTGGACGAACAGTACGATGCCAACAGAAGTGCACCACACACAACTTCGTAGCTGAAAACTGGAAGCTGTGGGCTAGAGCCCATGACTGCACCTTGTGGATGGCTCCCTGTAGCTGCCGCTCAGGAACACCAGTACTGGAGGAGCAGTACAAAATGCAGAAGTCATCTGCATACAGAGAAGGTGAGACAGACGGCCCAACAGCCGCTGCTAGACTGTTAATGGCTACTAAAAATTGAGATACACCCTGTAGGACCCCATTGTCCTGGATTTGGGGGGGGGGGGGACGACTATGGGAGGCACCAAGTTGGACACAGAATGTATGGAGCGTAGGAGATTTTGGATAAAAATCTAGAGCGGGCCCTGGAGACTCCACTCATATAATGTGGCAAGCATATGATGTCGTCAGGTCATGTCGTAAGCTTTTCATAAATCAAAAAAGACTGCAACCAGCTGTTGGTATCTGGAAATGGCAGTTTGAATGGCATACTCGAGGGAAGCCAGATTTTCAGTGGTGGAGCGATCCTGGCGGAAACTGCCCTGGCATGCAAGGACGCTGAGGAACTCCCACTCTGTAAATGGAACATTATAAGGTTCAATGTGACATTCAGTGAATGAGAGGCCTTTCCTTTCCAACCTCAGTTTGAGAGTGCAAAATGCTGGGGGATAATTCTCTGATGTGGAGGCTCGAGCATAGTGCTCAGCAAAGAGCTCGGGAATTGCGTTTGAGTTGGTAGATAACACACCATTGATGTTAATGGCAGTAACACCTGTCGGCGTCTGGTACCCACAAACATGTCTCATCTTCGTCCAGACTTGGGAAGGTGACGTATGGCACCCAATGGTTGAGACATACCTCCCAACATTCCTGTTTCAATCTTTATATAAGCTGGCGAATGTGGGCACGGAGCCACTTAAAAGCTATTGGGTGTTCTAGAGAAGGGTGCCGGTTATGTCATTTCAGCGCTCGTCGATGCTCTTTAATGGCCTCAGCCATTTCCGGCAACCACCAAGGTACTGACTTTCACTGGGGGCACCCTAAAGAACAAGGGATCATGTTTTCCGCCGCAGAAACAATCGTTCTAGTGACCCACTCGGCTACCACATCGATGGTACCATGTGGGGGGGGGGATTCAACGATGACAGCAGAGGTGAAAGGTTCCCAGTCCACCCTGTTTAAAGCCCATCTAGGTAGACATCTAGAGGAATGGCGCTGGGGGCGTGACAGGAAGATGGGAAAGTGGTCACTACCACACAAGTCATCGTGGGCTCTCCAGTGGACAGATGGGAGAAGTTCTGGGCTGCAGATGGATAAATTAATGGCCGAATAAGTGCCATGAGTCACACTGAAATGTGTGGTGACCCCAGTATTTAAGAGGCAGAGGTCGAGTTGAGTCAGGAAAGTTTCGACATCTCTACCTCTGCCAGTAAGCATGGTGCCACCCCACAAGGGGTTATGGGCGTTAAAATCTCCCAAAAGTAGGAAAGGTTTACGGAGTTTATCAATTAGTGCAGGCAATGCATTCAGGGGTACTGCACCATTTGTAGGAAGATGTACGTTGCAGACAGTTATTTCCTGCATTGTCCTTATCCTGACAGCCACAGCTTCAAGAGGGGTTTGAAGGGGCATTGGTTCACTGCATACTAAGTTCAGGACAGACACAAACTCCACATGACACTAGTATAGCCACCACGGTTCTTGTAATATCCCCTATAGCCGGAGAGGGCAGGGGTCTGCACTGTCGGGAACCAGGTTCCCTGGAGGGCAATGTAGAAAGCAGGTACGAAGGTTAACAGTTGCAGTAGCTCAGCCAGATGGTGGAAAAAAACCGCAGCAATTCCACTGGAGGATGACGTAATCGTGAGGCTGGGAAGGCATGAAGCATGCAAGGAGGCAGGTTATGCCTCAGGGTCCCCTGCTGCCACCGATTGAGTATTTGTATTCATTCCTATTGTGGATGAGGCATCAACGAGATCCAGGTCCTCAGAGGACGCTGAGATCTCCACCTCATCTGCAGGTCCAGAATTGGTAGGAAGTGGTGGTGTTGGGGCCACTGGAGGGTCCTTTTTCTTAGCAGACTTCTTTGTTTGCTTGCCCTCTCGCTTCTCTTTAGGGGCTTGCTTGGGAGGACTTCTCTGAAGTAGCTTCAGGCATGGAGGAAGAGCATGAAGCTCTTCGTCCATCAGCTTTTGGCTCCTTCAGCCACTGGCGAGAGTCTGCTGTGGCACATTAGTGGAGACGTTGGGAGAGAGGGTCCCAAGGGAACCCTCCCGCACAAGTGGAGCCGGAGGAGGCTGTTGCTTCTCCGGCTGGGGGTGGGGGGAGGGAGGGGACCCATGTCCCGTGCCCCCTGCATTTGGGGGGGGGGGGGGGGGGGTGGAAGGGGCTTTCTCCTGAAGTAGGTGCTTTGGGAGCAACGGAAGGAGATTTTCGCCCTACCATCAAGGGGGCAGATGTATTCTGGAGGCCCGGAGTGCCCACTGTTCATGGTACAGAGTGTGGTATGACTAGTACTTGTGATGGCGATGGTAATGTAGCTGCACCATATGTGGATGTCAACTGAACAGGGTGTAATCATTCAGATATACATTTAGCTTCTTGGTAAGTCAACTGGTCCAGGGTTTTGTACTCCATGATTTTCTGCTCCTTTTGGAGTACTGTGCAGTCTGGTGAGCACGGGGAGTGCTGCTCTCCACAGTTGATACAGTGAGAGGAGGCACACGTGGAGTACCTGGATGCAGTGGACATTGGTTGACTCAACATGTGGTGCTGGAAGTGCAGCGGGAAGACATGTGCCCAAATTTCCAGCACTTAAAGCACCGCATAGAGGGAGGGATATATGGTTTAACATCACACTGGTAAACCATCACCTTGACCTTTTCAGGCAATGAGTCACCCTCAAAGGCCAAGACGAGGGCATCAGTAACAGCCCTGTTGTCTTTGGGTCCCCAGTATACGCGCTGGATGAAATGAACACCCCCACCATTCTAGATTGGTGCAGAACTTGTCGTCAGGAGGAGGAAAATAATCCCCTGGACAATGTGAGGCTTTTATGGGGAGTGACGGTAACAGGAATATCACCCAGCCGGTCACAAGTGAGTAATGCCTGGGATTGGGCTGGGGATGCTGTCTGAATCAAGACTGCACCGCTTCTCATCTTGGACAGTGCTGTCTGTTGCCCAAACTTACCCTCAAGATGTTCAACAAAACATTGAGGCTTCGTAGGCAGAAAGGAGTATCTGACCATTCTGCTACAGACTAAATACTGAGGCAAATACGGCTCTCTTCTTTCTGTAGCCCTACGTTCCTCCAATGGTGTGGCATGGCAGGGAAATGATTTAGGGTCATATATGTCAGCATTGTACTCTATCTAGCCCTTCCAATCAGGGGCTCTCCCCACGGGCGCCACCCAGCCACAGCAAAGGCCACCAGGCACGATGGCCATTGCCAGGAGTCCTGATGCCCCAGGAAGACATCTACTCCTTGGCATATGTGGGGAGTTTACAGCTCAGGCATCAGCAATGCAATCCATGTGTTGTCAGGGGGGCTACCACCAAATGTGTACATGACAGCCTCACCACAACAGACTAGCTATCGTGCTGGATATTGGGCACCAGAGAAAGCCAATACTGTCATGGGGGTGAAAGAGGGCAGGTGACAATGGAAGAAGATGACATACCACGGAAAGTGTCCTCACCCAAATATTTCAATTGCAGGTGGGGGTGCAAAGCCATGACAAGAGATTCAGGAGATCGAATCTAAGGGCACTATGGATAACTCATGCACCATGTAAGGCATCCCATGGTTGCCTTTGCAGTTGATACAGCAGGGAGAAGGAGATGGACAATCACCCTCGTGAGCATCCCTGCCACAGGTTACTCATTTGGCCAGGTGTCGACAGGACTCTCGAGTGTGGTTGTAACGATGACACTGGTGGCACCGTATCAGGTTTGGAATGTACGGTTGTACTGTGATAACGTCATAGCCTGCTTTTATCTTTGATGGAAGGACCACTCTATCAAAAGTGAGAAAAATAATGTGTGTGGCCACTAAGGAAGCATCTGCTATTCTCATCACTCGATGGACTGCAATGAGACACTAATCAGAGAGGTATGTTTGGATTTCTGCCTCAGTCAGCCTGTTGAGAATCCTAGTGTAAATAACACTATGGGAAGAATTCAACATTCAAGGGGCCTTGAAACAAACAGGATAGCTGTGGAGGAGCACAGGTGCAAACAGTTGTTGTGCTTGAGAATCAGAAGTAGTCTCCAAAAGCAGAGTGCCATTTCATAAACAAGAGCAGGATTTCACAGGGCTAGCAATTGCATCTACACTTTTCTGAACAGTTGGTAGACATCGACGGTGAAAATTTGCGAGAAAATCCCTCGTGATTGCCAGCGTCTCTGGTGGCGCGCTCCTTCCAACTGGGGCCCCCTCAGAAGAGGGCGCACCAGCCTTAGGGGATTGTTCATACCTCAGGTCATACCTCCTGAACACCTAACAGGGGGACCTATTGGCAATTTGGGAGGGTAGCAGTTCAGGCAATCATTTCCCTGGGCCTGATCTTTACGTGCGAATCCTACCTGTCAAACCGGGTTTGGGAATTATGCATTGTCCAGTCATCTGTTATGCGTGAGATGTGTGGGCTGGTCTTCAGGAGCACACGAGGAGGAGGAGGAGGAGGAGGAGGAGGAGGACCACGAAGAAGAAGAAGAAGAAGAAGAAGAAGAAGAAGGAGTAACCTCAAATACCAAAGCAGGAAGGATAGGAGAAGGAACTAAACACAGTGGAGAGAGAGTTCTGATATTGGTGACTGAATATGCAGAACACATTTCTAACAACATCCCAGACATGTTTTTCAAGGGAGGGAAAAGATTCTGCAAAGCTGGGGCACCATGGTAGCCAAGCACGAACCTGCGAAAGAGCAGCTAGCCCTCGGGTGGGTGGGTGGGGACAAGCTCACTGATGGCTATGAGGAAGAGTGTGACACTTAACACACAACCCTGTGGGATGCTGTTCTCTTGAATCTGAGGGGTGCTGAGTCAAGAGCCAACCAAAACCTGAAAGAGCCTGTGGGATAAAAACTTGCAGATAAAAATTAGGAGGGGGCCATGAAAGCCCAAGTCGTGGAGGATAACTAAAATATGATGGCGCCAAGCTGTGTCACATGCCTTATGTAAGTCAAAGAAGACAGAGAGAAGCTGCCGTTGATTAGTAAAAGCCTGTCAGATTGCTGTTTCCAGTCTGAGTAAATGGTCATTTGGAGATTGTCCTTCCCGGAAGCCACACTGATATGGGGACAAGAGGCCCTGAAATTCGAGTACCCAACATAATCGGAAGCTAACCATCCTCTAAAGCAGGTTACAAAATACATTTGTCAGGATAAGTGGGTGGTAGCCGTCGAGAGGTGTTGGGTTCTTCCCGGGCTTAAGGAGGGGGATAACTATACTGTCTTGCCCATTCAGCGAAGGATTCATTATAGTCTGCAGCTTGGTGGCAGTTGAAATATAAGGGAGTCTTTTCAACTCTGTGTTTTTGCTGGAGAAAGGTAGCAGGATATGAAGAGGACACCAATGCCCTTGCAAAGCATGTCATGAGATGTTCTGCAAGGACCAAAGGTTCAGTACACAGAGCAGCTTGGAGGATACGACCCTGGACAGTTGACTGTCGCTGGTGGTCCAGAAGGCTATGGAGCTTGTACCAAACCTGCGATGAAGAGGCATACGTTCCCAGCTTTCCTTCTTACTCTGCTTAATATGGTAATGAGCCTTAGCACAGAGACGCTTAAAAGTGAGGAGGTTGGTCTGTGAAAGGTGTTGTTTAAATTGCTGCAGCACCTGTCAGAGGTTCTGGACAGCAACTGAAATGTCCTTGGTCCACCATCCAACACGGTACCAGTCAATGACGAGGGGTAGAGCAGTGCCAGCAGCCTGAAGTATAGTGGCATCAATGCAATTCAAGACAGAGGTGTTAAAGTGCACAGCAAATGTATATAAACCAATTGGCCCTGCAGAATGCTGAACATGGGGCCTGTCTGCCTGGCGGCAGCAGGGAATGACAGAATCATCAGAAAGTTATCACTGTCACACAGATCACGATGAGGTGACCAAGGTAGGGAAGCCATAACAGCAGGGAAGGAGATCTAGAGATTGATAGCAGTAAAGGTGCCATGAGCAGCACTGAAGTGGGTAGGGGAACCATCATTGAGGAGACACAAATCAATGTCTACAATAAGTTGATCAATTAGAAGACCCCTACCTGTTGAAGTGGCACTCCCCCACAGGAGGTGCTATACACTTAAGTCCCCAAGGAGGAGAAATGGGGTGCGGGAGTTGTATTAAGATAGACAGTTCAACATAAGGAAATGACCTACCTGGAAGGAGGTAGACATTACAGACACTGATTGCCAGAGTCACTTGCACTGTAACCACTATTGCTTCCTGGTCGGTTTTTTATTTTTTTTTTTACACATCAAATTTCATACGAACAAATTGAGGAGCAAATCTCCAAGGTCATGGAACGTGTCAGTACATGACATTACAACATAAAAGTAATAACAGATAAAAATAAGATGTTTATGAACCTGAAAAAAGTCAAGTCATAAGATTAAGTAAAAGCAATCAACAATACAACAAGAATCAGCTTAATTTTTCAAGGAACTCCTTGACAAAATAGGAGTGACCCATGAGGAAACTCTTCAGTTTCGATTTGAAAGCACATGGATTAGTGGTACGATTTCTGAATTCCAGTAGTAGCTTACTGAAAAAAGGTGCAGCAGTATACTGCACACCTTTCTGCATAAGAGTTAAAGAAGTCCAATCCAAATGCAATTTTGATTTCTGCCGAGTATTAACTGAGTGAAAGCTGCTTATTCTTGGGAATAAGCTAATACTGCTAACCAGAAATGACATTAAGGAATATATATATTGAGGCCAATGCCAAAATACCCAGTCTCGTGAACGGGGGGTTGACAAGAGGTTCGTGAACTTACACCACTTATTGCCCAAACCACTCGTTTCTGAGCCAAAAATACCCTTTTACAATGGGAAGAGTTACCCCAAAATATAATACCATATGACATTAGTGAATGAAAATAAGCAAAGTAGACCAATTTTCGTGTTGAACAATTATTCACTTCAGATACCGTTTGAATAGTAAAAATGGCAGCATTAAGTCTTTGAACAAGATCCTGAACGTGGGCTTTCCATGACAGTTTACTATCTATCTGAACAACTAGGAATTTGAATTGCTCAGTTTCACTAATCATATCCCCATTCTGCGAAATTAAAATTTCAGGTTTTGTTGAATTTTGTGTTAGAAACTGTACAAACTGAGTCTTACTGTGATTTAGTGTCCGTTTATTTTCTACAAGCCATGAACTTATGTCATAAACTGCACTATTTGAAACCGAGACAATGTTGCATACAACATCCTTTACTACCAAGCTAGTGTCATCAGCAAACAGAAATATTTTAGAATCACCTGTAATACTAGAGGGCATATCATTTATAAAAATAAGGAACGGGAGTGGTCCCCCACTTGACTGTATCCCACTCACACCCCACACCACAGCCATTCTCAGCACTGTGAATAATGGTCTTTTGCTGTCTGTTGCTAAAGTAAGAGGTGAACCAATTGTGAGCTACTCCCTGTATTCTGTAATGGTCCAACTTTTGGAGCAATATCTTGTGATCAACACAATCAAATGCCTTAGTTAAATAAAATGCCTAGTGTTCGAAACCTTTTGTTTAACCCATAAAGTACCCCACAGAGAAAAGAGAATACAGCATTTTCAGTTGTTAAACGACTTCTAAAGCCGAACTGTAAATCTGATAGCAAATCATGTGATACAAAATGATCAATTATCCTTACATACACAGACAACTTTACCAAACAGTGATGGCATAGAAATAGGTCTAAAATTGTCTACATTATCCCTTTTTCCATTTTTATGAAGCAGGTTTACTACTGAGTACTTTAATCATTCACGAAACTGACCATTCCTAAAGGAAAAATTACAAATATGGCTAAATACAGGGCTAACTGGGCAGCACAGTACTTTAATATTCTGCTAGGCACTCCATTATATCCATGAGAGTCCTTAGTCTTCAGTGATTCAATTATTGACACAATCTCCCCCTTGTCTGTA
Organism: Schistocerca americana; assembly: GCF_021461395.2. Lineage (NCBI taxonomy): Eukaryota > Metazoa > Arthropoda > Insecta > Orthoptera > Acrididae > Schistocerca > Schistocerca americana. Next base: position 513,136,640 of record NC_060130.1, on the reverse strand, counting down.
TCTCAGAAGAGTACAGACATCAATCTCGGAAAGGCATTTGCCAAGAAAGTTTATACAATTTGTTGTCGAAACTAAATTTTTATTTAATTCACCAGCAATGCTCAGAAAATGATTGTTAAATACTCTACAGATACCTGATTTATCAGTTAACAGAAATATTTTTATCGACCTTGTGCTGCTGACCAGACACTTCCTTCACAGCTGACCATATGGTTTTAATTTTATCCTGTGAATTAGCTATTCTATTTGCACTCCACATACTCTTTGCCTTCCTAATAAAATTTTTAAGCATCTTACAATACTGTTTGTAATGGGCAACTAGCTTGACTGTGACTACTAACATTTCTTATAATTCCCACTTTGTTCTACACGATATCCTTATCCCACTACTCTGCCACCCGGGCTGCCTTTTACTGCTAATACCCTGTTTAGAATGTTCTAATGGAAAGCAACTCTCAAAGGGCATGAGAAATGTGTTAAGGAAAGCATTATATTTGTCATCTATGTTATTGGCACTATAAACATCCCGTCACACTGGCAAGGTTTAAAAAACTCTATTGCTGTTGGATTAACTTTCCTACATAATTTGTAATTATATGTGACATTTGTTTGAGTACAAAAGCCTTTTACTGTTAAAATTTGTGCCTCATGGTCTGAAAGGCCATTCACACTTTTACTAACATAATGTCCATCTAGTAATGAAAAATGAATGAAAATACTGTCTATGGCTGTGCTACTGTTCCCCGGCACCCTATTTGGAAAAATCTCAGTCTGCACCAGATCATATGAATTTAGGATATCTACCAACATCCTTTTTCTTGCACCATCACACACAAAATTTATATTGAAGTCACCACATATAACTAATTTGTGGTACTTCCTATAAAGTGAATCAAGAACCTCCTCTAGTTTGAGCAGAAAAGCTCTGAAGTTGGAGTTAGGGGACCTATAAACAACAACAATTAGAAGTTTAGTTTCACTAAATTCAACTGCCCCTGCACAACAGTTGAGTGCAGTGCTGTGATACATTTATGGACTCAAATGGAATACTGTTTTTTACATACACGGCCACTCCCCCAACCTGCAAGGAACTCCTTGACAAAAAGACGAAGGGGGATTCAATCACTAATGACATTGGAGCAAACAAAAGTGCAAACCCCTCCAGATGCTATCCGGGGGCCGACACGGTTCCAACAGAATGCCTCTTAACCACGAAATGTTGGAGAGTGTCCTCATGCAAGTGTCTTTCTTGAAGAACAAGACTGAATGCAGAATAGGAAGAAACAAGACGTATTTCCGGTAGGTGACAATAGTACCCATTGCATTCCCACTGGATTATAATGTGGTGAGAGTCCAGTTTAGACATAAAGAGGCAGAGGGAAGGTCATGCCACTCAGTCAGTGTTCGTCATCAACAAGGATAGGGTGATATCCATAAATGAGATCTCAAGCTCAGGTTGTGGGGTGGCAAATAGCATCTCCATGGGCACTGAGTGGTGTGGCGGGGGGGAGGCAGGGATTGGCTTGTCCTGGGACTCACAATTCTTCTTCTTCTTCTTCTCTTTTGGAGATGGAGGAAGGCTTCTCCAAGATCCGGAACTGAAAGAGAGTGGGCGCCCTTGAAAAGACGTAACAGAGGCAAAAGTTGAAGAATGTGACGCCGGATGGAGTGTGTCATATTTTTGGCGAGCCTCAGCATAAAACAGGCGATCCAGGGACTTGTACTCTTGGATCTTCTTTTCTCTCTTGTAAGCTAGGCAGTCTGGCGAGCGAGGCGGGTGGCGGATGTGACGATTGACACACACAGGCGACTGAACACAGGGGCTTCCCTCATGGAGTGGGTTTTCACAGTCACCACACAGAGGGTCTGCCATACAGCAGGAAGACATATGCACCGAAAGCACTTCATGGGTGGTGGAACGTACAGCTTCACATCACATCTGTAGCACATAACCTTGACCTTCTTTGGGAATATATCCCTCTCTAAAGCCAGACTGAAGGCACCAGTATCAGTGCTGTTGTCTTTATGACCTTTTGGCACATGCCAAACAAAATGAACGCCGCATTGCTTCAGATTAGCCCAGAGTTTCTCATCAGTTTGCAGGATGAGGTCACTACAACAAAATCACTCCCTGGACCATATTCAGAGATTGGTGAAGGGTAACAGACACTGGGACATTGCCAAGGTGATCACAAGCCCGAAGAGCTGCGGACTGGGTGGCAGAAGCAGCTTTGATCAACAGGGAGCCTGACCGCACCTCACTGAGATACTCCACTTCACCAGACTTGTCCTCAATTAATATTATCCACAAAAAAACATTGGCTATGTGGTGATGAATGTGTCCCTGTCCATCCTAGTACAAACGAGGTAGTGGGAAAAATGTTTCATCCCAAGACGGCGACCCTGGCCCTCCTCTCATGATGTAACCACAGAAGGGAAGACTGCTGGCTCATATGAAGCCGCATTCAATGATCCTCCACCATCTGAAGAGGAGGCCATTTGAGAACAGCCAGATTTTTGCAACTTGATACTCTTAGTGCACCAAGCATCCACCCTGAAACCACCCAATCCAATCAGGGGCTCTCCCCATTGGCATCACCCAACCATAACAAGAGCTGCCTGGCACAGCGACCACTGCCGGCAGTTCTGATGCTCCAGGAAGACAAGCAACCACTCCTTGGGATACATGGGGAGGGCAAAGCTCAGGCATTAGTAGTGTGATCCCTGTGCTGCCAGGGGGCACGAGATGGGTACATAACAGCCACCCACATGGACGGGCTACACATGCTGGTGACCTAGCGGGATGGGGGGAGGGGGCTAAGCAGGCAAAGAAGGGGGAGGGGGGGGGAGGAAACCACATCAGAGATGCTAGGGAGGGAGTTGTTCTCCAAATGGCTCACACTAAAAACAGGAAATTTAGAAGTGGAGGTCAAACCTCAAGCGGGGACCTAAACGTCAGAAAAGGATGAAAGAGAACAGGCAGGAATGACAAAATTGCAAGCAATACAGGGAAAACAGTGAGAGGGGGAAGGAGGGTGCAGTGGGAAGGGATGAGGATAGGAAGAGAGGGGCGGGATAAGGAAATGCAGCCAGGGAAGGAAGAATGGGCTGCTATAGCTCTACAGCTCAACATCTACATACATACTCCGCAATCCACCATACGGTGCGTGGCGGAGGGTACCTCGTACCACAACTAGCATCATCTCTCCCAGTTCCACTCCCAAACAGAACGAGGGAAAAATGACTGCCTATATGCCTCTGTACGAGCCCTAATCTCTCTTATGTTATCTTTGTGGTCTTTCCGCGAAATGTAAGTTGGCGGCAGTAAAATTGTACTGCAGTCAGCCTCAAATGCTGGTTCTCTAAATTTCCTCAGTAGCGATTCATGAAAAGAACGCCTTCTTTCCTCTAGAGACTCCCACCAGAGTTCCTGAAGCATTTCTGTAACACTTGCGTGATAATCAAACCTACCAGTAACAAATCTAGCAGCCCGTCTTTGAATTGCTTCTATGTCCTCCCTCAATCCGACCTGATAGGGATCCCAAACGCTCGAGCAGTACTCAAGAATAGGTCGTATTAGTGTTTTATAAGCGGTCTCCTTTACAGCTGAACTACATCTTCCCAAAATTCTACCAATGAACTGAAGACGACCATCCGCCCTCCCCACAACTGCCATTACGTGCTTGTCCCACTTCATATCGCTCTGCAATGTTATGCCCAAATATTTAATCGATGTGACTATGTCAAGCGCTACACTACTAATGGAGTATTCAAACATTACAGGACTCTTTTTCCTATTCATCTGCATTAATTTACATTTATATATATTTAAAACTAGCTGCCATTCTTTACATCAATCACAAATCCTATCCAAGTCATTTTGTATCCCCCTACAGTCACTCAGGGCACCATGTATGCACGAACTCACGAAAGAACTGTGAGGTCCCGGGGGGAAGGTTCTAGTTGATAAGGGTATGAGACGGCTTGTAACCTGCCCCCCCCCCCCCCCCCCCCTCCCTGATGTTATTCAATCTGAACACTGAGCAAACAGTACAGGGAATCGAAGAAAAATTAGGAAAGGAGACATAAGTTTGGCAAGACAAGACAAAGACTTTGAGGTTTGCAATTTGGGCAGCAAAATAACTGATGGTGGCCCAGTTACAGAGAACATAAAATGCAGACTGGCAATAGCAAGAAAGCCATTTTGAGAGAGAAATTTGTCAGCATGGAACATAAATTTAAGTGTTGGGAAAACTTTCCTGAAGGTGTTTGTCTGCAGCGTTGCCTTGTACAGAAGTGAAATGTGGTTAAAAAATAATTCAGGCAGTTAGAGAATAAAATAATTTTTAAAAATGTATTGTTACAAAAGACTGCTGAAGATTAGATGGGTAAATTTGAATAATGGGGAGCCACTGAATCGAATTTGGGAGAAGAGAAATTTATAGTACAACTTGACAAAGATTTTTTTTTTTTTTATGGCACAAAACTGCTACGGTCATTAGCTCCCGGTCTGTGACTTAGGAAAAGGTAAAAAACTGAAAACCAGCAGCAATGGGAGCGAAACTCAAAAAAGTGGGGAAACTAAAAACATGAGGAAAGCTTAAAAAACCACTATAGAAGGGGGCTGTTTGTCCCAAGAAGAGCTTCAAATGACTGATGTCATCTCACGGACACTAATAAACTCGAGAATGTGATCGCCCTGAGCATGTGTAATCTGCTCAAATGGAAGACACCTCAGGCGACAGCTGTAGATGGGTGCGTAACGGAGTAAAATAGGGGCACTCAAGTAAAAGATGTCTCACTGTCCACAGAGTAAAATAGGGGCACTCAAGTAAAAGATGTCTCACTGTCCACAGTTGAGAGCAGTGGGGACAAAGTGGGGGAGGACCGCCACTTAAAAGATGTCGATAGCTGAAAAGACAGTGCCCTATCAGGAGTCTAGTTAAAATTACCTCCTCTCGACAACGAGTTTGGGAGGAAGAGGTCCAAGCACAGGGAAGAGCTTCCACGTCCTGCAATTTATTATTGGGAAGTGTTGACCAATGTGCGTGCCATAAAACAGCAATACGACAACGTAAAACACTCTGTAGATCGGCGAAGGGAACAATGCGAACAGCAGGCTGAAGAAGAGAGACTGCAGCCTTGGCCACTATATCGGCTGCCTTGTTTCCACAGATACCAACATGTCCTGGGATCCGGAGGAACGCCACAGAGACGCCCCCCAAAGTGGAGCAAGTGCAGGCAGTCCTGAATCCGGTGGACCAGAGGGTGGACAACAGGGTAGAGAGCTTGGAAACTGAGGAGAGAGCTGAGGATATAATATACTGTAGCCGCTAATGGCAACGGATGTATTGGACAGCCTGGAGAGCAGTGAAAAGCTCCGCAGTAAAAACCGAACACTCGTTGGGAAGCCGAAATCGATTAGGGGTGTTGCCAGCAATATAGGCACTAGCAACACCAAATTATGTTTTTGAGCCATCAGTGTAAATAAATGTGGCATCCTTCATTTATGCGCATAGAGCAGCAAATGCCCGACGTTAAACAAGGGGTACCATCCTTGGGAAAATGACAAAGGTCACAGAGCAGGCAGGTCCGGGGCCAGAGCCAAGGCAGTGCTATACCCCAAGTTGTCAAGAAAGTTTTAGGAAACTGGAAGGAAAGAGAATGTAGCAGTTGACGGAGGCGGACTCCCAGTGGTAGTAGAGAAAAAGGGCGGCCTGCATACCCTAAATCCAGGGAGGCGTCGAAAAAAAAGGTCATGGGCTAGATTAGCAGGTATGGAAGACAGATGGCTAGCATAACGACTCAGAAGGACAGCTCGCTGATTGGACAGCGGAGGTTCAGCAGTCTCAGCATTAAGGCTTTCCACAGGGCTGGTGTAAAAAGCTCCAGACGCTAAACGTAATCCACGGTGGTGGACAGAGTCGAGATGCCAAAGAAGAGACAGCCAAGCAGAGAAGTAAACTATGGTTCCATAGTCCAATTTCGAGTGCACTAAGGTGCAATAGAGGTGGAGAAGGACCATTCTGTCCGCTCCCCAGGAGGTACCATTCAGGACACGAAGGGTGTTGAGGGATTGTAGACAGCAAGCCGAAAGATAGGAAATGTGGGAGGACCAGCACAGTTTTCTGTCAAACATAAGACCCAAGAATTTAGCGACTTCCGTGAACAGAAGGTTGACAGGGCCTAGATGTAAGGAAGGCAGAAGAAACTCCATATGACACCAAAAATTGACACAAACAGTCTTATTTGGAGAAAAGCGGAAGCCGGTTACGATGCTCCAAGAGTGGAGGCGATCGAGACATACTTGAAGACGTCGTTCAAGAAGGCTGGTCCGTCGAGAGCTGTATGAGATCACAAAATCGTCCACAAAGAGGAAGCCCGAGACATCGGGAAGGAGACAATCCATAATTGGATTTATGGCAATGGCAAACAGTACAACACTTAGCACAGAGCCCTGGGGTACCCCGTTTTCTTGGGAGAAAGTACAGGAGAAAGTAGTGCTCACCCGCACTTTAAATGTGCACTCTGCCATAAATTCATGAAGAAAAAGGGGCAGCCGACCTCGAAAGCCCCAAGAGAACAGTGTGCGGAGGATGCCTGTCCTCCAACAGGTATCGTATGCTCTCTCCAGATCAAAAAATATTGCTACCGTTTGGCATTTCCTGAGAAAATTGTTCATGATATAAGTGGAGAGAGCAACAAGATGGTCAATGACAGAACGATGCTTTCGGAAACCGCATTGGGCAGGTGTTAAAAGACTTCGGGACTCCTGCCACCAGGCTAAACGGCAATTCACCATACGCTCCAAAACCTTACATACACTACTCATGAGAGAAATGGGGCAATAGCTAGAAGGGAGATGTTTGTCCTTTCCAGGTTTTGGAACAGGAATGACAATAGCTTCCCGCCATCTTCTGGGAAAAGTACTGTCGGTCCAAATTCGATTATAAAGGCAAAGGAGGTAGCGCAGACTACGGTATGATAAATGCAGAAACATTTGGATGTGGATACCATCCGGTCCTGGGGCACAAGAGCAAGAAGAAGAGAGTGCGTGTTGGAGTTCCCTCATGGAGAAAACAATATTATAGCTTCCGCGATTTTGAGAGGAGAAAGCAAGAGGTCGCACTTCCGCTGCGCGTTTCTTCGAGAGAAAGGCTGGCGGGTAATTTGAAGAGCTTAAAAATCTCAGCAAAGTGTTGACCCAATGAGTTAGAAATTGCGATGGGGTCCACCAAGGTATCATGCGCGACAGTGAGCCCAGAGACCAGGGAGAAACTAGGCGCGCCAGATAACCATTGAATCCGACTCCAAACTTCCGAGGAGGGAGTGCAGGTGTTAAATGAGCTAGTAAAGAAGTCCCAGCTTGCCTTCTTCCTATCACGGATGATGCGACGGCATCGCGCATGGAACTGCTAATAGCGGATACAGTTGGCCAAAGTAGGATGGTTGCGGAAAACGCGAAGAGCACGTCGCCGCTCACGTATTGCATCACGGCATGCTTCGTTCCACCGAGGAACTGGCGGGTGCTGGGGCAAATCGGAGGTGCGAGGTATTGAACATTCTGCAGCTGTAAGAATAACTTCTGTAATATGAGTGACCTCATCGTCGACGCTAGGAAAGTGACGGTCATCGAATGTCGCTAGTGACGAAAAAAGTGTCCAATTGGCTTGGGCAAACTTCCAGTGTCTCGGGCACATATATGGCAGTTGTGGCTGCAATCTAATGACACATGGAAAGTGGTCACTCGAGTGTGTATCAGCAAGAGCGAACCATTCAAAGCACCGAGCTAGCGAAACAGTACCAACAGAAAGGTCCATGTGAGAGAAATTTGCCGTGGAGGCAGACAAAAATGTAGGGTCCCCAGTGCTGAGGCAAACAAGATCCACTTGGTGGAAGATATCTATCAATAGTGAGCCGCACGGGCAAGGACGCGGAGATCCCCAAAGCGGGTGGTGGGCATTGAAGTCCCCAACCAGCAAATAGGTGGGCGGAAGCTGACCAAGAAGATGAAGGAGATCAGCTCTTGCCATTGGTGTGGACAATGGAACGTATACAGTACAAAGAGAGAAGGTGTATCCAGAAAGGGAAAGATGGACAGCAACAGCTTGGAAGGAAGTGTTTAAGGGGATTGGGTGGTAATAGAAAGTATCATGGAGAAGAATCATGAGTCCTCCATGGGCTGGAGTGCCTTCAACAGAGGGGAGATCAAATCAGACTGACTGAAAATGAGGGAAAACAAAGCGATGGTGGGGACACAGCTTTGTTTCCTGAAGACAGAAGACGAGCGGCAAGTAGGATCGTAAGAGGATCAACAATTCATCCCAATTGGTTCAAATGCCACGGATATTTCAATGGATAATGGACAAAGGGTGGACAGAAAAGGGAAGGACGTGGCCAAGGTTGCCCTCAACTCAACAACTGCTCAGAGCCTACGGCTGACAGCATGGAACAGCATTCAGCCGAAGGCAGAAGATCCTGATCCAGAGGTTGTTTGGGAGCAGCTCCTGCCACCAGCGATCGGCCGGTTGATCGGCTGCCAGCTGCATGCCTTGGCGACACAGACGACGGCCAGGGGGCGGTTACCGCCAGGTGGTGCTGTAGAAGAGACATGCCGTGGTGGAGAAGGAGAGTAACTGGGTTTCTTATTAGCCTTCTTTGAAACAGGACGTTGAGATCAGGGAGGAATCGACAGTTGTGAAGTTGGGGTACATAAAAAATCTTCACGAGTAGGCTCGTTTTTGGAAGTCCGGGTGTCTGATTTTGGGGGTCGTGATTTAGCAGAACCCGATGAAGGGTGAGCCATAGAGTGAGCAGGTGTTAGTGGGGAGGTTGAACGGGCAATCTTTCTACTGGCCGATCTGACGACTGAGGCACTAAAGGTGAGATCATAAGTCTGCATGGCTGCATCCTTTGTAGGTCGAGAAGAGGCAAGGACAGTGCTGTATTTACCTGCGTGAGGCACAGTGGGCTTTCGACTGGCGAATAACTTTTGAGCAGCAAAGGTCAACACCTTTTCCTTCACTCTGATTTCCTGAATGAGCCATTCGTCTTTGAAACTGAGGCAATCTCTAGAGGAAGCAGCGTGGTCACCCATACAGTTGATGCAACGAGGGGGTGGTGGTGGACAAGCACCGTCATGGGCATCTTTGCCACACGTAACGCATTTTGCTGGATTGGAACATCACTGGCTGGTATGATTGAACTGCTGACACCGATAGCAATGCATAGGGTTTGGGATATAAGGGCGAACGGAAATTATCTCATAGCCTGCTTTTATGTTCGATGGAAGTTGAACTCTGTCAAATGTCAAGAAGACAGTACGGGTTGGAACCAAGTCCTTGTCAACCCTTTTCATGACTCGAACAGCCATTACGCCCTGGTCAGACAGGTAGTTTTGAATTTCCTTGTCGGACAATCCGTCAAGGGAGCATGTATAAACCACCCCACATGATGAATTTAAAGTGTGGTGCGCTTCCACTCACACAGGGAAGGTGTATAGCAGTGAAGCACACAGAAATTTCTGTGCCTGGAGGTCACTGACTGTTTCTACCAACAAGCTGCCATTTCATAATCGGGAACAAGACTTTACAGGACCTGCAATTGCGTTGACACCTTTCTGAATAATGAAAGGGTTGAGTGTGGAGAAGACTTGACCTTCATCCAACGGAGAAATAACAAGGAACTGTGGCACTGATGGAAGAATTGTCCGTGGCTGAGACTCATTTAACTTTCGCTTGTGAGCAGACATAGTAGATGATGAGGAAACCATTGCGGAAGTATCCCCCATGATAACCGGCATCTCCGATGGCGTGTTCCTTCCTTGTGGGGGGGCCTCTCTGAGGGCACTCCCGTCTTAGGCGATTGTTCACACCTCAGGTCACACCTCCCGAGAAACAGATGGAGGGACCAATCGGCACTTTCGGAAGGTACCAGCTCAGGTAATCACCCCTCCCTGGGCCTGGCTGTTACCAGGGGGTATGTACGTATCCTACCTGTCTACCCGGGGTGGGGAATTACACGTTACCCCATCACCGGCTACGCGTGGGAATGCGTGGGTTGGTCTTTAGACATGCACAGGGAGGAAGAAAGAGAAAGGGAGGAACAAAGAAAAGAAAAGTAAAGAACAGAGGTCTCAAACACCGCAGCGGAGGAGAGGGTAAAGAGAAGAAGTAAGGAAAAGAGAAGGACAAAGGAAGGACAGAGACTTGCCAGCAGAGAAAGCGAAGAAGAGTGTTTTACAGTTTCCAGTGACTGTCTCTGCATGTAGGCACTGAACATACTCCCAGAGGGGGAGAAAGGGAAGGGAAGAGGAGGAGGTGAGGGGGGGGGGGGTGGAGATGGGGGATGGGGAAGGATGTGAAAAAGGAAGGTATGCAGCCTGGAAAGGAAAGACGGCCACACTACCTTGGGGTCCCGTGCTCGCTACGCACGTATACACGTATCCACAAAAGAGTTGTGGACCCCTGCGGGGGGGGGGGGGGGGGGGGGCAATAATTTGTTGTAGACTCTTAGAAAATATTATGACCCCAAATATAATAAGGTATCTCGGACAGAATGATCTCCTCCATGACAACCAGAATGGATTCCACACACATCGATCATGTGAAACTCAACTTGCACTTTTCTCACACGACATACTGAAACCTTTGGATCAAGGCAGGTGGTAGATGCAATATTTCTTGACTTCTGAAAAGCATATGACTCGGTAACATACCAATGCTTATTTCCACAAGTACGATCATAATGGGTATCACGTGAAATTTGTGACTGGACTGGATTGAGGACTTTTTGGTATGGAGGATACAGCACATTATCTTGTATGGAGACACACTGTTAAATGTCGAAGTAACTTCAGGTGTGCCCTAGGGAAGTGTGTTGGGACCCTTACTGTTCACGTTGCACATTAATGACCTTGTAGACAACATCAATAGCAAGGTCATAATTTTTGCAGCTGACACAGTTATCTATAATGAAGTACCGTCTGAAAGAAACTGCATAAATATTCAGTCAGATCTTGATAAGATCTCGAAGTGGTGTAAAGATTGGTAACTTGATTTAAAAGTTCAAATAGGTACAATTGTGCACTTCACAAAACTAAAACACATAATATCCTATGATTATAAGATCAACGAGTCACAGTTACAATTGACCAACTCGTACAAATACCTGCTTGTAATTCTTCAAAGGGATATGAAATGGAATGATCATATAGGCTCAGTTGTGGCTAAAACAGGTGGCAGACTTTGGTTTATTGGTAGAATACTGGCAAAGTGCAGTAAGTCTACATGTGGTGTGTGGGACTCATACCATAGGACAAATAGGGGATACTGAATGTATATAGAGAAGGGCAGCATGAACGGTCACAGGTTTGTTTGATTCATGGGAGAGTGTCACTAAGCTGTTGAAATAACTGGACTCACAGACTCTAAGGTAAACAAACTATCCCAAAAAAGTCTACTAACAAAGTTTCAAGAAACAGCTGTGAATGATGACTCTAGGAATATACTACAACCCCCCTATGTATCGCTCATGTAGGGTACATGATGATAAGCACATACAGAGGCATTCAGGAATGGGAAGAAACCGTAACAATTGGTACAATGGGATGTACCCTCTGCCATGCACTTCACAGTGCTTTACCATCTATAGACTAAAAGAAGGGATCAGTTGATAGGACATATCCTGAGGCATCAAGGAACTATCATTTTGGTAATGAAGGGTAGTGTGAAGGGCAAAAATTGTAGAGGAAGATCACAACTTGAATACAGTAAGCTAGTTCAAATAGCTGTAGGCCGTTGTAGTTTTAATGAGATAACGAGCCTTCTGCAGGAGAGACTGGGGGCGAGCTGTGAGTTGTGCTTGGATAGTTCAGTCTATAAAACTTCCTGGCAGATTAAAACTGAGTGCCCGACCGTCACTCGAACTCGGGACCTTTGCTTTTCGCGGGCAAGTGCTCTACCATCTGAGCTACCGAAGCACGACTCACGCCCGGTCCTCACAGCTTTACTTCTGCCAGTATCTCATCTCCTACCTTCCAAACTTTACAGAAGCTCTCCTGCGAACCTTGCAGAACTAGCACTCTTGAGAGCAGGAGAGCTTCTGTAAAGTTTGGAAGGTAGGAGATCAGATACTGGCAGAAGTAAAGCTGTGAGGACCGGGTGTGAGTCGTGCTTCGGTAGCTCAGATGGTAGAGCACTTGCCCGCGAAAGGCAAAGGTGCCGAGTTCGAGTCTCGGTCGGGCACACAGTTTTAATCTGCCAGGAAGTTTCATATCAGCGCACACTCCGCTGCAGAGTGAAAATCTCATTTTGGAGTTCAGTCTATAGTTCACTTGCCCATGAAAGACAAAGTTCCCCGGTTAGAGTCGTGATCCTGCGCACTGTTTTAACCTATCAGGAAGTTCCAAGATTTTGTACAAAATGTAATTTCATGAACCCAAATCAGTCCAGTGTGATATTCATCCTGAGAATGTGTAACATTCCTCTCATTACCAATACAGAAGTTCTACTAGGGGTCCTTAGTCCGGCATCTGCAAATGTGGGAGGTGTAGGCACATATTCCATGCTAGGTAACAGTGAACGATATCACACAAATATTTTAATTTCAATGACTGGTGGTAATGACTTATTACACAAGACGTAGGTAAAAATGTAGGCTAATTCTGCCAGGTTAAGAATGTTGTATTAAACTTGTTTATCTGAAAATCAACTGCATTATTTGCAAACATGCTGTCCAAAGTAGTTCTGCATTTTACAAAAACTTTCATTCTAACATTTTATTTTCAAAGACCCAGAGTACTGCCAACAGAATATTCAAAGTCACTTAGAAACATAAGAGTGTAATAATAGCCATAGGTCACTTATGTGAGGGTCATCAATTGTTACTTTCACTTGACATGGAATCTTCATATTCAGGATGACATACTGGATTCTATCTCTTACAAGCCTTCAGTCTAGTTGCAAATCTTATAAAATATTCAGAAAGCAATGATACTGTTTACTGCAGGACACTGAAGTAATGTGTCAAAATGCTTTCAAGAAAGAATGTGCCACCAGTGCACATGCCACTAGCTTCACATTTCGTACTCCATTGAAAAATACAACTACACCACCACTTATTTCCTCATCACACTAGTCTTCATCTAAGCACTGGTTAATCACTTTGTTTAAATTTGCTAGTATTTTCAGCTTCTCAACACTAATTCCCAGGTAACTCAGATTCCATCCAAGTTACACATTCATTAACTTGTGTGTCTGAACACTACAGTGTTTTAATAGTAAGAGTCGTGAGCCTTTAAGTTGTAGTTATGGCAAGAGCAGTAGTTTCAGTCAGTGCGTTCTCTCCATTGTTCATAAGTTAATTCTAAGATTTGAGTGGCGTGCAACAGAAAACAAGGAAACTAGCTCAAAATGGCTCTGAGCACTATGGGACTTAACAGCTGTGGTCATCAGTCAAGGAAACTAGCCTATTTAATAAACAAACAATACTCCATAATTAACTTAATGACTGCAATGAACGTAACAGTGGCCTATAAGCTCCGACTTAAGAAACATGAGCAACTGATTTGCTCAGAAACTGATAAAACATGAGCCATTGATACTTTCAACAACTTAAGATGTAAGAGACACAGCAGCTAGCTAAGTGACGACTGTGTGGTTAGCAGGTTGCTAGGGAAACACTTAAAAAAGGAGCTAATTTTTATACAGCTGTAAGTCACGTACATGACCATACACGCTGGCACACAGTACGCCCATTATATTCTTACAGATCAACAGGAATTCTACTTCCTAAAGACCAAAACAGTCACCTACGTTATACCCACATTCTCAATGAAATCACAATGTTCATCGTGAATGATTACTTGAAATTTCCAATTGCTGAATTTTTCGAGCATGTCTATCATCCCAGAAGAACAATAACATAATAAAGTTTAAATGTTTATGAAACACACCATTAACAAACCTAGCTAAAGCACTTGGTCTAATGGAAAATAAGTGTGACTGATTGAACTAAGAAATTAAGACTTTAAAACTACGTATAAGAAAGCAATATACTCACAAGAAGTACATGGTCAGCGTCTGATAATGAACACCTTGAACATTTTAGGTAGGCCTCGTAGTGAGACCACCAATGAAGCACTAAATAAGGCGTTCCAACAAGTAAAATCGATGAAATATAAAACAAGAATGTTTTGGCACAGTTACATTTATACCCCCAACATTTTACGAGGACTTCGTCTTCAATAATTTGTACTGTTTCATCTTGCAAACTTTCGTACTCGACATGACTATTTGGTAAGACGCCACACATTCTATACTGGAGAACAAACACACGCACATACACAGTAGTCTGATTCAGGAAGGCAAACTGAAATACAATCTAAATACTGATAAGGAATGACTAAAATCCAGACGAAGCAACTCTTTCATCATGTGACCATTACACAGAACAGGGAAAACAAAGGACACCAAGACATGCACTCTCCAAGGAAAATCCGTCTGCTGTCACTTGACGTAAGTTTAAAAAACAGAGATGTTATTTGTCAAACAGGCGCGGCGTTAGCAAAGAACTTCCTTGCACAACACTTACGGACAAAGAAAACTCTGTGGGTATCGCCTAGTCAGCAGAAGCGTTTCGGCATAGTCTCGCTGTGCTTTGGTGATTCAGTGATTGGCTAATGTTCGTGACGTCACTTGCGGCCAATCCACACAATGGGTTGTATAAATAAAACGGAGAATATACTTTATACTCACTCTGCTGCTGACAGCCCGCCTTGTGTAAGGTGATCAAAATCACAATAAAGAAAAAAAAAAAAACTTTATACTCAGATGTTCGGAGAAAGTTCTCTGACTGGCATGAATAAAACAAGTCTGAGAATATACTTACTCGAGTATGTTCTCAGCGTGAGTTGGGGAAGTTGCCCAAAACAAAGAATATTCTCCGATTTCGTATGAATAAAACCAGAGAACTTTCTCACAAGCGGAGAACATTCTCTCACTCTGTTTTTGTAAGTGAGCTCCGTAGCATACTTCAAGCCGAGATAGTACTGCTGTGGTTAAGTGTTACCGAGTGTTTTTAGTGAAAATGGCGGTATTTATGGTTCTCGAAAGGCAGAAAAAGATATACATACTACGAAGGAACACAGAAGAAAGAAACTGTAGAAGTGAAAACATTATTTGGCCGGCGAATCACTTTCTTCCCGAAAACCACGAAAGAAGAGGAAGTGCCCTTTGCAACGAATGCAAAATGAAAACATTTTTGCGCTATTTAGAGGATCCAGGCTTTCAGACTGGTGTAGGAGAAGACTTAGGAATACACCAGACAACAGTATCACTAACATTTTCATATGTATGCAGCAGGTTAACAGAAAAACACCGTTGTGGATCCGATTTCCGAGAAACATTAACGAACTATAAACAGCTAAAGTTAAGTGGCAGTCTAGATACAGATTTCCATGTGCAGTGGGGGCGCTAGACTTAACGCATATACCTATAACGAAACCTTCTACACATGGAGACCAATATGTTAATCGAAAGGGCCTTCCATCTATAAATGTGTAGGCGACATTTAATTACAGTGAAATGTTTACGAATGTTGATGCTTCATGGCCTGGGTCTGTGCATGACGCTAGGATATGAAGAAACTCAGACGTGTACCGAATATTTCGAGAGAACCAGTACAATACCTTAATTTTAGGAGTCAAAGGACATGGCATTGCATCGTGGTTAATGACAACGTTTCAAAACCGCGAAACATCTGATGAGAGGGCGTACAACAGACTTCACTCTAAGGAAAGGGTGATAATTAAATGGTGCATTGGTCAGGTAAAATGGTGTTTCCCAATTCTGCCAAATAAAATAAGGCCTGCTCAAACAAAAATCCTCTGTGTAATAGTATCCTGTTTCGTTTTGTACAACGTAGCAAAACATAGAGGGGATGAGGATTTTGAGCCACCTAGTGACAAAATTCTTCCTATATTGGCAAAAGAGGAAGAGGAAGAAATAGAGGGCGAGAAATTGTTAATGTAATACGTCAAAACATTGTATAATTAAACCTAACTCATGTATTTTTTGTAATTAAAATATTTTTTTCTTCTTCAGATACAATAATATTTTGATGAAAATAAAAAAAAACAGTGTTCTGATGTCACATAGTAAAATGCTGTTTAGTGTTTTTCTTCCTCCTCTCTCATCGATTTTACTTTCATCAAAAATGGTTTAACCTGTAACAATTCAAACTGGAACAGAATTTTCAGATACTTCAGTAAATAAGTGCACAAACTGTTTGACCTGTAACATATAAAACAGGAATAAGTTATTCTTCTTGTTCCACATTACCAAAAATTGTTTCAAGGGTATGGTGAAGGCATTTGGCAAGTGCTACGGTAAATAAGTGCATGAACTGTTTAACCTGTAGCATTTAAAATAGGAATAAGTTAATCTCTTTGTTCCACTTTTCCAAAAAATGTTTCAAGTCTGTGGTGAAGGTATTTGCCTGACACAACAGTAAATAAGAGCACACATTTTTTAACATTTCAAATTGGATTACGTTACTCTTATTGTTTCATTAAAAACAAAATTTGTACTGAATTACTTCTTTAAGAGGATATGGAATTCGGTAAATAAAGAGTGTAAACGAACATTCACTTAAAAAGCATATTTTGTTACTAAAAAACGGTGTTGTACTGTGACATTACGCAATTCATTCTATTGTTTTCCTCGTTCTTGACGCATCAGTTTCTGCTGCTTCCTCTTCAGGATATCTAATTGGTACAATAACACTAGTCGTTGCAGTTAAGAAGTAGTCAAATTCATCGTCTCATCCGTTTCCATGCTTAGTCTGTATCTTTTCGACACTCTCGCTGGCCCCAAAACAGGTGAGTGCGAAGGTATAACAATTTCTGGACCCATCAGATCTGTAGCGCCTGCTGTGACAATTTGTAGTTGCTGCAAAACTGCTTCTGTTTCGAAGAATGTACAGTTGGTATCAATTACCTACGAACTAACCTCTGGGGAAGAGAAGACAGCAGAGGTGGAAGCACCTACTGCACAAGCTCCTAATAAAAAAAAGTAATAGTATTGTGTGTCATGGCTCAGTTTCTAGTTAGTATATATAGCAAGCAGGTGGGAGGAGTTTGTCGAATTTCATGCATAGTACACTGTGATACTTTTACAGAAAAGTGGTCAAATATCAGACGAATTTCATTTTCACATAAAAATAAATATTTTGCTAATTCACAATTTCAAAACATTAAGCCCATAATGAAAAAACCGGAAAGAATGGGACTTACCAGGAATTCTGCAGGTACTTGACTTGCAATCCTCTCCATCTAAAAACTTCAAAAACATTTGTTCCCTATTTTTTAGTGAGATCTTAATGTTACACGTCTTATTTACAGTTGTCTTAGACTTGATACACGACTCCATTTGTGCAGTTCTTTCATAATCTAGTTCTCTGAAGTGTCTTTTACAAAACTAACTCTGTAACGATGTTGTATTTCCACTATACCATCTGCCTTGTTGCAGCCAGAGTTTGTGATTTACTGATAACAGCAGGATAATCTTTTATAATATTCACAAAGGATAATTCAGGCTCTTACATTTCGGTACAGAAATAAAGTAAGAAAAACTTTCGGTAACACAAACACACACAAATGAAAACAAAATGAAAACCAAAGATGTTGGATTTTAATCTCTTTGGTGACAACATACTCAATAAGGAGGGGAGGTAGTGAGAAAGAACTCCCAGGACAGAGTTTATGCTTCGTAGTTTTAATTCATGGAGGTTATTATCCATACGAAACTGAGAATTTTTTCTGAGAATGTTCTTTTGCTCTGAGTATCTACTCTGGAGAATGTTCTCGTTTTTATTCATACGACCCAATGTGATTTGGTTGCATGGACAAAGATTGAAAAAAATTTCGTGCGTCCACACGATTTATGCTATTAACGCCCGTCCGCACTCAACAATCTGTCTACGCACATGATACCTGAGCAGACAGATCGTCCCATGTGAACAGGGAATTTGCGCAGATACTAGAACGTGAACAAACCTGAAAGTTGGGGTTGATACTGTGAGCGAAATTGTTCAAATCTGTGGGTTGAAATAACCTCTGCACAGACAGGATAGAGTGTGTGGACAGGAGATCGCTGAAAATCTGGCTCTAAGACGTGTTTAAGTCAGCTATTTGTTTAGTCATGTGTTTCTTCTCTCTGTGTGCAGAATGAATATATATTGCCATTATCTAACACAGCTGTAGATTCCATGTCATGTCTGCTCTTTTGGACATATCCGAAAGAACAGACATCAAGCACTGACATGGGCAATGAATCTACTGCCTTCGGTGTGGCTGCACAATTTCGTCTGACCTGCTGCAGGAATATCAAAGAAGCGAGGGTGGAGGACATGGACGGGGACTGCAGATAGGTGGCGCTGGGTAGGAATGGGGGTTGGCTGAGAGCTGTTCCGAGATCGTCGGCACCAGTACTGTAAACACTGTGTCCTGGTGGCACAATGGTTAATGTAACCGCCTTGTAAGTAGGCGATCCTGGGCTCGAATCCCAGTCCAGCACACACATTCACTCATCCCCGCCGATTCTGCATGAAGTCCCGATGCAGCTAACATCAATAGGTCCTTCACTTTCCTTTCCATTCTCCCCCTCCACCTCCATTTACATAGTATTCAAGATTGTGTTTTTGCACATAGAAGATCATACGATTTTGTAAGTTACTTTCTGACTGATATTTTGTCGAAAACTGACAGTTTGAGACAGTGACTGTGTGCAAAATACAGACTGATTCTTGCAAAGAAGAAAATAACAACCAATTTCCTTCGATAATGCTATTTATTTACACAAATAACGCCGTTAGCGGTTTCTAACCGACAAGTTCGTCTTCAGACGCCTGCTCATATTTAGATGCACATTTATTGATGTTTACGTTGGTTTTCCGCTCTCTGTCCTCCTTGTGGTGAAAGATCATTGGGAGGGTGGTGCCTTCGAAAATCCCACATCATTTTGTTGCAATGTTGTGGTCTTGTATTCACGAAATAGTTAAGAAGTGTATATAAAGCACTTATTTGAACGATAAAAATCGACATAACGTAAAGCACCACACACACACAAAATAATTTCTTCCAAATGGGAATATACACACACCAAAAATAGTTTTGCATCACCCCGGTTCAGATAGACGTTGACAGTGGATATTGTTCCACAGATACAGCCCCTTTGACTGTTCAGAGATGTCACTAAACTCGCCCAAAGATGTAAACAACCATGCATGAGCAGCGCCCATTAGACAGAGGGGGTCCGACAGCCGATCAGTTCACCAGGAAGGAGGTATACAGCTCGTGTTGTCTGTAGTTCAACCATGCTTAGATGGTGAATACCGCGATTCGATCGCGTCTGCATAGTTACTTTGTACCAGGAAGGGAAGTGTCCAGGCGTCTTGGAGTGAACCAAAGTGATGTTTCCAGAATCAGATTTTCACTCTGCAGCACAGTGTGCGCTGATATGAAACTTCCTGGCAGATTAAAACTGTGTGCCGGACCGAGACTCGAACTCGGGACTTTTGCCTTTCGCGGGCAAGTGCTCTACCAACTGAGCTACCCAAGCACGACTCACGCTCCGTCCTCGCAGCTTTACTCCTGCCAGTACCTCGTCTCCTACCTTCCAAACTTAACAGAAGCTCTGCTAACCTTGCAGAACTAGCACTCCTGAAAGAAAGGATATTGTGGAGACATGGCTTAGCCACAGCCTGGGGGATGTATCCAGAATGAGATTTTCACTCTGCAGCGGAGTGTGTGCTGATACGAAACTTCCTGACAGATTAAAACTGTGTGCCGGACCGAGACTCGAACTCGGGACCTTTCCCATTTGTGGGCAAGTGCTCTACCAACTGAGCTACCCAAGCACGACTCACGCCCCATCCTCACAGCTTTACTCCTGCCAGTACCTCGTCTCCTACCTTCAAAACTTAACAGAAGCTTGGGTAGCTCAGTTGGTAGAGCACTTGCCCGCGAAAGGCAAAGGTACCGAGTTCGAGTCTCGGTCCGACACACAGTTTTAATCTGCCAGGAAGTTTCAAAGTAATGTTGTTCGGACATGGAGGAGATACAGAGAGACACGACCTGTCGATGATATGCCTCACTCAGGCCGCCCAAGGGCTACTACTGCAGTGGATGACCGCTACCTACGGCAAATGGCTCGGAGGAACCCTGACAGCAACGCCGCCATGTTGAATAATCCTTTTCGTGCAGCCACAGGACGTGTTACGACTCAAAGTGTGTGCAATAGGTTGCATGATGCGCAACTTCACTCCCGACGTCCATAGCGAGGTCCATCTTTGCAACCACAACACCATGCAGCGCAGTACAGATGGGCCCAACAACACGCCGAACGGACCGCTCGGGATTGGCATCACGATCTCTTCACCAATGAGTGTCGCATATGCCTTCAACCAGACAATCGTCAGAGGCGTGTTTGGAGGTACTCCGGTCAGGCCGAAAGCCTTAGACACTCTGTCCAGCGAGTGTAGCAAGGTGGAGATTCCCTGCAGTTTTGGGGTGGCATTATGTGGGGCCGACGTACGCCGCTAGTGATCATGGAAAGCGCCATAACGGCTGTACAATACGTGATTGTCATCCTCTGACCGATAGTGCAACCATATCGGCAGCACATTGGCGAGGCACTCGTCTTCATGGACGACAATTCGCGCCCCCATCGTGCGCATCTTGTAAATGACTTTCTTCAGGATAACGACATCGCTCGATTAGAGTTGGTAGCGTGTTCTTCAGACATGAACCCTATCGAACATGCCTGGGATAGATTGAAAAGGGCTGTTTATGGACGACGTGATCCACCAACCACTCTGAGGGATCGACACCGAATCACCGTTGAGGAGTGGGACAATCTGGGCCAACAGTGCCTCGATGACCTTGTGGATAGTACGCCACGACGAATACAGGCATGCATCAATGCAAGAGGACTTGCTACTGGGTATTAGAGATACCGGTGTTTACAGCAATCTGGAGCACCACCTCTGAAGGTATCGCTGTATGGTGGTACAACATGCAATGTGTGGTTTTCATGGGCAATAAGGAGGGCGGAAATGATGTTTATGTTGATCTCAATTCCTATTTTCTGTACAGGTTCCGGAATTCTCGGAACCGAGGTGATGCAAAACTTTTTTGATGTGTGTATATAAACAAAGATGGTGATATGCTATAAATAGTTTTTGCTACATGGGAAAAAATATATATAAAGGTTAACAATATGCTATACATAGCAATCTTTGAATATATTTTCCCATGTGGCAGAATCTTTTTGATATGTGTGTGTCGTGTTTTACGCTAAGTGGATATACATAAACGAAATAAGTGATTCATATACTCTTAACTATTTCGTGAAGACAAGATGACAGTTTTGCAATAAAATGACGTGGGATTTTTCTACGGCACCACCATCCCAAGGATCTTTCACCACAAGGGGGAATAGATAGCAGAAAACCAATGTAAATATTAATGATTGTGCATCTAGAAGTCAGCAGCCATCTGACGATAAACATGTCGGTGCTAAACCAGTAACGTCGCTATATGTGTATGTAAATAATGTGGTCAGTGATGGCTGGTTGCCGTTTCCTTCATTGTAAGAATCAACCTGTAAATAGTTTCTGTCTGTTTTTTACACCCTATTTTTCTTATTTTTAAACGGATCATCACATGACAACTTGTTTTGAAATCATTCATGTTACCAGATGCTGAAAAAGTACTATAAAATAATTTCGTCTAGCTTCTTGGCAGATATCCTAGACTTAAACTAACGTAAAATAATTACTGCTCTGGTGTACTTATTATTTTAGAATACAGGTAGTACTACAACAGCGCTATTTGCTGTCAGTCTTACAAAAAATATATACAAACCATTTATATAAGACACAAGAAACTTTCCAGATTGTGATTATTATTTAATCTCCTGATGTCAACGTGATTGATTTACTTCAGACAATTCATTGCATCGTACAATCCTAAATTTATTTTCTATATCTTTTCCCTTTGTTGCCACAAGATAAATAACTTTCATTTTCTTGATGGTTTTTTTCTCGTTTATTCATTCACACACTACATTCTGTTAGTCCCATCATGAAGGAGAACTTTCACAGGTTTGGAACAAGTCAAATCAGATGCAAACAGACAGAAGCAGCCATTCCTAGCTATTTCTGTAAGGTTATTAATAACAATTTATGAGTATTGCTAATCTACTCATGCAGATATTTATGACAATTACTGCTAGATTACCTATGCTTTGAAAAAGAATCGTTTCTTTTTCTCTTACACTGTATCAAATGCACATTCCTATGAAAGGAGGGGCCAGTTTCCCTTCTCATCCCTGCTTTTGCTCCATATTTGATTACTGCACCATCAATGAAATTTTTAACTGTAATTTTTCTTTTTAACAAATATTCCAGTCAGCTGTAGGAGTGGGACAACAGTTACACTTTTACTTTACTTTTTAATATTGAAGTACGTCTGATTTCCTGATTGTTTTTTTTTTTACAACCTGTTGAATATTATACTGCAGCCTTTTCTCTCAATCGCAATGTTCTTTAGTTTCCACCTGAAATAAATGTGTTTGGTCCCTAAAAAGAGAAAAACTACAATGAGTAGGATACATTTAGAGCTCGCTTAGTGGCGCCATATTCCTACTTCGAGTAAATTTTATATCTGTGCCGATTCCTGGTCCACACACATCGATTTGTCTGTGTAGATATGAAGTGCGCAGAGAAATCGTAACGTTTGACGCAGTTTTAATCAATTATCAATGCACAGCCAGTCTGCTGTGAGACACGTGACTGGTAGCACTACACCGACGTGATTCTTAGTGATACAGACGACATGTACGAGCGATGAAGTCAACTCAGTTTTAAATTATTACACGCATTAGTATGTGGTGTAGCCTCCTACAGGTGGCAATGCAGGCGCTGACTCTGGCATCCAGTCGATCATACAGATGTCGAATACTGTCCTGGGGTACGTTATTCCACGCCTGCTCGACCTGTTCACCCACTTCTCGTCTCATCATATCCCACACTTGCTAGAGTGGAGAAAGTCAGATTATGATGGCCAGGGAAGTTGCTGTACTTCTTGCAGAACACATTCAGTTTCACAGGCAGTGTGTGGGAAAGCATTATCCTGTTGGAACAACACATCACTTTCATGTTGCAAGAACGGTAAATGAATGGGTCTAAAAACATTCTGCGGGCACTGAGCGGTGGTTAACGTCCCCTCCAGGAACACCAAAAGTCAATAAGAGTTGTAGCTTATCGCATCCCATACTATAAGGCCTGTAGTGGAGCCAGCGTGTCTTGCACGGATGCGCCATACGGGAAAGCACTCACCAGGTCATCATACATGCAAACATTCACCACTTGCGTATAGGCAGCATCTGCTTTCATAGGTGATGACCACGGCGCGGCTTTCCATCTTTCAAGTGATCCTCTGATGGCACCAGTTGAGCCAAGCATGTCGATACTTTGGCGTCAGTGGAAGATGGGCTAGAGGCGTACGTATCCATAGTCTGCTGCTAATAATCGGTTCACAACAGTTTGTGTTGACACGTCTGGACACACAAGCCCTCTTATCTTTGGAGTGGTGGCTATACAATCTATCACTGCTGCCCTTACAATAAGACGATCGGCGGGCGTCTGTGCTGTGTGGACGTCCAGAACCTTCTCTGTGGGTATGAGAATGTTCATGGGACCACTGATACCAGCACCGTTGCACAGATGATGTAGCTCGTCCAGCTTGTGTGGCAATTCTCTGAAAGGACCATCCTGCCACTCCGAAGGCCACAATTTGACCCCTTTGAAACTCACTCAGTGGGCTGTAGGAAGTATGAGTGCATCTCCATGGTATGGTTGCCGACTTTCTTCTCAACGTTTGCACCACACGCAGCCTTCTGGTTTTTGTATGTATTTCTCTCTCTCTCTCCCTCCCCCCCCCCCCTCTCTCTCTCTCTCTCTCTCTCTCTCTCTCTCTCTCTCTCTCTCTCTCTCTCTCTCTCTCTCTCTCTGTGTGTGTGTGTGTGTGTGTGTGTGTGTGTGTGTGTATGCGTGTGCGTGTGCATGTGTGTGTGTATGTGTGTGTGTGTGTGTGTGTGTGTGTGTGTGTGTGTGTGTGAGAGAGAGAGAGAGAGACAGAGAGAGAGAGAGAGAGAGGGAGGGAGAGAGATAGAGAGAGAGCGACAGTGAACCAAAGCACTAACTTGCATTAAAGCTGAGCAGGAGGAAGGGCTCGTAGCCTATGACGTTGGATCGAATTATTGAGGGCCTCGACGATCGCTCAAGGGATCCGCACTTGGAAGTGCCATTGTGGAACGATAGAGCCAGTATATTCCAGGTGTCAGGTAGTGGGCCTGAAGTCCTACAGAGGAGCTTCTATGTTGCAGATGTATCTGATTAGAGATGTGTGGGACGTTCAGTTCGGCGTGAAGATTGTCAATCCTCGACCATCTTGGAGTTCCTAAGATCAGGTGGAGGCATCTGTCTTGAATGACTTCTGGTGGCCAAGGGTTGGATGAGCTGGTAGTTCCCCATGTAGAGTAGCTGCAAAGAAGTGCAGGTAAAATTGTTGCTTGATTCAGCCAAAGCTCCATTTGGAAGCTCACCTGAACATTACTCAGCAGGGGATACCATTGGTGTAGGGGGTACAGTTGAATCCTCTTGTTGTTGACGTGATGAATGAAAAGGAGTTTGCTATCCAGGATCACCGCTAAGTATTTTACTTGGTCCATAAACATAAGTTCTTCATGGGGAAGAGTAAGCCTGTTCCAGAATTCAGGGCGTTTGTGGGCGAAGAGGGTAACCTTAGTTTTGTCGGCGTTGAGACGAATATGATTATCTGATGTGCACAGTTCCACCGGGGTGAACTGTCGTTGCAGTTTCCCTGCTGCAGCAGTAATCCGCCGGTTACCAGTGAGTAAGGCCGTATCATCTGTGAACTGAGATAGGACGGCCTGGGGTAGGATGACTAGGTTGCTAACATAAGCGATGAAAAGAGTTGGGGAAAGGACTGAGCCCTACAGCAGTTTCCACTGATGTGCACGACCATCTGTTGGTGTTGGAGAAAATGCCAATTATATGAAGACAATGGTTGGGCATGGTTTGCAGCTCAAGCAGTTTGATCAAGAGCTTATCAGTTAAAAATCACAAGCGTTTTCTGTATCTAAAAAGGTGACCACTGTGTAATTGGAGACATTAATATTATAGGCTACATGCTATGTGACTCACAGTAGTTGAAGTTAAACTGAAAGTGAAGACTGGAATGCAAACTGATATGGTCTATGATGTCCTGATTGTGGATAAATGCTCTCATGTGGCACAATATGACACATTCCAGAAACTTTGATAAGGTGGAAGGTAGGCTGATAGGACAACAGTTAGTTGGTAGACTAAGGACCAGTGACACGAGTGACCTTCGATAAGTCAGGAAAACAACCCAGCATTATGCAACTCTTATAAATCCTTGCGAGCAGCACTAAGGGCTTTCATGGAAGATGTTTTAGATGTTCATTCGTAACGCTGTCTGGTCCATGGGTGGAGTGAGTTCCCAGGTGGTGGATCAAAGTCTTCACCTCAGCTACTAGTGTGGTCAGTGGTGGTTCAAGATGTCAAGGAGCCTCTCTCATATTCTGAGTTCTGTGACTTATCCCCACCGTGTTGTCATCGTGAACCAAGTCGTCAGTGGTGTTTTAGGCCTTGTATGCTCCTATGAAAATTTCAGCCTTGCCCAGAGGGTCGTCTATCAGTGTTTGCAGGCCCTGGAGCGGCCGTATCGGCGTCTGTAGTTGGCGAAGGTGTCTGACCAGACTCCAGTGGCAGAGCGTCTGGATGGAAAAGGAGGCTATTTTGTCTTTTCACATTTCCTCCAAGGTTGAGTTTCTTGGAGAGTCTTTTCATCTCCCTGTGGTCACTGGATTCCTATATCGTTGCCAACATGATCGTGCTCTGTGCTTGAGGTATTTCAATTCTTGCAATAACGAAGAGAACGTGTTTTGATGGGAGACATGGTGCATCATGGTGATAGAAGTCCAGTGGAAGGAACACTGGATCTTCTTTGACGAATTGGAGATGGCTTTATCAGTGTGATCAGTAAGTGACACATTATCGTGGGGCAGACATTATTATTGAGCCACCTCGCAAAATGTTCCCAATTTGTAATGGTAGACAGTGGAATTGGCAAGCAGTTCAGGGCATCAGACGATACACGAGGCACCGGGAGGTGATCAGATGTAAGGTTGTCGATGTATGTAACTGAAGATCTAGCTGCAGGTTCTTGGGCATTATGATATCCACCACATCTGTTCTATGGGTTGGATTTGGTGGAACATTCATCTGGTCTTCTGGTCGGAAGGTTGTAGCCTCCAGGCGCTCCTCCATATAGAAAAGATGTATCCCACATGGATTAGTATGGGAGAGATTGCCAGGCAAAGTGTTTGGCATTCATGTTGCCACATAACAGTACCTCAGCGATTCGGTCGAAAATGAGCTCTAAGTCACCTGTTTCTGGTTTCTCCATCACAAGCTTACTGCAGTTTAAATAAATTTTACACCAGAAACGTTTTGCTTTTATTTATAAAGCATTTTCTGTGGGTATTGGTGTTCCTGCCTCTTATTTACATATTCTTCAAACTTCTGCTTATTACCTCTTTGTTAGCAGAGGTTGATGTCGAAAGACTTTGATTCACATGTGTACTGGGCAGTTTTTCCTTTCTACATTTTTTCTGACACTGCACTTGCATTATTTACACAATACCTCACATTTGAAATTCGAACTGAAGTTCTGTGTATTCTCATTCAGCACATAAAAGCGAAACATGTATGGTGTAAAATTGTTTTTTATTAAACTGCAGTAAGCTTAAGTAAGAGAAACCAATAGTAAATTATTTTAACAGTTTCTGTGAAAGATGGCCTTGCAAGAATATATATACTAGAGCCGTAAGTCGTTCTTTTAGAAGGGTCTCTCAGGATTGAGATAAGCAGCAAGGAAGGTAATAATCCCAAAGGACGTGGAAACCATAATTGCAGTGACCTCAAGAGTTATCATTGGGAAGAGAGCAGAGTGCACATGGGTGGGTGAGTTTTTGATAAAATGTGGCCCATCCACCCCCAATGGCCATTTGCTCAGTCCATCCTGTAGATAATATAATTAAATAATTTGATAAAGAATTACTTAGTGTTTTTAAATTAACTGAAGGTTACACTGATTTTAGTAATAAACGTTAGTAGGTGTAAATGATTCAATTCATAAGAGAGATGTAGTGAACAAAAGATATTTAGAAAAAGAACTAAATACTCTTGTTACCAAAGCTGAATACTGAAATGTATTTTAACAAAAATTGTTATAAAATCAGAGTATACAAGTATTCTAGCAGAAGTCAACAAAAGAAATAGAAATTGGAAATAAAAAATTGAATAGTTTTGAATATATATTTATCCTTAAAAAGTTATTGTGATAGTAAAAATATAGGTTTAATAATTTTGATATTTCATTAAATGTGTTTGATAATCTTTATGAAATAACTACTGTTAACAAATTAATAAAAATATGGCATAAGTGAAATTTTCTAACTGTAAAATTAAAAGATAGAGTTAAAACTGTTCCATTAGAGGTAAAGTAATTTTATTTAGTAAAATTTAATTTTATGTAAATGGATAACCTTACTGATGTGACAATCATATCTCGTTTTGTAATGTAAAAAATTTAGTGACACACATCATCCAAATTGAAGACAAAGAATTGAAGGTATCTGTACAGTTTGTAAAATTAAATTTATAAAAAATATAGGTTTTGGGACATAACCTAACAGTATTTGAATAAATAATTAATGAATTCTATAAATAATGAGAAAAAATTTTAAAAGAATAAATATTATTTCTTTTGGAATAGATGATTTATGGCAATCAGATGTAGCAGAAATGGATTCTGGAAAAATGAATTAAAGGATGGAAATATTTATTAACTATGAGTCACATTTTTAAAAATTATCTTGGGGCATCCCAGTTAAAGATAAAAGTAGTAAAGATATTTCAGAAGTTTTTGAAAAAAATTTAGAGTTAAGAACTCCAAGAAGTTTACAAACAGACCATGTTAAAGAATTTTATAATAATTATTTTCTAGACGTTATTAAAAATATGAAATTAATCATTACTCATGTTTGTCAGATTTAAAGTGTTCAGTTGTTGAAAGATTTAATAGAGTATTAAAAGAAAAAAATAGATAAAATTGTTCTTCAAGGTAATTATAAATGGGCTGATTTTATTAAATAACTAGCTGAGGAATATAATCACATAAAAGATTCAACAATAAAAATGAAACCAATAGAAGAAGGTGAAAAAAGTATAAAAAGCATACACTATACATAATAAGAAACCAAAATATAAAATTGGGGATAAAGTTTGAATAAGTAAATTAAATGGAATTTTTGAAAAAGTCTAGACAGCTAATTGGTTAACAGAAATTTTTTAAACAGAAGATATTTTATATTCAAATACAATAACACATAAATTAAAAAAATATAAAAGGAAATTTTTATGAACAAGAATTACAAAAAAAATTCTTGCAGAAAAAGTTCTAAGAAAGAAAAAATATAAACATTTTGCTAAATGGCCTAGTTTTGGTAGTTATTATAATATTTGGGTATCATAAAATAATGTTATAATATGGAAATAATTAACATTGATTTTTGAAAGTGAATATTACTGAAAATAATTTTTGAAACTGAATAATATTTGAAGTGAATATCATAAAAGATTCGATTTATTCTATCATGAACAAACTGTTTCTGGTGTATCTAATATATTAAAGTAACTGAGAAGATATTCAATTTTTAAACTTTCTTTAATTTTTTGATATAAATTTATGGCATTGTTTAATAATCAAGTTTCCTTATAATTAGGGTTTCTATCTCTTATTTCATTTAATTGTTTTTCTGGTCTTTTCCTTGCATTCTAATAACATATCAATTATATCTAAAGTTGTCATAATATAATCTTAAAACAAAAATGTTGGCCTTAAATCTCCATTAATTTTGGGGGAAATTGTTTGTGGCAATATTCTATTTATTTCATGTTTTTTTGATTATTATCTCTGAAGCAATATTAATTGTTTCTCTTAAATTTTCTATTTGTATCTCTCACAGTTCAATTTTGTGTTTGTTATTTTTTTTATTTCGTCGCTTTTTATTTATTTTTTGATGTTTTTCAACACAATAATTTCTATGTTCAAATTGGTTTCTGTATGCATTTATTATTTTTTTTGTAATTTTATATTCACCATGTTTTCTCAAGGATAGTTAAACATCTTTAGTAACCCATTTCTTAAATTTTCAGATTCTCTTTTCTTAGAAGATAAAATTAAATAATATAAACCAGATTCATTAATGAAAATATTATTTTTCTAATAACCATTTAACCTCATCTGGCAGAGAACATTTAAATGTAAAAAAATAATTTTATCATCTTCATGAATATATTTTATAATAGATTGATTTATATCCTTATATTCCAATATTTCAGCAACATATTTTACTTTAAACCAGGCATTATTGTTTTCATCAATTAAAATAAATATTTCTTTATTATTAAATACAGATTTACTGTCTTTAATTTGTTTGTGCATTTATTAGAAAATTTTTATTAGGTATGTTTTCATTTTTAAATTATTTTTTAATATTATTAATTTTTAAAGTTTTTATTTCTCTATTAATTTTTTTAAAATAAATGGATGATGTGAAGGTTTCATGTGATGTCATGATAACTTTTCTGATTTTTACTATGTGAGAGTTACAAGCAAATGTGCAGCACATTCTTTTAGTAGTGCTTTTAAGGGTGTAGGGGGCTAAGCTAGGCCAAACGCCAGGGTTGTGGTAAAATGTTAATCAAGCTGCAGCTACAGTGACAACTGGAGAAAATGCATAAATCTCAAAGAATTTAAAGGACTGCTGGGAACTAGCAGAACTGAGGTGTTGGCAGTGGTTCCTCTTTGCAGGTAGAAGAGCTGTCCTATGGAGACCAGAGGGACATGGGACATAGTGATTAATTTCTGTACTACATCATTTTCTCAAAACAGACATTTGAGATTCTTAAGGACTTGCTGAGATAAATTCGAATGAAGAAAGTCTACAAGAAGCCTAAGTTATGTTTCTGTGTGCGAGGATTGAATTGCATCACCAGTTACCAACTCCTGAAGCCGAGTATTACTATTTAGCAAAGAAGAAGTGATTTTATGGTGACAGACTCTGGTACTGATAGATGACCGGCACTTTTGTTCTTAAAAGTAGAGTGTATGGAGAGTTTGAAGAGACTTGTGTTAGTAATCGAAGACCATAACATTCCCTCCTCTGGCCAGGATACCAACGACGACTGTTGCAGGATGTTTGTGTTTAGATGTTTCACGCTGTACACGCCAACGGTCATCTGATGATGGAGCATAAAACGTGAATCAACTGAAAAGGTCACTTGTTCCACTTAGTGGATGCCCAATTGCGGTATTGGCGTGCAAATTCCAGTCCTCTCCGACGATGAAAAGCAGTCAGCATGTGTCCATGAACAAGGTGCCTGCTGCAGAGGCTCATACACAACAATGTTCGCTGAACGGTCGTCGAGAAGACGCTGTTGGTAGCCCCTGGGTTCATCTGCGCGGTCCGTTTCTCGACAGTTGCACGTGTATTCGCCAGCACACATCTCTGTAGCTGTCATTCACCCCTCTCATCTATGGCCTATTGTGCGGCACAGATGACTCGGAACCGGGTTTTGATAGTGCATTTTTGTGATACGCGGTATGCTTTAAGCACGGCGGCACACGAACAGTTTACAAACGTTATGTTTCGGAAATGCTTCCACTCTTGGTTCGGAAGCCAATGAACAAGCCCATTTGGACGTCAGATAAATCACTCATTACTACAAAGACAGCACTGATTTCCGCGTCCCCCGACAGGTTTTATATACGCGCCACTGCTAGTGCCACCAACTACTGTCCGTGAGTGGTTATTGGACGTTTACGTCAAAACTAACCAGTGATCACATTAATGTGACTGGACTGTGTATTTGTGTAAGCTGAGTAAATATTTTTACTCTAATGTCGAAGCTTTCAGTGAGTATACATTTAAGAATTAAGAACAGACAAATATATGTTCATTGTATGAAATTATTCTACTTTATAAGGTACATTGTATGATTTGAGAGCAAGAAAGTTACTACCGTTTGCATCCAATTTTGCATTGCCATACTGATACTCCAGTCAAGGAAACTTTAAGACAACAGCAGTTTGATAAACAATCTGAAAAAAACGGAGGCATAGAAGAATAAAGGGTAGAAATTGCTAAAAATGCCATTTGAAACTAATGAATTTGAAGCAGAAGGAATTAATTCTACGATGGTATGGCCTACTAAGGGCAAGGAATTGCTAAAAACAAGAACGAAGAAAAATGTGGGTAGGCCTACTTCTGATGTCATCAGTAACGATCTGTCCAAAGACAGGTTTTCACATGGTAACAATTCATGCCCTTACGTCTCCTGGCATCCTCTTGTTCACATGATTTCAGCTTCTCTTTACGTCGCTTATCATTTTTATTTACTCCTTCCTCTCAATCTCCTATCACAAACTAATCCTTCCAATGCGTCTGTTAGCTAACCTGCTGTCTCAACGAAAGTTCCATGCAGTTCTTCTTCCTTTCTCCTATAACCTGCAGCAGTGTGATGAAGAGGATGGAAATTACCTTTGTGTTTACTGTTTGAAACGATACAACCAATCAAAAAGAAATCAAGAATGGATCCAGTGTCTCAGATGTTAAGATGGGCTGGCTACGATAGGGCCACAGCAGATACATTATTTTTTGTGTGCATTAATTACAACTTGGCAGTCATGATGTATAGACCTTTAAGCAACATATATACTTCCATGTAGGCCATATTAAACTAAAAGGTGGTAGTCTGTCAAAAACATTGCTTACTGCCAGTAAAATTGTTGTGTTTAACCATGTTAACTGCTTTAAGTTGGACTGTAATTATGTTTACTACGACAAAATATATTTAAAAAGTTTTGTAGTGTGGTTTGTTTATTCATTGTTGTGTTGTGTGATATGCATAATCATGAAATTTCGAAAAGGAATTCACGTAAATGTGCCCCAGTCTTCTGTATGCATCTAGTAACTAACAGCCAAATTCAAAAACGTCAACTAACGTTAAGAGCTTCTTAAAAGTGTAATTTTCTTGCTCAATAACCAACAAAAATTCTTACAGAGATAGTAATATTTTAAGATATGCTTAGCTTTAATTTTTTTTCCTTCTTTCTTGGGACCTTTGTCCCGCATCACACGGGATTGGCCGTGTTACTATTGATTTGGCAGTGTTAGTTGCATTGGGTGGCTGGATGCCCTTCCTGCCGCCACCCCCAACCCCCTGGGATGGGATTAATGTACGCTAGCTGTTTGCATCTGGTGGAAGCCATGTAATTGTGCAAACGTTTTCAAATGTCTGCGAGTCATGTAACTGAGGCAGAACGTGGGGACCAGCCTAGTATTCACCTAGCAGGATGTGGAAAACAGCCTAAAAATCACATCCAGGATGGCTAACATACCAGCCCTTGTCGGTAATTCACCGGACGTATTCGATCCTGGGGCGGCGCGCCTACCCGAGTCCAGGAAGCAGTGCATTAGCGCTCTTGGCTACCCTGGCGTGTCATACGTTTAGCTTTAATTGACGTTGGATAAGTAGCCCTGCCATTGCTAGGTTCGAGGATGTGAAAGGGGAGAATGTTCTATTGTTTGGCTTCCAATGCTGAGAACTCGTGGATGTGTATGTCTAGTACCGATGAGCTGGTATGGCGTAAATTTCAAAGGGAAGTAACACAGATTCGTGAATGCGCAATATGGGGACGGCCATCTTCAACTGTGGTAAATATTTGTAGCAAGGAATATGAAATTAAATTAAGACTACTGCAATACAACATCCAAAACATTACTAAATATTATTTTGTGATCATGTCTCACGTTGCATAATGCATTTAAATGTAAGTACTATGACTGTTAATGGTCGATTAATCATTCGCCCACACAGGTAAGACAACAACACTCCATCAGGCAATTACAGTGTCACAACTTTGCGATCGCTGAGGTTGGCAACAATCTGAAACAAAGACCTGTCGACACGAATTGTTCCGAATGATGCGGACTTACGACAATTAGTACTTGAGCCCTTACTATAGCTAGTCTATTAGGGCTTCATAGAATATCAATTTATGTGGGTTACCAATTAATAATAATACTGGTACGTATGTGGCCCGAGGTAACAACGCATAATGTCAGTATTGGCTCTTGAACAAAAAAGTTTAACGGTCACTGCTCTAGTGGCAGAGGGCTTCAAATACGTAGACATGGAGAATAAAGATGCAGAATGGTAAAAATGTTCGTCTTATTTTAAAAAACTAGGAGTTTCACATAAAAAATTGGAGGCATTTCTTTTCAGCACGCTCTCTTAGTACTCCACTCAAATCTCTGGGCGGGGACTACTTTACATCTACATCTACATCTACAGCTAGATGACTACTCTGCAATTCACACTTAAGCGCCTGCCAGAGGATTCATCGAACCATCTAAAGGCTGTTTCGCTTCCGTTTCACTTTCAAAGATAGAGCCGGAGAATCGAACGCTTAAAACTTTTCGTGTAAGCTCCGATTTCTCTTATTTTATTGCGATGATCATTTTTATCTATGTAGGTGGGTGCCAACAAAATATTTTCACGATTCAGAGAAGGAAGTTGCTGACTGAAATTTCATGAAAAGGTCTTGCTACAAAGTAAAACGACTATCCGCAATGAGATTTTCACTCTGCAGCCGAGGGTGCGCTGATATGTAACTTCCTGGCAGATTAAAACTGTGTGCCGGACCGAGACTCGAACTCGGTACCTTTGCCTTTCGCATGCAAGTGCTCTACCAACTGAACTACCCAAGCACGACTCCCGGCATGTCCTCACAGCTTTACTTCTGCCAGTACCTCGTCTCCTACCTTCCAAATTTTACAGAAGCTCTCCTGCGAACCTTTTAATGATTGCCATTCCATTTCACGTAACCTGTTACTGACACTCTCCTATTTAGAGACAGTATAAAACGAGAATCTCTTCTTTGAATTTTTCGATATCCTCCGTAAACTTACCTGATACGGAGCCCATACCGTGGAGAAATATGTACTCCAAAAGAGGACATACAAGCGTAGTCTAGGCATTGTCCTTAGCAGTCTCGTAGTCTAGGCATCGTCCTTAGCAGACTTGCTGCATCTGCTAAGTGTCCTGCCATCTTCTGGAGGAAGTCGTGATCAGGAAAATCAAAACTGGCATCCTACGGATCGGACCGTAGATTTAACGGGGTAGTTAGGTAAGAGAACTTAAAAAGGGAAATGGACAGTCTGAAGTTAGATACAGTGGGCATTAGTGAAGTGCAGCAGCAGGAATAACAGGTCAGTGCAAGGTTATCAACAGAATATGGGATAGGATAATGCCGTGTATGATAAGATATCCGAAATTATTCAGATAGTTAAAGGAGATACGAATATAACTGTGAGGCGTGGCTGGAATTCTATAGTAAGAAAAGGAAGGAAAATAAAAACAATAGGAGAACATGGACTGTGGAGAAGGCAATTAAAGAGGTAGCCACCTAGTAGAACTTTGCAAAGAGCATAATTTAATCATCGCGAACACTTGGTCTAAGAATAATATAAGAAGGCTGTATACGCAGAAGTGTCCTGGGGCCACTGGAAGTTCTCAGATCAGTTATATAATGGCAAGACAGAGATTTAGAAACTAGATTTTAAATAGTAACACATTTCCAGAGACAGATGTGGATGCTGACCATGATTTATTGATTTTAACTGGAGACTAAAACTGAAGAAATTGGAAAATAGCAGGAAATTATGGAGATGGGACCTGGGTAAAATGAAGCAACCAGAGGTCTTTGAAAGTATCAGAGGGAGCGTTGGACGACATTTGACTGGAACAGGGGAAAGGAATACAGTAGAAAACGAATGGATAGCTTTGAGAAATGAAATAGGGAAGGCAGCAGATATCGCATTGGCAAAAAGACAGAACCTAGTTGAAATCCTTGGATAATACAAGAGGTATCGAATTTAATTGATGAAAGGAGAAAATGTAAAAATGTAGCAAACGAATCGGGGGAAAGGGGATATGAACGTCTAAAAACTGAGATTGGCGGAAAATTTATAAATATTAAGCATGGGATAGAGAAAAAAATCAAGGCTGAATACATAACCAGTGGAAAGATACGTGCTGCGTATAAGGAAGGTAGAGAGACCTTTGGATACAAGAGCTGAGATAGCAAGCCAGTGCTGTGCAGAGAAGAGAAAGATGAAAGATGGGAGGAATATATCTAGGATCTCTACAAGGGAAATGATGACGATATTATACAATGGGAAGAGGCAGTAAATGAAAATGAGAATATATGTGCTTGCGGGTGCGAGGCGCTCAACATCGAGGTAATCAGCGCCCATACGAAGATCAATTCAAGCGTTTGCGGTTAAAATATAGAAAACGCGATAAAAGAACAAAAAGCTAAACTGAGATAAAACCACACTCACTCTCTTTCTGCCTCAACCACGATCACCAGCTCAGTCACATGGAAAACAACGCCACAAGTGGGCAGATGTACGAAAACTGTCAATTAAAACGCATTAAAAAATTTTAAAAATCGTACAACATTTGTTTAACTGTCAGTTAAAATTGACGGCAAATCTGTCGGCAAATGAGCTGCCGTCCTTTGATCCGCAAAGAAAACAGTCTAGTAAAGCGTGGCGCACTGTGATCTGTACGCTACAAGCACCACACATTGGAGGATCCTCTCGCCGAAGCAAGAAGCCATACATCATAGGGCTGTGGCCTATGCGAATACGAGTAGGGGAGAACCTATTCCCACCTGTGTGGCTGGAAGGAGATAAGCCACGG
The DNA here is from genome assembly GCF_021461395.2 of Schistocerca americana. Classification (NCBI taxonomy): domain Eukaryota; kingdom Metazoa; phylum Arthropoda; class Insecta; order Orthoptera; family Acrididae; genus Schistocerca; species Schistocerca americana. Next base: position 513,100,631 of record NC_060130.1, on the reverse strand, counting down.
TCGCATTGTGGACTCAACAAGACTCAGCTTAATATTTGTCACTTCCAGCCATTCTTCTTCCCACAGATGCATGACTGTACATCAACAGCTAGACCACAGGAAGGAGGGTGGCATATTGAACCGCTCGAGGATCGTGACACGCCCTCTCGGCAGCTGCATCCGCCCTTTTCGTTCCCCACAATACCCATGTGCCCTGTCACCCAGCACAGAAACACCTCCTTCCCCAGCCTTCATAGTCGGAGGAGGGCGCCCTGGATATCCTAGACTATTTCATCAGCGAATCGGAACAGATAAGGAATGTATGAATCAAAATGCGTCTCGTCTGCTCCAGCGCCTGCAAGATCAAGTATAATTCCGCGTCGAAGACAGTAAACTGTTGAGGCAATTGGATATTGAGGATATGATCAGGGAAGACAACAGAGCAACAGTCAAAATGTCATAAAAATATGTTAAAAACGTATACTTGTATGCAATCTGTCCTGTACTGCACTAAATCTATTATCATTCTGGGCCTCTGCAGTAACCAAGGTGGCAGGCGGTTCAAACCCTGGAGATCAGGTAGCACTTGCTCCACACAAAGTGACTCCAGCACATGCTGCACGTGGAGCCCAAATTGACTTTCTGCTCGTGTGTGATTGGAGAGACGACATTTCAGAGACGGAAGAATAACAGTACGGCGTGCAGGTAAATCCAGAACAGCAAGGAACTTACGTGCCTGACGCACCATGAGGAGCTACCGCCGCATAGAGAGTGGCGGTTCCCCAGCTTCAGCACAGAGACAGGTTATTGGGCTGGTCCTACAAGCACCTGTGGCCAGTCTAGTGCCCTCATAGTGGGTAGCGTCAACGGTCTTCAGATTAGAGGACGTCGCTAATGCTTATACTGTGCACTCGTAGCGTAGCAGCAATTGTACGAAAGCCCTATGAAACTTGAGCAGACGCACCATGTCCATTCTCCAAGCCTGTGGGCAGGGCACTTTAAGATATTCAGTGCCTTCTGGGTTCCGTATTTCAGGATTCTCAGGTGCGGTAACCACGACAATTTAGAGTAAAAAATGAGGCCCAGAAACCTCACCGAGTCTTTAAAGCGTAGAATTGTGTCTCCCGTATGCAAGTCAGGTAAACTAAAAATACGACGAAACTGATTAAAAGAAACACGCATATACATTTATCTGCAGAAAAATGAAAACCTATCTTCACAGCCCACACCTCTTATATATGCACAGTATGTTGCAAACTTTAGAGGAGGAACAGAAAACTGCGAAGTTGTCCATAAATAAAGAGCAATGTACAGGACTCCTTACCCTAGACGTGATACTGTTCATGGTTATGGCAAAAAGGATAATACGTAAAACATTGCCTCGAGAGACACAATTCTGCTGCTCAAAACGATCCTACAGTGTATTACCAACTAGAGGCGTAAAAAATCGCTTAGAAAGGGAGGCCGTATGAATATGGGAAGGTGGCCACGAAAGCCCCATTGATGGAGTCGTGCAAGAATACTGTGTCTCCAAGAAGAGCCGTATCCCTTTCTGATGTCAAAGAATATAGCCAGACAGTTTACATAAGTGAGCCTGCTGAATAGCTGCCTCTGCCATGGGCAGGTATCGACAGTGGACCGAAATCTCCGGAATCCACACTGAGAGCGGCTAAGGAGTTGTGTGGTCTCTAATAACTAGATCAGACGACGGTTAACCATTCGCTCCGGGGTCTTTCCTTGAATTCTCTCTGTGAATTGGGAAACTGGTCTGGCTGCCATATCAAATTAAAAAAGTCGAGGAGGATTTCCTGTGACGCTGTTGTCAAATATCGAAGCATGCTGCACCGGAATTCGTTGTGACCAGATGCAGTATCGCATGTCTAAGACAGTGCTGAACCCAGCTCTAACATGCGGAAAGGGCAGTTATAAGCCTCAGAATTGGATCTGAAATCCGGCTTGCCACTCTCTACAGTCGCACAGTAGCGGCGGAACGCCAGATCATGCCTGGCATTGGCAGTAGTCTTTGCAAAATGCTCTGTCATCGTCTGAGCGATGTCTCTGGTTTGGAGACACCACTGTTTCAGCGCTGCTACAACTGGGAATAGACTGCATTTACTGGAAATCCTCCAGATGGCATACTGTACTTTCGTAGAACAAGTGGAACAATTGACGGAATCAAGGAAAGTTTGCCATGACCTTTCCTTACTCTCCTTAATTATGCATCAAGCCTCGGCTCTCATGACTCTAAAGCCTATGGCGTTGTCTGCTGTTGGACAGGATTTAAACCATAGAAGAGCCACATAATTGGTCTGGATTGCCGAGCAGCACTCGTTATTCCCCCAAAGTACAGGTTGCTTCCTAAGATGACTTGAGAACTTGTGATGTCAGTGGCAGTATTGGGACAAAGTCGATTCTGCCCCACTCTCCATTGTTGCCAGATGTATCCAAAATGGCGGAGATGACGCAATCCGAGAAGGCAATGTGTAGATTTGGCAACAGCGGATGACATCATCCAAGATGGCGGTCATGACATCAATCAAAATTTCAGGTTTTCGCATGATGTTTGAATTTTGAAGGGAAGATAGGTCAATTGGTCTATCTCCACTAACCTAACCCCCTCCCCCAGAAGATGGCGGGAAGTTCAAATTCCATGAGGATAATGCAACCTCTACTAATGTAAGTAAAATGGTGGGAAAGAAAGTGCAGGTGGGGTACCTCCAATGACCAAAGTCATCCGACAGCCACCTCTTGCTGGGAATTGATGTGAAGTTTGAGTTTTGGCAGTAAAGACAGGTCAGTTGGGCTATATGCACTCACCTAAGAAAATGGCGGGAACGAAAGGGCACTTGGGCTACCTCCACTAACCTAAGTCACCCAACCACCACCTTGTCCTAGGAAATGGTGGGAAGAGGACTTGACCTGTGCTGGACATAAGTCATTATTTTGCACGCGCTATTTATTTAAACAATTTTAGCCACTATCACCATGCAGTGTGGTCGCAACGGGGTCCAGAGTCCAGCTGACCTAGAACACAGTACCATCACCAGAAGGCACTGTCGTCTGTTCCGTGACGTAATCCAAGATGGCGGCCATGACATCAGCTGATGACGCATGTACTGTTATCCAAGATGGCGGATTTTGGTAGGAAACAGTGTGTTCACCACAAGGTCTGGAGCTAGTACACAGTATTGCCACCAGAGAGCGCTGTCGTTCATTCCGTGACATAGCCCAAGACGGTGGGGCAAAATGGCAGGAAACAGTGTGGTCACCACGAGGTCTGGACCTAGTACACAGTACTGCCACCAAAGGGTGCTGTCGTCTGTTCCATGACATAACCCAAGACGATTGTCTGGGGGGGAAATTACTCAGCCTGAGTCGGGCTACTGGAGACAGGAAGAAGTGTACGTTATTTATTTTGGAACAATTTATTTAGAGATGGATTTGAAAGATAGTATATTTATCACACTGATACAAAACTCACGCTCTGACATGTTTGGGGTCACGTCACACAACCCACAGACCTGTAAACTACTCCTAAATAATGCTCTGCAGACATGCAAACAACTCCTAAATTACCGAAATAATTTCAGTACAGACATGCAAACTCCTCCTAAATAATGCAGTACACTGATGTAAAGACACAAAATCAAATTATAAACTGTCCAAATAACACCTAGCACAGCCTACAGACCTGCTCAAAAAATAATGCAAGAGACACACAAACAATGTGTGCATGCACCACCCGCCGGCTCCCTACTGACTGGACCGAACATAGACGACCAAATAGCGAACTAATACTTAGTATGTGTTGGGCAGCTTTTGTGATCAAGTGGAAATTTGACAAGATTCAATACGACACATGTTAGTGTTTGGCCATTATGCCCTCCCACATAAATTGTTTGGTTGACTGCTTCTTCGCATTTGGCTTCTTTATTTGGTTGAGAGAATATCGATTATGGTGTGTGCATCTAGCAGATGAAAGACATGTATGCCAGTTCTCTAGACATGAGAAACACCTTAGGTGACTTTGTAAATTATAGGAATAATTTTGGACTCTGTTACACATTGACATCAGTATTTGCGAGTGGAAATGTCATTTTCCTTTATTTGTTTAGAGTTCTCATGTAAAGGTCTTTGAAGACAGGAAAAGTTTCTAGTCACTCAGTGGTCTAGAGCACGCTACATCTCGCTAAAGTTTGGGGTTTGTAGAGAAATAATTTCCAGTCTATATATTCGGAATTATGTTGTGCGAGCGATCGGTAGGATACTGCCGTGTGCTTGATATTGGGAAGTACCACGAAAATGGTATAATATTATGGCAAACCATGTGAAAATACATGTGTTCTTGAATTCCCAGAGACTGGAGATGGGTGTAGAAAATCAAGCAAGGAAACAGTTTTGGACCAGAAAGAGTAACACGTTTGTGTCAAGGGAGATTGAGCCCGAATTTGTAGAACGGTTCTGAGAGTGACTTTGGTCCACTGAGGGCACTTTGCCCACCCGTCAGGAGTGGATGACTGCCGAACTCGCAGGAAAATATCTAGTGCTGTGAGGGGTACATACAATGCTGTCTGTCTTTGAGGTATATGTACAGATGATGTAATATGGGTGATTTTGTATGGCACAGGATACGAATTGTATGTTTACTACATCGACACGGTACGAGATGATATATTGCTTGGTTGGACATCGGTTTCACGCTCTAATATTCAAGATCTTGTCTGCAGTGGGAGAGCAGAGTAATTGAGTAAGAGTCTTTGCGTATTTGACGATATTTAGGGCACTTTGCAAGGTTTAGTTGGCGGTGCAATATGGCGATCAGCGTAAAATAGTTTTTTGCCTCTGAAAGTCCCTTCTGCAGAAAGAAGAAATGGCGGTGGGTGCTTCCACACTGGCGGCATCAGTAATTTGACATGTAAATTGGAAAAGAGCCAATCATAATCGTCCATTCATTCGCAAGACATCCCTTGTGCAGGGATATAGGAGTCTCTGCATAGCGGTGAGAATGTTTGTGTATGTTGAAAGCCGGAAGGGTAACACATGATGGACGGGGTGCCACGTTAGGACCTTGAGGAAGAACGAATTCTCATTTTCCTTGTTCTTCTGTTGATAGTGATGATGATTACAGTACACCAACCTGCATCGGTGATATCTTTCCAAGCATTACGTCCCCGGGTGCTGTATTCATTATCACACATAGTGCCGGACGCCTGTCCTTCATAACACTTGTTTGAGAGAATCTTGGCAGGATGCAGCACCTTCCAGAAGCGCTGATTGTAAGACTTTGACAGATAATTTACAAGGACTGAGGAGAATCGAGACATATAGCCGGCGTGAGTGTAGACATATCATAATTCTTTCGGGTGCTGTACAGATATAAAAGGCAATGCACTGTTTGTGTAAAATGTGTGTATGCATTGCATTGTAAAGTTACTGTGGCTCATGTTGTGGCATGACCAGAGAAGATGACTGTGTGTCCTATCGTGAGGGACATATATATTCAGCACATGGATAACAGCAAGGGTATGAGAGAGATTTTTTATGTGGAAAAGTATGTGCGCTGTAGATATTGAGATTCGTTCCATAACCACAGCCATCACAAGGAGACACTACCTGTACATCGATCAGTGTCAGACTGTAGCAGCAATCGTAATATTTAATTGTAGATACACTGGTAAATATGTTCCTGGCTTCCAATATTCTCATGAGTCTTGTATGTATTTGATGATCTGTAGACAACTTTTGTGGGTTTAACTGTCAGTGTAATTTAGCGATCTGTGCAAAATAATTTTACTGCTGACAGTCGCATCTGCAGATAACAATGGTGAATGGTGCTCCCACTGGACCTACACCACAGCTATGCATCATCAGGCCAGCAACGGTAAACACATGTGTGCCCGGTCCAGAGGATGTCTTGGTGCTTGTTTGGATAGACATGTGACGTCAGTATAACACTCAAAGAATTTTCACATGCCGTTGGCAGCAGTGTGACAATGATGGCGCTCTGCAAATAGGTCTTCGCTCCCATCCAGTCACATCAGCAACAGTGCCTAGGTGAACACGTATTTCTAAAGGAATCTCTCAGGTGCCAAGTATGAAACGGATGTCGCCGCCTAATGCTTGAAGCACCTGAACAGGCATCTGTGCGTGGCTTGGCAGCTGATGGCTGCATCACTTCATGGGAGTGTCAGTGCATCCTGACTTCTGTGAGCGTGTGCAGTAGTCTCCTGCGTGGTCCAGTGGGTAAGGGGCTAGTGGGCGCAGCACACACACTTTGTTTGTGTGTCTGTTGCATTATTTTTCGAACAGGTCTGTAGGCTGTGCTATGAGTTATTTGGGTAGTTTATTATTTGATTTTGTGTCTGCTCATCATTGTACTGCATTATTTAGGAGGAGTTTGCATGTCTGTACTGAAATTATTTCGGTAATTTAGGAGTTGTTTGCGTGTCTGCAGAGCGTTATTTAGGAGTAGTTTACAGGTCTGTGGCTGTGTGGCATGACCCCAAGCATGTCACAGCGTGAGTTTTGTACCAGTGTGATAAATATATTATCTTTCAAATCTATCCATAAATAAATTGTTCCAAAATAAATAAAGTACACTTCTTCCTGTCTCCAGCAGCCCCACTCAGGCTGGGTCATTTTCCCCTCCAGACAGTCATCTTTGGCTACATTATGGAACAACTGACAGTGCTCTCTGGTGGCAGTACTGTGTACTAGGTCGAGACCTCATGGTGAACACAATGTTTCCCACCAAAATCCGCCATCTTGGTTAATGGTACATGCATCATCAGTTGACATCATGGACGCCATCATGGAGAACATCACAGAACAGGCTACAGGGCCCTCTGGTGGTGGTACTGTGTACTAGGTCAGTTGGACTCTGGACCCCATAGCGACCACACTGAATGGTGGTAGTGCCTCAAATTGTCGATTCCTCTTCCCACCATTCCCTAGGATGAGGTTGTGGTTGGGTGACTTAGGTTAGTGGAGGTAGCCCAAGTGCCCTTTCTTTCCCGCCATTTTCTTAGGTTAGTAAAGATAGCCCAATTGACGTTTCTTTATCGCCAAAATTCAAACATCATGCCAATCTCCAGCAAGAGGTGGTGGTCAGATGACTTGGATTAGTGGAGGTACCCCAATTGCGTTTTCTTTCCCACCATTTTTCTTAGATTAGTATAGGCTGCATTATCCTCATGGAATTTGAACTTCCTGCCATTTTCTGGGGGAGGGCATTAAGATAGTGGAGGTAGCCCATTTGACTACCTTCCCTCCAAAATTCAAACTTCGTGCCAAAATCCCGCATACTGAATGAAATCATGATCGACATCTTGGATGACATCATGCACTGTTACCAAGTCTACACCCCGTCATCTTTGATGACGCCATCGCCGCCATTTTGGATACATCTGGCAACAATGGAGAGTGGGGCAGAAACAGCTTTGTCCCAATACTAGCTTTATGATGCAGACTCATGTGACATAGTCTACCCATTCCTTCATGGTGTTGTAGTGGCAAATGCAGCCAGCTGGCTGAACAGCATGCAGTTAGTTCTGTGGCCCATGCATTTCAGTATCTTCTGTTCAAGTAATGCCCCATCCAGTAGCTCAATCCATCAATCCATAGCGGGAATTGTTTACTGGAATGAAGGCCATTGGTTGCTTCCTACTGAGAAGAGTCTGCATGGGATGGAGAGCAGAAAGAGAGGTTGATGACTGAGGATGACACAGTAGCAGCCGATAAATGAGTGGGACCATCTGTATTGAGGATGTGCAGCTCCTGAGACATCATGATGTTATCCAAGACTCGATCCCTAGGGCAAGTATAGTTCGAGCCCTGTAGGATATTATGAACATCCAGTAGGCGAAATGGGGAGGGGGGCAGTTACTCTATAAGGTTCATGAGAGCCTCAGTATCTACTGCTTCCTGCAGAGGTGAATACAGTGAACAGACAGTAATCTTCTGACCCACATGAACTGCAACAGCTACGGCTTGTAGATCAGTGAGCAACGAGAGAGCAGAGGAGTGGTGTGTATTACTGACAAACACAACAACCCCTCCCTTGGCACTTCCCCAGTCAGGTCATCATCTTGGTGAATGGTATAGCCCTGTAGTACAGGGTCATCAGACACTTTAAAATGTGTTTCCTGCAAACACAAGCACTGGGGGCATTCCTGTGCTAGGAATTTCCAGGTCCTCCATATGTGTCCTGAACAGATGTGAACTATGTGAATTCAAAATTAAGAAAAAGTACTTTTACTTTGCATTTGAAATAATTTTTTTCAAAATGCATTTTCTATTTTATTTAAGTACTTAAAATATAAATATTTTGTATTTGTAAAACGCAATATGTCACTCTTGAATTTTTTTATTTCATATATTCTAATTTTTAATCATTTAATGAGGCATTTGTTTAAACGAAAATAGTTCCACGGTGGACACAGATGGCGCAATAAGTGCTAACAGTATACGTGTCAAATGAACCTAACCATGACCCTAATTATTGGAACAGGCATACACATTATATGTTTACTATTATTGTTTGTTGAGTGTATAACATAACTAAATCAACTGATAATGCATCGTGATCTCAGAATGTAGTGAAGGAAGGAGGGATCGAGGTCAATATCACATTTTTATATGATTACGAGTTTACTCACAGGCAACATTTCATTCAGTGTGACAGTGACATCTATACTTTTGTAAATAATGTCTGCATCTATGGAGTACTTGAAAAGTGGCTTTTTCCTTTTGTTGGTAAGATTAGTATCGATAGTTTTTATCGGTCATCGATCATTTCGATGTTTACCCAACACTGCATTTTAAGTGGAGACGATTTGACGCTGATGTAGTAAAAAAATACAGAACAATAGACAGAATACGTCGAGAATACAAAACGAGCTTTGGAAACCGTTGTTTTTATATGCACCTCTGCTGATATTTGACCATCATACAAGAGAAGCTATCTGGGAGTAACGGCTCATTGGATTGACTGTGAAACATTTGAACGAAAATGTTAGCTCTGGCTGGCATGGGGGTAGCAGAACAGATTGTGGACATTTGTTATGAAATTGATTTAAAGCTGTTAAAAGTTGTGAAAACTATTGCCGACAATGGATCAAACATTGTCAAAGTTTTTAAAATATATGAAAAAGATTCAGCTACAGTTACAAGTGAAACAGATTCAACACGTATTCAGAATACTGAAGTTGTGCATGATTATACTGTTGTTGTTGTTGCTGATAATGACAATGATGGTTATATGTTAAGACTAAGACAATTTCCGGAGCTCCCTGATGATTCTGAAGAGTCTCAATTACCTAATCATGAGAGGTGCACCACACACACACACACACACACACACACACATACACATACACACTTTACATTTAATAACACGAAGAGAGATGAATAAGGCCAAATCTCAAAGTAGTTCATACAAAACACTTTATGATACAGCCTTGTGAAAATGCCAAGCATTTTGGAATCTGTATTTAAGGTTTCCTGAAACTTCTAAAACCCATTTAAAATCAAACAGAAAATTCCCTGCTTATCCATGTCCAACTCGATGGAATTCATTCTATAATTCTCTTTGAGATCTATTAACAATCAAGGAACCCTAAATGAAACTTTTAAAGAAACTGAAATACAGTGTCTTAATGAATACATAAGCTGTTCAAAACATGTTTCTGACGGCATTGGAAGTTTAGAAGGGGCAAAGGTAACTACTGTGGGTATCTTCTGCCAGAACTAACGAGAATGCAAAGAATTCTAAGCAACTTGCAAGTAGATAACCGTGAGTGCTGATAAAAGTTACGGAAGAAATTCTTAATGGGAGTTTCGAGAGATTCTATAAATTTCAGGAACCAGAAGGGAAGGATGGCATATTAGCATCCTTATCTTACCATTTTTCAAAATGAAATGGGTACTGAACGCTCGCAGATAATAATATCGTTAAGAACTGTTTATTTCAGAATTGCTGAGGGTGATTCATGAGGAAGAAGATTGGAAGAATTTGCGACATTCTGATAAGAAAAGAGAAGATTGAATCTTATTATATGTTTGTTGAGGGCTCTGATTCTTCTGTAGCCAGTGTTAGTGCTCACACTACAATAGATCTGGAAACACTACAGTATTTGAAAGATAATGACAGTAGCCTGCATATCTTGACAATTACCAACTATAAAACAAACTTTTCCTTAAATAGAACACTTGTTTACAAAGTTCTGCTAGTGTAAAACGATTTATTTTCCTTTGGTGGACATAGCTAAAACAGGGAGATGAAAGATCGGTACAATTATTGGTGTTGAGATCGGTGAAATACATGGCATACAAAACATTCACAAAGTAGAGGTATTTTACTTGAATAGAGGGATTTGAAAAGTATGTGCTTTGAATTTTGTATTTAAATACCTTATTTAAATCCATTTTGTGTTTACATTTGAAATAGAAAAAATAACGAAGTAGTTGCATTTTGAATTAAAATACTTTTATTAATGAACTGTTTTGGACATCTCTGGTTCTGAACCCATTAGTGTTCTACTCTAATATGGGGTCATTTATCAAAGGGGTTGCACTTTCACACTGTCTTTCCACCGGGGTGGTGAGTTTATATAGGGTGGAGGCTCAGTCGTGGGGCGAGATGAGTGCCCCAGACCATCAAGCACCATTGGCTCTGAAGACAAATCATGAGAAATGTCAGAGACAGCAACGTGGACGTCGTCAGACTGGTAACTTCCTGTGTCCACCAGAGGCTGATTACTTGCCTTTGACACTGATCTTTTTACCTGGGGAGGCTTCATAGCCATAACTTCGGAGGACGGTGGACCAGACTGAACCTTTGGAGAAGAAGGGAGCTTCGCAACGCCAGCAACCACGGTCTTTTCTGATGTTCTAGAAGGAGGTACGGGCTTCAAAGTAGCTGTAGCAACACAAGAAAATTGTCAAACGCAGGTACTAGTACTGTTACTGACAACCTTCGTTTGTGTAGCAGCATCGGTCTTCTGAACTGGCCTTTTAAGAATAGAAGCAAAGGAGGTTCCGAATGTTGGGGGCTGAATGGCCTTAAAGATCATTTTGGCCCCATCGTATGGTATGTGCTCCGTTGTTTTAGTTTCCTTTATCTCACTTTCTTCAAGGAAGACACTACAGTCCCTGCTCCAGGCAGGGTGATCCAGAGACCACTTTACACACTACAGAGAAGATGAGCAACTGACTCCATCTTGGACGGTCTACCACATTTGCCACAAGTGCCTTCTCCCTTAGCACCAAGGGAATTTAAAACAGGTCATTGGGTTGGGGACATAACGCCGCAAGCTTAGGCGAAGAAACCCTGCCTTGAGGTGCTCTGGAATTTTCTTGTTGTTAGAAGTCAGTATAAAAGAATCTAATTTCACAATATTGTGTTTTTCTCATCAACGAAGCGTTCTTGGGTCCACTCAGCTTTCAGTTATTCTCTGGAAATGGCAACCAGATCCCTGCAAGTCACAACACCTTTGCTGCAGTTCAAGGTGTCGCGCAATTCAGTGTCTATTGCATACTCCCCAAAGTATTGAGTTTTCTGGAGGTTCTTTGCTTCTTGGGAACTAGATGTTTCCACCAGCAGTGTCCTATGGCACACTCGCTTGACAGGTTCAAATGGCTCTGAGCACTTTGGGACTAAACATCTGAGGTCATCAGTCCCCTAGAACTTAGAACTACTTAAACCTAACTAACCTAAGGACATGACACACATCCATGCCCGAGGCAGGATTCGAACCTGCGACCGTAGCGGTCGCGCGGTTCCAGACTGAAGCGCCTAGAACCGCTCGGCCACTCCGGCCGGCCGCTTGACAGGTTTTAAATTTCCAGCAATCCCATCTTAACCCTTTAGAATGTGAAAAGGGGAAACTTTGTCGACATTGCCCTCTTTCCTCTTAACTATTTTGAACATATCATGACCGGCAGCATGCTTTTTGTTACTATTTACACAAGTGCTCCGAAAAATCTGTGAGTGAGGACAACTGGCTGTACAAGTCCTCTTGTTTGATTGGGTGTTGGTACCTACCAGCCGCCCACCCAATCTGCTGGGAGGAGAAGGAGAGAATTTTGAGAGTTCCGGTGCGGCTGTTCCCTCAGAGGTTGCTTGGTAACAACTGTTCCACCTAAACAGCCATGCATCTCACCGGCAGGCAGTACACTTTGAGACTGATTTTTTATTTTTTTTAATTAATTAATTTTTTTTTTTTTTCTTTTTTTTTTTTTTTTTTTTTTTTTGGTGTAGAGGTTTTCACCATCCTCACCATCCGGGTGGTCACGACAAGAACTTCGTTCGCTGTGGCACACAACGTTCTCCACCGCGCCGCTGAAGTATGCCCAGAGCTTGTCAGTCCATAGCTCAGGAACCCGAGGATGGCCAAACCTCTACCTAGCAAACGAATGCTGAGTTCACCATCGCAGGCGTTCCTACCTGTGATGCAGCGTCAAGGGTAACCGCAGCCATGGTCTCCGAGCTGATAGTCGATGCTGCTGCAAACGTCATCGAACAGTTCGTGCAAATGGTTGTTGTCTTGCAAACGTCCCCATCTGTTGTCTCAGTGACTAAGGGATCGAGACGTGCCTGCACGATCCGTTACAGCCATTCGGATAAGATGTCTGTCATCTCGACTGCTAGTGATACGAGGCTGTTGGGATCCAGCACGGCGTTCCGTATTACCCTCCTGAACCCATCGATTCCATAAACTGCTAACAGTCATTGGATCTCGACCGACGCGAGCAGCAATGTCGCGATACGATAAACCGCAATTGCGATAGGCTACAATCCGACCTTTATCAAAGCCGGAAACGTGATGGTACGCACTCCTCCTCCTTACACGAGGCATCACATTAACGTTTCACCAGGCAACGCCGGTCAGCTATTGTTTGTGTATGAGAAATCGGTTGGAAACTTTCCTCATGTCAGCACGTTGTAGGTGTCGCCACCGGCATCAACCTTGTTTGACTGCTCTGAAAAGCTAATCATTTGCATATCACAGCATCTTCTTTCTGTCGGTTAAATTTCGCGTCTGTAACACGTCATCTTCGTGGTGTAGCAATTTTAATGGCCAGTAGTGCAAATTTTGTTATATCAGCAGCAAGGTACCAAATGATGACTACAATACGAAAGAAATAAAAAGTAGACTTGTAATAGCAGGAAAAGTATTTGTGAAAAAGAGGTATTCGTCAACATCCAATGTAAACCTATGTATCAGAAAATTTTTACTGGCGGTGTTTGTCGTGAGTGTAGCCCTTTATGGAAGTGTAACGTGGACAATAGGCAGTTCAGACAAGAAGGAGACAGAAGGTTTTGAAATGTGGTGCTATAGAAGAATAATATAATATGAATAATAAATAATATAAAAAATATAATTTAAATAATGATGTAAATAGCTAAACTGTTTCCAGCAAAAGTACAGTAAAACCTCATAACTTCGGCTAACGCTCTTATAACACAAGTGTAATTTCGTCTTACTTTTAGCCTGTGCGTCACCAGAGCACCAGCCAATAACAGAGCAGTTTTGATCACGTGATCAGATCTTGATATTTAATTATTTTTAAGAGTTAGTTATATAAAAGTAACAGATATTTTATGAGAATATTGACCAAAGTCAGAACTAAATCTTTGACAAAGGAAAATAGCATATTCCAGGAATACTGATGCTGAAGTCAGTGAAGTTCTTGCTCATTCTCTCCTTGATCGTCTCTTTTCAACGAGCAATATTGTTTCTCCAGAATCACTTTATAGCGTACAGCAGTGCACTCCGTGACAATAAACACGTGAACTGTACTTGAGTTATTTGTTTGCTTACATTTGGTGTAATATGGCAGGCATTTGTGGAACTTCTTCTCCTGATGGCGGGACAGTGGTTTGAGACACTGTTATCTTGATTCTGTTTCATCAAGTCCCATGCATATTGTGATGACTGCATAACGAAAGGCTGCCAGAAAAAGAAGAAAAATTATCTAAGTTTGAATATTAGCAGTAACACTTGTAACTTAGGTAGAGACATACAATGGAAGCCGCTTCTGTCAGTCCATTAACAGGTCATATTCATTGAGAAACCGTTGATCTTACGTTCGCTGATTGCGAATTGAAAGTAAAATAGCGACGCAGTCACTTACCTTCTGTAAGAAAACAGCCCCAAATGCCATACACGGAGCTCCTCTACCGTCAAGGACGGTCGAGCTATGGATCAAAGAGAATTCCAGCCAGAATTATTGGATAACCAGCAGCCTACAGCAGGCACTGCATGAGAGAGAATTTTGCTCAGCTAAGTTTGTACCCTAAAAATGACTTGCAAAGCTTGCCTGTATCTACTTCTGGACTATGGTTATTGGTTTCCATCGTACACTTGTCTACATGTACCTATGTCTGTATGTCACTTTCAATGTGACTAATAGTTGAACCTACGTGTTCCATTAGAGCAATAGAATCCATGGTTCTTGGTCCGTCGTGCCATGCGTTAATGTGAGTACCCGAATCTTAATAAAGTTGTAGACTGATGTGAGCGGCCTTCTGCCGCCGAGCAGTGTGTCAGCAGTGCGCAAGTAGCAGCAAGTGCCTTATTTAGCGTTCATATAAGTGTAGTAGTCAAGTTGAAGATATGTTTCAGTGATCTTAGGATACTTGTTTAGTTAAATCCGTCAAATCATAGCGTAGTTTCGTAATTAGCAGGGGCAGATTTGCATTTTAATATCTGCGACGTGTAAAGTCGTGTAGTCGTCTGTCATTTGTTTATTTATTTCAAATAGTCTTTGTACGTTACTGACAGTACAGTTAGCATTCTGCTGCCAAGCAGTGTGTCAGCAGTGCGCAAGTAGCAGCATTACTGCATTTACTAGTCAGTCTTGTATTTTAATAACCATTTAAATTTTGTGTTGAATTCTTTGTGCTCTCTGTAGATTAGTTCAGACGTTCTTTGCACAACAGTATTTAGTATGGATAGGGACTGCGACTGCTGTGTTCGGATGCGGGCTGAGTTGGCATCCCTTCGCTCCCAGCTTCAGGCAGTGTTGGCTTCGGTCACACAGCTTGAGGCTGTTGCCAATGGGCATCATTGTGGGGGTCCAGACGGGGGTTTGTCAGGGACGGCCAGCTCGTCCCACGCATCCCCCGATGGGACAACGGCTGTGGCTGCCTGGGATACTGCCCACATTGAAGCTGACCCCTCACCTGTGGTAGAG
This sequence comes from Schistocerca americana, assembly GCF_021461395.2. Taxonomy (NCBI): domain Eukaryota; kingdom Metazoa; phylum Arthropoda; class Insecta; order Orthoptera; family Acrididae; genus Schistocerca; species Schistocerca americana. Next base: position 513,085,454 of record NC_060130.1, on the reverse strand, counting down.
TGGGAGGTCATCTCGTGGTGTGGCAGGGGGCGAAAGACATTCCGAAGGGCTGAATGGAAGTCCTCTCCAGTTTGTCTGACGAACCGGTTTCAGGCTCTGTCTCCAGCTGATATCTTCAGCTGGACATGGCTGCTTGTCCGGTTCCAGAGGTTCCCCCTCAGTCTGCAAGATCCGGGCGGTCACAGAGGGTGGGCTTACTGGTAGTTGGGAGCTCCAACGTCAGGCGCGTAATTGGGCCCCTTAGGGATATGGCTGCAAGGGAGGGGAAGAAAACCAATGTGCACTCCGTGTGCATACCGGGGCGAGTCATTCCAGACGTGGAAAGGGTCCTTCTGGATGCCATGAAGGGTACAGGGTGCACCCATCTGCAGGTGGTCGCTCATGTCGGCACCAATGATGTGTGTCGCTATGGATGGGAGGAAATCCTCTCTGGCTTCCGGCGGATATCTGATTTGGTGAAAACTGCCAGTCTCGCCAGCAGGATGGAAGCAGAGCTCACCATCTGCAGCATCGTCGACAGAACTGACTGCAGACCTTTGGTACAGAGCCGAGCGGAAGGTCTGAATCAGAGGCCGAGACGGTTCTGCGACCGTGTGGGCTGTAGATTCCTCGACTTACGCCATAGGGTGGTGGGGGTTTGGGTTCCACTGGATAGGTCAGGAGTCCACTACACACAGCAGGCGGCTACACGCTTAGCAGGGGTTGTGTGCGGTGAACTGGGGTTTTCTTTAAGGTTAGAAGGCCTCAGGAAAGTACAGAAAGGGCAACAGCCTCAACGGGTGCGGGGCAAAGTCAGGACATGCAGGGACCAAGCAGCAATCGGTATTGTAATTGTAAACAGTCGAAGCTGCGTTGGTAAAGCACCGGAACTTCAAGCGCTGATAGAAAGCACCGAAGCTTAAATCGTTATACGCACGGAAAGCTGGCTGAAGCCAGATAAATTCTTCCGAAATTTTTACAATGGCATAGACGGTGTTTAGAAAGGATAGACTGCATGCAACTGGTGGTGGCGTGTTTGTCGCCGTTAGTAGTTGTTTATCCTGTAGTGAAGTAGAGGTGGATAGTTCCTGTGAATTATTATGGGTGGAGGTTATACTCAACAACCGAGCTAGGTTAATAATTGGCTCCTTTTACCGACCTCCCGACTCAGCTGCATTAGTGGCAGAACAACTGAGAGAAAATCTGGAATACATTTCACATAAATTTCCTCAGCATGTTATAGTCTTAGGTGGAGATTTCAATTTACCAAATATAGACTGGGACACTCAGAAGTTTAGGACGGGTGGTAGGGACAGAGCATCGAATGACATTATACTGAGTGCACTATCCGAAAATTACCTCGAGCAATTAAACAGAGAACCGACTCGTGGAGATAACATCTTGGACCTACTGATAACAAACAGACCCGAACTTTTCGACTTTGTAAGTGCAGAACAGGGAATCAGTGATCATAAGGCCGTTGCAGCATCCCTGAATATGGAAGTAAACAGGAATATAAAAAAAGGGAGGAAGGTTTATCTGTTTAGCAAGAGTAATAGGAGGCAGATTTCAGAGTACCTAACGGATCAAAACGAAAATTTCTGTTCCGACACTGACAATGTTGAATGTTTATAGAAAAAGTTCAAGGTAATCGTAAAATGCGTTTTAGACAGGTACGTGCCGAGTAAAACTGTGAGGGCGGGAAAAACCCACCGTGGTTCAACAACAAAGTTAGGAAACTACTGCGAAAGCAAAGAGAGCTTCACTCCAAGTTTAAATGCAGACAAAACTTCTCAGACAAACAGAAGCTAAACGATGTCAAAGTTAGCGTGAGGAGGGCTATGCGTGAAGCGTTCAGTGAATTCGAAAGTAAAACTCTATGTACCGACTTGACAGAAAATCCTAGGAAGTTCTGGTCTTGCGTTAAATCAGTAAGTGGATCGAAACAGCATATACAGACACTCTGGGATGATAATGGCATTGAAACAGAGGATGACACGCGTAAAGCTGAAATACTAAACACCTTTTTCCAAAGCTGTTTCACAGAGGAAGACCGCACTGCAGTTCCATCTCTAAATCCTCGCACGAACGAAGAAATGGCTGACATCGAAATAAGTGTCCAAGGAATAGAAAAGCAACGGAAATCATTCAACAGAGGAAAGTCTACTGGTCCTGACGGCATACCAATTCGATTCTACACAGAGTACGCAAAAGAACTTGCTCCCCTTCTAACAGCCGTGTACCGCAAGTCTCTAGAGGAACGGAAGGTTCCAAATGATTGGAAAAGAGCACAGGTAGTTCCAATTTTCAAGAAGGGTCGTCGAGCAGATGCGCAAAACTATAGGCCTATATCTCTGATATCGATCTGTTGTAGAATTTTAGAACATGTTTTTTGCTTGCGTATCATGTCATTTCTGGAAACCCGGAATCTTCTCTGTAGGAATCAACATGGATTCCGGAAACAGCAATCTTGTGAGACCCAACTCTCTTTATTTGCTCATGAGACCCAGAAAATATTAGATACAGCCTCCCAGGTAGATGCCATTTCCCTTGACTTCCGGAATGCGTTCGATACAATTCTGCACTGTCACCTGATAAACAAAGTAAGAGCCTGTAATCTTCCCCTCACTTATCGACCTTAATGACAGTGAAAAATTAAACCGCGTGCACATACTGGAAATTTGGGAAAAGCAATCGTCACCGAAGTTAATTTATCGGTAAAGAGGGAGGAAAGGGTTACATCTAAATTAAAGGAAAAATTCGAATGAAATTGGTGTCAATTAATTTTCAAAAGGGGTAAAGTTAATAAAGAAGTAAATGTGCGGTCGTTACGTTAACAATTAATTGGCGTTAATTAGATATTTGAGATTTGGGGAAAATTACGGTCGCCAGTCCCATGGACAACTACTATAATAACTGAAAAAGAAAGGTTATTGCACATACAATTAGCACTAAAAACGTGGCAACTGGAGGTTGACACATGTTGTGTGAAAACTGAATGTTTGTCAGAAATAATAACTTTCTCTACGCTCAGACTTAATTAAGCAAAAGAATTAATAAAACCGGGAAATTGAAAGTTAATTTAGTGACTGAAATTAATAGTGAACTTTGTTTCTGCAGCACTACGAAATTCAATAAAATAAGGTTAGTCTTGGGCTACCTCAACAATCATTTCAAAAGCTACTTGAATCTACGCAATTTAGATATAAGAGATTTAACTTTGAACTTGAATTAAATGATTCTGAACAATTAACAATAGTAAAATTTAGTACGTATCAAGCTGAGCTGCAGTCACAGGTAAGCTAAAATATGGTAACAAAACTCGCACTCTTAATTTGTGATTGTGTAACCTAAATATTGTAGCCAGCTATGAATACTTTAACTGAACTTTGAAATTAAAGCAGTGAAATCGAATTATATTACTTTAATGCTGGCGTTTGAATTTCTACGACACTCGGGTTCCTTCCAGAAAAGGAAGGGACCCTGCTTGGTAATGCAATTGGTACAATGAGCAACAAAGGTTCATGCTAAGTTGCTGTATTTTTGTGATGCAGCAGTTTTAAAAGCTGAGGTCTGCCATATAGTTCTAAAACTTTACGTGCTTTTAGTTTTTCTTGTTGGTTGATTGAAGGTTTGCAGTCGTCGATCGGGGAGGTGGGGACAGTCACTCATTGTTGGTCGTCGCTGTTGCAGAAGCTGGATGTTGGCGCGCCTTCTTCTCGACACGGTCAGCGGGTGAAACGGGCTCTAGATGTGCACCAGCTAATGCTTCCCGTCCGCGACGCTGTGTCAGAAACCATCATAGCAAGTCAAGCGCAATTACATGTTGCCAAACCCCGAAAGCGCGGCAACTCGCGGGAGCGTTACACAACACACCTGCTCCACTGCCCCACTCCCGCCAGACTCTGCTCTGCCCGCGCTCCACGCGGCGGAGTTAACACTACCAAAGATCCTAAACACCTTGGTTCTCCACACGACCTATCGATGTAATCGTTCTATAGCATAGTTTTTCCTAGGCCAGACTCAGCGTAGAAATACAAATAGTATTTACAAAACATATATATATATATATATATATATATATATATATATATATATACTCCTGGAAATTGAAATAAGAACACCGTGAATTCATTGTCCCAGGAAGGGGAAACTTTATTGACACATTCCTGGGGTCAGATACATCACATGATCACACTGACAGAACCACAGGCACATAGACACAGGCAACAGAGCATGCACAATGTCGGCACTAGTACAGTGTATATCCACCTTTCGCAGCAATGCAGGCTGCTATTCTACCATGGAGACGATCGTAGAGATGCTGGATGTAGTCCTGTGGAACGGCTTGCCATGCCATTTCCACCTGGCGCCTCAGTTGGACCAGCGTTCGTGCTGGACGTGCAGACAGCGTGAGACGACGCTTCATCCAGTCCCAAACATGCTCAATGGGGGACAGATCCGGAGATCTTGCTGGCCAGGGTAGTTGACTTACACCTTCTAGAGCACGTTGGGTGGCACGGGATACATGCGGACGTGCATTGTCCTGTTGGAACAGCAAGTTCCCTTGCCGGTCTAGGAATGGTAGAACGATGGGTTCGATGACGGTTTGGATGTACCGTGCACTATTCAGTGTCCCCTCGACGATCACCAGTGGTGTACGGCCAGTGTAGGAGATCGCTCCCCACACCATGATGCCGGGTGTTGGCCCTGTGTGCCTCGGTCGTATGCAGTCCTGATTGTGGCGCTCACCTGCACGGCGCCAAACACGCATACGACCATCATTGGCACCAAGGCACAAGCGACTCTCATCGCTGAAGACGACACGTCTCCATTCGTCCCTCCATTCACGCCTGTCGCGACAGCACTGGAGGCGGGCTGCACGATGTTGGGGTGTGAGCGGAAGACGGCCTAACGGTGTGCGGGACCGTAGCCCAGCTTCATGGAGACGGTTGCGAATGGTCCTCGCCGATACCCCAGGAGCAACAGTGTCCCTAATTTGCTGGGAAGTGGCGGTGCGGTCCCCTACGGCACTGCGTAGGATCCTACGGTCTTGGCGTGCATCCGTGCGTCGCTGCGGTCCGGTCCCAGGTCGACGGGCACGTGCACCTTCCGCCGACCACTGGCGACAACATCGATGTACTGTGGAGACCTCACGCCCCACGTGTTGAGCAATTCGGCGGTCCACCCGGCCTCCCGCATGCCCACTATACGCCCTCGCTCAAAGTCCGTCAACTGCACATGCGGTTCACGTCCACGCTGTCGCGGCATGCTACCAGTGTTAAAGACTGCGATGGAGCTCCGTATGCCACGGCAAACTGGCTGACACTGACGGCGGCGGTGCGCAAATGCTGCGCAGCTAGCGCCATTCGACGGCCAACACCGCGGTTCCTGGTGTGTCCGCTGTGCCGTGTGTGTGATCATTGTTTGTACAGCCCTCTCGCAGTGTCCGGAGCAAGTATGGTGGGTCTGACACACCGGTGTCAATGTGTTCTTTTTTCCATTTCCAGGAGTGTATATATATATATATATATATATATATATATATATATATATATATATAAAAAAATTGTAAAACAATTACAATATATAAAGACACAGAAATGTCATATCTTTAGGTAACAAAATAAGGAAAAAAATTATAGTGGGATAGATGGAAATAGGAGGATATGCGTTTCCAGCGTTACAAGTCTACGGAATATCAGACCAGCTATGTGGCTGGATTGAAGAGATTTTAGGAAACAGAACGCAGCGTGTTGTTCTCAATGGAGAGATGTCTACAGACGTTAAAGTAACCTCTGGCGTGCCGCAGAGGAGTGTTATGAGACCATTGCTTTTCACAAAATATATAAATGACTTAGTAGATAGTGTCGGAAGTCCCATGCGGCTTTTCGCGGATGATGCTGTAGTATACAGAGAAGTTGCAGCATTAGAAAATTACAGCAAAATGCAGGAAGATTTGCAGCGGATAGACACTTGGTGCAGGGAGTAGCTACTGACCCTTAACATAGACAAATGTAATGTATTGCGAATACATAGAATGAAGGATCCTTTACTGTATGATTATCTGATAGCAGACCAAACACTGGTAGCAGCTACTTCTGTAAAAATCTGGGTGTATGCGTACGGAACGATTTGAAGTGGAATAATCATATAAAATTAATTGTTGGTAAGGCGGGTGCCAGGTTGAGATTCATTGGGAGAGTCCTTAGAAAATGTAGTCCATCAACAAAGGAGGTGGCTTACAAAACACTCGTTCGACCTATACTTGAGTATTGCTCATCAGTGTGGGATCCGTGCCACGTCGGGTTGATAGTGGAGGTAGAGAATATCCAAAGAAGAGCTGTGCGTTTCGTCACATGGTTATTTGGCAAGCATGATAGCGTTACGGAGATGTTAGCAAACTCAAGTGGCAGACTCTGGAAGAGAGGCGTTCTGCATCGCGGTGTAGCTTGCTGTCCAGGTTTCGAGAGGGTGTGTTTCTGGATGAGGTATCGAATATATTGCTTCCCCCTACTTATACCTGAGGAGATCACGAATGTAAAATTAGAGAGATCCGAGCGCGCACAAAGGCTTTCCGGCAATCGTTCTTCGCGCGAACCATACGCGACTGGAACAGGAAAGGGAGGTAATGACAGTGGCACGTAAGGTACCCTCCGCCACACACCGTTGGGTGGCTTGCGGAGTATAAATGTAGATGTAGATGTAGACCATTTGTTCTGGTAATTGGAAGTTCTAGTAAGTCTCATCTATGTTTTGCACATACAGAAGTTCAAGTCATTCTGTACTGTCTACATCCACAGCGACCAGTTAAATCTCAGCTTCACTCCACCGCCATCTCACTCCTATACGCAGGCGATTGTGTACCAAGAAATGGTTGACCTTAAACCCCGTGTTACCACTGATCTGAACGTGAGCTTCTAAGTAACTATGTTGCAACTCACGCCAGGTTACAACAAAGATATGTCATTGAAGTTATCTTTGAAGCTTATTTCAGATATCACACGAAAAGTAAATAGTTCCATTAGGGAAATAAACTCGGTGTCGTAATTCGGCTGCCATAAAAGAAAAAAATTCCTTACAAACGTTAAGCAATTTACCATATTGTCTGCTATAGGTTGGCGAAAACCGCACCTCAATATATTTATTCATTCTGGATATACCTGGGGTGGCCTCTCTTAGCTGTCTCACATGATAAGGAAGATGTAACATGAAATTTAATGATGTGGTGGAGGTGGAAAGAGAGTGATAGGAAATATTTTAATTTACAAGGGGTGTTCAACAAGTAATGCAACACTTTTTTTCTGAAAGCTAGTTAGTATTATTTAGGATTCCGATACATTATGTTATTCAACACTCTTTTGGCTACAAAACTCTATTCTTCAACATAATCTCCTTTCAACACGACGGCCTTACGCCATCCTACTGGGAGGGCCTGTATGCCCGCATGGTGCCACTCTACTGGTCGTTCGGAGCCAATGTTTTGCTGCGTCAGTAACCTACCCACCATCCATGTACTGCTTCCCGCGGAGTGCATACTTAGTAGGGCCAAACAGATGGAAGTCGGAAGGTGTGAGATCCGGGCTTTAGGGTGGGTGAGGAAGAATAGTCCAATGAAGTTTTGTGGGCTCCTGTCGGATGTGCAGACTTGTGTGAGGCCTTGCGTTGTCATGAAGAAGGAGAATTTCCTTCACATTTTTATGGCGACGAGCATGATGAAGCCGATTCTTCAATTTCCTGAGGGCAGCACATTACACTTCAGAGTTGAGCGTTGCATCGTGACGGAGCACACCAAGCAAAATAACCCCTTCAGAGTCCAAAACGACCGAGTCATGACTTTACCAGTTGACGGTGCGCATATGAATTTATTTATTTTTTTAAGGAGAGGTAGTGTGGCGCCACTCCATGGATTGCCATTATGTTTCCGTTTCAAAGTGATGAACCCATATATCACCGCCTGTGACGGAGTCCGACAAAAAACTGTCAGGATCAGCTTCGTAACACGCAAGCAATTCCACATAGATTGTCCTTATCTGGCTTTTATGGTCTTATGTTAGGCTGCGAGCAATCTGGAAGGCAAACATCTTTGAGTACCCCAATTGGTGGACGAGTGCGTCAGCACTACCAACAGATACATCCAATTGTACAGTGACGTGTTTGTTTGCGATCTGTCGATCACCTCGAATGAGAGTGCCCACACATTCCAACAGTGCTGGAGTCACAGCTGGGTGCGGATGGCTGGCAAGCTGGAGACCGGACAGATTTGGATGATCTCATTGCGATGGCGACAGAAGCTTCGTCCAACGACTCACTGTGCTTTTCTTCACTGCTAGGTTTCCGTAGGCATTATGAAAACGAATATGAATATCTACGATACTCTGGCTTTCAGCCAAAAGAAACTCAATGACAGCTCCCTACTTGGATCAGGCCTACATTATAGACAACATTTTGAAGGCTATGTATGGTACCAGAACCAACTGGAACTTCATGAAACGATAGAGACTGAAAGGGGAATATTCCGCGGTGTCAAACAACAAATTCCACATTTTTTCAACCGAAACTGGCCGAGAAAAAATACGTGTTGCATCACTTACTGAACACACCTCATAAATGAGGAGACGGTACAGTATTTATGGAGGTGATACATGATTATTTTGTGTGAGAGGGATCACATGTCTGTGAGGAGCACAGTATTTGATGTACAAAATACATAGGGAGATCACATGTGTATACATACACTACTGGCCATTAAAATTGCTACACCAAGAAGAAATGCAGATAATAAACGGGTATTCCATTGGACAAATATATTATACTAGAACTGACATGTGATTAAATTTTCACTCAATTTGGGTGCATAGATCCTGAGAAATCAGTACCCAGAACAACCACCACTTGCCGTAATAACGACCTTGATACATCTGGGCATTGAGTCAAACAGAGCTTGGATGGCGTGTACAGGTACAGATGCCCATGCAGTTTCAACACGATACCACAGTTCACCAAAAGTAGTGACTGGCGTATTGTGACGAGGCAGTTGCTCGGCCACCATTGACCAGACGTTTTCCATTGGTGAGAGATCTGGAGAATGTGCTGGCCAGGGCAGCAGTCGAACATTTTCTGTATCCAGAAAGTCCCGTACAGGACCTGCAACATGTGGTCGTGCATTATCCTGCTGAAATGTAGCGTTTCGCAGGGATCGAATGAAGGGTAGAGCCACGGGTCGTAACACATCTGAAATGTAACGTCCACTGTTCAAAGTGCCGTCAATATGAACAAGAGGTGACCGAGACGTGTCGTAACGCCAGAAATGCATATCCTCCTATTTCCATCTATTGTACTATAATTTTGTTTCCTTATTTTGTTACCTGAAGATATGAAATTTCTGTGTGTTTATATATTGTAATCGTTTTACTATATATATATATATATATATATATATATATATATATATATATATATATATATACATATATATATATGCATTTATGTCGATGTATAATTGGTTTGTTTTGTAAATATTATTTGTATTTTTACACTGGGTCTGGCCTAGGGAAAACTATGCCATCGAACTATTACATCTATAGGTTGTGTGGAGAACCAAAGTGTTTAGGATCTTTGGTAGTGTTAACTCTGCCGCATGGAGCGCGGGCAGAGAGAGTCTGGCTGGAGTAGGGCGGTGGAGCAGGTGGGTTGAGTGACGCTCCCGCGAGTTGCCGCGTATTTCGGGGTTTGGCAGCATGTAATTGCGTTTGACTTGCTATGATACTTTCTGACACGGTGTCGCGGACGGGAAGCATTAGCTGGCACACATCAATAGCCTGTTTCGCCTGGTGCCCGTGTCAAGAAGAAGGCGCGCCAACATCCAGTGTCTGCAACAGCGACGCCCGACAATGAGTGACCGTCGCCACCTCTCCGATCAACGACTGCAAACCTTCAATCAACCAACAAGAAAGACTTAAAAGCACGTAAAGTTTTAGAACTATATGGCAGACCTCAGCTTTTAAAACTGCTGCATCACAAAAATACAGCAACTTAGGATGAACCTGTGTTGCTCATTGTCCCAATTGCATTACCAAGCAGGGTCCCTTCCTTTTCTGGAAGGAACCCGAGGTCGTTGAAATTCAAACGCCAGCATTAAAGTAATATCATTCCATTTCACTGCTTTAATTTCAAAGTTCAGTTAAGGCATTCATAGCTGGCTACAATATTTAGATTACACAAGCACAAATTAAGATGGTTGGTTGGTTTGTGGGATTAAAGGGACCAGACTATAACGGTCATCGGTCCCTACAAATTAAGAGTGCGAGTTTTGTTACCATATTTTAGCTTACCTGTAACTGCAGCTCAGCTTGGTACGTACTAAATTTTACTATTGTTAATTGTTCAGAATCATTTAATTCAAGTTCAAAGTTAAATCTCTTCTTTCTAAATGGCGTAGATTCAAGTAGCGTTTGAAATGATTGTTGAGGTAGCCCAAGACTAACCTTATTTTATTGAATTTCGTAGTGCTGCAGAAACAAAGTTCACTATTAATTTCAGTCACTAAATTAACTTTCAATTTCGCAGTTTTATTAATTCTTTTACTTAATTAAGTCTGAGTGTAGAGAAATTTATTACTTCTGGCAAACATTCAGTTTTCACACAACACGTATCAACCTTCAGTTGCCACGCTTTTAGTGCTAATTATATGTGCATTAATCTCTCATTTTCAGTTATTATAGTAGTTGTCCATGGGACTGGCGACCGTAATTTTCCCCAAATCTCAAATATCTAATTAACGCCAATTAATTGTTAACGTAACGACCGCACATTTACTTTCTTTATTAACTTTACCCCTTTTCAAAACTAATTTCCACCAATTTCATTTGCATTTTTCCTTTAATTTAGATGTAACCCTTCCCTCCCTCATTACCGACAGATTAACTTCGGTGACGACTGCTTTTCCCAAATTTCCATTAGGTACACGGGGTTTAATTTTTCACTGTCATTAAGGTCGATAAGCGAGGGGGAGGTTACACGTGGCGACCTGGTGACAGGAAAATCTTCGGCTTTGAGGTTGTTCTGGACACGAATTTTGCATTGTGCAAATCTCGTTACAAAGTACTGGTTACGAACAGGTCGTTACGCCAGCGAGAATAAGTAGTGGGAGGAATCGTAATTAGATTTGAGATTTGTCATTTATATTGAAAATTTGTAAAATGAGTGAAGGCAACAATTACTAGAATTTGGTAGACTTGGATACGGAACAATCAGTCGAACACTGGGAAACGCGCACCGCAGAACCCATTGTTCAGGAGCAGGCGGCTAGCATTAAAGACGCGACCGCCGAAACGCAACAAAGAGCAGAAATGGAATTCCAAACGTTAGAAAATGTTTCGGAATCGGAAGTGAAAATCAAATCTGAACCCCTTGATGACGAATACGGGGGGAGGGAGCCGCTACGGAAGTAAAACCGGTAGTTTCCGGGAATTTAACTGATTTATTGAATGTTTTGATTAACGAAATCAAGAGTCAATCGGCAGAAAGTAAAGCTCTGTCTGCCAAGCAAGAAGCTCTGTCTGAAAAAATTGGCAGGAAGCTAGACAATCAGAAGAAAGCTATTAATGTTGTTAACAACAATGTTGGAGTTGTTAACACAAAAGTTGATAAAATCAAAGAAGATATTGTTGTGAAATCGGTAATCTTAAACAGGAAATGATAGGCGTTCAGGCGGAAATTGCGAGCATAAATACTCGTTTTGATTCCGAAATTAGCAGAAAAGTGTAGGAGAAGCAGTTGCTCCGATCATCGAGAATAAGGTGACGGAAAAAATTCAGTTACTAAAAAAAGAGGAACAACAGAAGGTGGAAACTTTAAAGGCTTTAGTATCCGAAGTAGATACTAAAGCGAGGAAGCGGGCTAATACCTGCGAAGAGAAAAAGAGGGAAGTGGAAACGCTTGCGACAACCACTTGCCAAGTAATTACGAAAGTGTCGGAATTAGAAAAGAAACTTGACGAAAAACAGAGCTATGTGCCAGTCTGTGCAAATAGTTCGGAATTGTTGACTAAAGAGGAGCGGTTCGACGTATACACGCGACGGATTTCATTAAAAATTGTGAAAGACTTTTACCCAGATCATGGACTAGAGAAAAAAATTAATGCGGTTATTGACATGTTGACTGGTGTTGCCAAGCGTTGGGGCTTAAACCTCAACATTACGAATCTGACTTTTGACGAGTTTAAAAATTTGTTTCTGGCGGAGTACTGGTCAGAGCAAAAACAACAAAGTGTCTGGCGCGAATTTGTCGTATCGAGGCCTTTCGATGCGAATTCGCGTGGCTCGATGAACGAGTTTTGTGAGGGCTGGATCCGCAAGTTGGAATATTTGCGTGATCGCCATGCGGAATCCGAAATAGTCTGGGAACTCTACAAGAAGCTTCCAGATGATACAAAACGCTACGTAGGAAGCAATTACAGGACAATCAATGATTTCCTGGAATGAGTTGAGGACGAGGACAACTGGCGCAATAATCGCGACAGTGGTAGAGGCCGTGGTAACAACAACGGGTACCACAACAACCACAAAGATAACCATGGGAATAATGCATACTGCAACCATGGCAGCAATAACAATAATGGTTCGGACCGTGATAACAATCGGTACAATGCAAATAATAACAGGAATGACGGAAACCAGTATCATACTGACGTGATACGGGCTTCACAGAATAGTAATAACGCCAGAGGGTGTGATAAGCCGCCTGAGCAGCATCCGGGGAGCAGATCTGCTGGGACGAGACAGGGAAACCGTTAGCCGCGCCGGTGAGGGGCCGACCGGGCGTGGAGAAATTTTGGCGGCCCAATAACAGGAGAAAACCGAGGTGTCGTCGTTATGAAAATTCCGTATGGAATAATCAACGGCGGGAGAGTGTGCCAATGTTAAGAGAAAGGAGTGCGCCCACAAGTAGTAGATCAGCTGTAGACACGGCAGTAGAAAATACATTCACTGTCAGTGAGAACAAAATAAGTAGTGTTCCGGAAATCGATTATAAAGTGGCAGCTGTAACACCCACAGCGGAACTAGAGATTGAGTTTAAGGATCATTCGCAATTGTTGAGAGAAGATCAGATGTCGGATAACACGTCCGTCATCGAGCGAGGGGATGCAGAGAGGAATGACGTCTGGTTGAGGCAGTTCGGTCGCTTATACGACGAACTAAGAGATTATAGGGGCCTGCACAGGAGAAGTGTTTATAGGGAGCGCGGGCAGGATTTGCCGCGTCTCGTCCCGCAGAAAGATAGTGTTTGTGAAGTGATAGAAAGTTCTGGCCCTAACCAGCAGACTTTACCAGAAATAGTTGATGTTAATGGGGAGCACGAGCACGACTCGTCGTGTTTGTCCCGCAGGTGTTGGATGTTGAAGTAGTAACGGAAAGTTCTGGCCCTAACCGGCAGACCTTACCGAAAGTTATAGTGGTAGAAGCAGCCGATCCATCCGACGCAAAACTCCAGTTTAAACATTGCGAGAGTATTAAGGAGAAAGATTACAAAAATTATAGTAATAGCCGGACACGATTGGTAGAAAAGCACGTAGATTACAGCGTGTATGAGGTTAGAGCTGACGTTATACGGTCGGACGGTAGCAGATCCAGAGGAAGTAATTGCAGATACTACTGGACACATTCCTCCATGATCAATCTGACCAAAGAGGAATCAACGATGGTGACAATTAATGAAGTGATAGCAAAGCAACACTCACTAGTTGACGAGTTACAGGAAAAGGTTTCAGTATTGGAGGCGAAGCTACAGACTAAGCCTCAGGACAAACGTGTTGAAATTAAAACTGTATGTGAGCAGAGGCTGAAAAAACCGCCAGATAAGCCGGATTTAGGATCAAAGCCGGATGGTTTTTTCTGGAATGACCTGGGTATAGACGAGGATTTATTGTGGGAAAATAAAGAAACAGTCGAGGATAAGTGCAGACAGATAGTAGTGTCTGTTAATATGCACGGCCTACAAATTAACGTGTTGATTGAAACCGGTGCAGAATTGAGTGCTGTGTCTGGGAAAATATGTGAGTTACTGAAGGACAGACCTGGTATCGTAGCTATGCCAGTAACAGGAGTGAAAATTATCGGTCCTACTGCGAAGGCCAGCAAACCGGTCACAAAACAGATTTTTATCAACATCGAGATATGTGGGGCACGATTTGAACAAGAGTTTGTCGTCGTGCCAGACTTAACTACGGAAGTAATTATCGGGTTAGATTGGCTATTAAAGTACCGTGCAGTGATTAATTGCGAAAGCAAAACTTTGACACGTACGTCACAAGATAAAACAATAGTAGTTAGTTTTGACGAGGCGGAAGATAGTGTGCATAGGCAATACCAGCCTATACACATTGTTAACTGGTCGGATGCCATTGACGTAGGCATGAATTTGAACTACTGTAATGTGAGGATATCCTGTTAGATGACAGAAGTAAAAGTTTAGTGGAAGAGATAATCAAATTCCCTCCACGGATTGATATTAGTATTGGTGTGAAAAAAGATCGTTTACGAGAAATAATGAACCTAAAAGCCGATGCTCGCATACGTCGTCATGACGCTAAAGCGCGTTATGCTAAGTTTGTAATCGGAGACCTAGTACTTGTAAAAACACCTGAGAAATCGAGCGAGATAGACAATGAAATCTCTAAATTTAAGTTTGTTTTTAATGGACCATATAAAATCATTGGTATACCTCACACAAATGCTTATTGCTTAGAGTATCCAAGCTCTGGAAAACAATTAGGTATACGAACATTGTAGACTTGAAATTGTACCAACCTAGGATTGATTAATACCACAGAATGGGTAATTTGTACAGTATGTAAATATAAAGTGTAGGATTTAACGATTTGCTAGATTGCCATGCTTTTTCCTGACCAAGAGGTCATTAAAGAAATTGTAATTAATAAGTAATTATTTTGATTACATGATTTAAGAGTAACTGATTGCTAATCAATTGAAAAATCCAAGCTGCTAGTTTAAGTTTTCAGCTGAGTCACAGTAGATTAAGGAATGTAAATATGATTTTGTAACTAGCTGTAAGATTTAATGAATATGTGATTTACTAGTCATTGCCGATGTACTTAGACGCTGTTTTAAGTTTCAGGCTAGTACATGCGTGTGATGATGGACAGTGTTGAGTTATCCACTGTGATAGTGTTAATGGACTCCTTGAGATTACTCGGTAGTGAGTTTTTCCGAAAGAATTCAGTGAAACGGACGTTCTGGAAATGCAGTTACACAGGCGAGTGAGATCAAGCGTGCCGCACAGGCGGGCGCAACAGTACGGGCGAGGTGGAGCCGCTGTCGGCTCTCGTGCCGGTCGGCATTCTTTGTATTTGCGGGTACGGAAGGCCGAGTTGTTTTTCTTCCCGGACAGCTGATGTGAAAGAATTCTGCTGTCAGTATGTATGTTTTTTTCGATCTGCTGCGTATTATTTTCTTGTTTAGCGTTAAGTGGACTCTCATGACGAGAATATTAATTATGAAAAGGTTGTATAAAAATGTGTATTCTATGTAATTAATTATTAATTTGCGTATTTTGATCTACCTGTTTTTATGACAATGTAATCTGATTAATTTTGTAAATAGTATTCCATTTCTTGATACTGTTAGGATTTTAGAATAGCTAAACCATTTTCTGTTTTTTCTATGAATTTTAATATATTGTCAACCTGTTTTCTTTTGTGTAACATGACAGAGTGGAATGAAGTTGGGAGTGTCTCCACTCAATTATTATGGTCTAAAAATTGGTTTATGGTTAACTAGACTAATGCTAAATTTTCTTGATGTTTTGAGCATATGCATTTCCGTTGTTTTTTTTTCCTTTTTCGGACATTTTCTGAGTCTGTTAAGGTTACACAAACATCCTCAGACAATGTGGGGCACGTGTAACGCCGGAAATGCATATCCTCCTATTCCCATCTATTGTACTATAAATTTTTTCCTTATTTTGTTACCTGAAGATATGACATTGCTGTGTCTTTATATAGTTTAATTGTTTCACTATTTGTATATACATATATATTTATGCATTTATGTCGAAGTATAATTGGTTTGTATGTAAATATAATTTGTATTTTTACGTTGGGTCTGGCCTAAGGAAAACTGTGCTATAGAACTATTACATCGATAGGTCGTGTGGAGAACCAAAGCGTATAGGATCTTTGGTAGTGTTAACTCTGCCGCATGGAGCGCGGGCAGAGAGAGTCTGGCTGGAGTAGGGTGGTGGAGCAGGTGTGTTGTGTGACGCTCCCGCGAGTTGCCGCGCTTTTCGGGGTTTGGCAGCATGTAATTGCGCTTGACTTGCTATGATAGTTTCTGACACGGTGTCACGGACGGGAAGCATTAGCTGGCGCACATCAAGAGCCCGTTTCGCCTGGTGACCGTGTCGAGAAGAAGGCGCGCCAACATCCAACTTCTGCAACAGCGACGGCCGACAATGAGTGACTGTCGCCACCTCCTCGATCGACGGCTTCAAACCTTCAATAAACCAACAAGGAAGACTGGAAGCACGTAAAGTTTTAGGACTGTATGGCAGACCTCAGCTTTTAAAATTGTTCCATTTGCCTCTTTAAATTACAGCAACGTAGGATGAAACTTTGTTGCTCATTCTCCCAATTGCATTACCAAGCAGGGTCCATTCCTTTTCCGGAATGAACCTGAGTGTCGTTGAAATTCAAACGCCAGCATTAAAGTAATATCATTCGATTTCACTGCTTTAATTTCAAAGTTAAGATAAGGTATTCATAGCTGGCTACAATATTTAGATTACACAAGCATAAATTAAGAGTGCGAGTTTTGTTACCATATTTTAGCTTACCCGTGACTGCAGCTCAGCTTGGTATGTACTAAATTTTCCTATTGTTAATTGTTCAGAATCATTTAATTCAGGTTCAAAGTTAAATCTCTTACTTCTAAATCGTGTAGATTCAAGTAGCTTTTGAAATGATTGTTCAGGTAGCCCAAGACTAACCTTATTTTACTGAATTTCGTAGTGCCTCCGAAACAAAGTTGACTATTAATTTCAGTCACTAAATTAACTTTCAATTTTCCGGTTTTATTAATTCTTCTGCTAAATTAAGTCAGAGTGTAGCGAAATTTATTACTTCTGACAGACATTCAGTTTTCACACAACACGTGTCAACCTTCAGTTTCCACGCTTTTACTGCTAAATATATGTGCATTAATCTCTCATTTTCAGTTATTATAGTAGTTGTCCATAGGACTGGCGACCGTAATTTTCCCCAAATCTCGAATATCCAATTAACGCCAATTAATTGTTAACGTAACGACCGCACGTTCACTTTCTTTATTAACTTTACCCCTTTTCAAAATTAACTTCCACCAGTTTCATTTGCATTTTTCCTTTAATTTAGATGTAACCCTTTCCTCCCTCTTTACCGTCAGATTAACTTCGGTGACGATTGCCTTTCCCAAATTTCCATTAGGTACACAGGGTTTAATTTTTCACTGTCATTAAGGTCGATAAGTGAGGGGGAGGTTACAGTGTAACCAATGGCACCCTATACCATCACGCCGGGTGATACGCCAGTATAGCGATGACGAATACACGCTTCCAATGTGCGTTCACCGCGATGTCGCCAAAGACGGATGCGACCATCATGATGCTGTAAATAGAACCTGGATTCATCCGAAAAATGACATTTTGCCATTCGTGCACCCAGGTTCGTCGTTGAGTACACCATCGCAGGCGCTCCTGTCTGTGACGCAGCGTCAAGAGTAACCACAGCCATGGTCGCCGAGGTGATAGTCTGTGCTGTTGCAAACGTCGTCGAACTGTTCGTGCAGATGGTTGTTGTCTTGCAAACGTTCTCATCTGTTGACTAAGGGATAGAGACGTGGCTGCACGATCCGTTACAGCCATGCGGATAAGATGCCTGTCATCTCGACTGCTTATGATTCGAGCCCATGGGATCCAGCACGGCGTTCCGTATTACCCTCATGAACCCACCAATTCCATAATCTGCTAACAGTCATTGGATCTCGACCAGCGCGAACAGCAATGTCACGATACGATAAAACGCAATCGCGATAGGCTACAATCCGACCTTTATCAATGTTGGAAACGTGATGGTACGCATTTCACCTCCTTACACGAGGCATCACAACAACCTTTCACCTGGCAACGCCGGTCAACTATTGTTTTGTGTATGAGAAATCGGTTGGAAACTTTCCTCATATCAGCACGTTGTAGGTGTCGCAACCGGCGCCAACCTTGTGTGAATGCTCTGAAAAGCTAATCATTTGCATAACACAGCATCTTCTTCATGTCGGTTAAATTTCGCGTCCGTAACACGTTATCTTCGTGGTGTAGCAATTTTAATGGCCAATAGTGTATTTATCACTAAGTTCAGAGTGATATTTCCAAAATCCTGATGGCTCTGCTAGTTAACATGCCACGTTGTTAATACTATTGCAAGTTGTAACCCATTTGTTTTATAATTACATCGTATTGTGAGTGCCAAATAACAAATCTTTTAAGATAATAAATCTTACAAGGAAATTACTAGTAATCTGCACCAACTGAATTTAGTATCCTGAACCTACTACACAGTTCCATAGTCATAGCCTTTCAGACAAGTACTGACACTAAATATGTTGACGAGATATGTTACTACAGGGAGCGCTCTGGGACTGCCCCAGAATAGATGTGATGGTGTATAAGTCGTTATCAGCAGTAAAGGAACAACAGGGGCATCAGTCCATTTTGATAGCGTGGGTTGGCTGCATCAGGGGCAGGTATGCACTCAGCGTCAAAGCTATTGTTCTCCTTTGATGACAGGTACTTAACCTATTGTTCTCCTTTGCTTGAAAGGTACTTAACCTATTGTTCTGGTAAAAGGATCCTTCTTTTCCATTGACAGGCACTTAACCTATTGTCCCCCCTCCCCGCCTCCACCCCTTCCCCGCCACCCCTCAGGAAACCTCCCTCCCTCACTGCGACAGGTACACTTTCATGTCTTAGTTATTGGAATAGCTCCTCCCACTCCTATCAATTTGATTGACTACTTAATTAAATTGAGCTATTAACTAACCTCTTCCCCCTCTTGCAAAATCCCTCCCCTTCCACCCTAGCCCTTGGAAATTGGCAGGAAAAAGACTCAGTTGATCGGTCATTTCGAGGGAATTCACTTGCAGTGTGTGGAATATTGTTTAAACACTTCAGACAATGTGTAGAACATTATTTAATTACTTATGGCGGTGTATGGAATATAGTTTATTTATTTTGTTAAGGAATTTGTCCAGAAATCGATTGCTGTGTATGGAATATTGTTTAAACAATTTAGACAATATGTGGAATACTGTTTATCTAATCAATTTAGGGGATTCAAGGTAGTGTATGGAATATCTGGAAGTTGGTGGCCATTTGGTGGCGAGGAAGGATCTCATAACAGGAAATTGAGGGGTATATTATTTATTTATAAAAAATTCAGTTTGTGGGGTTGGATTTCTCTTGCTCATCATTCTCTGCTGTTTGGAAACTTGTAGGTCTTGTAAGAAGTAATTACATGTAGCAAACATGTTGCATAACCTAATGTTCAACACTGTACTCTGGCTGTCTTAGCCTAATGTTCGGCCCTTTGTCAGCACTTAACCTATTGTTCTGTTAAGGCGTTTTCCATGTCACCACAATTCCCTTAAACTATTGTACTACCTTTGATACCAAATTAAGTAATTAGTTTTGTCATCCCACCATTTTCTGGTACACTTCTCGAATTTCACATGCTTTTGAACGCCATTTCTGCCACATTCTTCTTTGTCACCCACCCCCTTAAACTATTGTACTGCATTTTGCATACAAATTATGGAAATTAACCTAGTGTTCTGCAATCAACCTGCTGTTCTACTCTATGTCACCCACTCATGCACACCCTCCCCTTAACTATTGTACCGCTAACACCATGTTGATATAAAAATTTATGCAAATCTTCACATTTATGGGGGAGTTTTTCTTAATTCACAGCATCCTATTGGTCGGTGAAATCGATAGAATATAGTTTAAACAAATGATCGCTAGTAAAAAACACATCTCGCCATTCCCTGTCCACTGGGCCACACAGGACGCTACCGCACACGCTCCCAGGAGTTGGGATGCACCGGCGGCCCCCATGAAGTGACGACGCAGCAGTCAGCTGCCAAACCACACACGGGTGGCAGTTCAAGTCCTGCAAGGATGAGGCAGCAGCATCCCTTTCATACTTGACACCTGAGAAATTCCTGTCGAAATACGTGTTCACCTAGGCACCATTGTTGGCACGTTGATGCAGAGCTGTGGGTCCAGCACTACAGAAATCTGTTCCAATACTTCCCAGAATAGCACAGGGTTCATTTTTCCTAGCAATGCTAACCTGGGTCTAGTGTGCACCCGTGCTTACCTGCCAAGCGTGGCTGATGCATCACTGCAAAATGTTCGTGCTGTGATCAGGACCTGTTTCGAAAATAGCCCAGAATAACACCGACTGCATTTTTCCCAATGGTCCTAACGAGACATCACGTGTCCTCTTCCTGGAAATCGTGACGTCCTGCTGTCAACAAATATCTCAGAAATGTTAAACTTTCTCACCGCTAAAAGCCTTAATCATGTCTGTGTATGCTCGCAAAAACACAGTTAATCATAAAAGCAACCTTGTTGTTTGGAAAGAGAGCACTGTCTAAGCACAGACATGGGGAAATCAGAACAATTATGCAACCAGAATTCGAAGCACTGTCCTACAGAAGAGAAAAATCGCGGGAATTTTCAGTACCCTACAGCTACAGGTCTGGACATGTCCTAATGTCACAGTGGCGGATGAGTGACGGCATCCCTGTCAGAGATGGTTGGTCTGCTTCAGCTTGTCTTTGAACACTAGCTTTCTCAGAACTTTCCGTAGATACCTTGTCTCCATCTTGTTCACATCAGTTTGTAGATGCTCCTATGCCCCAGCACAAAAGACGTCTTGTGAATGAATGGAGTATACTCATTGGATCTTACTGAATTTACCCTCGAAATTACTAAAGCTGCCAGTGTGGGAGCACTGTCCACTTTTTTTTCTTTCTGCAGATGAGGCTTTCAGCGGCAAAACTGTTTGTACAGATCACCATAT